>NC_071092.1:38141569-38805319 GCF_027358695.1 Spea bombifrons | reverse complement strand
AGGGGGGCCAACAATCTTTGATGGAGCAACTCTGTGCAGGTTTCTAAATAAGGAGAAGAGCCCTGGAGTAATAGTCTGTTGATCTAGAATGGTGGTTTTAAATATAATCTTTATTCTGACACTACCCAACTCTATATAAGATGAGTAAGTGCAGGACATGGCTAGAATATGATCTGTAAATTACAGAGTGAGATTTTTCTTTTTTACCTTCAATGAAAATAACATTTTGTACAAAACTGGATCAATATTCAACACGCTTTCATCCGCTGCCTTAAGCCATCTGTATATGAAATTGGTTGAATTCTTAGCTCTTGTGATATATGTCATTATCTGACAAACTTCAGTGCTATGTGCCTCTCTGTATTAATGATTGGACCTCTGGGCAAGGACCCCAGGTTTTATGTAGACATTTTAGAACTCTTACAAATAAAATTTAGATTAACATTCTTAATTAAAAAAAGCAAAAGTATTTATGTAAAAGCAAAAAAAAAAAAAACCCCAAACAAATCTCAGAAATTTGAAAAAAATCTATAGTCAGGCAACTGTATGTGCTCCATGATTAACCCATGCATTACCAGGCAGATTCTATCTGTATACATCATAAACCTTTGCAATGTGCTGCAGGTAAATCAATAGGTGTTATAATGAAATACACACTCAAACCAAGCTTTATGAATAAGGAAACAGGCTTTTAACCCCTCCAAGTCCTGGGGTGAAACCACATAAAATACTTCCTAATGGAACAAAAATATATATATTTTTTTAAAAAAATGTGACTGTATGATGTTAAGAAACACTTCAAGTGTCAGACCCACCCATAATGGGGGAAAACATGTATATTGGGGGTCCTTGCTAAGTGATCAGTTTCTTAGAAGCTTTCTGAGAGCTGTCTGTGGTGCTGAAACAGAATGTAATTGTTATAGGCAGGAAAAAGAAGTGTTCCATGATAGAACTCACCCGGCTCACAGGTCTGGAGTGGGATGGTTGGGTATGGGAAGGAGAAATCTTAGCTTCCCACTCAGCAGCTTCTACACAATCCACTGGTAATAGGCTGTGGACAGCATCGGATCCCCTTTCTGTGTGAGTGCTGGGTATCTGTGGATTCAGTCTGCCTTTAGCTCACTATGTGCCTGTAGCTTGATCACGCCTGGGTTTATTAGAGTGCAGAAAGCCAGTGTTGTCATATTCTATCAGCCACTGCTTGTACTCAGCCTACTGCGGCCCCCTACTGGCCAGAACGAGTAGAACACTAGAATGCAGCTACTGGGATTACAATCATTGACCCTAACAGAAAACAATCTACTGGCAGATTGTCCATATGGTAGGTAATCATAAAAACTCTGGGTTATGTTAATTTCTCGAGTATTGATTTAATAAAATGATATATCCATTTGCATTGACTTGTGTGGGATGCATTATAGTTCTACACTAAAACATGAATTCGAGGGGGAGTGCATTGATCCCCTTTGACATGATATAACCTTTTTTGCCCTCTGTTTCTAGTAACTGAATCACATAATCATTCATTCAATAATCATTGGATTTAGAAACAACATTGTAAAATATGAAAGTTATACAGATTTAAAATGGGTTAACATGGGTTAATTCATCTCTGTTGAGAAAAGTTAGTGTTATTATTCCCTTCATTTTACAGCGTTTTGGTGGTTTGTCATTTTGCAGAATTGCAGAACAGTCCAGGAGGAAATACCTTATTTTCTAGATGTGTCTGTCTGACTGATGTGATAATACCTTAGCACACTGCGTCTAGTCCATTTAGCAGCTGAATGTCAGTGACAATTCTTAAACTAGTAGAAACAGGAGCTTAACATGGAACTGTCACACTCACACTTGAAGTAGCACCTCGGGAAGGGACCTAACAACTTGGTCTCGAAAGCTTGAAATTAAACTCTCAGCCAATAAATGGTATAATTTTAACTATACTATTCTCATAGAAACATTTAAAAACTTAAACCGATTTAACAAGGTACAGAAGGGAAGTTTATTTCAAAGGAGGAGAAATATTAGAAGGTCATAATCTAGAACTAGAGGTCCAGAGGTTTAGATGTAAGGGATTTTGACTTTACTGAGGGGGTGGTAAATAAATAAATCAAATAGCCACCCATCAGAAGTCGTAGAGGCTAATACAGCAAGGGAATTTCAACATTCATGGGAACGACATAAACCTATCCTGAAACTAAAACAAGATCAAGGACTGATTAAGACCTGAGCCTTACAACAGGAAGAATGGGCTGACTAGATGGGTTGAATGTTTATTATATGTCGTCAAATTCTATGTTTCTAGCCCATCTCCTCTTGGTGAGGATTTTTTGGTGTCCTCTGCATAGAGTAAATACTGAATTCATAGTTCTGAGACTTAGCTCACCTTAGCAGGTTCATAGTGTGTGTGATTTGCATTTATATCAGAAACCCCAAAAAGCCTCCATACCATCCTCTATTGGAATATCTGGAATAACCCACTTTTACAATCTTCAGTGTCAGTTAGTCCATGAGCTAAATGGGTTCATCCAACATTATTTGTACTTTTTCAAGTTTATTTAATTTTTTTCCGCTCATAGTTTTATTTTCGCGAAGCAAACTCACCGGATTAAACTTTACTATATTTTTCATTATACTATTTTACTGTATTGCAAAAAAGAGGGGTTGTTATCTTCTGATCATTTATGCTTCCCTTGCTTTCCTTCCAGTGCCCAGTCCCCCAAAGATTTCGTCCATGGATTAGGAATCCATCATAATCACTGGAGAAAATACTTAGAATCCTCCATCTACATGATAATAACATATTCGTTTGGTATTGTAATCACTTACTGAAACATTTAGCAATCATATGTTAATTTTTCCAAGAAGTTTATTAAAATACAATGTCTACTCTACATTTGCTTTTATATACTGTCTAAGGAAAAGTTGATCGGAGGGTTTGAAGGAGAGCTGAGTTTCAGCTTCTTCACATCGCTATTCATTACCAAGGGCCAGCAGCGCCAAGTTTATCCAGCAAAGAGGGCAGAACTGACCCTGGATAATGCATAATTTAGTGAAGATACATATTCGATTTGATTTAATCTGGCTAATTCAACAGCCACCGACGCTGATGATGCAGTGATGCAAGGCATGTCATTAGGTTCCTACATCTGCATTGTAAATATAGAATGCTTTGATCTTGATATCCCATGGGGGATACCGTACTAATGAAGGTCTATAAGGAAAGGACATCCCATACTATGTGAATATTTACAATGCTGACCTTCAGATGTGTAGATACAATAAGACCAAAAAGAAGCAATGCCATCTTGTCTCCTATACTACCTCTCCCTTCTCCATGCCCCTCTTTATTTAATTAAATTATTACATTTGTTTAAAATTATACATTTTTCTACGTGAAAAATAGATGTGCAAGTATACCTTGCCGTCTCTGTGTGTGAGGCATATATTTATGCATTATTTTATCTTTCCATTTTTTAAAGCACTCTATAAAGCCTTACAGTTTGATCACCTGTCACTCAATCTCTTGAGAAAACCACTTGGAGAGATATTAAAAAGGGTCAGCATGTGAAAATGTGTGGCTGAATTATTACTAACAAAATGTAAAAAAGAATTATTCCATACAACAAATGAACACAGTAATATATATATATAAGATCAATTTATCTTTTGCCAACACATTCAGATTCTATCTCCAATCGATAGACGTTCCTTATTATACTTGTGCAAGAATTGTGTCATTTTTTCACAAATTCTAATTGTTTCAGTTGGATACTTAATGATGTCAAATATATTGCAATATCTTAGACAAGCAGTACTATTATTTTACTGGTATTGTAAATGCTATTGAAAATAATTGATATACTGTATTATTTCTATTAACAACAAAGAGTGCAACTCTATCAACCAAAGCTGAATTAAGTTCAAAGCAACATTTCCTATGCAATTTGAAGCTGAAACATTCAGATAAGGATTTTCCCCAAAAAATGTTTGAAGATTCTACCTACTCACTTTAACACTTTTGTAACTACATAGAGTATCATCAACATTATCCCTAGCATTGTTGAATGCTCAAATTCTTCCTGATTCATGTAGAATTTTGCCACATTTATCATTTTTTGCTGGGAACACTTATTTTTCATGTGACATAAAGGCAGGCGCTGACAGATTGCGGCCATAGAAACTGAAAAAAAGAACTTTTGTGATTAAGCCTTCAAATGGAAAAAAAAAATGGCAGGTCTGCTAAAGCTTATTTGCTTAACAAGATGGAGAGTTGAATTATTGATAGCGGGTTAAATTAACAGTTTTAGAAGGTAGACTTTTCATTTTGTAGGTTTTTTTTAAACTGGACCAACTGAAACTAATATAACAACGTTAAGGACATTGCGTACGCACAAAATTGATTTAATCAAATATAGTCAGTGGGTTTGATGGATCGCATGATCCTGCATCAGTGAATCTTGTTAAGTGGTAAACATTTATCATACAATCTCATGTAAAACTCATATACTTTCATTTCATTGTCTAGGTCCAATAACTGCTACTTGACACAGTTTTACAATTATTTTAAGCGTTCTTGAGAGGAGGTATCATTTGTGCAGACAAATGATATGAGACATAATTTTAGTTCCAATTGGTCTAAATTACTTTTCCTCTTCAGTGTGATTTTATATAGCTTTCTTTTTCTACAAATCCATGTTTGTGGCTGCCCCTATCAGGCTGACCTGAGGCCGGCTGGAGTCATATGTAAACAACTAAAATTGAAGTCACCCTAACCCCATAATAACTGTAAGTAACATAAGTAAGTCCTACTGCTGCAATAAATCAATGATTGCACAGGAGGGTTATTATATTTCTACAGAACATTCTATTACAATATATTACTAGATACAATTTAAACTATCTAATAGAAAAAAAACTCCTTGTCATACTGCTTGTGCTAAAAAAATGGAATGGCTCTGTATTAATCACCCAGCTAGACACTCTGACTAATGAAAGTCTATGGGTGAATGGACTTCATTAACACCGCCATAAAGAAACAGCAGTCGCAGCCTCCTGGTCTGCAGATAAAAGAAGTTTCTTGTGACAACATTAGATAAAACCAGGTTGCTCTATGACATCACTGTATACATCAGTAGATGTTATGCTTAAAGAGATTTTTTTAAATCAGGCTTTAGCGTTAAAGGTAGGGGTACGTACTTAGATACACTTTATGGACAAACCGACAGCTATTGGGACAGCTGACCATTACACCAAGAGGGAATTTGATGGCATTGCATTCAGCTATAACAGCTTCCACTCTTCTGGGAAGGCTTTCCACAAGCTTTTGGGGGGTTTCTGTGAGAATTGTTTGCCCATTCATCCAGTAGAGCATTTGTGAGGTCAGGCACTGATGTTGGACGAGGTTGGTATGTTTGATGTGGAAGAACTTGACCGGCCGCACAGAGCCCTGACCTCAACCCCATCAAACACCTTTCAATCCAATATGTTTGCCTCTAAACATATTTTTTCAACTTAATTCTCTTACCTATGGTCCTTCTCCTCCAATAAACACATGTTATATTATGAATAGTATCTCAGTTTAACTTTACTTGCTATCCGAGTGTTCTGCTTGCATTGTTTTTATATCTAGAGTTATAGTTTCTTTGTTTTATCATTATGAATAACAAGATTCTGTTTGTCCCCAAATTATGAGAATTATTCTTCTCTGTTGGCATTATTGTCATTTCTTACATGTTATTTAATCTATCATCTTAAACGGGCCTCTCAGCTTTTCCTAGACTCTAAATGAGATGATGTCTGCTGAATCTAAAAACTGAATCAAATATACATGTTGTTTTATGAAAAATCTAAAACAAAATATATCAAGTTGACCTTCTTTCTTAAGATGACATTTTTACTAATGTTTAAAGAAACAGGGTCTTATTTGTCTCTTGAACTTTCAGGACTACCACATAGTCAAATGTTACAAATGACCGATCTGTCTGTCCACTCCTGCCCTATTTATTTGCTACATGCCCAGCTTTTAAAATCCACTTTTTTTAGGATGTTCAATATGGTTTATGGTGGTAAAATGAAATATCCCATGTGATAGATACTACTAATTAAGCCAACATAGAAGAGTTTCCATTTGCAGAAAAGAGCTCAGAGGTCTCTATAAAAAATATCAACTTAGGACTCAATCTTCTCTTGGACCCATAAACCTAAATCAACTTTTCTTGATAAAACTAATACGTTGGAATTTGATATGTTCTTTCTATATGACTTAAGACATTTTTGTCCCATACTTACTAAAGCAGTCAGGTATGATAAAAACTATAGAAAGGAAGATTCAAGCTGCAGTGTTACAAACAATTAAGTATAGGACAAACAGTAAATGCAGAAATAAACATTAATAAACAGATCATTGTCTATGTTGCACATTTACTTATAAAGGGTGCTAATAAGGGTGTCTAAACTATAGTACATAGCACATACATTTCAAAGAGGCTTATCTTCATAAAATGACTATTTATTTACCCAACACCTGTATTCACAAAATGAACAAAATTCACCTGTGGCTCCAATTTTCGGTGACGCTTTCTTTTACGTCTGTTAACATAAAAATAAACTTACTATAAATAAAAACATTTTCCATTCTCTCCTGCTCTCCCTCCCTCCCTCTCTTTCTCTCTCCTCATGGTTTTGTATCTCAGCCCACCTCTCTCAAAAACTCCTCTCCCTCACCAGCACAAGTTAAAAGAAATAATCTGATTACAAAAAAAAAATGAGCAGCCAGCCAGGAACGAAAGATCTGATAAGAAAAATGGAGCGATAATCATGCAGATCCAGGGAACAGTGTATTAGGATACATTTCCCATAATAAAACATGAGCACACATGTATAGCTTGTTTTAGACAATAGGTTTCATTATATATTTCCTCTGAAAAGAAGGCCATTAAATCAGGAAGCCCTATTCACAACATTCCATAGATGAGTTACTATCTAGGCCTACGGCTTCTCCCTCCTCCAATCCCCATAGAACAATACATATTTATCTTCATCTATTTTCTCATTGTCTTCCTCGTTCCCATCAGGCCTTCCATTTCCCCTGCATTGAAACTGTCAGATGATGTATTAACCCCTTAGGAACCAGAGGGCAATGTTTTTCAACTAAAGGGTTAATATTGAATGCATGGCGTCTATCATGATTTTCTTTTATTTTGTTCGATTATTTTATGTTTTGGCTTTCCTTTTTTTTTTTCCATGGTGCGGCGCGCAGTTTGTTCTTGTTCCTTTTAACCTCAATGCTTCTTATTTTGAATCTATTTGTTTTCTCGGTTAGTCTGAATTCTTAATTCTCCCTCCTCTGGTATTTGTCTCATTTTGCTGCAGTCTGAGAGGTGCTTTATTATTTTGAAAGGCTGCGACAGCCACAGCGGTTTTCTGACAGGTGGATGTGAGACAGATGGGGTTTGTGAATTATGCTCTCCCTCTCCACTCAAACTGACACCCTTAAACGCAGGGTGTCAGTGCCAAGGCTGCCCCGGCTTTGCATTAGGACTAGACAACTTTCTACTGAAGCCATCCTCATAGCGGTTAACTCTATTGGTACTCTGCATTTAGTAACACATTCTGTACGCAAAGACAAAGCTATGTATAAAGCGATGGACTCTTGTGGTTAAAGCCTACTAAATTAATAATATAATACAATATATTTTATGCAGGATGCCGTCTGAATAAAGACCATATACCTGGATGATTCTAGACTACATTGCAGAAAAAGTAAAGAAGATTGGGCTACTTTCATGCTAGCTTAATCAAAAACAAAATAAAAGCATAAATGGCATATGACGTGTGTACATGTGAGTGGGTTTTACTCCATACCTTTATGAGCCGGGATATGGAAAGTTTGTGTTCCAACAAACCACACATGGACAAACCTGTGCCTGGGCACCAGACATTAACATTTTCTCCGGTTTACGTGTTTAAGAAGCGAGACAGGAGAGAGTTAAAAGGCAAAATGATAATAATTATTTTTCATTATTATTATTTATTAATTTTCATAGCACCATCATATTCCACAGGGCTGTACAACAGGCAAAGATGATATTTGATATGACATAGCCATAGCCCCTGCTCTTTCCCATCGTTCTACAGTATTTTACACGTTCTGCCCTTTTTTCTCTTTCATTCTCCGACCTACCAGGTTTTTAAAAAAGATGGAGAATGTGGTTGGTCTGCCATTTCTTTTTTTGGTGGTATAGTTGTGTGGTCAGTACGTTACCTACCTTGTGTGGCCCATCTAGTCTGTTCAATTTCCTGATGTAAAGACCTTAATCGGTTCTTGGTCTTGTCTTAGAACAAGGATAACTTTATGCCTATCCCATGCGTGTTTAAATTCCTTCACTGTATTAGCCTCTACCATTTCTTATGGGAGGCTGTTCCGTTTATCTACCGCCCTCTCAGTAAAGTAAAACTTCCTTACATTACATCTTAGCCCTCACCCTCTAGTTTTTGATTAAGACCTCTTGTTCTAACATTTGTTATCCTTTGAAACGAGCATCAGTAAAATGAAATAACAAAGGCAAGTAAAATTAAATTACTACGAGGCTTTACGATAAAGCATGCAGCATGTATTATTTATATGACTAATACCTAATATAATAAATTGATCAAGATGGCGAGAAACCCCTTTAAGGGGTTCACAAAGAGATACCACGTGTTATGTAAAAGATGAACAGCAAGTGAGGTACTCCAGAATAACTCCGGTACAACATGTCTAAATGAAAATATGGCCTGTAAAAGAGGCTTTCAGAGAATGAGTCATTTAACTAATTCTGCTGTTAAAGATTTATAGACGCTGCTTTTTAAGCAAGCCCGTCCTATCCGCCTGCATATCTGTCTTTCAATATCACTTGTTTAGTTACTGCAATGCTATAAAAATCTTATAATAACCTCTTTACTGCTAAATATGCCTGCGCAGTGGGTATGCAGTGAATAAGTAAAGAGGTGCGAAGCCAAAAAAAAAAAGAAGTGAGAAGAATGTAGTATGTATGAGAATGAGAAAGGATCCAGGAGGATGTTGGGTAAATTAATAAAAACGTCTTTTCCAGTAATAATAGTTTAATGTGTTTTCTGATTATTACTGAGAGTGACATACTTTGGCTGGGCACTGCACTAGGCCCGAGCACCGGGCATGACATCATCATACCTGGGGACTTCTGGACGTGACGTCAGTGGGAGGTCCCCCTGATGTCGATGGGAGGTCCCACTGATGTCAGTGGGCGGTCCCGTCGATGTCAGCGGGGAAACACCCCCATTTAAATGTGGAAGAAGGGCTGCCATATATTTTATAATTTTCCAGGGAAAAAACTGCTTAGTATGTTTAAACAATAATGTAGCCATTGTTCTGGTGGGCTGGTAGCCAATAGCACCCCACAGTCACCTTCACTGCCGTTCATGCGGCAGATCCAGTTCTTCAATGTGTGGCATGTCGGCTGGATATACGTGGCTGCACTCTACGAGAGTGTAGGAGTATAGAGTAAAGCACCACATCTCCAGCAGGTGACCGTACCTACGTCACTTAGTGGCCGCTGACCTTAAAGTGCCGCAGCTGATTTAAATTCTCAATCCGACCCTGCTTTGATGTATCAGGGACATTGATGCTACAGTATTTGAGTTTAGCGTGGATAGAATATGGGCATGTTATAGGATCTGTGTATGGCAGATTAATAAGAATTTCGTTTTGTTTATTACCCAATTTCGCCACGCTGGATTTAAAAAATGTTGGCTAAGCATCATCGAAGTAGTAGTCCACAGAAGCCAAAATGGTAGTTGTTGGTGCTCCTGGGGAAGATTCAGACAAAAGACTGGCAACTGGAAAATGCATCAATTGGAGTGGCAATCATAGATGAACTATATTTTGAATCTTGATTTTTGCATTCAGAATGTCACTAACACATGCAATCAGATAGAAAATAGGTCATCATTTCCTCTCATTAGGATGATATCCTGTCACATTGTGAATAGACACTGCCCTGTATTTCTAAAACAGATTGGTATGTTTGCTGTAAATCTGCATACAGCCGAAAATAATCTGTATTCCGCCCGAACCCATGGACTGAACGTATGTGACAAGAAGAGTTATAGACACTACCTTGAGAAAGATTAGACAGCCTGATAAAAACATGGTCGATGATAGAATTCATTGTCTTACTCGGTCAGAACGGGGTGCACACAGTTTTCTAATTTATAATTAGTGGCCCCCAATCCTGAAATCAGGGAACACTCATTTTCATCTAGACATGAGTCTGTTGACTTCCAACTGGAATATCTATTCAATCAAAACTGTTGCAATCCCTCAAAGAGTGAGTTTATCCCTTCTCACGTGGTGATATCTGCATGTAGAAGGAAGGTGTGGGTCCTAAAGTGCAAGTGTGAATGAGTATATGAGTAAATTAATAACATCTCATCAGCATTTGGTCGCTTGCGGAGAGACCCCATGGAATGGACCAGTGGCCTTAGATTGACCATTTTTGTGTTGTGTCAAATATGTTTTGTTTCTTTCCTCTGTTCTCATTCAGAGTATTATTTAGAAAATATTCTTCTTGCTTCAACTTCTGTCCATCCCATACTCTTGTGAAGCTCTAAATTATTTAGCCATTGGATCCATTTCACACGTGATTTTTGCTTTATTGTACATTTTATTCTTTTTTAATCATATACCAAAGAAAGGACATTTGAAGTTATGGAAAGATATCCAAATCATTTCATTTATTTATCTTTTTCTGTGAATATGTTGGCCCACTTAAAAGGCATCACAAGCATCCACAGACTCTATGGTCATATGTGGAAACTCTCACAGTTTGCTCTTAAGTCTCCATGGTTTCGGAGTCTGTAACTAAGTTTATTCAATTCTGATTTAGTGGCTCTTTTCTTGCTAGTTTATTGTAGGTGAAGTCCCTGTTTTGGTAGGAACTTCATATTCTGGCAAACTAAAATTCTGATGAGTACCTAAGCATCCATAAGATTGTATCCAAGTGCCACTGTAAGGCCAAAGTGGACCACCAGGTGCCTAATCTTCCTCTGCAGGGCCAAACTCAAGAAGGAGGGGCTGTTTCACATTCCGTGCCCAGCCCTGGACTGGCATGTTCGACTTCCAAAACATGGCTCCATGCAAGGGTGTGATATAGGTTAAGGAATCGGATACGACATACACAGTGTACATTACCGTGTTAAAGACTAAATTGAAAGCCGATGTTTTAAAGTTGCAGATATATTAACCCCTTAATGACAAAGCCTCAAAGCTCAAAATCCATTGTCCTTAAGGGGTTAATAAATATGAAAGACATTGCATTGTTTCACAACCAAAACACCTTCTACAATTAATGGATGAATCATTCGACACAGAACCATGTGAGGTCTTTTGTGTAAAAAAAACAATTTTTCAACAAAGGATAGAACACCCTTTTTTGCATAATGACGTTCCTGATACTTTTTCTCACAATGTAAGAACTAGTGTGTCCTAGATAGTTTATTGTTATATTTCATTTAAATGTACGAATGATAGAACTTTTTTCATTATGGGGCTCCTGTATTAAAACAAATATCATAAAAGCAGACACATTCGCTATTAGTTATTTAGTCATCAACTAGTAAATGAAGATGTGGAAATATTATCAATTAAGACATTATCTTTTAACAATAGACGTTAGATCATACCCTCTAACATAAATGGCCACTACAATGGGCTAGGCTCCATTATAACCACTTGCGTAGCTACATAGATGCACTCTGGGGCAATTATCTGAAGGTCACGTATATCCAAAAAATAAAAAAAAAAAAAAAAAACTTGAAACCTGCAATACCACAAAGAGCCTAGAACATTGTTGTAAACATGTGCTTTAAAAACTTTTTAGCACGCAAAGCAGCACTTTATAATCAACAAACTGAACTGGATGAAGAAGTCTGAAATCTACTTTTTCAGGACACTTTCAGTGTATATTTCCACAGATGCCCAGACATGCCAGAAGGCTTTTTTCCCCCTCAGAAATCTCATGATGCTGCCACAACCACAAGGGATTCTGGGTATGTGCATGCAAATAAGGTCAACAATTATCACTTTTTGCCTCTATCCACTTTATACACAGATCCCTTGAGAGTAATTGCCTACTGTACAGGACAGCCTTTAAACAAAACTCAGGTAAGAGGTGCAATAGCCAGATCACCACTCATTGACAGCTTTTTTTTTTTTGCAATCTCTTTTTAAACTTCTTATTCTACAACAAGAAGGCTCAGGACCCCAGCTTTCTTTACTATTCATCCAAGTGAGAAAGCTGTGTGCAATGGGCCCCTTCAAGCCCTGCTAGCCTTTCACCATCCCAGCCAGGAAAATGCAGCCTGGCTGAAGAGTTACTTGGTTCACCTTTACCACAAATGCTCAGCCAGAAGGCTTGGTCAAAAAGCTGAACACAGAAATCCCTTAAAGGGCCCAGCTGGCAGCAATCAGCTCATTCCAGACACCAGAAGCAGCCACAAACATACCACGGCCTCTCTAAATTTCATCCTTAATAGGACTCATCAGCATAAAGTTGTCATACTGGTTCAATCTTTGAGGCTTGGGGTAGACAAGAATTACCATTACATAAGTTATGGTGAGTAAAGGTGATGGAAACCCCTTCCACTAAAATTAAAGGGACCAGAGGTCCCCCTTGAACTTATGTGGGGGACTGCCCAGATCCTGCCAGTAGGCTAGGGCCCAACAGTCCCCCTCGAACTGTGCAGACTTCAAAAAGCCCTGATATTTTGTCAAATAATGATAAAGCCTGGCTGTTTCATCCTTAATGGGACTTGTCAGAATGAGATTGCAATAGCGGTTTGATACTTGAGGCTTGGGGTAGCCGAGAAATACCATTACATAAGTTATGGTGGGTAAAGGTGATGGAAAACCCTTCCACTAAAATTAAGGGGTAGTAGAAGTATTATTAAACACTCATCTACAGACACCAGACAGGCCAGAAGGCTTGTTTTTTCCTCAGAAATCTCATGTTGTTGCCACAGATACAAAGGAATCCAGGTAAGTGCATGCTTAATAACAATTATCACCTTTCGCCTCTGTATCCACTTTATATATGGATTTCTTGAGATTAATTGTCTGCTGTATAGGACAGTCTTTAAATAAGACACAGGTAAGAGGTGCAGTAGCCAGATCACCACTCATGGATAGCTGTTGTTGCCTTAATAGGATTCATTAGCATAGGGATGTGATACTGGCTTAATACTTGAGGCTTGGGGTAGCCAAGTAATACCATTACATAAGTTATGGTGGGTAATGGTGATGGAAAACCTTTCAACTAAAATTAAGGGGGTATGTTAACCCTACCAAGCTTCTATGCGTTCTATCTCGAGAGATAGTATATCTGATTTTTTTCTTATTCAAATGGTTAATTTTAATTTGCAAGAAAATGGCTATTTCTGCAGCATTTTCAGTTACAATGGGCTTTTTAACAGAGCTAAAGCAACTATGACTGCATGTACACCCTACACTTCTACATACCCATAGGGCAGGCAATAGGAATTCATTACACAATAAGAGTTTCTCATTAAAGATATTGACACGTTAATGGCAATGGCACCAAGACCTGTAAGTTGGGCTAATGAAAGAAGGCTTCAATATTTTATTTTATTTTATTTTTTTTAAAACCAAAACAAATTTATCTTGCATAATACAATTGTAGAAATATATTAACCATGGATGTTATCTGATATTATTCCTGCATAACATATCAAACATTCTGATACAACTCTACAGCAAAAACTAGACTCTGCATGTTCTTCTGAATAATGGAAGCAGCATGCGGGTAGATCTGCCCAGGACAGACTAGTCTCATCTTGTCTATCGAAATCATATTTTGCCACAATTACAGCTGATAATGATGATAACATTCTCCTTCGGTTATAATGTGATTTATATTTAGGTAAAATAAATAGTAAATTTTGCTGTAATTCATTGTTGAATAGATGACCTGGTATAACCATAGACTCTTTTAATGGGTTAAACCTAGACAACACATTAATTTGTAGGTCTAGCCTGTTAATTAGGAACACCTACTCAGATCTGTCAGTTTTTCCTTCAATGATTTAAAGACATAGAAATGACATAGTTTTAACACATTTGCATCTACTTCCCTTCCCTCATCTCCTCCCTATCTTATAACCCTAAACGCCTCTTTAGCACTTTCAACTCCCTTCTTCGACCTATCCTTACTACCCCTTCCCCTAACCTTATCGCCTCTGACTTTGCCACTTACTTCAATAATAAAATCAAAACTATCAGATATGACATATCTGCACAGTCACCACCTTGCCCTCACCCTCACGATCCTCTCCCGATCTCCCTCTGTCTTAGATCATGTAACTAACTGTCTCGCCTCTGTCTCTACCTGGATGTCTGCACGCTTCCTGAAACTCAATCTCTCCAAAACTGAACTTCTCATCTTCCCTCCCTCCAATGCTATCACTCCCCCATCAGTTTTCCTCAATGTTAATGGTGCTATCATCTCCCCGACCCCTCATGTTCACTGTCTTGGTGTCACGCTTGACATTTTTTTCACCCCCCACATTCAGTCTGTCTCTAAAAACTGTCTGTCTCCATCTTAAAAACATTGCCCACAACCATCCCTTCCTAACACAGGATGCCACTAAGGCTCTTGTTCATGCCCTTATCATCTCCCGCCTTGATTATTGTAACTCTGTCTTAGCCGGTCTCCCTCTTAACCATCTCACCTCTCTACAATCCACCATGAATGCTGCTGCCAGAATTATCTTCCTCTCACATCGTTTCACTAACGTCTCTCCTCTCTGTCAGTCTCTTCACTGGCTGCCTGTGCGCTTCAGGATTCATTTCAAGATCCTCACTCTTACTTTCAAAGCCCTTCACAGCAGTTCCCCTTCCTACATCTCCTCACTCATCTCTAAATACACTCCTGACCGGTCTCTCCGCTCATCCAATGATCTCCTTCTATGCTGTCCTCTGATTTCTCGCTCTCATGCGCGCTTACAAGATTTCTCCAGGGCTACCCCTATCCTCAGGAATGCCCTCCCTCGGTCTGTCCGTCTTTCCCCCTGCCTTCGGTCCTTCAAAAAATCCCTCAAGACCCACTTCTTTAAGGACGCTTACAACATGAGCTAAAGGAACTTATATTACCTTTTATCTATTGTGTAATACACCCTAACTCTGTCTAGATTGTAAGCTCCTTTGAGCAGGGCCCTCCTCACTTGTTGTTTATGTACGTCATATTGTTACGTTACATACTACTTGTTATGTCCTGTCTACCCATTGTACAGCGCTACGGTATTTGATATATAAAACAATAAATAATAATAATAAAGCTGTTCAGACTCTTTATGTTCAGGTGTCACAAGAGAACAGAGACAGAATTAACTAGCCCCTCTGTGCAAAAAAGCAAGGTCCATAATGACACGGTTGGATGAGTTTGATGTGGAAGAACTTGACCGACCGCAGAGCCCTGACCTCCACCCCATCAAACATCTTTGGGATGGACTGGTACAGAGATAGTGACCCAGGCCTTCTCGTCCAACATCAGTGCCTGACCTCACAAATACTCTACTGGATGAATATGATCCTACAGAACACTCCAGCTGTTACAGCTGCAAAGCAAAATATACTTATATACAGTATATTTATATCATATATTAATTAATATATGATATAAATATACTGAATAAAAGTATATTATTATTTTATAAAGCCTATATAGCACTGTACAATGGGTATATATAGAACAACAATCCAGTGCCAACAAGGTGGTCTATGTGTCTCACAAGCTATAGTCATAAACTGCATGAATAAATCTATTGAGATGAAATGCATCAGGCATGTTATAGTATTGTTCACGGATCACCTTTTTTGTCCGTGATATTTTTAAGTGAACGATTTAACCTTTCACTGTAATATTTATCCAGCCGCCTGCCGCCTTGGCTTCTGTTGTGCCGAAATTCTTTTTCTTTTCTCTTCATGCATGCAACTTTCTGGCACGAGTGGCCTTTTCTGAGCCCTAGTAAAACCCGGTGAGTGTAGCCATTGCAGTATTCAGAGTCCACTTTTTTCATGCGTATCCAAAATAAATACATGGCCATGCATTAGATAGATGTGTGATGTGATTGTAAGGGAAAATAATGCAAAGCACTGTGATGTTGCAAGAAACAGCTGAGGCGCCTTAGTGAAAGGTCTTTGCAGTAAAGCTAACAGCCAAGATAAATGTGTGGGAAGCCTCCTATGAATTATTGTTGAACACAAAAAGAAAAAATTCAGACTGTTGATATATGCCAAGTTTCTTTTTATCTGGTGAAAGAAAAAAAAACAAAGATTTATCTGGAAAATCATGCATAAAATACCCACACATAATACCTTGGAATAGAAAAAGGGTCTTCCCCAAACTGTTCCCACGTAGTTGGAAGTGAAGCATTGTCCAAAATGTCTTGGTATGCTGGGTTGGTAGCTGTAGCTAAAGATGTTTCATGATACCTTTTAGTGGACCAACAAACACATTTACAACGTGTACATTCTATATAAAATTATGATGTTCCAGCCATAACAGCCAGGCAAGTTTTTGTTTAATTCATTTTTACTTTCTTCCGAAAGCTGTTATGGTCAAAATGTTGACTTAATAAACTTCATATTTATTTAATATAGTATGATTTTTTTTGTCATTTCATGTACTGGGTCACAGGGATCGGCCCCATAACCAAGGACATCTCATCTTTTTTTCTTATTTCATGTTTGCTTCTTCTTTTTTGTTGTTTTGTTCATTTGCACTTGGCTACTATGATGTTTGTACCTTTTAGTGGACCAGCATTCATATAATGAAGAAAAGACTGCTGAAGTCTTGAATGTTTACGTGACTATATATCTATATGGTGTTGTCTCCATAGGTTTAAGTATCTGTCACTGAAATTGTGATTGTATAGAAACCTATAAAAGCACAGACGGAATTATACTTAGTGTCTAAAGATGCTCAATTGCATTTTTTGTGGAAATGTATGAAAACACGCATCCAGGAATATGAAATAAGTTTAGTATAAGTGTTTTACAATGTGGGAAATGAATATGATCAACAGAACTACGTCCATAGATCCAGCTAAAACCACTTTACTTGCAGGGATGGAACTTGTCTATAAGATTATTCCTGATACGGTTTTACAAGTTGTTTCTGATTTCCCAGTGTAACATTTTCTGCAGCAAAAAGATAGATTTAACGGTTTATATTGTTTACAGCTTTTTAGATAAAACTATTAAACGTTTGAGAATAATGTAACCATCTGTCCACACTGCAATTGTGAATTTTGCTTGCATCATGTGATACCTATGCATACCATGTGAAGCATCCTTCTTAATTCTGAGTAATAAATAAGTATTGAAAGCTGTTGCTGATGTATAACTCTTATCACCCACACCAGCTTTGAGTGGAAGTTTCCTACTGACCAAGCGGCAGCCAAAAAACCCTCTCTGTAGAGGATAATAAAAAAAAAATCACTTCCCCTCTACACAAACCCTCTACACAAACCTTCACAACTTGGAAAACATTCTTATGCTGGCTTTCATTGCAGGTAAAAAGTTAGAATTTTACTATTCTTTTTAGTTAAAGCCCAAGGTAAATCCTGCTTGCCACAGCCTTTGGCATTGGATTCTCCACATGGATGATATACAGTCCCTTTCCTTCTATTCTTGGCTGAAACAGGACAGGATCTTCTAGGGCCCCAACTTAACAGAGGACCCACTTAAGTCTTCAAGGAGGGGTGGTGGCCAAAAAGCTTAACTGACCCCAAAAGAGCAGAGTCTTCAGGGACCTGGCTCCACTGTAGATTTTTCAGTCTTAAAACCATTTCACTAACAACTATACGCCACACTCCATGGCTAATGCTTAAAAAAAAATCACCCATCCACTGTAAGCCATAGGCAAAGACAATTTGCAAAATAAAGGGTGCATATGGTTCTCTTATCAGCCCTGGCTCGTGATAAAGTACACACACGTTGAGTGCCCTAATGGACCAAATCAGGGGGCTCCAAAGCATCCCTCAGGCTTTATGATGCCCACCTTGAGGCTGGAGGACAAAGCTTTCTCTCTCCCACATGTACTCACTGGATCTTAGCCAAAAGGCAGAGAAGCAATTTAGAAGTTAACTAACTAGTATACCCTCTGCTCTAGAATTCAAAGATCAATGAAGGTTCCAAGGACCTGAGGTGTCCTGGAGTTACTCGAGATATTCCAAGTTATTAAAGTGTTCTTTAAATATGTGAAAGTTTTAAGTATTTGTAAATCAGTGAAGAACCTTTTGGGGGTCCTTCAACCAGCTGCCATGTCTTTTGGGCAGTGATTAATTCTCTATAAATGTGATTTCTTCTCTAGGTGTAGAAATAACGGCTGTGCACCTTGCTTTAAGCACATCCATGGAGACCCTGCACCAGTTAGAAACAGCAGCTAACTACTCAGGCTGGGCAAGGGTATGGCACGTCACTTACCTTCCTTGAAAGATGTCAGCCAAACGGCACTCAAACTGCATAAAAGACCACCTTAGCGGAATAGGTAACTTCCCTGATTACAATCTTCTACTGCTTAAGTCTTGGGAAAAGGCCAGTCTCCTTCCGGGAGTTAAAGTTCTCTATGGAACTCTATCAATCTAAGAGTTAGACATTATTTACTAAGATCTCCTGTTATTTTTTCGTGTTACACTAATAAAAAAATACTAATCAAAGGGATAAGGAAATTGTTACAAATGATTGCAATGCTTTTTATTGAACAGAATACACGTTCCAAGGGCTAAATGTTTGCTCTTTCTAATGAACCACATTTTTTAATCTTTACCATTCATTTAAGCGAGTGCCAATTTTTTGGAGCAGCTTGAGCCAAAAAGAAGAAGAAGAAGAAAAAAAATTAGCCTTGTTGACAGTTCCAGTTAGTGATTTATTATTTCTCCTACATGATTTTGCTCAAATAGGTTCAAAGTGGAAAAGAAAAAAAGTAAATTATTGTGACTTCAATCTGAAAGCGAACTCACTGTTTAAAAGGGAAGCAGCATTTTTATTCTGCTCATGTCTTTATTGTTACAGAAAACAGTATTTTCATGTGTGCTAACATGTACAAATGTGGTTACAGCAAATAGTTTGGGGATTTTTAGAATGTTAAACTAACAAAAATAAAATAAAAAGGTATATTAGGCAGAGTATGATAAAATCTGACATTACCAAAATGTTAAGCACCTTCCGGAGAAAAATTACAAAAGTGAGACATCCCTTCTTGCCTCTTTTTTTCTAGAATCATTCTAGAATGTTTATTCAAGAATTCTGGCCTTAATGCAATGATTCCATTAAGAAAGCCCTTGGCAGTTGTAGATTCTGGGAAATACACATTTTAATTGGGAACAATTATTAGACACCCAATGGCACTGGAAAGATGTAAAATAATAATAAAAAACTTTTGGCATTCAGAATATGTACAAACTGGTTTATGAATTGTGTAGTAATATATCAGATTTTTATTACAGTGAAGTCTCCACATTTTTTACTTTTCTTTCTGCCAGAGAAATGTAGCTGCCATTTCCTATTTTAGATGGAATACTTGCGTGATTAAAATGTTGGTTTCTAGTTTCAAGAGCAGGAGATTGAACATTAAAAAAAAGATTCATATTCCATATTTCCAATATCCCGTTACTATCGTGGCCATGCATACCATTTCATCCAACCAAACGCTCCTCGTGAAAAAAGTAAGGTGTCAGAATAATTTCATATTGGTGAATAGTATTATAGCAAAGCAAAATGTAACATTTTTATAAAGTCATACAGTGGCCACACCATGTACATAAAAAACCTGACACTATTATACTAATGTTTTGTATAACAGAGGACAAAGAAACACTTAAATTTTCATAAATAAGACCTGAGGTCAATATTTCATAATTAGTTCCTATGTTAAGTAAGCAAGTAAGCACTATATATTTGCCAGAAAATAATTATGGCCACCTTTAATTATCCATTGAAGGAGTTTACAGATGCTAAAGAAATGAAATGCACACAAAAATAGGGCTATGGTTATCGCAGTTTGCTAATGAGATTGAAGTGTGCGTGAATGAGATTTCTATTAACGTGCATAGTTCATACTCCTATTTTGGTTGCCTTCCAGTTTCAGTTCTTGCTGGCCAAATTACTTACCAAGCTAACAGCCAACAGATTACAAAGCACGGTACCCAAGGACAACCAGTATACATCGGGGACATGGTGTCTGAGATTGGATATAATTCAATGAATGTGCACAGATTCTTCTGAAGTTGATGTGGCATCACAAATGGTTAATGTAATACTGGTAATTAATTACTGCACTGGGTGTATTTCCCAGAGCCTGGAATGGCTTGTTCTCCCTACCACGGTAAATTGAAGTGTCAAACCTCACAGACTTGCTAAATAAAAATTATATTATGTTAAAGTCACTAAAAAAAAATAGAGGTCGAGCGAGTCTCCACTATAAAATATTTTGATGTTGTGATTGAATATGACCCTGGGTCTTGAAGATTATGGATGGGAGCAGCTGTGGTCGGCAGGCAGATGTATTCAGTGGTTTGTCAGACATAGAGGTACCGAAAGGTTTACTGTATTCTTTGATCTATTATACCAAAGCCGTTTATGAATGCTGGTGTCCAAAATAAAGCTAGCAATACGTTTATCAATAATTATTTTATTGCTAAATGCCACTTTAGCCCTTCTCATAGAAGACACTGACAAAGGTTGGCCCCTTCATATGTTGTGCTATCCAATTGGGTAATAAAATGTATAGGTGGAAAATAATTTAAAAGTTTCAATCCCACTTATTATAATAACTACAAATGTAACTACAAAAAAGCCCTATAAATCTCCTATAAATCCGTCTTCCTTGTATACTAGGTTCCACATGATGTGCAATCCATAAAGTTGTTGCTGGCAGATTTCTTGGTCATTAATTGTAATCAACACTTGGCCCTTATTACATTGGATCAGGTAGCATTTGTCTGTTTGATAGCTCCACATTTATCATATAAATATAATTCCTTTTTTTTGATCATTTAGTAGACCTATGTCATTTTTGACACTACCGTTGATCCTGTCAAATACCGAACAAGTTCAGTACAATTATCAGTGGCGCCTGTACACTCAAGCAAAGCCTGTCAGAGAATTCTATTTCTCCCCATATCCAGCGTGACATGAACAATGGGGTATTTGAAATGACAACTGGGTACTTAGAGAAGGAAATGTATTTTCAAATCACTCAGTCTACGATAAAGGGATTTTTTAGGAGCGAAAACTACATTTTGTTTTGAGTCTTAATATTTGTGCTCCAAAACTAATATTTTGGGTCAACAGTGTAGTACTAATAAAGATATTTATCAATGTTTTAAAGGTTATAGTCATGAGTGCCAAATATGAAGTGTGTCATCTATTTAGCTCTATGTTTATTATAGACAGTAAGCTTACACGATCAGGACCATATTCTCCATGTGTACGAGTATGTCCTAAAGTGTACCTGTTCGTTCATACAGCATACTTGCATGGGGGTAGTGTGTGTGTATATGTTTAAGTGTATGGTGTTAGCACAAGTGTGTGTTAGTATTTGGTGTCAGCATGTGCACATGCATATTAGTGCATGGTGTTAGCGTGAGTGTATGGTGTAAGCCTATGGTAAGTGGTGCAAGAGGGATGAGGGAGGGAGATGTTAGGTGTATGATGTATGTGTAAACATATGGTGTTAGAGTGAGTTTGCTTATTAGTATGTGCTTGTGTTTTAGTTATTGGGAAGTCCACCAAAGAAATACTTCACCCAGGGGCCACTTACCCTAGGCTCGTGACTGATTTGACATGTATTGGATTATCAACTTTCAAAAAGCTTACCTTACTAGTTGCATCATTCTTTAACAGATTTGCACGAGTCTCCTATTTAATAGTTCCCTTTGGGAAGGCTAATTTGTCCTAATTTCCTCAGAGCCAGGGGCATATTCTGACTTGGGCTGATTAGGATGGCATGTCCAGGGTGGCCCAGTCTCCATAACATGTTGTACCCCTCCTTAAGAGAAGGAGTGCAGTGATATAACATCATCTCCTGGTGTTTAGGATTAAGGACACTGGCCACATAGTCCTTCACTACGTAAATGCATCACTGCTCAGAAGGTGGACTGAGAAGAAAAGAGGTAAATTCAGGATAGAAGAGAGATTAATTATGCAGCATTTGTAACAAAAGGATTAAGAAGGTCTAATACAGAAATTTGGAAAGGTAAAATAACTACTGACTCTAGTATGTCACAAAGTAAAGTTAATGAGACAAAAATCTGAAAGGTCAACACTTGGATAACCACAGTTTATCTACCTACACTTTATTGCATTGGAAATCTGGCCCTATATTTCTGCCTCAAAGATCTAACTGGTTTAGAGAAGTAGATGAGTGTTGTAAATGCTGTACCAAATAGCTTTAACTAAATTAAAAGTCAAAGTTCATTAACTTAAGCATACTATTAAATTTTATAACAGCCCCTCCAGACATTCTCAACATGTCCAGCAAATTACTACAAACAACCAATTGTTCACAGGCAAGAAAAAATATATTGAGGGTAGCTAAACACATATGAAATGTAACCTCAGCAGTGCTGACAAATTAATTAAAAATACAGACTTAAAAATAACAATAAATGTTATGAATGGCACAGGGCTTTAGAGTCCCCTGCTAAAGTTGCTTGTAAGCATATCTATATTGATAATAAATTACCTTTAACTCCCATGGCTTTGAAACCCCTATCCAATCTACTTTATTCTTTTTCACAAATAATAAAGCCTTATAAATATTGATCTTTGGTGTTCTTCCCAAGGTCATGATCTGTATAAACCATGCAAGAAAAAAATCCCTAAGGGAGACTCTAGCATACTCAATTTTTAAATTCAAGGTCAATATTTGTTGTTCTAGTTTGATTAAAAATGTTGGGGAATAGAGAACAATTTCCATTGTCTATCCCTCATCAGTAAAACACAGAGATCTATATACACAGATCGTTGTGTGGTCTCGCAGAGCTCTTTGTAAGCCTAGCGTTGAATAAGATTATCAGGCGTCTATAGGTTTCGGCAAATATTGTAACAAAATGGATGTCGCTGGTGCTGTGGACACAAGAGAGGGCAATGGTAAATACTTCCCACACGTTAGTCAACAGTAACCAGTCTACCACTTTATAGCTGCTGTGGGATCGAAAGCCTTGTCGTTACCCGTCAGCACATATGGGCTAATCTTCTCAGAATTATAGTCTAGAACAGATATAAAGTTTTGGTATGGCCTCCTCTATTTAAGTTGACAAAATCCAAATAGTAATGTGACCTCATGCATTCAGAGAGAGGTTGGATGTTGATGAGCACCAAGGGGTGCAATTGCCCAAGGGCCTTTGGCAGCTATAGGCCCGCACATAGGACTGGTCCATGCTCCCCCATTCCCAGGACGCTGACCGAGTCTAAGCACAGGTAGATGGCTTCATTTCTCAGGGCTCAGACGCAAACAGTGTGTGAGGATCGCGAGGGAGCAGGCAGCAGAAGAGCTGTCCGGTACAGCAAAAAAGAGTGTCAGTGTGCGTGTTAGTATGCATGTGTAATTATGTTTGTTTGTGTGTTAGTGTTTGTATCTATGTTAGTATGTGTGTTAGTAACGGAAAAAACTGGCTTCTACATCTAGATATAAACCAAATTTATCAAACCATGATATATATTATTAGTCTGGAAGAGGACTTTCTCCATTCAGAAACAAAATTGTTGTCACGCATTCACTCTCTCACACTCCCTCTCATCTCTCACACTCTCTTTCAATGTCTCTCTACCTTCTCTGCTTCTGTGTCTCTTTTTCCCCAGCTCTACTTCTTATCCTGCCTTTTCTTGTTCTGTATTCTGTCTTCTTTCTTGGTCCAGTTCTCCCTACCAGTAAGTCTGATTAACAGTTTCAATGTAGCTAATATCCTATTAGTACAACATTTTTGTATTTTGTCATCTCCCCTAGAAAAAATTTGGGGGTTTACATGAGTAGAAATTTCCAATCTGCATCATTGGCGTGATAAGCTATGTCAGTTGTATTAAAGGACAATACATAGAAATTAGTATCCCAGTCTGCCATTCTTAATAATGAAAGTAACAAACACAAACATTTCCTAAAGTAGATGATTCTAAAAGGCTAGATTCTGATGCATTGCAAGTAAGCATTCCAGCTGAGCCATTGGTCTGTCTCTCCCCGACAGCATCTCACATCAAAACACTAGGCGGGGGTGGCCGCCATTAGCGCAAACATTTACAGAGGGTGAGAGTGAATGAGAGTGGGAGAGCGTGAGTGAGAGTGAATGTGGGCACCGGGCAACACATTTTGTACCGGAATTTAAAAGGCCCCCCCAATTTTCATCCAAACCGGATGGGCAGGGAACAAAATGTGTTGCCTGAAAATGAATGGGCCAAAAAAAAGAACCAAAAAATCGAAATCCAAATCATTTTTTTGTTTGATTTAAACACGTGTACTGCTTAGTAAACCAAGAAGAGGCTAACAGTTGCATAGGGTCTGTGACATGACACCTTTGGAATACAGTCTGAGTCATTATGCGCAGAAAAAGCCAGTATGTGCCATAAACAAAATAATTCAACCATTTTCAATCTATTTTTGTATTTTTTTTTTTTACTATATTTATGTGTGTTTCACATTTTATTGTTTACTTTTCGGTTAACCAGACATATAATGTTTCAGTGTGTTAATGCCGCAGATCCTTGGGTGACGACAATTTTCTGTCTGCAGCTGATATTGCCAACGAAGGGCAACCTATATAGCTGTGTTTATGAAGATATCCCCTCCGTCAGGCGCAGAATTCATTCTCATGAAAGCGTGCAGATGCAGTCTTGAAAAAGAATATATATTAAGCGAGATGTAATCTTTTTTCGAACAGGTAAACATGCCAGGAATCATAACTTCAATAGATCCGCTTACCGGTACGATTTCTGTGTGTGTTCAGTCTACCATGGGGATCAGACAATCTTCACTTCAAATTCCAGCAGCCGAGGAACATAATAAACTATGTTTGTCCATGAAATCAGCTCAGCTCACCAACATTCAGCAAGACATCCCTCTCTGTAAATGTCATGTATCGTATGAGAAGCAATTAGTGTTCATTACAGTGAATGGAACAATAGGTCGCTTCTGGAACTCAACCCAATACAAGCTACGTGGGAGTCTGTTTATCAACGTCTTATTGATGACAGAAGCGGTGCAAGGATCACTAGATTTACCATGGCAAAGCTTCCTGGTTTAATGAAGTGGTGCTTTTGTATCAATTTTGCACCATATGAGGTCCGTGAATACTCTGAAAGGGCTAATTAAATGTTTACACGAGGAGAAATGTATAGGCATCTCTTGTAGGTAATAAATCCACAAAGACAACAGGTTGAAGGTGTAATGCTTTATAACAAAATTAATATATATTATATATTATATATTAATATAATATAATAAATTTTTTTTTTTACAGGTTTCATCCTGAATTGTGGAACACAGAAGGGGTTAGGAGCTGGATAGAATGGCACACACATTTTAACCCCCCCCGGATATTCTTTATTACCAGCACACAGGCTAGAGGAAGAGCGGGCGCTCATCAGCCTCCCATAAATAAATGCTGCCGTGGAGGAACAATGTTTTTACTTTTTTATGTTATCTTTTAAAATGATGGTTGGGGGTGGGCAACTTAAATGTCACTTTTTATCCCTCTGAGGATGCAGAGTAAAGTTTGTTTAGTTGCTGCTATCTTGTACGATTCTTAAAATATAACACATTGTTTTATTAATGACTTTCTAAACAGCATTAAGGTATTCTGCAAAGAATTCTCTCTGCCAAAGTTAAATACGAGGAGAGATGCAGTGTTTTTGGATTCTTGACTAGGGCGGTTTTGTTAATATTCTTTTTGCCCATTGTCTTTCCCTTTGAAGGGACAAAATTATAATTAACTTCCTCCCTGGAGCAAGGTCAGTCGTGTCTAAAGCAGCCTGCTGTGGTCCCCATGGGAAGATCCAAAACTCTCACCAGGGCTTCTCACTGGGGTTGGGGTGGGGGGATTTTTTGCAGCGTCTCGAGAATTGTCAACAAAGAGAGGTGGTGTGAAAATGACTGCTCAATTGTGGCTCAGTGACCTGCAGAGGAGCCTATGTTGGGCATAGGACAAGTAAAAATGTTTATCTAAAACTCAGGCTTCAAAGAGATTCTGTGCCCTGAGGCTCAGGAGTTGTTTTTTTTCCCCGTGATGGATCCACATGTTGGGGTTGCATTGGCTATAATGGCTAAAATACTAAAATTGTTGGGGGGGGTCAGACATGACTCTGCTTATTGTGGCTTCTCAACCTACACGACCATGAGTTTTGCACAGCAGGTCACAGGAAGAACATAGTGATTGTGCCCCCGTCAGAGTACCGCCATACACACCTTTCTGGCTCATCTGTATGCTAGGGCTGAACATCTACAAATGCTGTGTATACGTAAATATGACAATTAAATAACATGTAAAAAGCCAATTTTCCTTCACTATAAATGTATATTTTCCTCCCACACCATTCCATTTGGCAAACATACCACCTTCCCCGCTTGAATGTTTTATATCCTTTAGTGCGCAACATTTCTTTTGTAAAATTACAGATATTCTTTCATTTAATCCAAAACATTATATATATATATATATTAATATATATATACATGTATATATATGTGTGTGTATATAAATATATGTATATATATATATATATATATATATACAGTATATATTTTTTTTTCTTTTGAATTACTGCATTCCATGGTATACATAAACCTTAGGCATTTAAATACATTACTGGCGCCTCCAGATAGCGCTTCTATTTTCAGCATTAGCAAGCTACCTTTGTTAAAAATTTCCATGCCTGAGCGATTAGATTAATAATACATAGCATGCTTCATATAGGAGGACGTGGGATTTCTATGAAGGATCTGACAAGCTGCACGAACATTTATAACTTCCTTACCTGTAGGGGAGAACATTTAAGTAAAAAACATACCAATATCTAATATTTTTTATACACTGAGCTTTTTCTATACCGTATAAAGCAGACCAGAAGGGAACAAGAGTGTGATTTGTGCTATAGTCAATAAGATGGAGCATTTATTTAAGTAGTCTTCTTCTGTCTACAGGTGGTACAGCCACGTGGACTGTGTCAAATGTGTACTGATATCGTTCAGGCTGGGAATAGTCGATAAGACTCTCAGCTACAGTTAAGAAGAGTAGATGGAATCGCTGAGCGGTCAACACCGGGGCCGCATGAGCTCAAGCTGGTAGACGATTGTAGCGCACCGCTGATTTTCAACGAGGTTCATTAAGGTATAGCTCTGCATGAGTAACAGTTGAAGGACATTATTACCACCGTACACTGGAAACCCTCTAAAAGAATGGACTATGTGATTCTTTAGGCATAGATGGATGCAGGCTGGTTTTAGTTAGGAAAGCTACAGTGGGTTAGGTTGGGGGAATTAGAAGTTTACGGCTCGTAATCATGAGATGGGGTGACATCTTCCTTCTCAATCATTTTACTTCTTTCTCATTAGGTGTTACTATTAGCGGTCAAGGTCTTTTACTTCAGTGTTTAGTATATTACATACACATCGTTTTAATACTAGCGCTGATACAACATTGCAGCATATGATGGTGCCATATAAATCAATCAATAAATAATATGTTAAGTGACATTGAGGATGGTCACTTAAGCAGCTGTGGCTTTTCCAAACCCGGAAATGTATTTTTGCTGATGAATCGGTAATGTTTTATTAATCTCATACGGTTGTCTGATTCATAATCAGAGGTAGGTTCCTTTCCAAGCTGTCACGAGCCGGCATGCGGGTATCATGATACTGTTACTAATGAGAAAGCTGCATTTCTACAAGCATTTTCAGTGATTTGCGTAATCAACGTACAGGGGGTGTATGTGGGGCAAGTTAAGGGTACAATGAAGCAACAAAAATAGTGGAGATAAACTTCTTTTGAGGTAAGCTACAAAGACACAATGGCTGCCCGCTAAAGCCCTGGAGCTGTAATGATATTTATCAAAAGGACAGTGACCCCATACATCAAATAGTGGGGAAATGAAAAAACGGAATAAAGAACATTAAAGAACATTAATCTTTGGGATATCGTTTTATTTTAGGAGATTAGATAAGGATTTGGATATTGTAAAGAAGCAAAATGAGCACGGTCCTTGGGATTTCAGGACTCTCTACTGACTTTGATGTGGATGATATTTTCAACACGTTTTCTTTTTTCGTTTGTTCCTGCTGAAATAATTAGCGTCCTCTGATTCTTATTAAATGTGTGAAGACTGTTGGTTTTTAGAGTGCATTTACTCATAATAGATGCTGTTATAGAGGAAAGGTTTGGCCTTAATGATGAGGCGCTGATATATACACCATTTATGTTTATTTTGGTTTGCAGTCATGGATGTAGATTTTTTACAGCAAGATATTTAATTACCTTTATTATTTTACCCCACAACTTCACTTCTCATATTCAGATTCTCAAGTTTTGCATACCGTAAATAGAAAATTAACAGTGCTAAATGTGAGATCGCAGATCAAATATTACCAAAATGCTAACAGAAAATGAACAGTGCAAATTGTGAGGTTTCTGTTCAAATATTACAAAAACACTTATAATTACATTCCAAAGTCAGTGTTAACCTCATTTTTTTTCTGGTCACAAAGCTCTAAGCTCTCCCAATTTTTCAAGTTAAAAATCTTAAGATTATCTTCGCCAGACACTAGGGACACATGTACTGTTGCAGGCAGAGTCAGATTTCCATTAGGTGTATGCCTAGGGGCCTCTGAGCTCTGATGGCCCCAGTGCGTCTAATGTGTAACAGCAGTAGCTGCAGTGTCCAGGTTACTAATTCTAACAGGAAAGAACTAAACAGTATAGCTGGGAATTTCCGAGGGTAGGGTCTCCCTCTTGTGGGGGTGCAGCTTCACGAGGGGGTGGGATTGACCTAGCCACGGAAAGCATTAAATATGTTGGGATTGGGAAGGGAAGTGTGCACTTCATTGGTTGATGGCAGAAGAGGCCCCTGCCAGCGACCAATAGAGTTGCTCTTACGGACCTTTAAAATCCTGGCGCCAAAGCTGCTGCAAAGCCCCATATTAACCCCTTCTACAAAAAATGTACACAAATATTCGCCCGAACTGAACATAGGAACGGGCGAATATACGTAGAATATGAAGATTTTTCCCCCCTTAAAGACGAACACAAAGAGTTGGCCGGCGTTTTGTCCTGAGTTTAGAAATACCCAACGTTTGTTTAGGGGGGTGCCTTTATTGCAAGTTACAGGGCAATATCTTTTTTATATATATATTTTTTCATATTTTATATTGTATTTTTACAGGACTCCATTGCCCTGCATTGCTGACCTCAGTATTTGAAGGCCTCAGGATGAGGGGCCATAATTTTTGGGCCTATGGAATCTTAATTCCGCAATGCTTCTTGCTCTGTCTCTTGTAGTCTCTGCATGTTTGTCAATATTAGTGACGATCTGTGCGATTTAACCTATGTAGTACAATACGTGTATCCTATCTCTGATGTCTCTTTACAGATTGGTGAAATCGGAAATTGATAGTGTTTTTTCCTAGCAATAAAGAAGACTTGGCTAGAAACGCTGTCTTTATTAGATCACTGCCTGAGAGAGGGGGTGATTAAGAGCTTAATAATAATAGAGAAGACCCCCTGGGGGCACGCTCCTGTCCCAGTTTGATGATATACCTTATTATATAAGTGAGCTCAAAAAGAAGATCGCCATCTCAGTAAAGCAAAGAAGGTGAGAACAGACAAGCATTAAATAATCCAGAGTTGTATGAGATGTATGAATTATTTCTATGTGAGTTATTTCCAAAGAAAATGAATAACTATTTAATTATATCTAGGATTCATTCTTAAAATATTATATATATATACATATGTGCAAATGGGTGACAAACGACTTGGACTAATTTTATGGACGATTGTGGTTAGTGTTTGGTCCATTTGTTTTCGGACAACGGATTTTGTTCCCTGCCCATTATTCAGGAAAAAATGTGTTGCCCTGTGCCCACATTCTCTCTCCTTCTCTAAATGTTTCCCTACCTTCTTAGCAACCACTTCCGCACCTTCATCTACCTTTTATCTACTTTTTTGTATTCTAACCTCAATTTGCTATCTTCCTCCACATTTCTGCAGACATAACCTCAATTGGGGGAGAGGATGTCACAGGAAATGTCATTCTCCCTAATTAGAACTAAGGGCTATATGGTGGTGTCCCGTGGTGTCCTCTCCCCAATTCTCCAATCGCTACTTTCTCTGCCTGAAGCACCTGGGTAAGGTGCCCCCTATGCACCCACCTAGGCATGGCTCTGAGCCAACCCCTGCTCTGTCTCCCGAATCAGCTTTGCCCCTCGCAGGGAAAAGGCCCTGTGAAGTTATAGATGAAACGTCATAATACAGCTGTCACAAGGGAGAGAATGCTGACCTCCCACAGGACACCATGGACAGAAAGACATGGAGTACCCTCCCTGGGTTATCTGGCATCGCCCACGAGGAGATAGATGCATAGAAAACCAAAGATCCAATATTAATTTATATATATATATAGGCCTTACACTCTGATTTGAATTTATTTCCTCCAAGTAGTCATCGTCATAGCTGTGTGAAACATGTTTTCATTTTTATGATAAATGATTATAAACGTTTGATTTAGAAAATTAAGGCACTCTTTCTGTCATTACGATGTCAAGTTGATTTGCCTTCTGTCCCATCTACACAATTAAAAGTAAAGATTTAAGTCTGCGTTTACTTTCTGGCAGTTTATGCAGATTATCTACGGATTCTGTATTTCCAGGATTTATCATGATTTTTTTAATTTCCCAATTTACCTGTAAAAAGCACAACCTCAATTCTTGCAAACTAATTTTTTATATAGATTTAGGCTTTATATAGATTTGACAATTACATGCAGTTTGAACCAATCTATATCTCTTTCTCTTTCTTAAGGAAATCTCTTTCTTTAATTTCATTGCCGTAATCAATAGACTGTCGGTGTTTTCCCAATTCTATTGATTACATTGATGCAGCTACGAAAGAAGCAACTCCTTAGAAACATTTTAAAAAAAACACTCTTTAGAGGAAGAAGGTGTTGAAATATATTACATTGACATCAGCATAGAGTCTACTGAGTTACTGGGGAGCTACTGAAAGGTTTGTATGTTAGAAAGCAATTTCCTGCAGAAGTGGGAATATCAGAGATATAGTACAAAAAGGGCAAATAATGGTAGGGACAATGGTGCTATGAAAACATTAGTGGGATTATTTACTGACAAGTGTTCTACACCTAAAACTGCAGTGATATAGGCCTAGGATGGCAGGTTCATGGGATTAGCAGTCCCTCTAGTAAGCGATCAAGCCCCCAGTGTCCTCTAGCTCTTTGATCTCCCCCCAACTGGCCTATTTACACTATGGAAGCTGTTCCAGCTCAGCACAGCCGCCATACTTTTCATTAAATGGCGCTGCGCACCTTTAAGACACAACACGTCTGGATATGACATCATAACACAGCTGGATATGACATCATAACACAGCTGGATATGACATCATAACACAGCTGGATATGACATCATATCCTTGCGCCCTCTTTCTCACAGCCATGTACCTCAAGATGCCGACCACAGAGGAAGAGGCGGCCGGGGACTGGGAAGCTGTCAAACTCCCAGTGCAAACAATATATCTAAAAAAATATCCTCACAGTGGTATCTAAACCAGAATTACAACAGGATTCAAAAGAATAGCTTTAAAAATGGTAATAAATACAACAATATGATGCTGCAATCTTATCACAGGCTTCAGTAGCCCCCTACACCAGGATTTCAATGGTGAGTTCTTTATAGTTAGTTGATAACATTAAAAAAACACCCAGCCTTGTGTGTGAAATCTGCTTATTTTAGTAAATGGTAAAATGAGCATAAATTTGGGTTCAGTATATATATAAAGCCTATTATTATCCACACTGCGCTCTGTTACACCATATGTGATGTCTTCTGCTCGCGCTTCCTTCGCGTGGTGATATTCATGACATCCTCTTGAGTTTGGCAGCTAGTTCCCTCTGAGTTCCAATACTCGATTTTCCATTAATCTCAGCGGGGTTCCTGGTGTCAAGAAATCCTCGAGGGTTTAGTGGATTTTAAATTTCATGTTCTTTTGGAATTAACTCATCCTCTGGGGAATAAACTCATATGAAGACATTCTACATAAGGTGAAACTATAAATAAGCGTTGGTTGTTTCCGTAGAAGGAAAAGACCTGACACACATGGTTACTGATAGCAGATCTAAGAGGATATCGTATCTAAAAAAGTCACCAAGAGCAGACCACACATCTTTGTAAATTAATCTAGAACGTGGATTTAAATAAAAGAGAGTACATACACTTATCCAAATGAAACATAAGGCAACCATTTCTAATTAGATTTATGGAAGCAGGTTGGTTATGGTTACTTAAAAAAGGGCAACTAAAGGTTTGTCTGCAAGGCTTTGTCTTGTAGATGTTTTGCTACAATGTATGGAAATCAGCGTAGAGATAGTCTCATCACGTTGGAAGGTCGATCTCATCACGCACCATGTGAATTGTTAGGAGGTCTTTCCACTCAATGTTTCATACCTGTAGGTCGCATGTTTATGGAGACTTCACATATATCAAGGATTTTTGAAGGCATTTTTCATTCGTGATTGATGTTTCAACCCAATTCATTTTGAAAAGGAGGAATAATTTCTGTCTGAAGGGGGTAAGGGTCAGGGATGACTACTTATGGTGAATTGTTTTCTTGCAGACACTTCATGAGTTTGCTGAAGAAGTAATGAAGGATGTGGAAAGTCAGAGTTCATGCAACAGATATAAGCATTCTAAGCGCTCATAACTAAAAAAAATTTGTTTTACAAACATACAAAACTTTACAATTTCTATCTTTTGGTCATGTTTCCTTTATTCCAGTTTTTCTTGCACACTGGCACAAGTTTTGATTTCTATGAAGCTTATTCTAGACTAGAACTCTCCGTTTTTCAGCAGTTCAGTTTTATTTTCCACGAGGCAGTCAGCGACGTTCACAATGATGGCAGCAGGACAACAAACAAAGACTGAAAAACACTTTGTTTTACAGTAATTATTACCTGATTAAAACAGCATAAGTAAATGCACAAATGGCTTATGGGCATGGTAAGTACGCCTACAACGTGGAATCCCATTAAAAATGTGTTTTCAACAAATATGTTGTATTCTGTTATAAAACAATTTAGCTCTATGGAACAAAGAACATAATTAGATACGTAGTCATCCAGAATATCACATAACTGCTTACAAAGGCATCACCTTGATCTGTTCACTAATGAGTTTGAAGGGCCAAACTTGTTCTGGTTACAAGGCAGATCCGTCAGGGTACCCCATTTTCTTGACTCCTGGAAAGTTCCCTAAAAATGCATTTCTGAAGCAATTTGCAGAATGAATATAACAGCGAGGTTCTGCAGGTTAACCCCACGTTTAACATAGGCGGAATTCATTCTTGAAATTTGTCAGCTAAGGGCAAAACATGCATAGAGACTGAGGAAAAAATGACTTGAGCAGATTCAAGGAGGCATGAAAAGTGATTTTGTCTTTCCCAGCATTAGAAGTTGACCAATGAATATCACGTTGGTTGTTGATATATCCCATTTATATCATACGGATTTGCTTACAAATTTCTTTCAGTTCCCTTCCAAGGCTGAGGGGATACGATTGATGATTCACTTACTAAGTGCATAAAAATTTGATGACATACTTACTGTATGTATAAATCAGATTCCCCCAATGCGGCAGCTTCTATAAATGTTTTCACTTGGGATTTATCAGAGCAGCAACAGCAGATATATAATATACATGTTAGAGGTGTTATAGGCTGATCTCCTGTTTCTCATGTATTGGCCTAAGGTACATGATGTATAACATCAGATTTTTACATCTAGTAGGTCGGAAATCCAACATGGATGTAGCAGCAAAGCCATCAATCATTGTGCTGCAAACACCTTGGCTTCAAACACTAGGGTAATATAAAAATAATTCCATAAATTGAAGCAAGTTATTCTACTATAGTATTGTGTAAAAGTGCTAGGCAAGAGTGCAAAATGCTGAAGTGAGAAAGTAAGTGCAGAGAAGTCAGGCTGTTTAATGGGCAGAGGTGGCACAGGCGGGCTGCTTAGGGGCAGGGGTGCCACAGACAGGCTATTTAGGGTCAGAAGTGGCACAGGCAGGCTATTTAGGGACAGAAGTGGCATAGGCAGGCTATTATGTGCCTCCCAGCGTCTTTTTAAGGGATAAGGCTATAGGCGTGTTATTCATGCCATTGTAACCTAATACATTTTCCCCTGGATTTAATAAAAATATTGTGATACTACAGAAGTAATCCCCCACTGGTACAAACCAACAGCTGTTAAAGTTAAGCTTAGACTCCAATTACAGACGCTAAGTGAATTTCCACTGATGACCCATGACTGAAATGCCTACGCGACAGACTGGATTGTCATTATTTAATAATTACTAGGAATACGACAGTGGCAGAGATTATTAACATTTCCTTGTCGCCAACTAGAGAAAAAGAAATGAAATCAGTCATTTCTACCATCTCTGTGTTATGCTGCTTTTTTTACGCTCTGCGCGCTCAAAGATGAGATAACTCACTCAAGCAAAGCTATCCACCTGCTTCTCAGGAGTCCTTAAGGCTGCATTGGATGATGGGAATTGCAATCCAGCTGCTTAATAGCTGCATTCATAGAACTGTTGAATGTCCCACTGTGTCATAAGGTTTGCCGTGGAGATAACAAAGCATATTTAGCTATTTGTTATCCACATTCCAGGGAACGCTGAGTTCTCAAACTTCTCCCGGTCCCGTTTCATTTCCACTTTAAATGAGGGGTGTTTTCTGCGACATCAGCGGGAACGCCCACTGACATCACTGGGACCACCCACTGACATCAGTGGGCAGTCCTGGCCGCATCTGGCAAGAGTAGGCTCTGGGTAGCCGGGGCCCAGAAGTTCCCAGGTATGGTTATCCAGCGATATGATCACCAATCAGTTCATTGCGTAAATGAAGATATAAAGTTAGTTTGGTATTTTTACCTTTGCTATTTTCATTTACTTTTTTTCTTTTACTTTACCGAGAGAGTGCTAGATAAATGAAGCAGAAGTGGTAGAGGCTTAACGCTGTTCCTTGAACCTAGGAGGGGCAAGTTTCCTCACAGCCCACTCATCGAGAGTGCATCCATGTCATACACAGCTCCGTATTTTATTAGGGCAGATGCAAGAGAACACGGAGTGATCATTCTTCTCAAGGATGTCCCTAGAGTGGGTCTCTTCCGTAACATTCGTGTGTTTACTGCCTTATCTTGTAGCTGCTATATTGACTCGTGTATTGGTTGGCTTTACAATGTCCTCCCGAGTTGAGTGTTGGGAAACGAGGAGGTACTAACCTCACTTGCTCCTGAGACATGGGCCCAACAGTGAAGGTCATCGGTCCCAGCGATTAAGCCGGCTCCACCAGTTTTGCCAGGAAAGTTTTATCACATTAGTATTAGAATGTGGAGCAAAACATTTCTTCGCTTTTCTGTAAATTAATCAGATTTACTATTCGTTTAAAGCAAAATAGAGTCTTGTAAATAAACTGGGATTAAAGGCTTTTTGAGTTCTATTTATTTTCATTCATTGCCTTTATCCTATTTCACACCTTCCCTTGGTACTTCCAAGCCTGATACAGAATTCCAAATTTCACACTTCACTTGTAACAAATAAGCAAACACACAGTCTTCAGATCGTACTGATATCTCTCGGCCAACTTTCTCCTTTAATTGGGGATATTCATATAAAACATATACAGCAAGGCTGCATTCAAATTGCTTCCATGCATTATGTATTTATTTTACATACTTTTTAGGTCAAAATAGAACGTCCTACACTGATAGCTGCTTAATGATGTTCAGTGTTTGCACAATTGTGCTTTTATCGTGATCAATAATGTATACGGGGCACAGCCTTTTTTGTTTTTTTAGATTATTTGTTCTAGAATGATTTTTTTGCTTTTGAGATTATTCCCTGTTGTTGGTGGTGAAAATGTAATATTACCATTTCTCTTTATAACCAAAAGCGATCCACGGTAAACTAAGTCGTAGTAATGTTGTCAAGTATCGCAATAACCAGAGATGCAATAGCAACACAACCCAAAAATCCATTAATTGATGAATACGCACATCGTTACATTCATAACTGGGTGGGACGTTCACTGGAGGTACAGATCTTCCTGCTTCCTGATGGACCATCACGTAAATGGATAGCATGGGGTGCAGAGAAGTTAGGTACTGTGTGGTCTGGTACATCCACAACTATACCTCTTTAGTTATAACACTGTTTGAAGACAACTCCAGAGTTTAATCTCAATGGACCTATATCAGTAGACTGACAATTTCAGAAAGAAAATATCCTGTATAAGGTCTTTTCACTTTACTGAGATGGTGGTAGATGAGTGGAAGAGCCTCCCAGCAGAAGTGTTAGTCTATTACAGTGAAGAGTTTAAACATCCATATGCCTATCCTGAGTATAAGATGAGGCCAAGTGGTGATTAAGGTCTGAATCTTTACATCAGGAAAAAAGGAGCAGACTAGCTGGGCCGATTGGTTCTTATCTGCCGTCAAATTCTTTGTTTCTTCGTCTCCCCTGTCTAGCAATAGAAAAAAAGATCATCATCATGCATAGCAAGAGCAAATGTTCACTTGATGCTTTAATTCATAATGCTATTGATTTGTTCCAATTATGTACAGGCCTCTGAAATCACCTAAGTGTGATTGTTTCCAATTTTTTAGTTCAGTGAGACTAATATTAATTTTGATTTGTAAATTGCTAGACCATCAATCACGAGAATAGCAATAGAACAAAAAAGTTAAAAGGCGTTTTTTTTATTTTATTTTTTTTTTTTTTTATAAGTCCTAGCAAGACAGAGGAACTGACAGTGGTGTTTTATGAGACCTATGATGAAAAAGTTGCTCTGAAAGCTAGAAATATGCGTAGTTGACATTTGAGTTCCATTAGCAGGCTTTAAGTGGACCAAAAAGCTTCAGTCCAATTACACTGTCGATAGCGATTCTTTTATATTAAAGTATGACTTAAAAAAAAAAAACGAATGCAGTGAGCGAGGGGGTGTGATATTATTATAAAAACATGGCAAGATCGCGCATATGCCTGGGGCACCACATTTTAAGAGGCACCGCAGGGGAGGGGCTTAGCTGAAACTCCACCCGCTCATACCGCTACTCATTAGCCCACGTTCCGCCCGTTGCATGTTCATTTCTTATGATATATTGTTTGCAACCTAAATCCTACAGTAAATGATGATTAATAGTATTTTTCCATTTTATCGGCCCCTGCTGTTGGAAGGTGTAGATATATGTTTTCCTTAGAAAGATATGGTTGTCCGTGTAAATACATTTTCAATAAATTGCATATCATAGTAATGTACATTTATTTGACTGAGAGGGTGGTAGATGAGTGGGATAGCCTCCAGCAGAAGTGGTAGAGGCTAATACAGCGAGGGAATTTAAACATGCATGGGTTAGGTATAAAGTTATCCTGAATCTAAAACAAGACCAAGAACTGATTAAGGTCTGAGTCTTTACATTACAAAGACGGTCTAAAAAAAGTTCTTATACGAGGTCCGGTTATGTTTCTATTGGAAAAAATCTATCCTTTTAGGATTATTTAAAAACCATGGCACTGGACAATCGCCCCCTTCCACACACACTTTCCTTTTGCTCTCCCTTTCCTCTACCCCTCCTTTTCTATTTTCTCTCCTCTCTTTCACCCATCCCACTTTTATTGTTTCCCTATTTCTCACCTCTTCTTTATCTCTTCTCTGTGTTATATATCATCCATCCTCTCTCCTCTACTTTTGGCCTTTTCTCTCCAATCTTTATTCTCCCTCCTCTCTAATAATCAATTTAGTTTTTAATGGTTAAAGCCATACCAATAGCTACAACACCGACACCTCCAAGCACAACCCCACAACAAAGTACAAAACATGCACATTTAGCCAATTTTCAAAATAGTATTTAGCACTCAGATTCATCCTATTAAGGGTTTCATTCTATTCTGAATGGCATAAATTAGACAGTTATAGAGCTCATGAAACCGTTTTTAATCCCACAAAAGATGTACCAGATCAATGGATTAGGTTGTACAGTAACGCAGCAATGATCGTCTGTCTTTAGTATCAGGATGTTTAGAAAGGGAGATTAATGGACCAACAGAAATATAGACAGAGGTTAAATTTACAATAATCTGCAGGTCTTCCTAGTACAGATGTATATCTTTTAGAGAAACCGATGACCTTTGGATATAAGCCATGATATTTCTGCTTCCCTGAGTCCTGGGGTCCCGCGTTAAGGTCGTTGAGTTTATTGACTATCTCATCGGGGGGGATTAAGCACGTGCTACTGTAGAGGCAGAAGGGAATCAATATGAAAACGTCAGGATACTGATTGCAGCGCTGCTGCTGAGCCTGGGGCTGTCAATAAGCATTCGCTTTCAAAAACTATTCACATTCATTGAAAAAATACCATTAAGAAAAACACTCTTGTATTAAAAAGCCAAGGGTAAGCTACAATGCACACTGTCTGTATGTGTACATGACGCCTGCTTATGCATCTCTGGCTAATGACAGCCTGCAAGTGATTTTTGAGACCTATTCTGCTGGATGTTGGACTATATACAGCACTGTGCAAATGTTTAAAATGCCGTAAAGCCATAAATATAAAAATAAACATGTTAATGGTTTATTAAGTGTTCATTTGTATCATTTAACATAATGCAAAGTGAAAAAATCTGAATCAAATCAATATTTGGTGTGAGCACCATTTACCTTTTAAACTGCATCAGTTCTTCTAGGTATACTGGCACAGTTTTTTTTTTTTTTTTTTTTAAGGAACTTGACCAATGGTTGCCCCAAATTTTGGCGTCGGGCGTAAAGGTCTGTATGAGTGACTACTGTCTCAAACAACCGCTCTAAGGAACAGGGAGGAACAGGGATTTGAGTGCTTCTGGTAAAGAGCAGGGCAAGGTACACCGCAGAGCAACTTGGCCTGGGGAGACCAATGGCTTTGGTGTCAGGAGTTAAAGGTCCACTAGAGCGACTCTATTGGTCGCCACCAAGGTGCTCGTCTGGTATCAACCAATGAAGAGCAGCTGCCCTTACGTATTGTTTTATATAGCGCCATCATATTCAATAGCGCTGTACAATGGGTAGACAGGATGTAAGGACTATATGCATAACATTTTGACTTACAGAAACCGGTGAGGAGGGCCCTGCTTAAATGAGCTTAACAAGTATAAATCTCACACCTGGTGGGTTGAAGTATTTTCCTTTTTCATATTTATTAGGAAAGGGGTAAAAAAAATTAAACGTGACATGCGAGAGTTGCAAGATTAGAGCTGTGTTCAACGAACTTCAATTTTAATTGTAATATAACGGATTTGTGATAAAACATTTTATTTTTTTAAAGCAAAGCTCATTCAGCTGAAAAATCCAGATCAACGATGCAGAATTTCTCACAGCGGTGGTTTGCATAATGTTTTGCAACATACTTACATAACATTTTCCCAACAGGGACTTTTATGACATTGTATTCTAAATACGTAGACATTAATATGTAGTTGGTTCCCCCTTTGCAGCTACAAATCGCTTCCACTCTTCTGGGAAGACCACCGGGCAGGCCCCCTCTACAATAAATGTTTAATTGCCACGGCTTTACCATAATAATGTACATCAAACAGATGCCAGTCTGATTAATAGTAACAAAAAGTAATGTTCTGAAAAGAATAATTAACCACTTAATAGCATCAACAAACAAGGAGGTATATTATATATATATATATATATTTATATTCTATATATATTCTGAGTTCTGAGGGTTAACTAGCTTTCCTTAAAAGTACAGATGTTCAGGATACCCTGGCATAGATGGCATTTTCACTTTAGTGGATTGTCATATCGCGGTGGCAAACACAGAACACTGAATGGACAAGGTATACTGAATGTTTAGCGAGTGAATACAATCATGTAGTACAGTTTGTTCTCAATAAGAAACTGCTGATAAATCAATACACGTCTGTCTTTTGAAGACCTAAAAAGAAACACGGATGTTGTTTTAGCCCAAGAGAAAATTGAGTCTTATGTCGAAGTTGATATTGCGCCACCACAATAAAACGTATCAACATCAAGTACACTCCATTTGAAGATACACACTGGAGGTTCATGTGATATAAAACAGAAAACCTGCATTGTAGCATTCATAAATGCTGAAGACTCGTGAAAAATACACCATTAAAAACTGATGTTCAAGCTCCTTCCAGAATTGCAAATAAGGCACAGTATAATTCTTTAGCTGGGTGAAAATATAGGAGTTTTATTGGGGAACGCCAAATTGTCATCTGATACAAAAGCAGGAACAGATAGGGTTGCCATAGAAACTGAAAGCTCTTGTTAAATGTTTGTGATTAAAGCTACCAAAGAAAGAATAAAAATATATTCCAAAGTTTATTAGCTTTATATTCAATACCAAATATGGTTACTTTACTATTTACCTTAAAACATTATTGGTAATTGTAAGAGTTGTACATTAGGTACTTGGTTGGAAAATTCTCTACCTAAAGAGGCCACGCTGAAGATTAGAACCTGGTCCAACTTGGTAGTATCCGTATTCATTCAATCACGATGATTTCTCGCATAAGATTTGGCATTAATTCATAACAGTGTGTGAATCTTAGTCGAACACTGAATGGAAAATATTGACAGCTATTTAAGAAGCTTCAATTAACAGTGCATATTAGACAGTCTTATAGAGTCTATGATTTTATTTCCATTATTACATAGCGTAAATTAACCTGGTATTTACAAAATTCACAAATTACTGCACATATCATTAAGGTGTTAAAATGTTTCCCCTCAGGGTCTAGTTTTTTACCCTCAGGGTCATAAGTTGTTTTAAGGGCTCAGGAGTCAGTTTTATCAACGGTGCTTACAACACAACCTCCTCTTTGTCCATTTCATAGACTTAAATTGTTTTTTGTTTTAAATTGTGTGCCAATATCAGGTAACGATAGAGCTTGGGTGCCCATGTCTATCCAACCCACTAAAATAATCTGCCAAAGTTACCACTGAAAAGGTCACAATAACCCGCTTCTAATAAGTATACAGAAACACTAAGCACAGTTAGATGAATTCTGAAAATGCATTTACAGCATAATTAACCTCTGAGAATGAAGAAAATAATGGATATTTAAATCTGAACATAAGCTTTAAATAGAGCAGATGCCTCAAATAAACTCTTGTTGCTGCCTGTTCATAATTTATTTGTAATGTAAAGAGCTCCTGGAAAGTCTGCTTACACAATGAAACTCAATAATGTTAAAAAAGTAATTCTAAAAAACAAAAAAAACCTGCTTTTCAACACGATTCCTTTAAATTGATAATTTATCTTTAGTATATTAATAATTATAAATAGGCATATATCTCATTTTAGCCAAGTCGACTAACAGCTTTATATATTTAAAAAAGGCCACTTTGCTTTCTTTATGCAAACTTTCTATAATTAAGCAAATGAAAACCTGCATGCATATTCATTTATACCTATGTATTCTTTGCAGCAAAAATATTTGCATCCTATTCTTCACAAGCACATTACGACTGTTGCGAACATTTACTCCTGTAGCAATTTAGCATTTTCCATGGGGTGATCAGGCCGGGAGCGACGCAGCGATCGCGAAAACAAACCTATGTTGGAAACGTGTCCAGCGTCTGTTTATCAAATGAAGACGTACGTCTATCGTATATACACATCAGGACTGAAAGGGAAGAGGCAAGAACTGTTTATTGAACAACAGACAGATTATTTTTGTGCAGCCGTAAATAATAAATCCAGGTAATAAACGAGGTGGTTAATAATAAATTAGTCTTTAAGGCCAGAAGAGCTGCTAGCCGCAGGAAACTTGTTCAGGCGACGTGCTTGGTTAGCATAACCCAGAAAACCCAATCTTGCTGCATTGTAATTTGTTTAGATGCACTTTGTTCTTTATTGTATGGATAATAGAACACAGTAAATGGGGAATATATGTAAAGCAATAATCATATATCATCACCTTATATGGTTTAAATAATAGTGTTATTCAGAGGTGGAAAAAGCAATCACACCCAATCTGATGACCGACACTCAGCGCATTTAATGTTTTTGGTATTTTTTTTTTGCTCTAGAAGGCTGGATATCCAGCCTTGTTTGTGCTTCAGAAAAGGAAAGCAAATTCTGTCTGTATTAAAATAACATGAAACGGTCAGGAATACCGTGTAGACGTTGGTAATGTTATAAATGACTATTACAGGTGAAACAGCTGATTTTTAATGGAATAAATTCATAGACATACAGAGGCCCCTTATCACTCCCATTGCTTCTATGTTCCAATGCTGTTGTATTCACTAATCAAAGTTTATACTAAAAAAGCTAATTGATAATTAGAAAACCCTTTTGCAATTATGTTACAGGTGGAAATGTCCCCGTTTTCCATGAAAACAGTTAAGTGACCCCAAACTTTTGTTTTTTCTTTAAGGTCTGCTTAATTAAAATCATATGTCCATTTTCATATCATTTTAATGGGTATATTAAAATACACATTTTATTTACACTGTATACAGTATCCCCCCCCCCATATCTTATAGTTGCCTTCATTCTGGCAAAAAGTATCCATCCATGCAAAGGAGCAGCATCAAGCAAAGGCTGGAACACACACCACAAGACAAAACACATACTGTAACACAAAGCTATACACAAAACAATTCCACAGCTGGATGGACCCCAATTGCTAAAAAAGGGGAAAGATGGTTTAAGTACATGACTTTCTTTAAATTATGTATCTATAGATTTGTCAATATTTTTTGGCAATTGTTTAACATTTAGTTTAGGCTTTCATCTTATGGTGAGATCTGTGCCAGACTGGTAGGGCCACCATTATCCGATTAATTTCAGACAACAACGTTGTCAGTTCTCTTGGTTCCATCCTCGCATAAGATAATGAGAATGTTATGCCATTCCCCCATGGCGTGTGTTAACATTGAAGAATTTTCCTAAAAGCACATTACTTTGCAGAAGGAAAAGGAAAAAAAAATGCCTGAAAAACCTAATGTAAATTTGTAATCTGGCATTATTAATATACGAAAAACTAAAGTAACAGTGATTTACAAATTAACATATGATTAGGAAATAACCCTTTGAGTATGCTTACAGCATATATGTATTTAGGGTTGCCACATCAGCCATTTTTCCCATGACAGGGCATTTTACATGTTGCAAGCCAATACATGTGAAGTGCTGCCCCCTGCAGTCTGTTAAATGTATACAAGTTTCAAAAAAACATTAGGCAAACCATTATATATGCCATCAAACATGTCCTTTAATGGCACAGGCAAAAAAAAAAGGTTACATGTAGCCTCAGATTAATTGTGTCATGGACATGCAAGATTGCCACAAACTAGTATCTCCAAAATATTTGCCCCATGTATAGTTTACAAAAAAAGAAAAGGCAGACAAATCATTCTTGTTCACCTTTTTTATATTTTTTTTTATTTATTTGTGTTAAAATTATGAGTTGTATATCCAAACATTGGAATGTGTTAAAAGCATTTTCCATTTGCATAGGTAACTGCATGAGAACATTCAGAGAATCCAAGTTTTGCTTGATTTCCAAAGAGAAAAAATTGTATTTTTGTAGAAGGGGGAAAAAAAAGCTTACATCTATTTTGAAGATAATAGGTACATTGACAAATTACCTCTTATTATGTAAATTGGACTGTGTAGGAGAAAAAAAAAAACACAGAAAAAAAAATATATGCTTCCAGTTATTAAGTGTCGCATCTGCTTTCCGAAAGGTAACGCAACAGCTTCAGGTTTTTGTGGTGCGTCAAGAATGACCTGCAAAATTAAACTATTACTGGATTTACAATTGAATGAAATGTAAATGAGGCAGTTTAGCATCATCCTTTCATAGCAGCTCAGAGCCAACTAATTAGACGGCGCTTCATCCATTGCAGGGCTGAATCGATGGTATGATCTATTTCAGGGAGGTAACTGCCCCCAATGTCACACAAACAACCTGTGTCTTGAGAAATATTTTATCTTTATTTTAATATTGTTTCAGTTGTATCTCTGAATTATCATGTTTCAATATTTCAGCTTCCCCTATATTAAAAATACAGGCAGTCTCTATGCTTCAGATAATTTTGTTTTTCAGTGCCAGTATGAACTGCAGTGCGCAATGAGCAAGACACAGTTCCACCCAGTATCAAGGTAAAAAGCAGCACCAAAAGAGAGTACACAGTAGAGGGGAAGAGACGTTGAGGAGCATGGCATGCCTCCAAGGGCCACAGTACATCATGCGCTCCGCTTATTCCCACTCAAGCTCTAACCCCGCTGATGACAGCCCAGAAGACAGACTTCCAGATCCTCTGACGAATTTAATGTTTTATGCAGGTGGAGCTCTTGCCCAAACAGAAAGGATGGCGAGACCCTTCATTCTTTAATTGTGAATCCTGTTTTCAGACCAGCTCCAATACCTAAGGGATGACGATGACAAAAAAAGGCATTAACATCGCTGCCAAAAAATTAAAATCAGGCACATGGGTAGGTGTATGAGAATTCTTCTGGCCGAATAATGAAACTGTTCAGTGCAATATGACATTCTGCCAGCATGGAAGTGAGGAAACACTAAATAAATGATAATATCCTACATGGACGCCATTAATATTGAGCATGCTAGCCTTCCGTTTGAGTCAAGAATTACAAGAATTAGATTTACTAGCAAAAGCTTTTGTTACAATCATTCATCGATGATGGGATAATGATATACCTTTTATACTGCCAGTACGATTTCATGATCTTGCATTAGTCACTGCATAAGGAATACGTCACATAAAGGAAAAAAAACAAATAAAAATTACCTTGATTGTGCCCTGGCTGTTAGCAGCAATGAGTACGTTGGATTCCTGAAAGACAAAACAGAAATGGCATTTAAATGTTAAAAGGTCACCTAAATCTCCCCTTCAATCAGTCCCTAAATAAAAAAAACAAAACACTTGTAAGTATTACTTTTGTTGAATGTAAAAAAAATTGTTGACAGTGCCGTTTCCATAAGCAGGATTTTGCTCCATTAATTCCTTGAAACATTTTTTGACATACGAGACACTGAGTGTAGTGCCTATCAGGCAGCCATATCGTTATTGATACTTAATTCATAAACATATAATAAAAGGGATTTTAAGGGTGTTATTAATGAGTAGATTTCCCTTGGCATAGAAGTAACTTCTCCACCATTTGTCACCTAGAGATAGACCAGCATCATGACTCCAAGGACACAGCTGTGCTCCCATCAAGCAAAACAGTTTCATTAAGCTAGAGATCAGCCGTTTGGGCAGGTCACTTATTGGTCGCCACGCGTACGGCAGCTTATTTTAAAGGCTCACATTCTATTCACGTAAAGTCGGAAACCCTTCTTCCTTGTTTAGTGCTCACCGGTGCCACTTTAAAACTACGGTATACAGCTCAATTTTCCTTTATTAGTGCCGCTAAAATGCAACAACAAAATGAGAAATTCCTTTTTTCTTAGAAGACTGGGAACAATGCTTTTTTGTTGTTGTAAATACACTTGATTGCCATTCGCTATCATAGATTCTCGATTCTAACAAAAATCGAGTAATTAAATCCACTGCTGCACTGCAGTCCCACTCACCGAGAAGGAATTACTAAAGACAAAATGTATTAATATAAAAGTGACGTTTATCAAACACAGTGATATAACCCCATCTTCTTTTGTGCTTGGACGAGACCCTTTAAAGGACCTGCTTGGTCTACACAGCCTTTTTAGAGGTGAATTAAGTCAGCTGTTTTATGTTGCAGTAAGCAAAGCTCGTCTATGGACGCTCACAACCCCCACCTCCGACTGATGGGAACTGTTCTGAAGCCTTGGCACGCTCTTGATCGTGAAAGATTATTGTTTCTATTGTTAGTGTAATATTTTGCCGCATCAGATGGTTGGTTGTAAAAGGCGTACAGACGAAGTGATTGTGGTGGCCTTGTAAATAAAATTGAAAGCTGAAAACGAACGCGCCAATAAAAATAAATAAAAAAGGAGGTTGAGTATTTTAATGGATTGAATTACTGGGAAATAATTAACATGTTATACGGCTACACTAAGTGGCAATATGTTAGGAGGTGCTGCAGTTAACCATTTAGCTCTTGAGGAATTATAAGGCATTCTACAAAAATTATAAAGCAGAAACATTTGCTACCATGATCTTGAAGAAGCAAATACAGTTTCATTTTGACCTTAAATCGTTTAACCAAGGACCTTTTTGAAGCTCAGTTTCAGTAGCTAGAGAAGGATTATTCTCCCTTTCATGGACATTTTTGAATGTTCGGTTCGTAAATCATAGAACACATGCAGCTACGCAGGACAAAGCGTCATAGCAAAGCGGCTCTTCGTGTTGCTACTATGTGTGATTCACAATCCCAACTGGTTATGGCCAATACAGGAGCGCATCGCCAACATCTCCCCCCCCAAGAACATCGGAGAAATGTTAAACCCAGCACTCACACTTTCATTTGAATCCAAGACATCTTGCCAAGTTAACGTTGCGCTCACACAATGTCCTACATGTAGTGATGCTGGATGCAAAAACATTGATTATGAAAGGGAAACAAGCAGGTGAAAATCACTGCTCAACACATTTTAACGTCAGACTTTGCTAATGGAAGCCAGGTGTTCTGTGCGCACATCCGCATTTTTTGGAATTATGTCTTTTACGAAATGTATTATGATAAAAAATGTCTGTAAATTGGAGTCCTAGCCTAACACTATGCCTGCTGAATCATTTTGCTCTTAACCATCAATTTTTGTTAAGGTTATTTAAATAGTTTTTAATCTCATGTTTTAGCAACCGGTGCTGACCTATTACGTGCAGTCACAGTAGAGTAGCGAATTACTTTGTCTATTGCACGTCGCATGTTGTCGCAGGCAGAATGGAAGGTCCAGGGGATGTGTAGTGATTCATGTGGGAGTAAGTAGCTTATAAGAGCCATTTCATATGCGTCCTCTGCTTTTTTAACCCCTTAACAGGCTGTTTTTGTTTTGTACCCTTCGTGACCAGGTTTTAACTCTTTTGCGGTGCTCGTATTCAGCTGTAATTTTCACCTCTCCCATTTAATGTAGCCACACAAGTTATATATTGTTTTTTTCCAGGACAAGGTATCTTTCTTCAGATACCATTTGTTTTGATCATCTCTCATTTCCTATAAAAGAAATAAAATATGAAAAAAAAAAGCTCTTCTCCCTTGTACTTGAAAAATCTTTTACTCATCTACAAAAGCTAATGAAAAAACTATTAAATAGATTCTATTTGTCCTGAGTTTAGACATACCCAATGTTTTCCAGTGTCATTCTGCCCCCATGTGCTATTTGGGACATCTTTGAAGCCGGCCAGTGCAACGTATACCAACGTATATCAAACCATATATTTTTAAAGAAACTAGACATCCCAGAGTACTTCAAATGCTGGTATTTTCCATTTCCATGCACAATATTCTACCACTAGCCTTTGCCAAAGTTTGTGGTAGTCATTAAAAAAAAAAAAAAAAAAAAAAAAAAAAAAGTTCACACAAATTGTACTTCAGGTATGAGTTTATAGCTCCTGTCGACCACCACCACAATATGTGTTCAGCAACATCTCCCTAGTACAGAGATAACAACCATGGATGGGTATGTTGGGTTGTTTGGGAGGTTAAACGCCACCTTTGGGAAGTGCTCATTTTTTAACTTGGAATTTTGACATATGGTCCATCTGTCACAATGTCCTATTTGGGACATCTTTGAAGCTGGTCAGTTCAATTTACCCAATCAAATCTTATTTTTGAATTTAAAAATGGCAGTATTTTAACCCTTTCCATGCACTAATTTTAACACCAAAATTGTCAAAATTTGTGTTTTATCCCCACACACATTGTACTTCAGGTGTGAATTTTCAGCTCCTGCTATGTCACTGTCTAACAACACCCCAATACGTGTTCAGCAACATCTCTTAAGTACAGTGATACCACCCATGAAAGTAGACACCCCTTGGGTGTTCTACAACAATTCAGCTGTGATGTCTCTTAACACACAATTTTGCTGAATCGGGAAAAGCTTGGTCTTTAACGTTAGCTCTGCATTCGTTAAAAACCCCTTGCTCGCAGCCATCCAACACCTCGGCTGCTGCTGCTAAATTCACGCCAGGAGCTACAATAGCCCTGTCTGTAATATTTTAACAGATTCAAAGCCGATCGTCTTTAGACTTGAAAAGGGATACATTGAGCTCTACTTCAGAAGGAATTCCGCTCGAAAGTTGAACTACTATGAATAATAAGTGGGATAATGAGATGTAAATTGGTTAATACAGACATACAGCAAGCTTCAGAGATCAACCCTGGCACCCCCAAGCCAATTAATAATCTAATCTAGACAGCGAAGGTGGGTCTCATTTTTAAAAAACAGAGATTCCATGAGTGTCTTCCATCCTGAGCAAGAGCAGTGATGATCACGGATGGCCTTGTTAAGTGGTCTTTCAGGATCAATAAAATTAAAACTGCTTAGAGCTTGTGCCTTGTCATGCAAATGCTCTGGAATTATATTAAAGTTTACACTGGGAGGGCTGAGATGTGTGGCACAGCAAGCCAAAACCAGCATATATATATATATAAAAAAAAAAAAAAAATTCCTCTGGAAATCTTCCAACGACATTAAAGACAGGCAGCATCAAAGGGTAAAATTGAGAAGAATCCTGTGAGCTCTAGGACTAACTTAAGATTGCTGCTCACAAGGTTTACACACAATGGAGGATTTAATAAAATGTTACATATTTTTACCTGTAATCAATTACTGAATTGTAAACTATTCAAAGAGAAAGTGAGAAAACAGCCTTAGAAAATAAACAGATCCTCCTGCAAACTCAACTCTAATGAAAGGTCCTAGTGAGCTAGAGTCACATGGTAGAACAGTCCCACCATTTCTCATTACACACTGGCTGAATCCTTGAGTTCTCATGTGCATGAGACACAAGACCCGGAGAGGGAGGGAGTCAGCGGGGCGAGCGTCTGCACAGCCACAGATCAGCACTTTGCTTCAGTAACAAGATACTGGGGCAGTGAAAGGGTTACAGCTACCCACTTAGCTATGGAAAAGCAGGGCCAGTAATATCTTCCGCAAGCAGAGTGTGTAATGGCTTTTCCCTTCTCCTGTGGGCACCCCCCCTCTGTGCAGCATAGTTCTTCTCTAAAGAGGCAAAAATCCTGATGGGTTTGTACACATTCTGTGAGCAGAAGACATTTGTGCCAAGAGACATCCTGGAGGGAAATATACCTTTCGAGCTTAAAGAGCCCATGGCAATCTGAACAGTAAATATACTATGGGCACAGTGAGCTAAGAGTTTTATTCACAGATACCCACTTAACATGATGATGCTAAGACTAGCAAGTCTGTTACCTGGTGGAACTGTGCTCAGTAGTCTTGCTTTCTTATCAAAATACCATCAATTCTGATTTCTTCATTTCCAGCAACTAAGTCTATCTGCTTTTGACATCCAATTTTAACTCCATATCTACATAAGGACTTGCCCCAGCACCAAGATTGCAGCCACAGAATTGGTTCAGATTGCATGCATAGGACTTACCCTGCACAGCAATTGCACCTACAGTGGTCTCCTCTTCCATTTCTCTTTATCTCAGCTCTCCCTTTGATCTTTAACTCACCTTTTTTCCTTTTCACTCTATTTTCTCTTTATCTCTCCCATTTTATCTCCCCCTCTCTTTTTTTATCTGTTCTCTTTATCACTCCTCTCTACCTTACATTTCCCCCCTTTCTTGATCCCTTCTCTCCCTTTTATATCTCCCCCTTTCCCATTATATCCTGTTTTTATCTCATCACCTTAATTTCTCTTCATCTCTCCTCTGATTTCACTTTCCCTCTCCCCTTTGTCCCCATATCTCCTCCATTTATTTTTCTCCCTAGCTCTACATTTACACATCCATGCACACAAACACTTACATACATGCTCACAACCCACCCTCCCTCCACAGCTCAACTGTAGGTTTTCTGATCTTAGGTTACAGAAACATTTTAACAATTCTGGTAACCTGTCCAGTTCTAAAAAGATGGTTTGAGACACCAAATCCGGCTCTGATTTTAGTTATAGATGCAGAAAGCCATAAAAGGGCAGGAAGGAGAAGTATATACACAATATAAACCTCAGCAAGGCTGTGTGTACTGAAATAAAACCAACCATTACGTGAATCAAAGCAGAGCTAAAACTCACAGAAATAAAGTAACCACTATAGACCAGAATTGAAAGCTCTTGAAAACACATCACTGCCATGTCTCGCTCAACTTTCACCATGGACGTCTAGTTAAAACACAGCAGAGTTCTCATTATTGTACACAAACATGGAAACAAAGCACACACTTGTTTTGCTAAATATAACCCCCAATAATATACAAGGAAAATGCTTACAGTCTGTAATAAATCCAATGTACAAGCATGAAATCCCAGATAGCATCATCTGCTTTTCTTAAGAGGCATGTTTTAATGCAAGCTACTCACTCTGATTCTATCAAGATTGCAATTTTACAGACTATTAAGTTGATCACGGGGGCTTAAAATTACATGATTAAGATGGCCCGGCTCACCAGTATATAAATCTTAAAGACCTGTGGGCTAAGCCAAGGAGCAGAACAGCTCTGGGGAACTGTTGCTGTCACAGCACTTAGCAAAAGCAAATTCATTCATTGAAATGACCTATAATTTGAAATTGTTTAACTTTTAAGGTAAATTTGTGTCTGAGCGGCAAGGCCAGCATATATTATATAATTATATATTTCTTCTTGTCCTGAAGTTCCCTATTGCCCCCTTCATCGGCACAAAGCTTCCCTTGAGCCAATCGACGACAACCAGTAACATCCTAACCGGGATGAGAACTTAACGGAGAGAGGAATAAGCATGCATATTCTGTGAAGACAAAGGTGTTTTTCTAATATAGTCTAATATAGTCTGATACATACATTTATTAAGTTTAGAGATTTCAGAAAAGCGACAGATCTGCTTTAACACAAACATAGGTGGATTTGTATGAGCGATGCTAGATATGAAAGGACAGCGGCGAGGCACGGGAAAGGCATGGATGAAAGCAGAATTCTCAAACTGATTACAGATGAGTGCAGGAAAAAGGAGGTTAAAGGGACAACGGTGAAATATGTGGACAACCAGAAAGGGACAGAGACAAAAAGGGGAGAAATGAGAAGTAGAAGAGGCAGGGAGAAAATCAGATAAACAGGGGGGGGTGTAAAACTAGTCGATAAATAGAATAAGGAGAGACGACCTAAAATGTATTGCAGGCTGTTAAATTTACAACAAACTTACAGGGGAAAATGATGTAACGAGTAATTAGTAACGCCCCATTAATACACGAAAACGTATGTCCCAGCCTTGTTGGTGCATTGATCTGTGGTGCTCTTTTTAACTACATAAACATATCAGTAAGGGCACGGGCTGTGCATATTAAGAGCGTGTACAGAGAGGAACGATCTGGCTCAGAGCTTCCTTTCCAGAGCCAGACAGAGATCTCCAGTATTACTATAGGAAGACTGCTTGTTGCGTGCAGACACTGGAACTGCACCCACTCAGATTCAGGCTTCCACACTAACCTATCTCCAGTTTGCTGCTAAAGTGCTTCAATGTATCTCAATCACTACAGTTATGGTGAGTAAAGGTGACTGAAAACCCTTCCACTTAAAATTAAGGGGGTAGTAGAAGAATTATACTCATCTCATGTACAGACACCAAACAATCCAGAAGGCTTGTTTTTTCCCTCAGAAATCTCTCGGCGCTGCCACAACCACAGGGGATTCTGGGTAGGAGCATGCAAATAAGGTCAACAATGATCTTTTGCCTCATTGTTGACCTTATTTGCATGTGCCTACCCAGAATCCCGTGTGGTTGTGGCAGCGCCGAGAGATTTCTGAGGGAAAAAACAAGCCTTCTGGCAGCACCATAAGATTTGAGGGAAAAACAAACCTGGCTTGTCTGGTATCTGCAGATGAGTGTTTAATAATGCTTCTACTATCACTGTATCTACAAAGAAAAACTCAACATATAGAAATGGGAGTTATAAATTGTCTCCATAATTTGTTTTAAAAGCTACATTAACACATTGTATAATGCACTTTACAGTACAATTAAACAGGAAATTACCGTATTTGCTCGATTATAAGACGAGGTTTTTTCCAGAGCAAATGCTCTGAAAAATACCCCTCGTCTTATAATCGGGGTCGTCTTCTAATCAGACCCCAAAAAAATGGCTGGGGCCATGCTGCTTACCGGTCGTGAGCAGCGTCTCTTCCGTTAGAAGCAGGAGGACAGGAAGCTTGTAGCTTCCTCACAGAACTCTATCTCCCCCTCCCTCCTCTGGGGGCGGGCCAGAGAAGTTGCTGGTACAGCCGGTCCCCTGCAGAAGTCTTCGAGTGAGAGATCTGCAGTTCAGGTAAGGGGGTGGGGGAGGGTTTTTGGGTAAGTATGTGTGATTAATGTGTGAAGTATGTGTGATTAATGGAATGAATGAGTATTTAAATGTTTGTGAATGTGTGTTTGTGTGTGATAGCATGGATGTGTAAGGGGGTGGGGGTTGTAGCATGGCATAGGGAGGCTGTAATCCCACTACTATCATCCCCAGGTTCCAGCATGTACTGGCTGCCTTGGCTTGATAGGAGTGTGATTGCTGGACCTCCAGAAATGCATTTTAACCCCCTATATGCCACTCAGCCCCATGATATGCATATATACCTCCAGAAATGCATTTTAACCCCCTATATGCCACTCAGCCCCATGATATGCCTTTTAACCCCCTATATGCCAGAGTGGCATATAGGGGTATAAGGCATATCATGGGGCAGAGTGGCAAATAGGGGGGGTATAAAGCATTTCTGGGGGCAGAGTGGCATAACTGGGGGGGGCAGGTTGGCAAATAAAAGGAAATTTAAAAAATATATTTACATGAATTAATATTTACTGGTAAAACTTTTTTTCCTATAGGGTCATCTTATATTCAGGCTTTTTGTTTTTTTCCTAAATTAATATTTTGATTTTGGGGGGTCGTCTTATAATCGAGCAAATACGGTAATAAAACACACAATGTTCCCATACAGAAGTTTTTGTGGCCTTCCTAAGCACATAAGTAAAAGAGCACAAAGGAATACAAGAGATTTAGCACTAATTTACTCTGACGGTACCCTATGTTACTCTATCGCAGTAACCAACGATAAACACTGGCATGTTGATTACAGCAACACAAGGCAGAGAAACCGGGGGCCCTATGCAAACCCATTACAGCATTATACCCTAGCATGTATAGGAACCACCACTATTTCACATTAATGTCAGGACACCGTGGAATAAAGCATAAATAACGCAGGAACTCCTTTGTGTGTTTTTTTCTTTACACTCCCTAATCTGCCAAAACACTTGCACAACATTGTATCTCTTTACAACGTGCCAAGAGCTCTCCTGCCACTTAAATGTTTTTCTTCGTGCCAGAGAACATTCTTAATTTCATATCCCCTTTCACTTGGATGTGTTCTGAAGGATATCTCAAAGCCTTCCATGTTGCCAAGTCACAGCTTTAACATTTCATCTTCTTCCCATTCTCTGCCAAGCTATTTCATGAAGTTCTACCTTGCTTCATCCCACATCACTCAGCGATGGATATCTGCTCGCACCACAAATGTTAGAATGCAGCCAGTCTTGCTCAGCCACCTTCATGCCAAAGCACATCTTTAACATTGTATCTCCTTTGCTTTCTCTGTTGTCTTGCAATATACCGATAAATAAATTGCCACCTCTCTCTTGGAGATGCTGTTAATCACACTCTCCAGGTGTCAGCCATAAAAAAGATGGACAACAGCACTTCCGCAACCTTCAATAACCATGAGAGGATGCGGGTAGTGAATGCCTGATGCATTAACCCCTTCAACAGGCTAATGGAATGGAAGTTAATGAAACCTAGTTCGGAGTCATCATTCCCATGTCAGCAGTGCAGGAGAGAATGAGTACATAGAGGGATAAATAAGATCTAAGATGACTTAAAGGTCCCTGCCAATTACACAAAATGCAGTCACTGACCAGGTCCTTCATGGGATTAAAAGGAAGAGCTTATGATGATGCTCAGAGGGGATAAAGAATTATAATAGTCTTATGCCTAGCATGTGCACAGACTAGAAAGGAGGAGTGGGCAGGGGATTAAATCTTCAGTAGCAACATAGAACACTTGGATCAGATCTTATCCTTTTAAATGTGTGATTAATATCAACTGCACTGTCTTATATATGGTTAAAAAGGGTTAGTAGCCAGAATCAGTACAGCATGGCATTAAAGTGGTCTAGAACCAGTTACCCTCTGGTGAATCGCTGTTAAAGGGCTATCACATTTCAGACATGGGACGTAGGTAGCATCGAAGGGCCAGCATAGTGACCAGCTAAATGTTTTGTTTTCTCAGAAACACTTAGAACGCAATCATCATCCTACTTAGCTTAACCGAGATACTCAGCAATCAAATGCCAGGTGACAGAAATCAAGCACCGGCGTTATCTGACCAATTTCTCCACATTTCATCTTGTGTGTTACAGGGAATAGGCTGCTTGTTAACAAGAATCTATTAAATCTGTACATCTTGTAAGTTAACATTTTCATGTAAAAGTATTTCCGACAATAAAAGTGTGTAGTCTATGAGAGTTACTGTGCATTTACTGTAAAAATAAGTTTGGAAAAAAAAAGGCGGTTTTACATGGTCCTCTATTTTACACCAATGTGGCAAAATAACTTTCTTCTGTTATAGAAGAGTATGGAAAGAATTTGCTATGAACAGAAGATGGATTAAGAACTGGGCCTTGAGAGAAAACAATCAATGGTAGCCCCGTTGCACATATATGCAATGCTTGTTGACCACAGTGCCTCTGATTTGCTTACATGTATGCCAGTAATATGTTTGAAAGGGAATGCTCGGTGGCTGTAGATCATGGTGTAGATGTTGGAGGTTGGCTAACTCGCAGTAACTAAGTGTCCAGCAAAAACAAAAGGCCAAGCTATAATCTTACCGTACAGACATCCAACTTTCAATAGCCAGCTCATGAGTGCTCGTTTACTATAACGATACATACTAACCCAGCCAAATGCAATATGCTTTCCAAGCACAGATAACAGTCACAAATAAAAACAGAAACCAAGGGATATTTATCAGAAGTTCCATGGACACAATACAAATAACCTACGAAAGTTATGAGCGTCATGAGCGAGTTAAAGCTGAATAACTAAATGCAGCACTAGAAACATATTGGCCAGTACTACTGAATTTCTTTGTTCATGTAACATTTTGCATCGTTCACACTTTTTAATATTAGAGTCTATTTTTACTTTTTTCTGAAGATAAAGCCTAAAAGGTTGTTGGCATATGCATTAACCCCTTAAGGACCGGGCTCATTTTTCGTTTTCTACCCTGTGGGACCGAGGCTGTTTTGACACTTTTGTGGTGCTTGTGTTCAGGTGTAATTTTCTCCTCACCCATTTAGTGTACCCACATAAGTTATATATTGTTTTTTTCAGGACAAGATGGGCTTTCTTCAGATACCATTATTTTGATCGTATCATCTTATTTACTATAAAAAAAAATAAAAAAAACATGGTGAAAAATTGAAAAAAAAGACATTTTATGACTTTTATTTGAAAAATCTTTTACTCACCTAAAAAAGCAAGTAAAAAAACTAGCTAAATAGATTCTACTACTTGTCCTGAGTTTAGAGATACCCAATGTTTTTATGTTTTTTTGCTGTTTTTTGTACGTTATAGGGCAATAAGTACAAGCAGCGTTTTATGATTTCCAAATCTTTTTTAACAAATCTGGTCAGTCTGCCTCCATCTCCTCTTTGGAACATCTTTGAAGCTGGTTAACTCAATTTAACCCATTCAAACCATATATTTTTGAAAACTAGACACCCCAGGGTATTCCAAATGCTGTTATTTTAACCCTTTCCATGCACCAATTATACAACTACACTTTGTCAAACTTTGTAATAGTAATTTTTTTTATTTTTATTTCCACACAAATTGTACTTTAGTTATAGATATACAGGTTCTGGTATATGTCACTATCAAACAACACCCCAATGTGTGTTCAGCAACATCTCCTGAGTACAGCGATACCCCACATGCATGGGTTTGTCAGATTGTTTGGCTGGTAAAAGGCTACTTTTGGGGCATGCGTAATCCAGGTGGTCATTTGGTCATTCTGCCTCCATCTCCTCTTTGGAATATCTTTGAAGCCGGTTAACTCAATTTAACCCATTCAAACCATATATTTTGGAAAACTAGACACCCCAGGGTATTCCGAATGCTGTTATTTTAACCCTTTCCATGCACCAATTATAGAACTACACTTTGTCAAACTTTGTAATAGTAATTTTTTTTCACACAAATTGTACTTTAGTTATAGATATACAGGTTCTGGTATATGTCACTGTCAAACAACCCCCCAATATGTGTTCAGGAACATCTCCTGAGTGCAGTGATACCCGACATGCATGGGTTTGTCGGGTTGTTTCAGATTTAAAATGCCACATTTGGGAAGTGTGCTTTTTTTCTCCATTTTGGTCAGTCTGTACCTATGCCCTATCTGTGAGCTAGGCCACTCCAATTTACCCCATCAGCCATATTTTTTATATATTAGACACCCCTTGGGTATTTGAAGTGCTTTTATTTTAACTCTGAGATTTTTGAGAAATTTTAGCACTTGCTCAAAATAATAAACTTTATTTTTTTATTTTTTTTAATACTTTTTTTATATTTTTTTTTACACATTGTGCTGGTACTGGATGGTTCATCTAGTGACATCACTGCATAATTATTTTTAAATGTTAGCACATTTTTTTTTTCCATTTTTTTATTTTTTATTTTTTTTTTGAATATTTTACTAATCACATAGTGATTAGAAAGCTGGGCTCCATTGACTTGCATGGTTGAATGCAGTACCTGTATTCAACCAGCAAGTGGAGCCAGTTCTCTAGAGGGTCTGGAGACCCTCTAGCGAACTTTTTCGTCTCTATTGTTTTATTTCCCGGGCCGCCGCCATCTTACTTGATGGCGAAGATCACCGGCAGCTGCGGCTGTGACCGCTCTCCGGAGCGGTCACAGCCCACCTAAAGGTAAGTGTTTGGTGTCGCTGGATGCCTCCTGATCGAGGCATTCCAGCGACACCATTTAAGTTTAGGAGGCGATCGTTGATCGCCTCCTAAACGCTTTTAAAACGGGCGTCCGCCGCCATACAATGTATGGCGGCTGTTGACGCCCCGGGGAGGGGCCAGACATGGCCCCCGATGCCGATCTCGGCCTTGCTGAATGCCTCGACATCGAGGCATTGCAGCAAGGCCGTTTAAGCGAAGAAAGTGATCCTTGATCACTTTCTAAGCTTATTTAACTTTTTGACGGTTCAGGACCGTCAAAGGTCATTTAGTGACCTTCTTGTCATGACGGTCCTGAACCGGCAAAGGTCGCGAAGGGGTTAAAGAGACTTGGTAATAGTTTGTATTTTGTATTAAAGTAAACCTGCAGAGAAGAGTATAAAAACGGTAGATCTGCTGAGGTTTATTTGCTTAACTATGCCATGAGCATCGGATGAACTGGCCTGCGGTAAAGCACAAGTGACCCGATTAGGCCGCTGAGCTATAAAATGCAAAATACCAGAAAGTACCAGAATACCGTTGTTTATAGAGTGCCAACAAAATACTTAATAGCATGGGATATAGTGTAGGCAGGGATAGAAGAGGTCAGCTGGCAGGTGCTGAAAATGGAGAGACTTTGCTCCAATCAATTTACATAAAAATAAAATCCGATAGCGGACCTATACATTTTACCCTATGTAAGACATCAGGATGCAAAGTTATTTCATACTGCAAGAACACCAAGAGGTCAGTGAAGCGGGACTCATTCCATTACATGGAGTAGTAATTGCGGTGCGCACATGCACACCTTCTATTCGGGAAACATAATTGCAGCACATTTAACCAGAAACCTGCTTCTCAAAATGATGAAATGTTACAGAAACCTGAAAATTGAAATGTAATTTGTGCTCCCTTTACGCAACAGACCATTAAAGTGTGGAACTTTCAAAGGCTTAATTTATTAAACAATGTCTGCTTACGATTAACGGCCCCAGACTCCCTCTCAGCCTCTAGACACTTTAACCTTTACCAAATCTACCTTGCGCTTCGGTTTTTTTTGTACCTGAATACTGGTTGATCCCAGCACTGATTACTTCTGCAGCACTCCTGGTGCTTTTTCTCTCCCTCCCCTCTCGATTGCCTTATCTGCAGTAATGAACTCTTTCAGACACGCAGCCGGCAAATTACACGGCTCCTTCCTAACTATTATGAGGGTGGGAGAATTAATATGCAGGATCATACTTGCGTCCGTGCATGAACACCTATTGTATTGTTCCAAGAACTATCATGCGGCTCCAGGGATGGCATTCGTGACAAAGATTCTGCACAGCTGTAGGACCAGCCTTTGGGCGACTACTAGTCCAAAAATTGAGAAACGTGCCATAGTGTGTTAAGATAATACAGCCAATGTTCATGCTTTAACACCCAACAACTCATTTGTTTACTTCTTGCCTTCTGAACTTTTCTGCTGACATCAGTAGCTTTACATATTACACCGAAGGCCAACATGACAGAAAAGAATATGAATGCGAAAAACACACATTTTCCAATTAAAAAAACCCCATTGTTTTACTTTAAGCTAATGGATCATCAAAACAAAGGTGAACAGTAGAAGGAATCTCATTATCATACATTCTATCCACATAAACAGAGGATAAAAGCAATCTTACCCCATCAGGGAGTGATCTCCAACACACAGCACTCACAAACTCATTGGTGTCATCTTCTTTACGGTCCTTGTCAAGAACACTCTTAACAGTGTCAAACTTGAAAGTCAGCAAGGTCTTGGAAAGTCCTTTGTAGTACAGGTAGAGGGAATTGTTTTCACTTCCTGTGAAACAAATAATGAATCATATGCATCTTAATTGGATAGGATATTCATGGGTCATGATAGTAAACATGGGGTACAGCAGTACTTAATGTGTTGGAAATTCTTAAATAAATGCTTGGAACAAAAAATCCACTTGTTTCAATGAGCTAAGAAATGATGATCCTTCATGCGCAGATGAAAAGGCTTGTACGGCACTTATATATGTAAATAGAGCAAGACAAAATGGGGTATAAGATGTTGTAAGCCAAAACAGGCTTCAAAAGCGTGCGTTAAAATAAAGTCATAATTTCCATTTACCCAAACTGAAGGTAAACACTACAACTGCCAGGTAAAGAGTGGAAAATAAACCGGTAATAGAGGAGGAGAAACAAACAAAATAATGTCTGCAAATACTAAGCGTCAAAACCTTTATAAAATATACTGACCGCAGGCAATATAGTCTCCGTTAGATGCCAAGCCAACAAAATTCTTTTCATTGATATGTCCCTTGAAAGAACGCAGGCAATGAGGCCTGGATACACTCCACAGCTTCAGCTGACTATCTGTAGACCTAAAAATAAAAAATAGGTGTAAAAGCAGCTAAAGTATACACCTGCAAATGTCACAGAACCCCTATGGTCACAGTCGTTGAAAAAGGTACTCTAATGAGGCTCATCAGGCTCCCATTCTTAATTTGTGGCACATGAGAACTTAAAAAGCATAATGTCACCAATGGGGAAGAAAAAAAATGCATTTCTTAAACTTGCCCCAATCCGACATTTCAATGGCTGCTTGCAATTGATAGGAGTGCTTTCTGTACATGGATACAGCTGTACACAGATGTATTTGGCCAAACATCTCCTGCAAGCCTAAGATATGGGATATATATCTATCTATATCTATATACATACACACACACACATACACACCAATATGTGGCACATGAGAATGTATCTTTAAGGCATATGTGAGGGACACTAGGCTGCCTTGTTAAAAATGCAGATAAGTGCATTAGTTGCACCTAGAGCAACACAGCTCAAGGGGTAACAATTACATGAAAGCTTCCGTTGCCCAAAACACACAGGGAAGTTTATATAATTTTTCACTATTTTCTAGGGCTATTTACAGCAGTTGTTTCCTGCTGCTTGGCCCAAGCTATTAAAGTCTCTGCGAGTATCCATGGTGATTTACCTATCACACGAAAAGCCTATCAGACACTCCACGTTAACTCCGGATGCTTGAAATGGTAGAAATTGCAGGGTCAGAGAAAGGAAAGAATTTTATGGGAAAACCGCTGTTTCTGATTTATTAAGACAGTGAACTTTTAAACCATTTTCCAAAAAACCCTATACAACAGTAGTGTAAAGAATACAAAATGAATTACATTATATGTGGTTTGCAAGTTTTTTTCCCCCTACTTAGAACGGTGCTAAAGTTGCAATACAACACTGCAAAACGTGACCTGCAGAGAAAACCCTGCCTTTCTTCCGGAAATGTTGGTGCTTAAACTGCTACCTTAGAAAGCTCAAACATACAATCATCAGCTTGTAAGAGGCAGATAATTGCTCCATTAAACAAAAACCTGTCTGGGACTTTATCTTCCAGCTTTATGGTTATAGGACTTTGTACAGTGGACCGGGTGCTTATCCTTGCACGGCTCTGGAATATTTTTACATCAATGTTTTACATGGATATTCTTAATTAGATGCTGAATTTATTTTCTTGGTACTCACGCAGAGACTATTTCATCCCCGTTCACAAACTTGGCGTAGGACACAGCTTTCCGATGCCCTTTGAACACCATAATGGGCTGTTTAGTGTTCCGAAGGTCATAATAGTGGACACAGTGATCTGAAAATAAAATAGATAAAACTTGCGCTTGATTATGTTCAAGTATACTGCAAGACTGGGCAAATCCATGCACAATTAAGGATACAAAATATAAGGGTAAGCTTGATTTCCCAAAACAAAAGCCTAAAAAAACCCCAAATAAAACTAAACAAGAAAGAACTACCTGCAGGTATTCTGTAGGAGCCATGTCTACCCTACTTATGGATTCAAGTTCTACACAAAAGGTTTTCAGACTCTCCCGATACATTACACTATCTTAGGTCTCCTTTATAAAGCAGAGTGCATGTGTGTCATTAACACGCAAGTCATTTGCAAAATAATTACAATATTTCATGTTTAAAAACCCCACATGGGGATAAATCCTTTGAGTTCTCTGCTGTTAATTTTTTAGAACAACCTCAGCTCATGTTGCGGGCAGTGCAAGTCTAAACAGAAATATCATTACAGCAAGCTCTAAACTAAGGTTAATAATGAAAAGGTTTGGAAAAAATATGAATTAAAATAAAAAATGTGAGTCAGTCAACTGAAAATATCTATTCAGCTAGCGGTGGAAATACTGCATTGTGCATGTTTGTTAAAAATACACTGTACTGCAAAACCAGTTAAATACCACCTTTTATGAGCGGCGCAGCTTACACGTAAGCAGTAAACACCACTCGAAATTTAAAATAAATATTGATTTTTTTTTCCTCTTCACAGCAGAGAGAAAACGCTCAACGATCAAATGCCAAGATTAAAGTCAGTACGAGCCGAGCCACAAGCTTCTTTCACTAGGGAATGCCACTTAACAAAAAAAAACGACCAAGAGAAAGTGGGCTGCGTTGTGTAGGTCCCTCAAACACAGCTTATATCCTGGAATAACCCAAGCAATATCTTTACCCACCGGTGAACCGAGATTAACTTCCAGGGCTCCCACTGGCAATAAATAAAATACATTTTAAACATGTCCTGCTAAATTCAGACTCCAAAAAATGAGGCGTTAAGACCAGCCACATTGTAACCTTGATGCTCAAGTGGAGCCATGTAAATAATGACGTGGCCAAGAGTGATTACAGGACACGCATCGCTTTCGGCACAGTTCCTAGACCGGCTAAAATTAGAAGCTTAATCATTAATTGGTTGTTCAAACCCAGAGTGTGGAAAACACGCGAGTTCTGTTTTCCTTTGTTACGATCTCAGTTTTCCTCCCACATGAACTAAAAGAAATCTTTTATGCGTATTTATTCCCCCTTCCTCCAAACCCGACGGCTGCTGTAAGCGTAGATGGCGGAAGCAGAGGGAACAGCTGGCGTACCTTTAAAGAGACAGCTATGCTTCCCAGCCATATGGATTTCCTTGCAAGAAGATTAAAGAGGGAAAAAAAGCTCCATCTGGATTTGCAGCGAAGAAAAGAATAAGGAGTACAAGCTAGGAAACGAATAATAAAAGGAGCTTAAATATGACTGTCACTTATCCTATTTAGGGAAAAATAACTGGCAACGGGGTTTCAGGGCAAGAATACCACTGACAGGTAGCCACGCAGGGTTTGTCTAACAGCTGCTTCTAGTATAAAGGGAAACTCCAGTCATCAGACGTAATTTTATGGTAGCTGAACGGTCCCATATTTTTGCTGATGCAGAAGCCCTCCATACGCATTTGCCTCTTCCTTGCTTTCTGCTTGGCTTGCAGGAGATGTGTTGCCCACGTGGCCTTCTCATCACCAGCCACAAGAGCGCTCTTCTGCAGGACCACAAAGGGGGCGTTGTGCTCCTAGTCAATGCTTCATGAATTTATAGATTATGAAGACGACCATTTTGGTTTAGGACCTATTAAAAGGTGTTTCCATACATACTGAATACAATATTCACCCCGCTCACAGTACAGATGATGGACACGTTACAGGCGAGTTACGACAAGGGACACCAATTTATGGCCTAGCTCTAAACCATTTCACGCTTTGCAGTAGGGGTGTAAAAGGGCCAATTCTTTCTAAACACCCAAATTACAGTAAAGTTGTTGGCAAAATTGAGAGTTTCTAAATTAAAACAAAAATCAGATTACATAATTCCACGAAATGTATGCCCCAGTAACTGAAACAGCAAAATGATGAAAATTTTTTTTTTCAGGGCTTGTATGCTCTAAATATACACACAAACCAAACCGTTGGATGGGTAGCTGCAGGGCTTACCGGTAACATTGTGGGGTAACGTGCCTGACTTATGATAATATGATAATTTGTTTGCTTCTCAGATGTAGCCATTAAAATAATGGGTAGTGCCAGCATTTAATGCTGAATTTCTTGTGGTTAAAATATAATTATATCGCCCTGGTAACATTCCACTTGTTCCGCGGATAAGGATCACTTAAACAGGACTCGTTATTGCGTTTTGTTTATAAAGCGCCAGCTGATTTTGTAGCGCTCTTAAAATGGGGGGGTGAAAATAATAACATGCTTTGATGTTGTTAGGTTTGTGTTTGTCAATCCTTTTATTTTCAGACATACTGGTATAGGAGAAGAGGATGCTGTTCCCGTGATCTTATAATCTTTATCTCTATAATCTTCGATCTCTTTATACTACTGGGATGGGTGATATCTTCTATTTTAATCCATGCTTCCAGGTTTAGCAATGAGCTTCACGAGTTGGGCTTCGGTTGCCCCGGTCTCACATTTTGTTTGTTTTAATAAGGTTTTTGGTACACCTGGGCGCTGGCGTGGATTAGGCATTCTTACCGAGAGGCAGGCAATACACGACGTGCCGATTCCTTTTTCTTTTGAAGGTTTTTATCTTGAGAAACACATTTTGATGTATATCTGAACGGCAACATTCACTGAATGTTACCGAAAGAACAGTAAATGTTTGGTTGTGATCTAGGCATGAACTGCGGGTTTTAGGTTTGTAGGATATATAAAAAAAACACTATATATATATACATATATATATATATATATATATATATATACACATATACACAAAGCAATAACGCAAAACGAAACAGACCTTTGTGCGGTATTAAGGCAGGCTTCAAATCACACAAAGTACCTTCGGAAACAGCAGAAACAAAAGTTCAGAACCAGTACACACAAAGACCATTTTAAGTTGCTCTGTATTCATATGCTCACGAATACTTCTGACAAGTAGCCTTTCTGGGGCTTGTTTACGGGGATGCACCAGCCATTACGTGTACTCTAATACGTGTAATAATGGACTACAAGATCTGTGATCTAAAGGTATTTGTTTTATATTTTTATATTGGTTTGTCTTTGCCTGTCACTTCTTGTCTTGTCATACCCCTTGAATATATGTATTGTATTAAGCGATGCGTAAATTGTTGGCACTATATAAAAGATGATAATAATAATAATAAATAATGGCTCTGGAGTATCCCTTTAAGAGATTTTTTATTTCAACTCTAGGGAATGTGTTCCAGCAAGACACAAACATAAGGGGACGTTATTTAACCTGGGGAGTATGGTTTCTTTAAAAAAATAAATAAGAGCCAAAGCGCTCGATCGGGGTCTTAAGGCCCCTTGTATTACAAGTATATGTTCAAAAAGCATAGAGGGGTGGAATCGGCCTCATGGGCTGCCGAGCATATCGTAATGACTGTTGAGCACAGCGTGTCCTGCCCTCGCTTTGTAACCTTCTCTCTTGACAGGGCCTAGCCGATGGCTGGAGGTTATAGATGACATTCAGACGGCTCTGGATAATAGGCCTGACATCAAGTGAAGGGGGAGGGGCGCCTGCGCCCTTTGTTTTAATTGTATTGTCAAAAGCTTTTGACACAGCAAGCGATAAAAATGTCAATGAAAGTGCGCCGCATGTAGCAGGGAAGCAAAATGTTCAACAAATAAAGGAAGGAGATTATCTGGCTAAAGATCCCATCAAACACCGCTATCTCTGGCTGCCAACGAAACGTTCATTTTTTGCCATTATTTTCAATGTACATTCTACTCATTCTGCCATTTTGAAACATTATTGGCTCTCAAGCACAGCACAGTCTGCATTAAAGCTCTAATTAACGTCACCCTTTTCACCGCGTTTCCACCCTTCTGAAGAGCCACTCACAGAATCCACTCCAACAATGTGCATTCAGCACCCAAGCCGAGGGCGACACAACAAACAGATATTAACACATTACAGGAAAGCATGAATTTCTGCATCTCCGATACGGAGATGTCTCCAGACCGTGCCGCTAATCTCGGCAGAGTATGTTACAAGCTCTTTCTTACAGGTATTTTTTAGACCATAAACACCTTCCTGGTTGTTTGACAGCGATATCAGCTCTGGTGTCATCCGGCGGATTTAGAAACCTTCAGCTGACAGAGCCAAGGGCTTAAGCTACACTGACGGCTGAGCCAAGCGAAAAGTACGGTGTTACAGAACAACACAAAACAACTTAAGACGGTGGAAACCAAACCTTATTGGAATTGTGCAGTAGACAGAAGATACGTTAATCACAGAGTCCACTTAAAACATGGCAGTCTGTTCATATATTTTTGCCAAGTCCGTGGAAAATCCATATTAAGGTTCATTATGCATGCCAATGAATTTTACTACACTTCTATCCCACCTCCTCCTCTGAAATTAGGAAGGGTAATTACCGCCTGTAGGTGACCTGCGGCACTCCCACTGAAGTCAATGGGAGCTGATGAACCCTACATCGTTAGAGAATAAAAAGCATGTACTTACATGTACTATAGCTGCTTACATTTCCTGGTTTCAGTAGAGGCAGCCAGTGGGAAAAGGAAAACGAGAGATCTCATTTTCTAATTCCAAAAACTAAAGCATTTGTGTCCATGCAAAGTGGACGCCAATATGCATTAAAAGTACAAATAAGGGGGCTATACAACATTGCGCATACAAGTACTGTAGCTTAGGGTTCTTTATGCTGGATATTTTATTTAAGCTTTGATGGGACTTTCAGAATAACTATAACTATATAACCATAACTTGATAATATGAAACATTAAACTGCAATGCCCTTAAAAGAACAAGACGTGTGCCTTCAATATCGCAGATCTTTGCGTTTGAAACAGGAAAACAAAAACAGAAAGGTCAAAATTCGTCAAGCCTTTTGTTTTTATGTGCTTTAGTGTCATCAGATGTGGCTCTCAGTTTATAGCAGTCAATAATACTAAATAAAATGACACCTTGCCTTGGGACTTACCTGCACAGCCGAACGCCAGGTGATAGCGGGACGTGGGGCTGAACTTTACACAGCATACGTTGGCTTTGGCTTCAATGCTTGCAACGGAGTTATCCAGGTTGGTCGACCACAGTTTAACTAGGTAAGGAAAGACATCAGATTCAAGACATTACTAAGAGTTACTCAGTTGGAAGGCGGCTGTCGTATTTTTCTTTGGGTACACACATTACGTATTTATATATGTTGATATATACACCACCCATTTGCACACTCGTAACATGAATAACGCATTGTCGAGCCTGTTAAGCTTAAATGTCCGTATTGGGGATTTACAAGTAATCAGAGTTTGATTTAGACTACCTGAGGCTCTGTACTTGATTAAATCCTGTACAATCAAATGGACTCCTTATTTTATAATATTTATGCGCTGCGTGAAGTAGGAGACATTGTGATTATGAAGCGTTCATAATTATCCCTCTGAGAAAACAAGCAGTTAGTGACACATTTTGGCTTGTGTTATTTGCCTGCTCCACTAGTTGTCTTAAGTGTGAAGGAATAATAAATATTGAGCTATTTATATGTTGTGAGAGTTGCAAAAAAATAAATAAAAAAAGAGAGAGCTCGGAGAAGTGCATTACCCATGACCCCAACCCTTCTGAAAAATGGGCTCCGTTTATAAACGGATCGCAGATTGAGAGACTGCACAGTTAATTTAAAACTGTATACGCTTATTTTATGGATAGATTATGGGCTGCTTGTCTGAGATGTGTATGTGATAATTAATCAGCAAATTATATTCAGTGGGGTTTTGGCCAGGATTTCAGGACCTAAATTAGCCAGAATGGCTGGGCATCCCTCTTTATTGCAGCCAGTAAATGTGATTCAGTGCATGGCATTAATGTGCCTCTCCCACCCGGACGTCATGGCGCCTCACAGAAAGATTGCTGTGATACATTGCTGCATCTCAGATCCATTCCTGGCTCTGCAATGCAGCATTAATTAATCTCCAAAGAAGGGAACGACTGACCCTCGGGCTACCTAAAGCAAAACAGTAAAGGTTAGGTCATCTCCGGATGGAAAATATCTACCGCTCCTTAAACGGAAGCCTTGGTTAAGATCACGGAACACAAGGTCAACGCCAAGACACGCGGCAGCCAGTGGGGTAATATTTGCGGGTAGCAGGCATATCATATAGGGAAAATATTTATACCAAAAAACTTAAATAACCCACATTTGAATATCAAGATGATCTTCAAGCCCATAACGTGCAGTGGGATATTCCTTTTGTAACACTGTTGCTCTTGCGTTATATTTATGGCAGATAGTGTAAAATTTTATATTGTGTCTTTTATGGCATCTACCGCTCTAATGCAATGAATAACTCATTATGTGCTTAATGTTTTATGGTGTCATTTAATACTTAAGCCTAGCATTTTGGCATGTGAGTGACAAATGTTCTCTTCAAGCTCCCAGGGGCGCTTGACAGTTTAGATGGAAAGTTCCCGCTGTCTCTCTCTCCGAAATCACTACATATTTGGAATCACCTGCTGTAAGACAGAAGGACTAAAAGGGGGACTTTGAGAGGACTCTGTTCCATATAAGATGACTTCCCATTGTTAGGGAGCAAATGTTGCTTTTGCAAGATTTGTGGGATCTCTACCGGCCCATCTTCTCCAAAAAGGTTTGTGGCTTTGCAAGTTATTGAACGGTTTCTCCACAAATTACTTTGTGGAAACCTGTCAACAAAAGCCACTGAATAACTATGTCAGGCCTAGCAAGCTGATGTTAATCTAAATGGAAAGGCTGCCATGAAAGTGTAATTGCTACCAATACAGTTGTGTCTTAAAAATCAAAAACAATTAGCTGGATGAGCCCGGACAGGAAAAGCCAGAAGAACGGCTGCTCACAACATTAAACTCCGGTATAAAAAATAAAAACACTGTATAATGCAGCACGGACACCAATGACTTGATGGCATGAAGAACATTTCATTCCGAATACACAAAGCCACAGTTAAAAAAAAAAAAAAAAAAAAAATAATGAAGACAATGAAGGCCAAACGTCCACAAGTGGAGTACGGAGTACAGCTGTTTATTATTTAAACTTGCAGACTAAAGCATTTCGTTCAGCGGAAGGCGACAGATTCCGACAGAGGTAGCTTTGGGAGAACGGCTGACATGGGGAATATTTACCAGGGTATACTATTTTCCCTCTCTTCTGGTTTACAGTCTCACTCACCAACATGCACTTTTGCTACAGCTTTCTGCCACCATAAAACTCTGGCTCCGTTGCAATATCCCATCAAAGTTATTTAAGGAACGAGTACAAAGATACATTAAAAAAATAGATTGTGTGCCTACTTGGAAATAAATCTGGGTTACTTTAAAACCTAGGGGAAGACTAGTTACAGAAATCCTTACACACATATATGTCTGACACTTCTTTTGATCTATTCATTTATTAGAAGGCTTCTACAGGGACAGTCAAATTTCAATCAAATTTCAGGAAGCCTGTAAGGTGCAAAGTTTAAGTTTAAGTTTACCATGATATTGCAAAGTAGCATTTCAGTCCTGTTTTCATGTTAACTGCATACAAGTCCATCTGTACTACTTCTTCAACTAATGCACATCTTTACCCCTTCTTGTGGCCCTAGGTTTTTTTTTTTGAATATGCTCACAATACAATTTATCATTCTCTTTCTACCTCCCTGGAACTCACCAAGGATTGCCTGCAACTCGCTATTTTGTGCCAGGTCTATTATGCTGAGCTTGCATTATAGTCAAAGAGCAGCCAGTAACATCTGAACACTGATGTTTTGTCGGCATACACACATTTGGGCTAATTCACTAAAGGGAGAGTTGTCAGGTGAATATGTAGGAGAGTTGAAGCTTCACCTCCATCACTTCGCTATTTCTTATGAAGGACCAAGACTGCCAGGTGTCTTTAGCAAGAAAGGTTGAGCTGACCCTGCATAATGCATAACTTAATGAGTGAGGAGACTGAAGAAATCTTACAGATCTAAACAGGACTGGCCGTGTTCTTCCTGTAAAAGAAGGTATGAGCCTTTTAAAGGTCTACTAAAGCCACAACTCTCCTACCAACTCTATATTTAGCGAATAGGTTCTCAAAGCTTAATTTTTCTGTAATAATTAGATGTCACTAACCTTTGGCATCATCCGAGCCAGAAGCCAGGAGTTTTGGGTCCATGAGGTTAAAATCGACACTCCAACACCTTTTTTCATGCTCCTAAATTCATGGTATGGAGGCAAAGAAAGTTTTTATTTAAGAGTTTAAGAAACACTGACTGAACGGGTATCAACCTGTACATTGTACATCCCTTTTTAAAGTTTACCACGGACGACATTGGGTCATAAAAGGCAGAGTTTACATGAGTTGTGGCATGAAGGGTCAACGCTGTCAGCTTATAAACAGACTCCTATGTTACCTATGGATATAGCCATAAAAACATCTTTAATCCCAAGTCTTACTGGGTGCCTAAATTGTACTCAAAATTGTCCGCCTTTGCACAAACCCATAATCAGATTATAAAGATGTCTCAAGCAGAGGACATTTACTCCTTTCTTTATCTGTCTAGGGATAAGCTAAACCTGCAATAATTACTGATGATGGCTGCTCTAAGGAAACATGAGCTAGACAGATTTTTAATGTTGTATGTTATTTTTACCTGCTGTGTATGTTAAGCTACAAAATATATGACAACATAAAGTGTCAAGTCCACTTTAAGAAAGTAGCAATGTCAGTTACTTTTTAATATTCAATGAAATTGTCAACAAGAGAGTGTGTGTCAGCAGACATTTCATCTCTTCAGGGAACCATATAACAGAATGGCTGCTTTAAAGAGGTATAAATTATGTGTAGACATGAAGCGTTAAGCTAGACCCGCTTGATGTTTAATAATGCATTGTACCTGCTGCAAACAGGCATTGATGCTTGCCAAAGAAGATCGTTGGCATATTACCTGGTAGACCTTTGACCTCTGTCCTGTGAAACCATCCCACAGGATGACTGTCCCTTCGTAATCGCTGCTAGCCAGGAGGTTCTTGTGGTAACTGCTCCAGCTTATACAGCTGCCAAAAGAGAAATAAAAAATACTGAATACTGTAAACCTTTATGTATAGAATGCATTCAAGTAGATTTAAGCTCTTTAAGCTACCCTTTCAGCCGAATTTGCCGTAAATTGAGGTTATGCCAAATGCCCTAGGGTGTTAATATTTTAACGAACCTACCCTATTTTTAAACAAGGCAACTTTTAGATGTTGTGGACTTCCGTGAGTCTCAGAAGTGAGGCCACATATGTTCTGCACCCCCCCCCCCCAAACCCACTGCAAATGCCAAACGAGCCACACACATTTAACATTACGATTTCACGATTCAACGCGGTACAAGCCATGAAATACGGCTTAAGCTTCTTTCAAAGATAGCGATTTGGAAATTCGACAGACAACTCTCTCCAGGCAGTGCTTTATAACCAAAACACTACAAAGCCGAGAAAACTGTCACGGCAAGAAGCCACCTACAAGCAAGATTTCAGCGAATCTCCATTTGTAAAACAGACAAATGAGTTAGTACTGGCGCGTAATATGCAGAGCTATACAGTTTACTGCATTAATCCTCCTTCCTTTCTGACATCCAGCTGAGTGCAAAATACTTACTGGAGAAAACGTTATTAAGTGTACGGGCTTCCAAAAGCACAAATCATTTGACAGAATTATCAATGTTATGGTAATGGGAGCTATACATAAAACGTCCTGTGATTATTCCGTATATGTTGGAACAATTATCAAAAATAAACTGGACGCTTCTCAGCAGACATTAAGAGATTGCGTATATCTCGTGCCATTCCGCCTGTTGTGAAACGGATTTCCATCGGGGATGGGGAATTTATCCAAGCTTCTCTCTATTAAAAACAGCTTCTATATGAAGTCAGCCTTTCTTGTAAATATGATGTTACTGAAAAAGTTTGTACACGTACTTCAATTCTGCCTTGTCTCAAATCTAAATATACGTGTACTATATAGATAAGGCAAAAATGGCCACAATCCAGTTTGTTTACAGCTGGATGCTGCTGGCACAGAGGTGTAGACGGTTACGGTGTTGCAAGTAGGTCATATAAAGCTGGAGTCGAGCCCTCTTAACACTGGGAGCAATGTTTTCTTGTTGCGCAATGTAACTGCTCGCGGGGGATATATCTGAAAAAGACTCTAAGGCAAACACACAAAACAGGGCTGAAAGAATAGATAGGAGCCATTTTTCTTAGCTGTGGCAGGTATGCATACAGAGCGTGCAGGTGAAGAATAAAAAGTCAGGAATTGTCAAGAATGCTGTGCATCTGGAAAAATACAGACAATAAACAAGCAACTCAAAAGCTCTTAATCACTAGACACATAGTGCTACTTCAGTTTCAAACGTATTGCTTGGATTACGTCCTTTTGTTTTGCCAACTTAAATGTGTTCGCAAAGCACAAAAATATTTCCAATGCAAGAATTTCTGCCGAAAGCAGCAGCATACAGAGAACGGCTGAAATATCCATTCGGTCTGCAATATACATTCTTCAGAAGCTTGGTCTAAGCGAGGCGGAGAAGACTAACCTGTCATACAACCGCTGAAAGGTAAGTAAAAACTTTGCAACTAGAGCAATGCCAATGTGATTTTGATTTGTATTTATTTATATCAAAGAAAGCAGTTTTAACCGCATAACTCAATGAAAATCAGTGCCCTCTCTAAACACCTTTAAGGACTTCTAAGACTTTATTATTCCTTTTCTACAGATACAATATATATCTTTAAATGGCGGTACTGCCCAAACACCCTCCTTCACTTTCAGTTATTATTCAGTAACAGCCCCTGCCCCATGTCCTTGGGTGAAACGATGGGCTGTAAGTGTAATGGTGAATCTCTCATCATTTATGGCAGACTCATGCATGATGTCAGCTAATTAAAAGATGAGGTTGTCAACAGACGAAATAAACTAAGAGCAACACATATCCTAAATTACTGGGTTTTAAAGCCTCTCTTTTTTGTTTGTTTTTTACAGAAACTGTACACATTCTCGTCAAGCTTTATTAATTCTAAACAAAATCAATACTACCGAGGTTACGCTCATGTTTGACGTCAAGAATTGGAAATTCACAACAAAGTGGGTGGCGGGTAGACTGAGGAGCAATATATAATACACTAATATTAAAGTTAGAAGGGTTTTCTCAAGGGTCTTTGCTGTAAATAGAAATTGGAAAAAGAAAGAATGGATGTGTTTAGGAAGAAGGTGAAAAGAATGAGTGATCCAGCTGGTTTGTGGCTTTGCTCCAAGTACATTGGTAGTACAGAGGAGGCAGTCGGGGCTTCAGGACACAGCTGGCAGGCTACTGATTAATGTTGGGAGAACACAGCACGACGTTCAAGCAGACGCTCGTAAGGCAGAGATTGGAAAAAAGGTATGAACTGCACATTTATACTGTTTCCTACATAAAGGAGAAAAATTTCCAATAGTCAATGCCAAACCTACCCCCACTTCTCTTCTTTAAGTCTGATGGCTTACATTTTTACCCATAGCTATGGTATTATACACACAATCTGTATTGCAGGTAAAGAAGCACAAACAAAAGTTAAAATCAGCAGCATTGTGATGGAGTGTTCAGCAGCCCCGATTGCCTTACCTAATTTTGGAGTTACAGGTCATTTCATTCTCCGGATAGTGGATGTCCACAGCATCCTGGATAACCGTGCCGTATTCATACACCTTTATCTTCTTGGTCACTCCCGCAATGGCGAAGTAGTCACAGTCTCTGTCAAACTCTATGCTGCAGGAAGAGAGAGAAGGCCATTCATAAGAATAATGTACACAATCCAAGTCTTAATAGTTAAAAATAATCACAGCCCAGTATAATGTAAGGAAACATGACACTATGCAGGGCTGCACCCCGTAGAGAGTGGCTTCCAAAGGACTTAACCTTTTTTAGTAGTTGACTTCTCCTATTTGAAGGAACGACGGGTAGACAACATCGCTCAGACTGAATATTGAAAAAGTATTTTGCAAATCTGCATAAATACAATCACATTGTTTTTAAGTGGTAATTAAGTCTCTTGTGTTTTGCTTCTAAGTTGATATTCACTAAGTAATACAAGACAGTACTTCCTAATATTGTCAGTCTGCATACGATGCAGTTTTTTTTTGCAGTGCTCTGCTTTTATGAAAGCATCGGCTGACATCAAACAAGACAAAGCAATAGCTAAAGTATATATATATATCGTGGTGTTGCACTGAAATACTAACGTGCGGTTATAAATTAAGTGCCGGGATAAGAGGAGCTTTAGTACTGTGGCATATTTCCATAACTGAAATGTAACTATAAGCCGCGACGCTCTCTCCAGTCATCCCAGCACAACCGGGTGAAGAGGATGGGAAGCATGAGTTGGCATGAAAAGCACCATGGGACAGGAGGTCAGCTGCGAGGGGGATTCAACATTTCTCTGCTTTTACAATGTGAATGAGTTCCCACATCCGACTGAAATTCATGCCCCATACATTATTGCTCATCAAACCAAGCCACATATGTTCACTTCCAGATTGGTCTTTGATCACATAATTTCTCCGTTGGCAGAAATAGATACTGTAGCCAAGGGAGACATTTATGCAAAATATTCTCAGATCGCACAAGTGCTGTTACAGCGAAGTAGCGAGTAATAAACAGATACAACTTAAAACGAGTTTATGCGAGAATATACAAAGCATTTAAATACATACGGGGAAAAAATATATACGGCTATTCACTGTACATTAAAAAGAAGTAATAACGCATAATGTATAGGGGAGACTCCAACTCGCTAACTACATATTATGCATGGCCTCATAGCGCAGCTCTTTCTGTAGCAGCAATCTGCCTGGGCAAAGCAACAAAGCTGGCATGCCGAAACTGCAGTCATCCGGCAAACTCCGGCATCACTGGTGTAGCCCGGAAAATAAAGCCTTTGACTACTTCCCCCATATACCAAACACAGCTCAATTAGTAACCATCTTCTGCTGAGGCTCATCGCTCCTGTGGTAACCCCCCACCCCGATCTCCGCCGAGAACAATATAGAAGACATGCAATAGTGCGTTCTCTGGAAAAGACACTTCAAGAAAGCTTGGGGTAAAAGGAATCCTTAAGAATAATGATGAGAAAAAAATACAGTTGGCCATTTTCTGATGTCACCCTGTATCTAGAGAAGATTGACGTGCAATTTGTCTGAATAACATTTAAAAAGGGAGAACTATATATTCCAGTTCTAGGTCTCTATGCAAGGAAGCACAGAGATCTATGTCAATACGGTATTCTCGCAGCGCACAAACTCAGAAGTAGCGCACGAGGACGTATCCACGGCACGATTAAATTTAAGGAGGCATAAACTCAATCACTGCGTTATGACAGACATTCCCGTCCGTACGCACACATCCCAAATGTTTTGAAGTTTTCTAAAGGTCAGCGCTACATGTTCTAATCGCCCCGCTCACCATGTTGCTTGGTCTTTATTTAATGCAACATTTACCCCTCCTCTCATTGAAACGCTCCATTACCTTCCCATGAAATATCATTGCAGGAAGGCGGATTTACAACCGGCTCAGGGCGCGAGCAAGAATAACGACATTAAAGCAGGAGACTGATCAGACCTGCAATCCTCCAGACTGTGCATGCTTACAACGAAGAACACTGAGGGCCACCGACAGAGTTCATTAGGCTATTGGAATAACATGCCTCCATGACCGTGAAGGACCAGTTGTCAAGGTAGCCCCCAAGGGTTGTCAGTAATGCACTCTCTTCACCCTAACACAAGTACAGTGACCGACTAACAGAAGTAGCAAGCACAACAAGCCCAATGGTACATAAAGCCGGGATCGGCCACCTGGCACGATCAGTATCTCTAGAGAAAAATGGTTAGAAGTCTACTTTGTCCTGAAAAATGTTGTACAGTACGGTACGCCAGAAGAACACTGAACACGGGTAGTTAAATAGCTGTTTCTGACAAAACACATTTTCCAGGGTCAGGTCTTTTTTAGACTCAATCAATACTCCTTTTATTTGCCATTCACAGTATATTATGCATTTTTGCTTTCATTGTTAAGTTAGGGCTACATTTGAGTTGCAGGGTCAAAGTCTTCAAAACAGAGCCTCAGATCGAACTTCATTCCACGTAAAACCACGCTTGTAATCTATAACGAGCCTTGTTGTGAGAGAAAGCTCGTTGGATTTAGCAGTAACACAAACAGGTAATTGCTGGAGCTTAATGAATCTGTCTTTAGCAGCAGCTGTCATTACAGCTGAAACGTTCCTATCAAAATACCACATCTTCTGTCGTAGGAAGCCTTCTAGCAGTCCCAATAAAGCTAGCGGAAAAACATTTCCATTTCCCACCGACTCGGCAATTAAAGGGGAAATTTAACGCAAGATCATTTTGATGACCCCACAGCAGCCACGTGAATCTGTCATTTAGAACTTTGACATAGAAAGGTGACCACACAAGAGCCCCTGTCTGAAAAGCTGTGTGTTTAGGAAATGTGCCACATTCTTAATTTTGCCCTATTACTGTTCTCTATATGCACGGTTCAGAAAACAAAACACTGACAGCCAGCTAAGTTCTCACGGGGAGCCCAAAGTACACGGTAAATGTTTTGGTCCAGATAAAGCCTGGTTTCCTCTTTGCACAAATGTCCTCAATTATGTACGTTTCGTTTTTGTTTGTTTTAGGACAATTCATACAAATCCTCGTGTGACCGGGGCATTATCTTCTGCCCTTGGTATACACCTGCTTTGCATAGAGATGCCAACAGGAAATAAAAGGTAGTGACTTACTTTGGATCACTTTCCCTGGAAGGAACAGAATAACGAAAATTGGCATGTCGTGCTATTAAACAGAGCCAAATCCAACTGGTTTTAACACATTTTATGAATTTTCAAGGCATGGCTGAAGCTAATGAATTCTGTCAATATTTTATTTTAAATGTGCTTTTGCAGTTCACTGGTTACAGTAGTATCATTCACATCCATAAACTAATAATCTCCAAGAAGGACCTGCTAGAGATTCTAAATTTGCAACTTTAGATTAGAAAGCTTAAAAGCTTTTCTACCGCTATTATATAACATATCTGCTATTAGTTTATGGATTCTTGGCTCCACGCTGTCATGGCTGGTGATTTCTGTGTTTTGTTCAGGGTAAGGTGGAACCCCGTGAGCTATTTGGGTATTTGCACCACTGTATGTATAATTAAAATATACAAACCGCCAGCCTTTGCCAGACAGACTAAAGCCTACAAACTTGGATAGTCCCTATCTAATAATAATATATTCCCGTTATATTGTGTTATCCAGGACAACCCAATATAACGTTAAGATGGAATCAGGCGTATTGCTATGCGCTAAATTTTGCTTCACTTCACTTGTCTAACTAACAAACGTGTCAGTCCCTGGTTCTAGAGCGAGTATACTTACACATGGTTACTAGTGAGGGGATAAAGTTTTTAGTCTCATTATTTTCCTACTTGACACATAGGTAAATGAATTAGTGGAGTTCCCCATCATATATTCATTTACACACACACACACACACACACACACATTATATTTATATATATACACACACACACACACACAGGTAAGTGGATTTTGTTGGACACTCGTGCACAAGGCACATTGCTTCGCTTACATTTTTATTTAAACTGGCACTTCTACATTTGTGCTGAATACTGAACTCAGTAAAGCAATACAAATATAAATGTGCCATACGATAAGGAAAAAAAAAACTGATTTTCTTACAGCTACATCACCATAAAGCTTCGTATTTAAATCCTGTGTTTTCCATAGAAAATTACAGGATTTCTCTACTGCCCTTGCACGTCTTCAACAAGCGTCTTAAATATCAGAAACCTCTTCTCGGCTAAAAATCGAAAGATATTATTTTGCCAAGAATGCCTTTTGCCTTTCTATTAAGCAACACAGGAGTGATCATTATAACCTATGCTTTCATCCGCAATTACATCCAAAACAGTGTTGCCATCCATATGTATTAAGCCTGCTATTATATCCTTACTAATGGCTCTGTAACATATTCTTCGCTTTTAAGAAATACACGCGCAGAGACTCTTGAGATTGCTACGTGAAGCAAGATGACCGGTGCATTAGGTTTGTGACCAGATTTGCATAAAGGGAATTTAGAAGCGTGGAAGCCGTGATTAGAGAAACATACGCTGTAGGTACTCCACCGCCTGAAATCCACAGCAGCAGCTTGCGCCAGTGTTTTCAGGAGGGATCACTTTCCGTGTACAGCTGCTATGAAACATGTAATTCTCAGCTCACTTGTGAAAATCACACACTGAGAAAAGGCTTTTCAGAACCGAGAAGTGCTTAAGCTGGGATATTCTTTGCATTGAAATCCCTCAAGTGATGTCTCGACCAGACACGATTCAAGACGTGCGGTGAAAACCACTCACCCCGACTACATTTTGGGAGGTGACATACATGTGATAAACACGACTCTGCTGCCCAAGGCTGCCGGCTCACATCCGGGAGATCTAAGCCCCTGCAGGGACACGCTGTCTGCGACCTTGGATGTGTCTGTTGGGGGTCTTGGGTATAGGCAACATAGAAATAATGTCCACATCAGCCTTTTGTATTCCGAGGGGACATGTAAATCGATCAACACCAGGCATTTTTCACCTCCTTGTGATATCCAGCGTTCAACGTTGATTAAACAGAACAAGCTTGAATTAAGCAATAGAGGTTTTATCCCAATATAACAAGATAAACACATGACAGCTTGACAAAGAATCGAAACCCAGCTAGTACCTAAAGCTGATGAAACCTCTAGCCTAATTTCTGATGTCTGCCATTCATAACTCCAGCTCTACAATACCAGCCCTAAACCCCTTTACATATACAGTATATGTAGCACATAATCCTAGTACAGAGCCTATACAGTTACTTATATCTATGCCATTTAGCATGTACTCTTTGCCATAATAAACATAACACTCTACTATTGATGCCTAAATCCCAACACAAATTATTTTAGGGTCTCTTGTTCTGCATTTGTTACCTAATGCAAACTCTTAAGCCATAACCCTAACACTGGCCCTAATGCACCATCTCACCTTACATGTCTATTTGCTTCCAGTAGACCTTGAAAGGCTCGTTTCCCCTAAATATCCAGGTTATATTAAATATTCTTTAAAACAAATAAATTAATAAAAGAGCCAAAAAAACTGAACCCAGATATGCTAAAGCTGGCTAATTTCCATATCGGTCTACTGTTCACCAACATGTGAATAAACGCATTCTTACCTCTACAAAAGCCATAATTACATCCCATACGATCTCTTAAAAAAATAATCTATTTACCGGTATTTGCAATTACTATACATGTAAGCATATCCATACGTACACTGCATTCATTAACCCCTTCGCGACCTTTGCCGGTTCAGGACCGTCATGACAAGAAGGTCACTAAATGACCTTTGACGGTCCTGAACCGTCAAAAAGTTAAATAAGCTTAGAAAGTGATCAAGGATCACTTTCTTCGCTTAAACGGCCTTGCTGCAATGCCTCGATGTCGAGGCATCCAGCAAGGCCGAGATCGGCATCGGGGGCCATGTCTGGCCCCTCCCCGGGGCGTCAACAGCCGCCATACATTGTATGGCGGCGGACGCCCGTTTTAAAAGCGTTTAGGAGGCGATCAACGATCGCCTCCTAAACTTAAATGGTGTCGCTGGAATGCCTCGATCAGGAGGCATCCAGCGACACCAAACACTTACCTGTAGGTGGGCTGTGACCGCTCCGGAGAGCGGTCACAGCCGCAGCTGCCGGTGATCTTCGCCATCAAGTAAGATGGCGGCGGCCCGGGAACTACAACAATAAAGACGAAAAAGTTCGCTAGAGGGTCTCCAGACCCTCTAGAGAACTGGCTCCACTTGCTGGTTGAATACAGGTACTGCATTCAACCATGCAAGTCAATGGAGCCCAGCTTTCTAATCACTATGTGATTAGTAAAATATTCAAAAAAAAATAAAAAATAAAAAAATGGAAAAAAAAAATGTGCTAACATTTAAAAATAATTATGCAGTGATGTCACTAGATGAACCATCCAGTACCAGCACAATGTGTAAAAAAAAATATAAAAAAAGTATTAAAAAAAATAAAAAAAATAAAAAAATAAAGTTTATTATTTTGAGCAAGTGCTAAAATTTCTCAAAAATCTCAGAGTTAAAATAAAAGCACTTCAAATACCCAAGGGGTGTCTAATATATAAAAAAATGGCTGATGGGGTAAATTGGAGTGGCCTAGCTCACAGATAGGGCATAGGTACAGACTGACCAAAATGGAGAAAAAAAGCGCACTTCCCAAATGTGGCATTTTAAATCTGAAACAACCCGACAAACCCATGCATGTCGGGTATCACTGCACTCAGGAGATGTTCCTGAACACATATTGGGGGGTTGTTTGACAGTGACATATACCAGAACCTGTATATCTATAACTAAAGTACAATTTGTGTGAAAAAAAATTACTATTACAAAGTTTGACAAAGTGTAGTTCTATAATTGGTGCATGGAAAGGGTTAAAATAACAGCATTCGGAATACCCTGGGGTGTCTAGTTTTCCAAAATATATGGTTTGAATGGGTTAAATTGAGTTAACCGGCTTCAAAGATATTCCAAAGAGGAGATGGAGGCAGAATGACCAAATGACCACCTGGATTACGCATGCCCCAAAAGTAGCCTTTTACCAGCCAAACAATCTGACAAACCCATGCATGTGGGGTATCGCTGTACTCAGGAGATGTTGCTGAACACACATTGGGGTGTTGTTTGATAGTGACATATACCAGAACCTGTATATCTATAACTAAAGTACAATTTGTGTGGAAAAAAAAATAAAAAAAATTACTATTACAAAGTTTGACAAAGTGTAGTTGTATAATTGGTGCATGGAAAGGGTTAAAATAACAGCATTTGGAATACCCTGGGGTGTCTAGTTTTCAAAAATATATGGTTTGAGGGGGTTAAATTGAGTTAACCGGCTTCAAAGATGTTCCAAAGAGGAGAGGGAGGCAGACTGACCAGATTTGTTAAAAAAGATTTGGAAATCATAAAACGCTGCTTGTACTTATTGCCCTATAACGTACAAAAAACAGCAAAAAAACATAAAAACATTGGGTATCTCTAAACTCAGGACAAGTAGTAGAATCTATTTAGCTAGTTTTTTTACTTGCTTTTTTAGGTGAGTAAAAGATTTTTCAAATAAAAGTCATAAAATGTCTTTTTTTTCAATTTTTCACCATGTTTTTTTTATTTTTTTTATAGTAAATAAGATGATACGATCAAAATAATGGTATCTGAAGAAAGCCCATCTTGTCCTGAAAAAAACAATATATAACTTATGTGGGTACACTAAATGGGTGAGGAGAAAATTACACCTGAACACAAGCACCACAAAAGTGTCAAAACAGCCTCGGTCCCACAGGGTAGAAAACGAAAAATGAGCCCGGTCCTTAAGGGGTTAAAAAGGTGCATGTGTATTGTATTAAATATTTACAAGTTGCTGCAGACCTACTAATACATATGCATTACAAATATTTACTGCATTACATATTGCGCTGTAATAAATATTTACAAGATATTTTGCAGCAGTCACTACCACAGGTTTGTATTATGTGTCTAAAATGTGTAACATCTTAGACATGACTAACAAGCCCTCAGGATATGGATATAAACTCAGTCTTTATAGAGCAATGAAGCGCATTGTTATAAGCAAATGGAGCTGGCAGGTTTAGAGAACATTGTTTTTTATCCTTGGTTGTTGCTGCCTTGCTTTAAAGGAGGAAGATCTTGATCTCAACTCAGATAATATCGATAAATAGAATTTTAATTGTTTCTGCACATTCTCAGAAAAAGGGTGGTTTTTCACTTATTCACAAATTAATTCACTGACTGATACAACTTCTGCAATGCTGGTGGGCATGGAAATGTAATGAAGAGCACTATCCCTTTCTCCCTTTTAGAAATTTACACATTGAACCAGCGACAGGTTGCAAAAAAAAAAGGCTGACAAAATTGCGTTGTGTATTTGTATCAGTATTCACAGGATTAGGAATTTGTTAAGTCATGGGGTATATTTTGAATAAGTAGTATTTGTTTATAGTACAGGATTTTATGTTCCTTTAACCCTTACTTGTCGATCAGAACACCTGTGCAAAGTTTCAGAAAGACTATAACCCATGTGAGGCAGAAGCGGCAGGTGGAAAGCAGCTACCTTGGTGCATATGGCTGATTGATTCCGCAGTCAACCTGAAAAGGCTGCTAAACGCTAGAGAATATTTATCCCAAAAGTTACCAAACGTGGGCAGAGAGCGCCACCTAGTGATTCATTCCAGGATAGCATTTCCAGCACCAGAAACCATGTCAGTAAATAATCTTGATGCTAAAGCAATTCTGCAAATGCACTGTTACGAACAAAACATGCACTGCTCAAAAATAAAACGCTTAATGCGAGATTATATAGGATACAATTGTTTAAATATATTTTGTCAAATGTTTGCGTGTTAAAAGTGTGCCGAGTACAGCCGGATGCCGGCAACTTGACTTTAACATCCTTACCTGGAGACAATGCTGGAACCGTTATACAGATCGCTGGCGTAGGACAAGGTAGCGAGTGGGCGCACCGAATTATATCTGGTGAATTTGGACAGGCACTCCTGGAATTCATCCAGCTGGCTCACTGTTCGACTGTCATCTGAAATTGAAATGTTATTCGCACATTTTATAGATTTCGAGAAGCTAACCAGCTTAATTTGTGCACAATTGAAGTTTCTTATAAACTAAGCCATTTAGAATCGGGCTCCCCGACTTCCCAGTGACCTGTGAACACCTAACTAAATACCGCAGAGGTGAATTACAAGCATTTCTGCCACCAACCCCCTCACTTAAAGTGATTTTAAATTTGCATTTTCAGAGTAAAAGATAAAGGGATAAAAGAAAAAAAAAATTGCTACCCAAAATTCTGAATATATTCAGGATACAGACAGTAGGATGTTGGAATAGTACTATATTTAACAATGTAGGAGTTTGCATGCTGTCTGCCGTTTGCAGACTTCACTGAACAATTGTGAGGACCGACCCTGGAAAGAATGAGCGAGCTTGCCCTAGATTAAGCAAAGGTACACCTGAGGTTCCACGTTGATTATGTATTACATGAGCTAACCAAGTCCTTACAGGAGCTCAATTGGAAATCAAATCACAGTGAAATCACTATAAAATGTGGTGCATATTCTGAATGCTGTAGGTATGTGATAAGGTACAGTTCTGCTTTAATCAGAAAACACAATATTATGTTAAATATGGCTGCCCTATTAACCTAAAAACCCTTGCATGCGATTTGTAAATTATCGAAAAAAAATGCCGAAGATAATCTACATTTTGATAATCTACAATCTACTTAACTCGTTGTACATAGTGGTTGTGCCAACACAGGCATGTCTAAATTCATTCATAGACGCAAAAGGTTACCAACAATTCCAGATGGCGGCAGAAAGGTATGTCCCGTTTTAATGTCTAATAAAAAACATCGGGGTGCTCAAAATTACCTCCTAACTAAAACTTTATTGCCTAAAAATTCACAAAGAAGCGTGCATATGGCCTCGGTGCACACCAACTTCCATTAACTTTAGTCTATCGTAAACCGCCTTAAAGCTGGCTGAGGTCCATGGGAGTTACAGGTTTAAACCGTCGGCTGTCCTTTTCATATATCCTTATTGGATACGAGTAACAGCGTAGCTGCTCAGGAACACTGCTTCGTTATTTACATACATTATAAACGTGTTATAACTGCATTAGTCTAATAGAGACAAATCCATACAATGTAGAGAACGTCCTGCTCACAGGCTTCAGGGGACAGTCATTTAAATTAGCTGTTTTGCTTACTATGTGTCATAGGAGTATTAGTTCTTGAAGGGACATTTATTGTTCAGCTATGCATTACTCTTTCACAAGCATCGGCTCTATCGTATTTTATGTAGAATTCATTATCTAAGTTTGTGGGTCCACATTGTACAGAATAATGGAACGTGTTCGCACTTAACCCTAACGCACAGACAAATACGCGGCTCGCTGAGAAACAGCCCGTGGCGTACTTTTCATGAGAGCACCTGCTTGCCTTGGATGTGCAGAAATCCTTAAACGTGATCACATCCATGAATCACTGTGATTTACAAGACCTCTGCTACCAGTTCAAAGCAAACTATGAGCTTTACAAGCCGCACCAGCACAGATGTGAAACCAGTGACAGCTTTATAACAATCCACTGCCTTGCCGGATTGTATAATTAGTAATTGAAAACAGGAAAGAAGTATTACAAAATAGTAAACAAGCGAACAAGGAGGCAAAGAGCCTACGATTCAAACTGCTCTCTGGATACAATTAAAATGCTTGTTATTCATCACGTGATTATACCATGCTACCAAAGGAGTTCAAGGTGAGGATATGCAGAAGGGGGGGGGGGGTTCCGCTGTTAAATACGGTATATTTCAGCCTATATGCCATGGAATGCATAATGATGGGGCACTTATGATCCAAAAGGCTGATTTTCTCCTCTGCTTTTCATTCAGCTTACAAAGAACATTTAAGCATTTACAAAACGAGCCACCAATCAGGAAGGTATCAAATGCATGATGGGAGATATTAGGCTCCACATATACATTGTAGGTGTGTATTCTTCATATTGTTGGATTCACTTAAAAGTCAAATAAATTACATCCTGATTTACCGGCCTCAACTATATCTGGGAATGGTGAGTAGTGGCCTTAAAATGTAAATTTGTCAAGCTACTCTTTATCATAATAGCCCAAGTAGGCATGTCAGCCTTACGGAGGACTTTTAGTTGTGTATGTAAAGCCGAATGAAGGCTCTTACCAGATACACGGGCCATTCTTGTGGAAAAGTAGCATTGTTCTAAGTCCTCAAAATGTGCTGTAAGACGCTTCCGTCGTGAGGCTAGCGTGTTATTGTACCAAGGCTGCTTCTTTGTCTGTATGGGACAAAAAAATGCTAAATATACACATATATACACATACATGCAAGAAGTAAAAGCACACAAATGGCTTAAAATACAGCCCATTGTTTAGGGGCAAACACGGGCATTTTCTCATTCCATATTCCAGGCATCAGGATTCCAGCACTGTAAGAGCAGCTCACCTAGAAATGTTCATCTGTATGCTAATAACTGCTAGCATTCTAGTTTTATTTCTTTTGAATTAATAGGTTGTTACATCTGAAATCTGAGTCTCGCTGATTTTTCTTTTTAAAAAAGTGTGCTTTGCTGTACTACTTTATTTCCCATATGTATATCCATAGTACGATACAACATTAAGGCCAATAAGATATAGATATATAGATATCTATATATCTATCTATATAAAAAAGGGTGTGCACAATCTATATATAGTTAAATGTTAGTCCCATACATTATTTGCAACATACTTTCAAATAAACATTTGTTGTCTACCCGTTCTCCGCTAGTGTAAATTCTGCACTAAATTTAGGTTTACTGGCTATAGGTGAGATGAGGAAATAGCACCCTCTAGCAACACTCAGAATCAATACATTTATCATTGAGCTTTATTCATGGTGAAGTACTGAATAAGAAGCTTTTTATAACAAATCATTTACCACAATATTCACGTATTTCTAGCTGCAATATCAGCGTTAGCACATATTAACACAATTCCTTATAGGAAGATTAAAAGTGCACTGTACAAAAGAACCATTCTTAAAAGCAGAGATTTATTACCACTTATCAGCCTAAAGGATGACAGGGGACGTGGCTACGCTCCGGAAGCACAACTCATTTCTAAAAGCAAAACCCAAAGGATCTTACCTGGACGTTGCCACTGAAACCAGGTGGCTGGCTGTATTCTGTAGAGTCTATAATACTACTGCAAGAGAAATAAAACGATTTCGGTATTCATGAGTTAAAGTGTGCATTTGACCCTAGCGGCAGTGTCATGGAGCCAGACATAACCATCTTGCATTCCAGTGGCTAATGGGAAATATGAATGTGAAGATTTGTATGTACTAAAGTGCCACTGACAATTAACATTTTAGGTGACAAACAAACCAGGGCACAAAGTGAAGAAATATCTGGACTACAGATGAGCCATGTTCTTTTTATATGGTATTGCTCCCTGTTGCGAAAGATAGCTTTCCAGTAGCAGTGAAAAAATGATTTCACATAGATGCCAGTAAACACAATTTGAAGAAAGAAAAAAAAATGACATCTTGGGAGTTGAAATTCTCAGAACACTACGCTAGCGCTACAAGGCTTGTGTAATGACATAACGGAAAGCAGAGCCTGTCTACTGAAAGGTGTGACATTATAAATCAGAATTATTTCAGCAGACCGCTTTCATGCCTGGCATTTGTTCCTCCCGTGAACTTTTCTGGTTCTGTTAGAACATGGGACATTGGGTTCTTTTCTTTCATATTCTGTATTTCCACAGTGTTTACTAAAGATATCCTAATTCATGCCTAGTCAAGCCGGGCGAGCACATCTGGAAATTCAGAGGAAAGGTACCTTCATATTGTTTTCAATCATTACCATGATTGTCTAACAGTGAGACAGAACTCTCAGTCATAGGGTAGTCTTTCTGGGGTCTATTCACTAAATAGGGTATTGGTAGGCGAGTAGAATGATTCAACTTCTTGACCTATATATATCCATTTATATATCTTAACCAACTGCATTGAGTGTCTCCTAAATGTGTCATGTTGGAACTGCCAAACATATAGTCTATGAAGAGATTTCTTGAAACAAATCGCCCCGAGCATTATGCAGGGGGTAACTCAGTGATTTATGCAGCAGAAGCTGATTTTGATGCCTTCATTCCCCTATAGACGTACCGGGACGTCCAAAAACGCCCACAAAGAAACCCCTATGGACGTCCCAGTACGTCCAGCGTCAGGGACAGCCGTTTGACAGCCTGGACTCCCCACTGACAGCAGAAGCCGGCTTTGCCGGCTTTCTGCTGTCCGATCGCCTGTAACAGCTTCCGGCATGAAAGCCGGTAGGCCGTTAACACTGTAAACCCTGTAAACCCTTCCGGGTTGCGTCACTGCTGACGTAACCCGGAAGGTCATCGGAGGACAGGATATCCCCTGCGGGGATATCCTGCCTCCCGATGAGGCACAGAGAGGGGAGGAGAGATCACAGTGTGATCGGTGCAGAGGGATCACGAGGAGGGGAGTGAGAAACCATCTCTCTCACTCCCCCTCCTGTCCTGTAAGTGAAAAGCTGAAAAAAAGTTAGTAATTTAAAAATAATATTAAATAAATTAAAATAATAATATAAATACAAAAAAAAATTATAATGTGAGCTGTGATGTCACTGTGACATCACTGGCATGTTCAGGAGGTCCCTAGGAGGACCTCTAACCATTTCTGTGTAAAAACAAATATAAAATACAAAAAAAATTTATAAAAATTAAAATAAAAAAAATATAAAAAAAGATAATTAAAAAAATTCTTAAAAAAAAAACCTTACGTCCCATTGCCCTAGCATAACATCTAGCCAGTATAACCCTCCTGCCCCCGTTCACAACCCCCAAACCCATTAAGGCATAAAAATTATACAAAATTGTACACCTAATAGTATGCTCCCTGGTACTGGGAAAGTCTGGAAAAACTATATAAATTAGGTATTTCTGAAATCAGGACACCTGAATTGATAAACTTGGAGGGGATTTTCTATCACTTTACCTAATTTTGTGAGGATTCAGAGGGAAAATGTAAAAAAAAAAATAGTTTATTTTTCTAATCTTCGCTAGTTTTTACTAAATTTCTCATTCTAAATTTTCAGCTAATCATCCAACTATGGTATCAAACGAAAGCTCTATCTCTCCTTGAAAAAACAATATATAGTTTACATGGGTACACTATTCACAGGAAAAGAGAATCACTAAACAGACATACCCCAAAAATGGCAAAATTGCTCTGGGCTTTGAGGTACCAAAAAACCCTGGGATTGAAGGGGTTAAGATGTGTAGGGAAGTTAGTGAAATTAAATGTGGTTTACAGAATAAACATTGTGTCCAGTATGAGCCTAATCTTTTGCCGGGGTTTGTGACAGTGTTGGTACCTGTGTGACGGAGAAGGTGCTTCAAACTGCGGCACGGTGCTGTCCTCAGTGGGTGGGGAGTACAAGCCACTCATTTCCTGCAAAACCAAACAAGTAAATCTAATCAGTATTGTTACATTCTGAAATTTCTGAAACAATGCAAGGACACACTAGAGGCCGTTCTGTCTTTAGTAGGGGCACCTAGCCTTACAGATCTATGGTTATGCAGGTTCCATAATATTTAATCACTCAATTAACAGGGACAAGTCTGTGGAAAGTGCTTTAAAAGTTCTAAAAAAAAAGTGAGCAAAACAGAGGGCCTGCACACCTGTGCTCCAAGGCACATAAACAAGGATACACTGGATTTTACTTAAACCCTGATGTAACCCTATGAAAGATGCAAGCACAGAATAGAAGGTCGAAGCAAGTCCTCTACGACGACTGCTTGCTATAAAACTTTAAGCCTTCTGTAAATGGGAACTGGAAGAAAAGAAACTACCTCTTTTTAAAGCCACCTGAATGGAATCTGCGATTGGCGTTCGCCGAGGAACTGTCAGGCGCGCAGAGAAGCAGACAATTTTAATCACGGCTCTCACCTCAACACGTTTTATGTCCTCCTCCAGAACACTCAGCTCCTTCTGGATTTGTTCCAGTTGCTGGGAGGTCAGAAACAGAAAGGAGACATGAAACAAACGCTTTATAGACTTGCTACTTATCACAAGATTTACAGGGCACATAAAATAGACAGCGTAGTATGATATCAGAACAAACAGGACATCTTCTAAAAGGCACTTAAAATTCCAAAAGCTTTGCAAAGACAGCAGTGCTAAAGACGGAGCTGATTTAAAAAAATATAAACAAATATATATAAGATGTATATACACACACTTTCTGTGCTGTATGTTGACTGTTAAAAATGATCACTAGATACAAATAAGGTCACTATCATTCAAAAGACACAGGCCAGAGACTTTATGTATCTTTCTGTGCACGATAAAATTAACAACCCCAAAACTAAATACGTCGTAAACGAGTTATAGGATACGGATTGTACGCAAACTATTACCAAGATACAAACAATAAACTACATTTTTAAAAACATGGCTCAAAACCTCACACACTGATTCATAAAAAAACAAAATCTGGATTCCCTTATAATTTTGCTGTGTACTTCCAAACTTCTTTAAATGCCAAAAATGACTAGAAGAAGAAAAAATTATATTTTGCAAAATGTGGTATAAAGTGTTTTAAGATGGTTGTGCTTATTCTATGGGTGCCCAATTGTTTCGTCTCATCAAAGGAGGTCACAAGGCACTTGGCATAAAACAAATGAATGACATCTGACGAAGAACTTGCTTTCTTAAGAGAAGGAAAAATTCGAGGGGTCTGGGGGTTAAGCGAGTAAACAGAGTAGTTACCTACATTCCTATCTTCCTAGAAAGGAATAAGCAACCGATAAGCCAAAAATTAAAACCCAAACATACACAAGACTATTTCATAAAGCTGGAAAGAGCTGTGAAAAAAAATAAGGCTAGGGAGCTCCACTTAATTAGGTTTCATCAGTGTGTTTATCTTCAACAGACCAAAAGGAGTTTCTTTAAAGACTTTTCAGCCAACATAAATATCGTTTCAACCCAGTCATTTGTTTTTAATTATTCTTGACCAAAACATAGGAAATACATGAGGCCGGACAGGGGGACTGGACAGACTGGAATGCCAAAAGCAGCACATTATGCAATCGTTCAGTTTGACAGAGAAAGACCAAGCATCTGTTTAGCATCTCTTGACCCTACGAGAAAGCTCTAACTCGTCAATAGAATCACTGGACCAATAGCAAAAAAACAAAATACTTAATAAGAAATGCGCCTCTGTCATAGAAACGTTAACTCGTGCTCTTCTTCTATCTAGGCTTTGGGAAGACAAATTAATTTATTTTTCAACCTAGAGGGGAAAAAAATGGCAGAAACTTAGACGCAACGTGGAAAATATACTACAGACCACCTAAAAAGAGGTGGTTTTTGCCTATACAATGATAATGCTCATGTATGTCTGTCTTGAGCTTTTCTGTGTTTCTTTACTACTTTTGTGACATTTACACGGCGGTACAGCATCCTAGTGTATCTGGCTTCTATTAGAACTGCTACCGGATTGTGTAGTCCCCTCAAGGCCTTCCTTCTTGCATAGAAAACTAGTAGTTAAGGAACAATGCATGCAAAGTAAAAGCAGACCGTACACCAATGGCACAAGCACAAAAAAGTCTTAAAAAAGGAATCTGAAGATCAAGAGGGACAATAGGGATTTCTGTTTTAAGTCAGCCTTACCTCTCTCTTGTTACGACGAGCTACTTTAAGGAATTCCATGAGGATCTGTAGCTGAGCAGCATGAGACTCCTGTAAAAAATAAAAAAATAAAGAATATTTCTGGCTGGTATTGGCAGGGGAAACCAAGATCACTTATGGTAACATCAATAAAAAGCATATAAGTGAATTAAAAAAATAATAAAAAAAGTTTACTTCTATATAATACCGTTAACACTATAACCCAACACAGTTTGCTTTCACATAAGTAAATACACACAGGACTTCATATAGCAGGGTGAAAAGTTGGACTGTCAAACCAATTTTTACTTCCATGAGACAGGCCCGAATATATATTATATATTATATATATATATATATAATAATTTTTTTATTTTTTTATTTTTATTTTTTAAAGAGACAGATTTTATTTTCCAGTGTTTAAGACTTTATAACTGCCATTGCATTCATACATATAGGCTAGTTGAGAGATATATATATAAATTTAGGGAGCAGAGATATCCAACTCTCACGCAAAGTCATTGTAGCAGGTGCCGACAGGGTTTAATCGTGGACCCTGGAACTAGAAGAGGAGTGGAAGCATGCGTGCATGCGCAAACACGGGAGTATTTTTAAATTAAATACTACTCATTTTGTTGAACAAACCCCTGGCAAAATGTGGGCATCACTGTTATCAAACTTAATAAATAAAAGAAAAATGACAGCCAATAAATAATGTGGTGGCTGCTAGGAAATATGTTATCGAACACGTACTGGAAGTAATGCCATATACACATTTTTTGGCAATAGCCCGAAACACTGGAGGTCCGTGAGTAAACAGAAAAACACTTCAGTTATTTTTTGCACTAGTAGATGGTACAAAGAATTTATCAGGGAATATGGCCACTTTAAACCTGCCTGTCCCTTTAACAGAAAATAAGTTGCGTAGAACGTTCTCGCATGAAAGGGATACGCTTTCACCTTAAAGGCAAACAAACAAACACAAAGGAACACAGAATGTGCAGCTGGTAAGACGGTCAAACTGCCAAATGTGCACATAATAACATGACCGATAAACCTCTGGACGAAGGTTATGAAAACACTGCTATCTCCAGCCAAGTGTGAGCAGGGAGATCGCCATATCCCCGAGAAGCGTGTTTGTCCCAAGCGCTGCCCTCCTGGTGCAGACCGCCAAGACGCTCTCGTGCCCAGCTGTGGCAGACAAGACGTAGGTTCTTTGCAAGCCATTTCTGCAGCTACAATTGAAGCCGATGATTATAATATTTTCCTCTTTTGCTGCTGTGATAGTTGGCCAAATATTTTTATGGCCCTCCTGGCAGCCGAGCTGAACAATATGTGCAGTAGAAGGAGGCTCTGTTACTGGCACGGCATGCAACCGGGACAGAAAGCCTCTTTATCAGTTCCATGAGACTCTCTGCATTACACCGCAGGGAACTGCCAAGAGGGAGAGGCAGGGGCATAGCCATTTTGTGTAGGAAAAGCACCAGAAACTCATTTATGATGAAAGGAGACAACAAGGCATTTCAATGTTTAAGAAAGCCAAAACTGAAAATAAAATGTTTATTGCATTTTGGTTCAATTAAACAAGAAAACACCCTAATTACAAAAAAGCATAACATATAACCCAATTGGAGTGTTCATTTATCACAGAAAAAAAAATATATAATGTTCTAACCCCTTTAAAGGGCAGCAGGAGCGCTAGTCAGTGATCACTACTACAAGCTTAAGTGTTTGCTTTTTATGGAAAGCAAAAATATTTTTTGTTTGTAAAACTCAAGGTTGAGTTCTACATAAGAAGCAAGGACTGGGATTCGAGAAACATTTTCTGAGGGCATGCAATGACACCTAATGGGGAAAGTTGCTGCGACAGCTTTTAGCACTGGCTACACTTATCGAAACTACCTATAGTGTAACAGGTTTTGGACTTTTATTGTTCTGAACAATTGGCAACTTAACAGGGGAAGTTAATGGGCAAGAATTATGATGCTGATCCTGTGATCACATAATCAGTATACGCATGTATTCCAGAGTGCACAACTCCAGTCTCTAAGCGTCACAAACAGGCCAGGAATTCTGTATATCCTTCACTAAAAACTAGTTTAAGTTTTATTTGAGGTGCCTGAGCTCTGCTGGGATATCCAAAAATCATGTCCTATTTACTGTCTGAAGTACAGCCCCAAAACATGTTTGTATCCTACACACGGCTGATGTACCAGAATTAGATTCTAGTTATTGAGGCTTATTTAATGCACTTGCTGTAAAATATAAGCTTTAGAAATCATGAGCTTTAATGTCAGTCGTGATGTGGAACAGTTGTAGCGGTGGCCATCACAGTGACTAACGCAACAGTAGGAGACAGCTTCTGAAATAAAACGTTGCATGGGCTAACATGGTCTGTTTTTTGTTTCTTTTTTACTTTATTTTGTATGCTGTATCTAAAGCTTTGTAACGTGTTTATTGCACAGATCGAGACAGTAGTAATAACAGCTTGTTGTTTGTACCGTTACTTACGGCTTCCAACTGTCTTTTCTTCTGAACCAATAGCTGAAGCATTAGGTTCACGTTGGCCAGATCCAGGTTATCTTGGTCAGTCGCCAGTAGGTCCTGGAAGATCTGCCACCTATGTCCATTCTACCGTAACAGAAATACAAAGATGCACAAATAAGATTACTTTGCAGAGAAAAATAAAAAACTACTATTTTTACTAAAACAGAAAAAATAAAACAGCTTAACCATTACTGTTACACCGACCATTAAGTGGCAGGTGAGGGTCCTGCTTAGTGCATCATGGGTTAAAAACCGGAAGGAGAAACTATGTTTCTTCCTCTTGTAATAAGGTAAAAAAGGTAAAGAGAAACATAAAAGGGCACATATTTAAAAGGCCCTCTCAACCCGTTTCAAAATAGATACCTTGGGGTCCAAAAGTCTACATGTGGATCTCTAGTCTTACTGCACTGATCTACTATACAAGAACAGAGGTAAACCAAAAAAAAAAGTGAAATAAAAAAAAATATAAAAAAATTCAAAATTGGTAAAATGACCCATAACATTCTTAACATTTTGTCCCAGAGAATCAAAAAAAAATGTAAAGAAAACATTTGCCGACGACCTAAAGGCACTATTTAAAAAAAAAATGAAAATAGCAGTGTTTGACTGTTTTAGCCCTCGAAAAACTATGCAGGGTATTGTATTACTCAGGGGACATTGCTAACTCTAAATTTGATTTATTTCTGGCAGTGGCACTTATCCTGTGGAAGAAATACTTTACAAATTTAAAAAATATATTTTTTCACAATAAATATGGCTAAAGGTATAAACATATTTTCATACTCTAGGGGTCTTAGAAAAAAAATGCATGATTTCTCTGGGTAAACAAAATGAAAGAGGGGAACTGGGGTAGAACACAAAAGCAGCGGTCCTTGACAGATTCAAGTTTATTATCTACATTCAAGTAGCAGAAGTTTATAATGTGGAGGGACTCGATAACACTAAAACAAGTGGGTTTTTAGGTGGGGCATCACAAAAAAAAAAGCAGATTTCTAGACTAGGCTTGTTTGCGCTAATCCATAACTCACTCCCTATATAGCAGAACATGAGTTTGTATATGAAGTTCTAGTTATATAGATATAAGTCTGGATCGAGTGATGTGTATGCCAGCAGATTATAATAACTGCTCCCCGGCTTATTTTCACAGGGTGGGATACATCTACCTTCAGGGTACCCTGTGAAAAACGGAGACAGACACGGACAAAAAAGTACAAGACAAGGATAGATGCTAAATGACCAAATAACCGAGAAGGGTAATGTGAGGAGACACTGTCAGGAAGACAAAAGGGTCTGGCAAACAAGCCAATACTATAAGCAATTTGTGTTGACATAATAAAATCAATTAGGGAACATAATGTTACGCACAAGGTACCTCTAAGGCATTACGGATGATATATTTATTGCAGAATACTTGAATTTTGTATTAAGACAAATAAAAGGTGTTTTTAAAATCTTCGTAAAAACAAACACATAATCAGAGATTCCCAATGGAATATGTAGATATCTAAAACAGGCCTTTGAATCTGTAGCCACCAATTGTTTCTCAGCCTCCCTGACGTCAAAAGAGCCCCGTGACATGCTGCAGGCCACGGCTTAAAAGAGGTGGCAAATCAACTGATTATGATCATATGGGAGGCGTCGTTAAAAAAGATACAAACACTGGCAGAAGGAGACATATTTCATTACTGAGCATTTACGATTTAAAAGAAAAAAAAAAACGTGTAACTATTTAGATGATCCTGCGCCAAGCCCACGGTATGTGGGATTAATGACTCTTGTTTTCTAGGTCTTTACAAATCTGATCATAAAGCAGTGAACTGCAAAGAAAAAGAGCCAAGCGAGAGGCATGCAGTGATTAAATATTTGCACACAAGCAGTTAACCCTCAAACCCCGAGCCATAAGGGCATTCGCATCATTTGACTGGAACTATGAGTTACGCAAAGGGTAGAAGCGATGGTGGAGATGTGCTTGATGCTCTTAAATGAATGGCTTTATACTCCACCGCAAAATATATAAATAGGCGCTCACTTGGTTTATTCTGCAACATGGATATTTAATACTTTCCAGACCTCTGCTCCTGGAGAAGTGGCAGTGGAACATGGCAATAGCTGTGGTGGTGTGAAGGGTTAAGTAAAATGAAAGGGCTCTGTCACATCCAATGTGATTGGGTTAAAAATGTTGGTTCTAATGTAAACTCGACACTACTTAAAAATACTGGCCCAAAGGTGGGTCATTCAGTTTGGTAGGCTGGTCATTCCTGGTAAAGGTTCACCACTGTTACGGGTTTTCTTTATTTGTAGATTATGTCACTAAACATGGTTTGTTGGAGTCCCAGAACCTTTCAAAATGGCTGGAAAATGGCGTAAACTCTTTTCCAGACTGACATCAATGTCTTTGTTTCTCATCTGTTCTTAAAGTTCTCTGGATGTGCTACTGTTTGAGACCTTTTAGTCTATTTCACTTTGCAAGACACGTTCAATTTAACCGATATTTAGATTCAACAGGGCTGGCAGTAATCGTGCCTGAGTGTGTCCAGTGAAATTGAACCCAGCGATCATATCAATTTGGTTAATGGTAAGTAAGGGGGGCCATGATGTTTTTCCACCAAGAGCCAGACGGGGTTGGATAGTTTTTTCCTTCTATAGCTATACAAGAAATAATAATTTAAAAACTGCATTTTGTTTTTACTCAGGTTATCTTTGTCTAATGTTAAAGTTAGTTTGATCTGAAACATTTATATGTAACAAGAGCGCAAAAACTGAATGGGGAAGGGTAAATATAGTATTTCAGTGCTATGAAAAAAGGAAAAGGGTTGAGGAATAACTAATCTTCAAATAGAGCTAACCAAATTGTTAGCAAACGTACATATGTTAAAGTATAGGATTTTAAACACACACACATCAGCCGTGGAAATGTATTACCATAAAGACATGGCTTCTGAGATAGCCAAATTGCTTGCTACCATGTTGGGCCTAACATTTATCTATGATGCCTTGTTAATAAATCTGAATGGCAGGTGCAATGTAATGGTTTGTTTTACTAATTTCATGCCATTTAACTAGGTATGTTAATTTTTCCATAAGGTTCTCACCGATGGGTCCAGCTTCAGCCTCTTGTCATCAAACCTCTGCTTCTGTTTGAGGATTAATTCATTTACTGAAAGAGAAACAGGAGCTGCCACATTACATAAAGGGGTGAAAAAAAGGCAATAAGCAGTTGTAATGAATTATCGAATGGATCAAATGAAACAGTTCTGATTCAATTGCAGCATAAAACCTCCGCTACCATGTGTTCAACAGCAAGCTACTGATTTCACTCTGAGATTGTCTTTCCTTTGAATAAGCTCTACACACCAACGTATGTGCATTGTGTATATAAACTTGAAGTAGTAATTATGTGTATGCACCCCCACAATGCAGGGATGTTCTTTATAGGGGGAATCAGCAACAAAGCTAAAATTAGATGGGCCCTAAGAAGATACTGCGGTGTGAAAAGCTTTCTAGAACAAAACCGATAAACGGTTTGGCTTTAAAAGAACAGTTTTTTTTATGCAAGGCAATACAAATTTGTTCTCTATATATTGGTAATTTAACCTTTGCTTTTTTTTATGCAAATGGTTTCATGAGCTGAGCTGTATGTAAAAAGCAATTTTAGAATATACAATAAAAAGGTATTTTTAGGGTACTGTATTTCTTAATTTTAACACTAGGAACCAGAGATGAAAATAAAAACAAGTGTGTGCAGGGCTACAAATACCTTGCTTATGTTTGCAAAAACACCCCTAACTAGTGATTTTGAGAATGTTCCGGCATTTGTAACGAATACTGAACTCAAAACCTGACATCTACCCTTTTAGCATACGAAGTACACCCACTACTCGTAACCAAAGGATTAATGATTACAGCAGCAGCACTGGCAGCGAACGCACGTCTTCTCATTTGTGCTCCAGTTACGATCTGGTATGCAGTGGGTCAGGGGTTTACAGACTGTGGTATTCAGGATATAACAGGTGGTGCTTTATCCTTCAAATACCCATATTTCTACCTGTACCCTCTGTACAAAGCGATTGACAGAACGAGAGCTTGATATGGATGCAGGAATGAGGGGGGACAACCCAACACCTGGTGTCTCCTGGCAAGCATGAGACTGGAGCCCAACACCCTTCTCTGCATCGCTGCACAACTCTGTGTGTCCAACACAGCGGGAAGTTGGAGGGTAATCTGAGACTTGTAGTGTGAAGTTATTTGAAACGTAACACTGTTTCAGCTCAGACAAAAATCTGTTGATTGTTCCCTGTGTTTAAATAATTCTGAAGATGAGACACTAAGCTATATTTATATAAGGGACAGGAAAAAAAGAAGAAAAAGGACTCCCACTGTTGGCAAATACATATTGGACAAAGGAAACTCACCTAAGAAGTTGGGGTACAGATGATCAATATTATCAACCACGTAATTACACTTGGGGCAGCGATTATTGTCTTCCAGGCTTTGATGAATGCATTTGTAGCTGTATGAAAAGAAAAAAAAACAGGGAAAATGTTTGGGTTGCCAGCTGTACTTGAATATCCTTTTCTTATCGCCCTGTGGTTATAAGAATTATGAATGTAACATTGTCACAAAAAGTTAATAATAAAGAGTAACAATTTCAACTTAATGCTCTATTTGAGAAGCTAGTCCTCACGGACCGGGATGACAAATGTGGCAGAACCTCAAACATCAACACATAACATGTACTAAGCTGTAAATGGCATCAAACATAATTAAGCAAGCCATGTGTTACAGAAAAAAAACTTCTGTATTTGTGACAATACGCTGGCTTCACATCTGGCACTTCAGACATTAACTCCGGCTTGCATCGCCGGTCTGAAGTACAAGCAAGGAGTGAGCAATGGATTTACTGAATAGAAATCACACTTGGAAAACAAGGACAGAAGAACATCCATGTAAACTTCATACAGGAGGAACACTATTTAGCGCACAAAAAGCGTAAAATTGATATAAGTTTTAATGAATTGCATAGCAAACAAGAACAGATAAAGCTGCATTTTAAACTCTGCGTATACATTTCGTAGGTCTGCGCACACAAAAAGTACGAGGACATGAACTGCACACCAAGACATTTCCACTACAGAAGATCCAATGGAACTATTTATATACTTGTTTTTTTTTCTCAAAAGAATCTCTTGGCTTTCAGTGTTTTCTTCGGCTTCCTAGCGAGGATTAATGGATTTCGACTGGCTATCTGGGCTGTGATGATACAAAGCTTTTCCTGTGTAAAATATTTCTGAGCTCACGTCGACGCCACAAAAAGGACAGATTTTTTTTTTCTTCCTAATTCCAACTCTCATAAGCCTTTCTGCCGTCTTCCATCACTTGGTTTGTGCTCAATCACCAGCATTGCTTTTGCTTCATAACCACAGTGACATCAGCCCTTTGTATCAGTAGCTTAGCTATTAGTGAGAGGAGGAAGCCTGCCGGCAGGGTAGATAACGTACTGTAAAGCGTGGAAAGCACAAGGAGATGCCTCTCGAATGCGCATCCGTCAAGTTGACGGCCGTACACAAGAGAGAATAAAGGCCACGCCATTTACTTTGTAACACTTACCTGAATGTGGGTCGCAGCTCTGACAACTAAAATCTGGATACATTTTAGAAATAACCCACAGGGCCAGAAACCGTGAACTACACTTGAAAGCCCATTTTCTGCTTGTTTCCATCATTTTTGTGTATTATATATGTAACAGTTGATTCTAATGGATGCACGGTGGATTATACATTAAGGACCATCAGGGCAACAACAAGGGCTGCCATAGCATCTCATTGAACTGTCAACAATGCACAGCGATGTAAAGTACGCAGAAACGTGTTAAGAGGCCCTCGGAGTGAACTAGCAGCCGGCCAAAGGGCTAGCATTGCACCGCTCCACTAACTAGCAACCTTTCAAACCAAGGGCTTTCCCCCTTTGGAAGCCAGCTGCCCGCAATACGCTGTAAGCAAAGTTCTGCTACCTCTGGCACTGGCGGGGTTAAGGCAAGCTGCAGAAAAACAAAAACACATATTTTCCCTTTGTTTTCTCAAATAACCTGGATTGTTTCCAGGGATAAAATGTCTCCAATGTCAGGGAGGCAGCTGCTATTAGTTTTAAAAGGGTCTTAAAAGGAAAAGAAAAAAAAGAAAAAAGGTATGGATCCAGTCTGACACCTGGATGTGATTTGAGAATTTACTTCTTTGGAAGCAGACGCACAGAATCCCTCTTTATGGATAGAAGAGTGATAGAAAAACACAAAATAATGATTTAACCCCTCTGATGGAAACACATTTGTCTTATTTTCTTGGTACTACAGGAGTTAAGAAAAATAAAAATAATTCTATGCACTTTCCTCAGAAGATTGAGATGTTACAATCAGAGGCTTGCATTGTTCCAGAACTGTAATCACCCCTCGTACTGACAGCATTTAACCGAGTATCCCATGGGAAGAAGTGTCAATTCCAGTATTTTTGCTATAGGTTAACATTTAGGTGCCAACATTAGAAACTTCTTCCTCTAACTAGGAAAAGCTACCACTCCACTTATGTACACCAATGTAATAAATAAAAGAGTGCACACTCAGCCCATGTAAGTCACAGAACACAGATATTGCAGGGGATGCATTTAAGAGGGGCTTAATTCCATAATCATGCTGTAGCAAAAACACACAGACAGGTAAATGCATATACAAAACAATTATGGCACTCTTTCAACCCCTTGGTTCGCCTGTCTTTGTGGGCTAGAAGTTTTCTGGCTGAGTGTGATGGGATCTGTGAGCCACAAAAATAAAAAGCACTTAAGTCATTAGGGGAAGCCTTGCGTGTACTCAAAGACACAAGACTACACCACGGAAAAGTGATGAGCAACTTCTCCATGCAGGGTTCAGAGGGCGGCTATTAAGGGGATACATAGCAGGCAAAGTGGGCTCAGATGGCTGCTATGTATGCTCTATGAATTCTAGGTGAAAATGGTGTTCTTTCACTTAGACAAAACATTAACAATTACCCTAAAATCTCCTTCAGCAGCAGAGACATGGAAGTCAAAGGTGCTTCCAGGTCAGTTGGTGATAAGTTCGTTGGTTTTAAGAGCCAGCCAAAAACTTCAGGAGCATAACACGGAGCATTACACATTCAAGGTTCATGAAACATTTTATTAGTGGCGAGCATTAGGTACTCCTCCAGTTCCTCCGGACTACATTCCATCATATTAAAAATGGATGGCGATTCAAAAGGCATGATGGCAGTGAAAATAAAAGCACTTGTAAGACGGACTTTACTATTTATTAAAGAAAAAATGGTTCTGCACTCAACTCCCAGGAAGCTGGGTGCTAGCAGGAAAAAAGGGACAGCATAAACCCTCTTGAAGCATACAAAGAAAAGGAATCCCAGCACTCCAAACAGCTTCCAGTCTCTAGGACACTTTATTAAGCGAGAGCAAACAAAAGCAACGTTTCACCCAAACAGGGCCTTTGTCAAGCTAAGCCGAAACGTTGCTTAATAAAGTGTCCTAGAGACTGGAAGCTGTTTGGAGTGCTGGGATTCCTTTTCTTTGTTTACTATTAATTAAAGCAGCAATTTGACTGCACTTACTGACCTCACATCTGCCAGACTGCTGCACACTGTCCTTCACAGAGGGATCGACTGAGAAACACAATGTCTCGGCTAATGCATGGAAAGCAAACACATTGATTTCAAGCAACCAGTCATCATATTCATACCATGGTGGAGGAGGCAACTACTACAGGTTCTACCTCAAGTAAGTGCTCAAGCTAGTTGCGGTCCCCACAGTACTTAAAGCGCCTTTACGTTTGCGTTCTGGGAATCTGATTTATACCATTTGCTTAAATATTCATCCCTCCTGGTGGAAGGTGGTTCATTCCGACAACTGGATATGGCACAATGTACACGGTCACATGTAACGTCTGCCAAGTTGTATACGCTACGTCCGACAATCACTGCCCATAATAAAGCTAAGCCTTTCCACAGAAACACAGGACATCGGGTCAAAAAAGGGGAATGAAGGTAATATACAGATCATGACAACTCATGTCACCAATGGCCATTAAAAGCACTCGAGAACATCATTAAAGCTTTGTTTTTGAAGAACAGACTCATGACCCTCTGCAAAATACTCAATAAATTACTCAAAAAAATGTTAAATATCACTGAAAATGTGAACGAGCAGCCTGTGGGGAAAACAGGGCCAAGGCACACAGTCGTTCATTGTACACCTTGTTTTGATTTTTGGCTTTGCGTGATGATCACATTGTGTTTTGAAATCTTCACTCTAGGATTTATTTTGCACAAACCTAAGCTATTTGGCGCCAAGCGAGCACTAACGTTATTAGAAAAGACTGCGTACGTCCCCTGCCTCCAGATATTGTAAACAAGTACGAACAGCTAGTGTGGGTTGCATATCTTGATTAATTACTGTATCACTTTTCCATCCAATTTACATTTATAACTAAACACTAAGTGGTGAAGGTGGGCAATACACCAAAGCGATTTTGGCCATTGCCTTTCAAATGAAGAGGTCATTAAAATAAATGCATACAACGCTTTTATACGCTGTGGTTTCAGCAAGTCAAATACAAGCTACAACTGAAGTCATAATATTAAACAGGTTATACATTCCTTTTTATTGGTACGAATATGCATCCATGTATCATTTACTTTACTGTTTACCAAAGGTGAAAAAAGGGCCAACCATCCTAACATACTATTTCAGGACACACGCAGCTCAAACAGTTGCCAGCAGAAAAAGGTTAATGCCGTGGCTACATAGCCCTTTGATTTGTCCTGAACTATAGAGTTAAACAATTACTCAGGGTCTGAAAGTACGTATGGCATTACTTTATTGATCTGTCAAACAAAAGCTACACCATAACACATCAACAAAGTTACTTTATCTTCAATATCAGGAGCAGCACTTTAATTTATGGTAGGGTGCTCAACATTTAACACCACAGCCCTTTAACCACTTAACGACCAGTGACCTAGGAGATACCTCACGAAAAACTGATCCTTGAGGACCCCTATATCATGGGGTTTTGACTGTCATATTTTGGCAGAGCTATAATTGAGCACCGTTTCATTTTATAGGGACATAAATGCCTGAACCAAAATTTGGGAATTTTCTTTCGGCGATATCACAAGGAATTGCGGGGTCTGTAGAGACCCTGATCGTGTATTCTACCACTGACTGATCGTACGGGTATGCTGCAGACCTATGACAGAGCTGCACACAGCGATTAGACTGCTCCCCATAAGATTCCCCTGACTGCTGTAGAGGGTAACAGTCTACTGCACAGGGGAGTCCTATAGGGGAACCCCCTGATTGCGGAATATAAAATAGAAATATACAACACACACACTTTGCTGGTCTATTAACATATACAGTATTTTCTCTCTTCTAAACAGTCAAACATTTTCCAAGTGTAGCCTGAGAGAATTAAAGCAATAACATTCACTGAAAAGGTGGTATATTAAAAGGCAAACAGTTATTGCTTCAAACAAAAATCCAATAATTACTGGACTTTAAACTTTTCCAACAAACTTAAGCTTTAAATGTCTATCAACGTACACAGAAAAAAACTCAAACTCAGAAATTTAATGGAATACAGATTTTAAGGAATGGATAATAGTAAAATGCTATAAAAACCAATGTCCTGTGTCTGTTCTGAACATAACTTTCTTGGTTTTCCATGTATTTCTGCAGTACCTATGGTGCAAGTTGCTGTATCTTTTTGTACTGGAGTCCAACAACAAAGATCTACAAACCAGGCGATTTTATCCAGGGGTCATGTAATCAAATTCTAAGAGGGTGGTTTACTACAAATGTTAGCATGAAAACTCGGTCCCAATACTAAGCACAGACATTTTAAGTAGTAATTATAGTCCACATAAAAGATCTATTCGGTCCATTTATGACAGGGACTGTCATTTAGTTTATTACTAGATAGCTCCTGATTTCCAAACACAAGTAAGATACATTTATTGTGGGGGAACTCTGTGGGTAGTGTTTTGTTCAGACATCCCGGCACGTGTGGAAAGCGCATAAACTAACTTGTATGGGAGTATTTCGCTAACACAGTGGCAAGAATAGTTGAGTAAGACAACTTCTGTCTCAGGTTGCTATAAGGATATACACAAAGCATTCAAAGCTAAAGCACCAGCACAGTCTCCATTGGATGCCGTTACCAAGTAATACTTATAGTTTCTAGGCATATACCGGTGCTCAGCAGTGAGGACAGTAGCCACAGAGGGACAAGCCAAGGGCTGCGTTGAAGAGAAAAGTCGCTGGGAGCAATGCTGCGATGATAAAAAAAAGATGTGAAAAATTAAAAATCAATAAAATTATCTTACCAGAAGCTGTGACCACATTTAGTCATATAGGCTTCCTCAATCATGTCAAAACAGATGGGGCTGAAAGAAAAAGGAACAATACATGAATCAATGGAAAAGAAAGTAAAATGTTAAACTTTAGTAATAAAAAAAAACAAAAAAAAACAGTTGCGGTTTACTATGTTTATGCTGAACATTAGCAATAGTTAAGGAGCAAGTGAAAACACTTTCTTGCCTCAAATGACCCAGACACACCACAGATGAGAAACAGAAGGATTTCACGCACATTGATGTTTTGGCGACTGCTCGCTGCTCTCTGCCGAGGCACTCTATACCTTAAGCACACATTCTTGATGCCGCTAGCCTCTCTTTGTAAATCAGGATCTCATACCCTGAAACGTTTGCACATATTTCTCTACAATCTTAGAAGTTAAATGAAACTGAGTGTGCCGGCATGGCCGCAGATCTGCACATTTCTTTGTACACACGCAGACACAAGAAGCTTTAACCTTCGTTGTTAGCTATTTTGAAATAATCATAATTGCAACGAACGTTTGTGTCGATCCTTCATTATACTAAACACATAGACTTCCTTGAAAAAACTAAAAACTACACACAGAAGTTATGAAGTCTATTTAGACAATGGAGAAGTCTATCCTAGCATTTCTTTTTAAGAACTGCCTTGAAGAGAACACTAAAGCCCCAGTGAGCTGGGCATCAATATATATCAACAGTAAGCAGCAAAGGGGATAATATGCACACCGGACGGTCAACACTCAAGAACGCACGCAAACTCAAGGACTGGGCGTGTGTTTCCGTCTTTGCACCGTATTCAGCAACTAACCCAGCAGCGCAAAGTTCTTGGACCTCGGAAGGGTGCCTGTCAGACAAGAATCATGGCTAAGGAAACGCAGTGCTGATTCATATAGGCATTATTTCATGCACATAATGTGTAAATAATTTTATACAAAGTGGGAAAGGAGAAGCCAATACTGTGATCCTTCAGCATTCCCTATACATATAGCTGTACAGCAAACCTGGATAACCACTAAGGAGAGCATGCAGAGCTAAAAAAAATGAGAAGGGTAAAAATGTCACGCGAACAAAGATACAAAAAAAGGGCTGCTTTATTCCAACATTTACCTTACGGATTATACTTCCATCGAAACCAGAAATAATGATGCAAATAAGTATCTAACATATAGCGTAAGAAAGAGAACTAAGCGGGAGATCACAATTAGTAGCTTCATGTGGCATCATCATGTATTGGCAAGAGATGCCATTTTTCAACAGAGAAACGCATGCCGCTCTCTATTATTTAGATTGCACAACAGACACGGGTGTTTTAAGCATTTGTTCCCAAAAGACAACTTTTACAACAGCCATAATTACATGAAAGCTGGAGCTAGAACAATGAAATGTAGGCTTGAAATCTTCAGAAGTCAAATCTGGGGAAAAAATGGCGAAGTATACTTAACGCTTTTGTTACCATGTCTAAACCACTAAACTTGGTTTTATTATTGGTTTAAAAATTTTTTTTTTTTTTTTTAAATGGAGCAAAACCACCCTAACATAGCAAACTAAAATACAAGTTTATTATGTGTGACTTGGATATCACAGTTTTGGCAGTTACGGCAAGTCAAGACTGAAATGTTACTAGTCAAACCCATTAAGGAGTTCCAGAGACTTCCTATAGAGATTACCAATTGTTCCTAACGGCAAAACAATGTCTTTCTATATAAGATGGTGTGTTACTAAGCACCAATGTGAATAACGAGCTTGGGATCCAGTATAAGCAAGACTGAAACGCTAATGGCCTGGATGGGATATTGTTGATTTCATTAATAAACCACGTTGCAGAGAGGAAACCTCTAGTTGCGCCTGAACACAAACTCCCAGGGCCTGTGAATGCAACACATGTGGACAGACACTGCGCCTAAAAAGGTTGCTTTGGTTATTTGTGGTGTTTTCCACAAAACTCCAGGAGCAATCATTCCATCATACTTCGCTAGATGATCTGAGGAGATTATATATATATATATATATCCAGGCATGTCTTTCTTTTGAGGTATAATTTGCCATATCTGACAACCTTACCAAAGAAGAATACATAGTAAAGTATTCTGTGTTTCTATAAATAAAAGACCCACCGGCAGCAGACCCCACAGCTCACCACTGTGGTGCAACGATTCTCAACACTGAGTGGCCCCTTGAAGCAGCCAATCCATGGCAGGAAAGTGTTTCCATTGAAAACAATGTGCACATAACTGTATATCACGCGTCAGGAGAGGTGTTCAGCCCAACACATTTTCTGCATGGAAGATAGCCGAGGCAAGAAAGGGGCAAATGCACAATGGGGGATTCAACAGGTTCATGCCTGTGGATAACAGGTGAATTTAAAGCAACCCTATAGCAATTATATGCATTACAAAGTGTGTCGGATGGCTGGTTTATCTCTTTAAAGGTAACTTGTATTTAAAATGTCCCTTTAAAAGTATCTTATGTGTACCTTTCAAGGCAATTGGGAGAATATTTCGAGACCTAAGCAAAATTGCACAAGTTGCCACAATGTGTAAACTATGCAACAATAGGTTCGAACATTGAAAAAAAAAGAAAAAAAAAAAAAAAAAAAAATCAACATTTTACCTTTACAGAGACTTTTAAACACATTTGACATCAGTACAAAATCATGTAAAAAGTATTCCTTTGATGTATCGTCTATATATATACACACATACACACGCGTCTTGAGTTGTTATAACCCTAAACTACAGATACGTTGAGGCAGCTGCATATTAGCCATTTGTATGTGATGTTATTCTGTTATTTGGGACCAGTCTACTATATATAGATGACTCCTTATTATACTGCCCGGAATGGCCCAATCTTAATCAATAAACTGGACAATCTGAAAAAGGTCTCAGGAGGAACAGACTTCAACAACATTGCCATTAATAACCAGTTCACTGCAGTGTTTGGCCAGAAAATCCCCCAAAATATCCCGGCTGACAACAATGGCTGCCTCCGGGTGTCCCGATAAAAGGCACTTATCAAAAACGCTATCCTACATTAATGTGATGCATTGTGTTTTATGCCAATGAAGACAGGTGGAGCTGCAGCTCAACGGGATGACCCTTCACTATCTCAAATGAAGTGCAGGAGATTAAACTGCAACTCCACTGACAACTCCCCCTTTAGTGAATAAACCCCAGTGTGTGTGTACTATACCTATTGTGTGCAGATAAAGGGATATATCCATAAAGCCGCCTGTTAATAAAAATGTCAATGGAAAGTACAATGCATTTATTCTTACGAAAGACGTCTAAGCAGACCAAGGTAATCTTTACACTTTTCCAACAAAATTCTATTTGCTTATTCACTACCCTGCAGGATCCTTAACGCTAGCTTCATGGGCAAGAGCACTGGACCGCCGCAGAATCATTATAAGGCCACTTATATTTGCAGAGCAATTCCCTGCAATGGCTGACTTCAGAACAAGAATCAGCATCATCCCACCCTCATAGGTTACGGTGCCCATGTTTGCCATAGAGGGACTCTGCCTGTCCATTCAGGTATGTAGAGACATATGCTTTGTGGCTCTCCAACCGCTAATAAGTAGCGTAGAGGAACAGAGGTAGATTTTTTTGATAATGTAAGCTAGTTATACCATCCCATTTCATGACAATGTTACTTTTCTAACTCTATCCCCCAGCTGAGTATTTTAACATACGGTAATTCATTATTATCTCCTGACTTCAATAGAAATAGCCTCACTGATTAGACTAAAATACCTTTTTGTGTTAAGATCATAAATTTTACTAGAAGAAACAAAATGCCAAAAACGTGAATAGAAAAAATGTCAGGGACACTGAAAATTCAGAATGGATACTAGGGCTTCTACAAAAATGCAGATTTTCCAAAGTTTCATGACATACCCTACTAATCCCACTTTACAGATCCCTGGTCAGACCTCACCTGCAGTATTGTGTGCAGTAATGGGAGAAGGATATGAAAATTTCACGTGGGCTATAAAAATGGTGGATAGTTTGCAGGTTGAAATAAATACCAGGAAATGCTAAGGAATCTCATTATGAATAAGAGAGGAAAGGAGAGAGATTATAGATACATTTAAAACTGTAGAGGATTTAATAATGTATAGGGGGGGGGGTTATATCAATGAGGAGATACATTAGAAGGAGAGGCCTAAACTAGAACTAGAATGCTTTCCTTTGCTGAGTGGGTGGTAGATACATGGAACAGCTTCCCATCAGACATGGTAGTGGCTAATACAGTGAGGGAGTTTAAACATGAATGGGCAGACATGAAGCTGAACAAGGACTTATAAAACTCAAAATTAATTCAGCAAAAATGGGCCGAAAGGCTCTGTGTGATTCTCCGATTTTAAAGAATTTGGTACGAAATCGTTAAAACCTAAATGCATTCCTTGGGACTTGTGTGGTCACGTGTAAAGGGCCACGAAAGGGGTAACAGACGGTCCTAAAGTGGCGTTGAACTCCCGTCACCCAAAGATATACGTTTGTGCAGCAGCTAAGACGAACATCCCATTAACACATTGCCGTGCTGTGCTTTTCACTATCACTATGAAGGCCCTTATCTCACCACACAAAGTCGTTGCTCTTATCCTCATAGGAGTTGACGAGCCCGTTACACAGAGGAGTAGACAGCGGCCTCTTCCTAGCCGCAGAACTTGCAGACCTTCCGGTTAACGCCGAACCGCTGGCCCCAACCCCAAGCCGGGAAAGACTCGGGGGACAAACGAGGCTTGGTCGGAGAGGGCCTGGGGATGAAGAGGAAGAAGGGGCAGATGATGAAGAGGAAGATGGGCCCGTACCCCCACCTCCTGGCCCAGAGAGTTGCTGTGACTGGCGGCCCGAGGACATGATACAAGCCCGGTGCTTTGTAGCGGCAACTGTCCGCGTGAACGAGGCCTAAAGCATTCTCCCAGGAGCGAAAACCGAGCGTGAGAAACCGGGCAGCGCCACAACAAAGTGTCAACAAGAGAGGCCAGTTTCAGCCAGACACCGGAAGCGTCCGGCAAGCGCTGGGGCGCCAGACGGAGGCCACGCCTATACACTGCAAGTATGCTGCCTGAACGACGGCGAGGCAGAGGGGACAAAGTAGCTAGTGTTGCGCAACAAGTTATCTGTGCTTTTCTTGTGGAAATACTCGTCAAGTGCTCTCTTGTGCGTTTGTTACCATTTTAACAAATAAAACTGTTAATTACTTTCTTTACGTGAATGTAAGAATTTTGTAAGGTAGTTTTAGTTATTAGAGAATGGTAGGTAAGTTGGACAATCTTCCAGCAGAAGTGCAACAGGTTAATACTGTAAGGAATTAACATATGAATGGGATAGTTATAGGACTATAAGGACAAGGCCAAAGGACCAAATAGGGTTCAGTATTTTTTTAAACAATTGGTAGATTAGATGGTCTTAATGGTTATCTGCCATCAAATTCAATGTTTTTATGCAGACCAAGTCTGGCCATTTGGCACCTAGACTGGTGCCTGTTGGGCAACTCTGGCTGAAAATTAGGTCTTTAAGAGTGTGGCCGCTTGCTGGATATGCTCAGCCCCACACCGTGTGAGTATTAAAAATGTAATGTGTGGCTACGCACTTTCATCCGGCAGCCGCTTAGTCATCCGCAGTCCAATCCTATTTCAGTGACGACCACTTTCAAGATCAGTTAGATGGGTGGAAACCATAAAAAGCAGCGGGAATAAATATTTTTTCATTTTTCATTCCATAAAAAACATTATTTTTATATGTATTTCTCTATTATTGTGTTCAGAGCTCCATCATTTAATATACATATATTTGTAACGTGCTTAGTCTTATTAATAATTGCGCATTCGTTTAATAATGTAAGTTTTGGGGGAAAATATATCGGCACGGAGGAAATAGGGAGTTCTATACACTTTCGGCTTTAAGGTATTTTTTGTGGTGAAACATCAAGAGTTAATTGAAGTTATTAGAGTGAAGCTGTGTGATTTATTTCATTCTCGAATCAACTATAAAATAATTTAGCTTTGAACGTTAATTTTAGAATGTTCTAACAACTCCACCAGCCCCGTTATTTTATATGAGTTTAAGATTTTCGATTGAATTGCATACTGTGTTTTTTGGGGTAAATGTATGTGACACAACTGACTATTTTCTTCTTATCTTTGATACCTGTGATATAGCTACCAGGTGGCTCTTATTGCCCCGTTTTTGACTGCCCCACCAGCAAACCCACCTTGAGATTTCTGATGTCCAAAATGAGACAGTGGGGCTGCTATCCAGGACAGCAGGGGTGTCCCACAGAAAAACAGGACTGTTTGGAGGTATGCACAAGTATTTCTATATGCTACATACCCTCTCGGTCTTTATTACCAATGCTTAGTTTGGGGTTCTTTGTATACCTAATTAATTATTTTGGATTTCATGACTTCATGTATGTGGACAAACCACTTACTGTTTTCATTATTAGTTCACTGAAGTCCAAATGTCCAAAATAAGTTGTCTTAATGGCTTTTGAATGTGTTCTGTTACACCTACACATGAACGATAGCACCTAACAACTGGACAAATACCAAGAGCCAGAACGATTCACAATTTTAGTGCTGATGCCCAGCTTGTTTCTTTTATTTACCGCTCTGAATATGATTCCATCTCCCTGGTGGCTAAGTTCTACATAGATTAATTCTAAAGTTTATGTCATTACAAACCATAACTTTTATTGCAAAAACAGAAGTATTTTAATCAAGTAGACTTTTGTCTTCATATTTGGGGGGGGGGGCATTTTACATTCAGCCCCCAGTCAGACTGACGGAGTATGCACTGCACTAGTAGCTTAAAAAGGCTATTTTGTTATAGAAAAAGTTTGTTACAACTTTCAGTGTTTTGGTTGAACAAACTCAAGTCACATGCTTAAGCAGGTAGATCATTCTACTAACACTGAAGTGTCCTTCAGCCATCATATCTTTTATAGTATAAATAAGTGTATAATGTTTGCTGATCACATTAAGTGCTGATAAAGCACCTTTTACATTTATTCAGAAAATGAGTGCAAGAAAAATATGTATATGTGTGTGTGTGTGTGTGTATATATATATATATATATATATATATATATGAATGGGTACATGAAAAAGACAGAATCACACACCACGTAGTGCTTTCTCTAATATAAATGTGGTCATACATAGGAATGGGTGATAGGAATTCCATTCACGGATTAAAGAGCAAGGGCTCTAGGGTTCTTCAGCACATTCAAATGTAATAAGTGATTGATCTCAGTAGGCTCATATATCAGCAGTGAAAAAGAAGAGAAAACATTTAATTGTATAAAAGTAAACATCATTTTTAATTGCAATACAACAAAGAAGACTTCCTACATTTACGTGTTGTGAGACCTCCATAAGTTTCTCGTAAGGCACAGAAAGTCCCGGCCGTAATATCAGAAGGTTTTTAATTGAATTAGCCAATTCAGTTTTATTTATCCTACTTTTTTAATAAAGTCACCTCCTCTGCAATCATGTTTCGCTACTATGTAAGTACATTGCAACAAAGTAGCAACTCCTTTGTGGCACCGCCCATTGCGACTTCCAGGGACTAGCCCAACCCGATTCATGGCTGTCCCTGCCCCCTCACATGGCTAGCCCCACTCAAATGTGCCGCTAACCTTGCCCCTTCATGAAGCCTCTTCCCCAGAAGAAGGGGAGCTTAAAGGCAGGATAATGATATCAACAATTTAAGTATTCTGCACTTCAGAAAACTCCCAGGTCGCTACTAAAATGTGGATTTATCACACCCCGACACCGAATCGCTTATGTGTAAAGGAATTATTCTGGTGACATCACATCAGTGTGATGTGGTCACTACAGCTAACAATAATGCAATAATGCAATCAGCCGGAACATTCCATTGGTTGCCCTGGTGATTAGGGAGCATTTTACATATACAGAATTGCTACTTATACAGGGCCCCGTTTTTATAGAATCAGAACAAGAGTACTAAAACTTTCACATGCTGTGGGAAGCTGGAGTGGGAATCTTGAAAAGACAGCATCTGCTATCACCCGTGATTGTTTTTCACTTGTAATGGGTTTCTTCAAAGTCTTTCGAGTCCGATAATCTTCTGCTTCTGTGCGTCACATGGGCACATGGCTCGCACATTCTACAGAACTAGGGAATCTGTTGGTGTATTTTTATGTTTATAAATGAAGCAAGTCATGGCATGGAATCTATTTAAAAGTGATGTTCCAGCATTTCAACCAATGTTTTTTGGGGGGTTTTTTGCACTACGCATACTCCCCACCAGCCAGCTTCATCACTTGCTCACGTAAACGTTCCAGGAGGTCTAACGAGATACCCCGTGCCTTTCTCAGAAAGCACTCAATGATTTGCGCATTTTCTGGAAAGTGATTTGCTGCTCCAAGCATTGATGGATGGAACATGGGGAACTGAAGCTACAGTACATTTTTTGTAGGGCCCTGCGAATCTCAGATTTTTTATCAAATCTGGGCCAAAAATTCAAATTAGAATCTGAAATCAAATCCAATAAAAAAAAATCCCTTAAAATATAAAAAATAAGACAATATTTAAGATATTTACATGTTTTCTAATTCAACTTTAGAAGAATTATTTTTGATAAATAATCAGCCAGATTTAGAATACCATTACTACAGAATAATAAAGGATTCTAATCCGTTAATCACTTTATATATGAAATAACAATAGCCAAACAATCATTATCATTAGGTCATATCCCAGCGCTCTGACTGATCAATGGAGCAAGGCAGCGGCCTGTGAGGTTTCTAATGATTTTTCAATTTAAAAAGGGCCCTCATTTTTTGACAGACAGAGAATGTATTGTTTTTTGTTGGTGGGGTTAAATGGTACTTTGCACATGCTAACATTTAACTTTGTGTATCAACTATTAATCTGAAAAGATCATCTAGACTAGTCTTCCACGTCTACTATTAAAATTCTCCTTCTGGGATTGTGACATCAAAAGTCACAAACAGAGTTTTTTATAGGTTTAATGCGTTTTATAACTTTTCTTTGTTTGTGAGGATGAATAGCTGTCTATAAAATGGGTAGGGTGGTCACAAAGCGTTGATCAGATTAATCTGATTAACACTGATCAAATTCATAATGAAGTTGGTAAACTGAAACATAATAAGACTGGATACAGTCTTATTAGCAGAAGAAAAAATTGAGTCTTTATTCGAAGTTGATGCCTTTTGATGGGCCAACATAGAAATTGATTCTGTGACCTCAGAGCTCTTCTTTTCTCACATACAAACAACTATTTTATTGAGTTAACCCTTTTTTTTTAGTCATTTTTTGTTAAGCCTGCTATCTTGAGGACATATTGTAATGCCCATTTTTTAACCCCTTTTCATATTTATGCATTCATATGCATCTTTTAAAATAGATCACCCACAAATGAACAAAGAACAAAGTAATTGTATGGTATTGTTCCTCATCCTACAACTTCATGGACTATCCTAAATTCTGCTTGTATTGTATTTGTCCAATTGTTCCTTTAAGTTGAGCGCATTACTGGCAGGACCTAAGATGCTCTCTTAAAGATCAGATTTAACCATAATAAAGAACTTTGGTCACCAGAGGGCGACCTAAGTTCAGCCCATATTAGGAATCACAGATTGTGTGAGCACTTAACATGATGCAGAGCAAATAGTGGATTTGACATTTGGAAAATGGTAAATGCTATTTTTTTTAACTGTATTTTTTTTGTTAGTACTCTAAGTAGTAAAGCCCTGCCTATGGATAGGATGCATTTAATATGTATTAAATACAGACTATTGATTACTTTGTATGCTCTAGGATTCTTGGCTACTTCTTCTGACATCTGTCTTCCCTGAGTTACTGATGCATCCTTAAGAAACAAGCCGCTCATTAATCAAGTGCCAAAGGCTCGCTTTGTGCAGGAAAGCTTACTAATAATCCTGTTTGATAAGCTATGCTTTTCTGTTTTCGGTGATCAGGGCAGGTGACATATGACTGTACAGATACTTCCACAATGCTCAACCGTGATGATCACCATCCATTAGGTTATGGGTCGAAAGCAGATGAAGTAGAGTGTGATATTAGTCATTTAATTATGAGGTTTCATTAACCTAAAATGTATTATTCCCCCATGTGGGATTAAAAAAATATTAGCTAATTTGCCAGTCCATTTAAAGGTGCTGTTCCACCTACTCTTCTGAATTTAACATTTTTATGTACCTAGCAGATGAGATATTTTGATCAGTTCTCCCAGGGTGAAGATTGCTTCCTGGCCACAATTGCCATTTAAATGGTATCTTGAGCTTTAATAACTATACAAGTGGCAGGAATATGAAGAAAAGTAGACTCCAGTGTACTAGAAGATATTTGGGGATCTTTTGCAGCAACAAAGACATAACAAGTAGGCAGACTCTGACCCCAGAGCCTATGACTTTTGCAAGACCAGTGAAGATCCATCGGTCTTCAAAGAACACTGGGACGTAGATGCACTCTGCCCCTCAGACCTGTAGGAACGTCAGGGAAGAAGATACTTTGCTTCTCCATCAACATGATATTCAGGACAGTAGCAACGTCTGCCCTAGCAAAGAAAGTAGCAATGCTGAAGAGAAAGAACGATGCCTTCCCAGTCCAGAAAAATAAGAAACATAGCCAGAAAAATAAAGCCGAAGATAATGACAAAAAGGGCCCAAACATCTGCCCCACCTCCCCAGTCAGGGCTGGCCCGACAATGGAGCCGAATGGGGCAACCGCTCCAGATTTCCGGCGCTCAGCATTACAAGCTGGCACCGAGACCGAACAGGGAGTCTCGCCGCAGGACTGCTGAAAGGTAAGTACGGGGGGGTCATCATTTTAAAATTCGCCCCAGGCGGCATTTTGCCTTGGGCCGGCCCTGTCCCCAGTTTCTAACAAAATCTAAATAGAGATGGAGAAAACTATCAAGGACCTGGCCCTGTCAGATGAGCCTGTGACAGAGACTGAAGCCCACGCTGCATGTCCACTTGATGAACTCCTAGGGCAGTGATTATAGTTGTGGTGATCTACATTCTTGGAAAAAAAGCTGTTGTCAGAACAGTTGTGATTTCAACTCCCTAACTTCACTTTTAAGTGAAAAAATTCTCATTGCTTTTAGTATACACTATACAGGGCCAGCTTAACCCTTCCTGAAGCAAAAGCTGGGGTTGGCCCTTCATGGTGTGTAATGAAGTCAAGGAGTCGAAACTTCTCCAAATCCAAACTCTTCTGCCAACTTTCCCTTTAGTGAACAGATCTCAATGACTATATAGAAAGGATGTTCCCCTTCTATCTCTTTATTTGTTATTGCTGTGTTCCAATGAGTCATATGAAGAATGCCATTGAAGAAGCCTGGCGCCTCATGTGTTGTGTTAAGGATGCCTTGTGGTTTGCTAGGAATGGCCTAATCTAGAGTAGGGAACAGGTCACTGTCCAAGACTGTCACAGGCTGATCCTCAGCTTGCTTAGAGACTATTCCTTCATGGACAATCTTGAGGAGGTGGAGGACTGGTCCCCTGTTGGACATTTGTCATATCCGTTTCTACCTACCTTCCTCACATCCCCAGGTGTTATTCCTAGTTATTCCTGATTTATTTTTTTTTGCTCCCCTGAAACTGTTTATTGTTTTTGCTGTTGTGTCATGATTACTGTTGCTCTTTTGTTCTGTATTTATGTCAGTGTATTATTCATTGTTTGATGTCTCAGGTGTACTGTTTCTGTTGTTGACTGTGCATATATGCAATGCCTGCGTAATCATGGTTAAATGATCCATGTATGTTTTCTGTGTTGAAGTCTTATATATGTAACAAAATGCAGCTTAAATAATTGTGTTTAAAAAAAATCTCAATTTAGCCAGGAACGCTTATAGATTGTTGCCATAGAAACTGAAGGGGCTTCTTTCTAGTTACTATGTTACTTTTATGTGATTAAAAGTTGCAGAAATCTGACAGCTCAACTAGTGTTTATTTGTGTAAAGAGATACTATAGCCGTCGTTTGCACTTATGCATATAATAACTGAGTATCCCCTTCTAAATTATTTGTTTCTGTCTCTGTGCAAATACCTAGATGTATTTTGCATTCTGAATTTGCTGTTTTCTTTACCATCAGCTTCTAGACATCTCCTGCCTGCTAAAGCACCTGCACGGTATACTCACCACCAACCAGCTCCAGCACAAGAGTTCTGTGCAGTCTAATGAGACCCCCCAACACACATACTTTAATACATATTTCAAGAGTAGCAGGAAAATAGGACCACAGAGGGGCTGGTGTGCCGCCGCTTCTCCTAAAGGTAATTGGTGTGACTGTATGGGGCACTTTTAAAATATAAATTCCTCAAAACATCAATAGTCAAAAGGCTTCTAAAAAATACATTCCCTGGGGCAGCAATGCTCATGATGCAGAAGTGCAGTATATTAACAACATGGACAGACTCTCGCCTTACTGTATGATTACAGCCTTAGTATTAGGCTAACGTATGCCCTATGGACAAATAAAGAGCTGGCTCGGAGTAATAGTGTCATACAGAATTAATTTGTTGTGTTCCAAGTTAAAGGAGCCATCTGGTCTGACGGATCCACAGCTATCCAATCCAGTCTGTGCGGCCAGGTTTTTAACAGTATATGTTTGAAGTCACAAGGTTAATTGCTTGCTTATGTGCTAATTAGAGATATTCCACAACTCTGGCAAGCTAGAGGACCTTAAGGATCAGGCTGGGCAGCCCTGACTAAGGATATTAAAAAAAAACAACAACATAGAAGTTTTCTTTTCTCTTGCTTTACCTATGTCTTCAGGGTAAGCAAAGAATTGAACAACCTTTTACACAAAGGGTTAAACAATAAAGTAAATATATATACATACTAATGTGAGTAAGTCGTGAAATATGCAGGACTTCCTCTAGGCCTCTCAGAGTTCGACATTCCAAGATTTTTACTCACCAGTTGTCTTAGAAACAGGTCCCTAAAGGTGTATGTCTGAGACCAGCAAAATGCTTGATATCTTTTCTCTACTCAACCAAACTACCCGCAGGAGGCAGACAGTGCTGTCGCTGTTTACATCCAGATCATAATAAGCCCCATAGCGAAATCTGTATGACTATAAAGACATGGCAATCTCCATACTACGGATAGCTAGTGTGCTCCTTGCCATACACTCTTAAAATGTGAACAATGCGGAATGTGTATTACCAGCAACATTGTAAGGCTTCGCGCTTTTTTCATAATACTATTAAAATAAACACAAAACACGACTTGGAATGTATAACTGTTCTAAAAGTCCTGCAATATAAAATTTTGTATTTTCTGGGCCAATACTCTTTAACAGAATTTCCTAACATGCAGTCCCTAGGGCAAGCAACAGTGTGTAGATTCTAGCAATATCCCTCAGTAAGGACAGATAGGCCAGTAAGTTTGGGTAAATAAAGATAGCCCTTTGCTAAGAAATGGAGGTCACTTACATGTCCCAGCTCTGAAACTGATCCTTTAGAAAGCCAGCTTTCAAACAGCTGAGACAATTTGTTTTAAAATTTAAATGAATAGTTAAGCATGTTTTTTCTTTGTTTTCATGAAAAAAATAAGCTTCTCTGGCCTTCCCTATAGCAAGAAACCAAGACGATTAGAAAATATGGAACCCAGCAACATGGAGAAAAGTGCTGGCACCTGGAAGCAGCTGCTGGGTATGTTACATAAAACATCCCTCATATTGGGTGGAGGAAGGATTGAGAATATTGTTACCACCTTTTGTTGCTTCCTGAACACTCTTTTAGAGGTTGCACCTGAGGGGGTGGCCATAGGCATGGTTCCAGCAGTGACAGCTAAAATGTTTGGTTTAGTTTAGAGAAACTAGAATGGTGACAAAAGAAAAGATACATGAGAGAAAGGAGAGGAGAGAAAATAAAAAAGACAGAAAGGAGAAGTGAGAAAAAGAAGAGGGTAGGAAAGAAAGAGGGATGAAATCAGAGAGAAAGGACAGAAGAGAAAAGGTAAGAGAGCAAGTCAAAGAATGAGAAGACAGAGAAAAGAGAGGAGACAATGGAGTGGAGAGAAAAGTAAGTCGGGTGAAGAGACTGAAAAGATTACGTCTTAAAAAAACAAGAGGAGTGTGGGTCATCTCCACAGTCTACAAATCTCTACCCCATGTACACCTTGATACTATAGTTCAACCTTACTCCTCCCCATCAACACAAGCAAACACATCAACTCTCCATGTGAACAAGCATACATGCTAGGTGCAAGAATCAGCCTCTTTTACTTGCCCAAAGGCTGCCCAATTAGACTAGACATGTGCAAATGGGCCAAAAACGATTCAGACAAACTTTTTAGTTCTTTTTGGCCCATTTGTTTTCGGCCAACGAAAACTAAGCTACGCTCCCTGCCCATTCGGTTTGGCCAGAAATTCAGGGGTATTTTAAATTCTGGAAAGAAATTGGTTGCCTGGTGCCCAAATTCACTCTCACTCTCTCTCTCTCTCACACACTCTTATTCTCGTTCATCATCTTCCTCACCCTCTCTAAATGTTTCCCTACCTTCTCTGATCACTTACGCTTCTGCCAACCACTTCTTCTTTATCTTCAATCTTTTATCTTCATCCGCATCTCCGTAGACATACCCAGGCGGGAACTTCCACCAAAATGATGTCATCTCCCCAATCGGAGGATTGGGGAGAGGACATCATCGAAAGCACCACCACATTGCCCTGAGTTCAAGTTAGGACAAAATGACTTCGGTGACACCCTCTCTCCCATTATAGGAGTTTACTTGGTGGAAGACAATACTGTTAATTTCTCTTAACTATGATATCTAGTAAAGGGAGGTCTATTTCACAAATAAATAACAAATGTATAACAAAACAAATCAACAAAAATAAGAGATATTGTACTGGGAATTCATTACATATGAGTGTCTACTGCCCAAATGAAAGATATGCCTCTCTTTTTTATTTTGTGAAACAGGCCTCCCCCTCTTGGACTAGTTCTGGCACGCTCTATAACATATACTGAAAAGTTTTGCAAATTACACTGATTGCAAAAATGAAAATGTTTACTAATAGGAGGATCTTTCTTGGAAACAATGTTGTTTAAATGCTCCCTAATCCTACATTTTAAAGGTCTGCTAGTGCGACCCCCATATAATACTTTTTAAAGTACATTTTTAAAGCTGATTACATAAATTACGCTTTTTGTATTGCAATTAGCATATCCCTTCCAAAAGCTGAAACAATATTATTGGAACTATGTATAAAACGACATACCTTGCCTATGTGATGGCCACAAGGATAAGTGCCATTGGCTTTCAGCTAGCAAGGTTTCTGTTTCTTGTTTTTAAAGTAAAATAACTTGAGGATAACTTATTTTATAGGGTCCTGACTCTTCTAGCTGTGAACCTAAAGCCTGACTCAATTGCTCTCCTATAGCCAGGATCTAAACGTAGCAGAGGTAAGTATTTCTTAACGATTTTGACGATGTTATAATATTCAACACTATATTTAGTACTGAAAGTGACAGGACTAGATGCAAAGTCATTATTTTCAATCCCATTATTTTTATTTTCAGCTCTTCTTGGTGTTATGGGATCTTGACATTTTTCCTTTTTCAAAATATTACTTGCTCTAGAAATCATCCATGGCTTATAGCTTCAATTTTCTAAGCAGTGTTCAAGTACGGCTGCTTGATTTTAAAAACATTCCTCTGTTGTACAATTTCTTTTAAGTCTAATGTATTCCTACTGGTTGATTTTGTATTATATGTTTGGGATGACAACGGGATGCATGCAATATCGTATTTTTAGCAGTTGGTTTTCTATTAGATTCGGTACAAATAGAATCAGTAGATTTATCTATGTACAAATTTAAGTCCGGGAATATATATATATTTTTAATCCTATTGCATGGTAAATGCAATGTCAGTATCACAAATTAAAGGAATTGTCTTGTCAAGAACGTTCTTTGACTTGATAGGTCCTTTTGCCTCATCTATCAGTTTCCCAATGCTCCCCCCTTGTTTTGCTGAGTGTTTCTATGTGAAACACTCCGCAGAACTGCTTGGTTCCTCCTCTTTACTTGGTATTAATTTAGCCTGTTTAACGAGCTAATTTATTGTTGTGTTGGACGCAAGCCATATGTGCATGATCAGTACAACTGGTGGTGCTATATGCCAGGAAGTAAGCAACAGCCGCTCAGAAAAGTGAATTGTATGTGAAACACCACTCAGCAGTAAGAACAGCTGTAAAGAGAAACATCAGTTGGCAAAGGATTACTGCCTCTTCATGTACATATACTTTATAAGCATTTCACTACCATACTCTGTTTCATGTACATTATGTTGACAGCCTTCATGGTACAATTTATACTCCAGCGAAGAATTCACAGAATTTATCTCAGCTGGTTGAAAAAAATGTCATGTCTATAAGTCTGACCTGTGTTGAAGGATCAAGGCATTCCATATGGGCTGGTGTAACTGACATATGCTGGATTTTTTTTGTTCATATGTGAGCAGGAAATTCTTTAGCGCTCAATGATGCCATTTAATTGGCCGAAAAAGCAGTGTTGATGTACTATCAAAAAGAACAGTTAAAAAAACAAAAAAGTTAGAATGCTTGCTATTTGGTCACTTTTGAGGATAAGCCTCAACAATTCTGCACTATATGACCAAATGTATGTGGACACCTGATGGTCACACCAATACAAGCTTGTTGGAATCCCATTCCAAAACCATGGGAATTAATATAGAGCCCCCCCTTGTGGCTACTCTTTTCCCATAAGATGTTGAAGTGTGTCTGTGGGAATATTTGCCCATTCAGCTTGAGGTTGGGTACTGTTTTTCAATTAGAAGGCCTGGCTTGCAATCAGCTCTACATTTTATCCCAGAGGTGTTAATGTCAGGTCTCTATACAGGCCACTTCACTCCAAACTCATCAAACCATGTCTTTATGGATCTTGCTTTGTGCACTTGGGCACAGTCATGCTGGAAAGAGCCTTCCCCAAACAGTTCTCACAAAGTTGGAATGCTACACCCGACAGTTTGTATGCTGTAGCATTAACATTACCCTTTACCGGAACTAAGAGGTCCCAACTCTGAAAAACACCCCTGGACCATTATCCCTCCTCCACCAAACTTTACAGTAGGCACTATGCATTCTGGTAGGTAACGTTCTCCTGGAATCTGACAAACCCAGATTCATCCATCAGACTTCCAGATAGTGACGTGTGATTCATCACTCCAGAGAACACGTGCTCCCGAGTCCAGTGACGATGGCTTCACACCACTCCAGCCGACACTTGGCATTGTGCATATTGACCTTTGGCTTGTGTGCAGCTACTTAGTCATGGAAACTGATTTCATTAAGCTGCCAACGAGCAGTGCTTGTGCTGATGTTGCTTCCAGAGGCAGTTTGGAAGTCTGTAGTGAGTGATGCTACACAGAACAGGCAATTTTTTTACGTGAAACGCTAAGCTTTAACATATGTTAATATAAATAGTTTTATGGGCCGTTGAACAATGTTTCATCTGTGTAATATTTCACCCCCATTTCAGTTCATCCATCCTTGCCTTTTTCCCCTTTGAACTCACTCTCTTTCCTCTACTGTTGTCCAAGCTTCTCATAGATAATATAGGTATAATGCTCAGAGAGCTATTTATCTACTTGCCTCGGTCTCTGTGCTTCTTCATTGAGTATGGGCAACTCAGTTCTTCCCCATCATCTATTTAGTGGTGGGCATCCATTCTGCCCTTGCACTGGTACGATTGCATATAAAATGCCTCAAAGTTAGCCATGGGATGACTCTATGCGGAAATTGTTTTTAATGCTCTTTGCATTGGGTTATATAATATCAATGATATTGCTTATTTTAATATGTGAATAACATTATGCAGGCTTTATTTTGTGTGTTAACATTTAAGTAGGCTTTGCTAAAGCATAATATGTAGATAATGCCAAAATACATTAAAAAATGCAGTAATACCCACCATCTTGGTTAAAACTTTTACCAAAAATGTTCTCTACAGTTCTTTATCATATTGTTTAAACAAATTTCCTTCACGGGAAGGTCATTTAGGGGAATGTTACCATCGCATACTGTCATAAAGTATGCAACTTCAGACCTACGAATAGTAGTTACAGATCACCATCCAAGTCTGAGAACAGCAGGGTGCCTTATCTCAATATCTTCAAATCAGCATAAGCCACGTAATTAGCTTCTTATTTAGAGATTCTAAGAAAACTTCTTGTGAGTTTACATCCCAAGAAAAGCAGACAATATGAGTTTGCCAACCTGCACGTACAGACAAATTTATCAGTTAGGTTGTCAGTGCATGCTGGATATGTTTAAGACTCAGTGACTCCAACATCGGGGGAAATGATGACAGACACAAAGGATTCCATCCAAACTAACTCAGCCCTTTTAAACCAATTAAATGTTCCTTTGAAATGTGAAAGCTAGAATAAATGTTTTCTCCCCCTTCATTCCAAGCTCGGTATTTAAATATATTCCCATCAAATTGTTTTTTTTTTAAATAATAGAATCAAATTAATAGTCTGTATTATATTCAACTAAAGCACTCGAATATTCAGCTACTAAATATTAAAATAATGTACCACAATACTATAAATGGAACCTACCAGTCTACAAAGAAACTGATCTCATCGGGCAAACCCTTAGTTTAACAGAAGATTCCGGCTGGCAAACAGACAGCCATAGATTTGGAAATGGAGAATCTCATCATGGGAAAATGGTCCAAAATCAGAAATACTTAAATATTGCACATGCAATATAGATGTGTTTTGTATCTACTTCTTGAGGGAATAAGTACCTTTGTCTGTATAGTTACATCATGGTTAGATCTATACTGTAAGAGCTGGCAGATTTAGCGAACAAGCATATGCAGGAAGTGCCAAGAAGATAGTTTGCCTATCACTAGAAACCCTAGGGGCCAGCCCTGTTTGTCTTTAAAATATATTTACATAAATAACATGAAATCCGCTATAGTTTTTCTCTGCATCTCTCTTTTCTTTGCAGAGCAATTCATGTTAGTATTCTAACCCGATCCAGTCCTTTTAGACTTTCTCCTTTTGCCCAAACACGCTGATCCAGATCCGTCATCTGCTCAAGCCAATAATTTATGTCCCTTTTTTCCCGGCGTTGTTCACCTTTGCGACTTGAGCCATTATCCTCTTTTCACTCCCCTCTTGCTTTTATCCCATGTCCTCATATGCCCATGCTTCTAATGACTTTACTCTGTCTCTTCTGTCTTATTTGACTACTTCCCACCAACCAGTTAAGATGTTAGATGAAAAAAAATCAATAAAACACACTTGCACACTTTACTTTGATTTTAAATTAATATTTTATTATATTCATTAAAAGGCAGATTACATTGTGTAATTGTCTTCTGTGTGCTATATATATATATCTATATATTATTAATTTAAAACCACCGTTCTGCATGTAATTGTCTTATATTGATTTTTACTTTTATCTCTCTCCAACTCTGATGCATGGTCTTATTTAACTCTTCCGTGCATATCCATGGTGGTGTTCCTTAATATTGGGCAATCTCATATACTATTGAGCTGTCTAAGCTATATCGAGGCCACAATACATTTTTGTTAATTTAAAGGGACTTTAATACCAATATTTTTACCCTAGTAAATTTACTGTATGTTTTAGTGCTGTATTATTTTTCACCGTGTGCCTTATCACAGTGTTTGTTGCAAACAGTCATTGTCTTTCCTCCCAGTCTTCCTTTTCAATGCAGCCAATGCATGTCATCTTCCAGCAAAGGGAAGGGTTAACCGAAAGGAAAAGTAATCAATGCCAAGGGGAAAGGATGCAATGCATAGCTTCAAGCTTCTGCTGTGTTGGCTGGTTCCTTTCTCCTTTTTTCTAAAGATTTTTGGTTTGGCTTAGCTTTGTGCCCCTATCCACCATACAAACTTTGGTGTGTTGGACTCTCAAAAGAGCACCATGATCAAGGTAACATGATGTGCAGACGTGTTATCAAAGGACTGATTGCTCAAAATCTTGCTCTTCCTTCATTAGACCTACAGAGGCCCATATATAATATTCTGGAGGCTGTAAGGTAAAATGAAATTTCATGGTCTGACCACACCGCAAAGAATTGTGCCTTCTCACAATTGATAGAGGAGAAGACCCAACCCTACTCTTTTTTTTTAAAAGCCTTTGCAGCGGAAACATGGGTAAGGATACTGTCCTGTTGGCCACCAGCCCATTGGGCATCTGACCTGTGTGCCAGATAGCCAGTCGGTGCCTGGCACCAACAAATGCATCATACAAACTATAAAAGTCTAATGAAGAGGAGGTACAATAAGTGGAACCGTTACGTAGATGGTTATGATAGTGGATCCAGTGGGTACTTTTACATTACGATATTAAGTGCTTGCCCAGTTGAGCTTACTTAAGTGCAAACTTAACACTGGACCAGAGTAGAACAATAGAGCCTCTCAAAACAAGTCAGACTATAGAGACATCTAGCAAATAAACAAATCTCTTTATTTTCCATGCAATTAATTAGAACTATCTATAACAAACACTGTCCCTTTCACGGTTAGATCTTTCAGGTTACATTGGAAATCCTAAAATCTTTGAAGCTGTCATAATTAATCATTGGACTTCTTTCTGTCTTTCTTGTCTATGCTTTTAGGGTTAATGTACATATGAATTATTAGATTAATACCGCGATTGTTTCAATTATGTAAATTAATTATGTAATGCCAGCATTTTTGCTTCATTCAGTACCATGGACAGGGAGACTTCTGTTATGTGGGGTGCAAATGACATTTTATAACTTTCATGAACATCTAGGTTAAAATATTGTTAAATATTGTTCAAACTTAGGACCCTGGAAGAAGAAATGTGTCTTTGATCTTCCTCTTGAGAGCACTTGCTGAAAACACCTTGAAGCCCGCAAGATGAAAGAGATAAAGAGATGCAGAACATGTAAATATATTTGGGGAAACTGAATACATTATGTGGTTATTTGCATGTTGATGTAGTGTCCTTCTTGACGCCCAAGACAATGAGATTTCTTCCCGGATCAGCGTCACCTATGATTAAGTTACCTAAGTAAGCTTCTAACCTTTTTTCATCTAACTTCAGAGGATGTTCCAGCGTCGTCAGCAAAGTTCTGTTAATGAAAAGATCCTCAGACATGGGATACAGTTTCTTTCCATGGTTTCACCAAGTTTTTATTTGATCAGGAATATATTTAATGCAAACAGGGTTACCCATGATCCCATACTTTTGGTTGCTTTGAAAATAAAGAGGAATATGGGTTCCCACGAATATTGTACATTTGTTGGCTGATGATGGCATTTGATAAATTTGACACCTGGGGTCATTTGGATGCATATTCACATTTTCCCTCCCCTCTCTGTATACCTTCTTGCCATTACCATTACGATTGATCACCAGAAATGGACACTCATTTGATTAGAAATGGGAATGAGCATCACATGTTAAGTTGCAGAATATCATATTGTTGGAAAAGTAGCTGTTTTTCCCCCAAAAAATACAAAGACATCCTTTACCAGTAAAACACATAGTACCTTTTCATCAACCTTATAATACATCAGTATGTTATATAGTATAACTGTTCTTCTTTAGAATGCTAATATAAACCATATGGCCAAGGAAACCAAAGTGAAGTTTAATAAATCCTGCAATGTATCGGGAACAGTCTACAGGACTCCTGAGCAACTACAAAAACACTCCCCGCAGACAATACATGTTAGCAGTGGAGGCTCAGGGTGGGAATAAAATAGCAATAGAATGGAATATTTGTGGGGTTATAACTCCACCGAGCAAAAACAAGATTTTGCCAAGTGAACTTCCTGATGGACCTCCCTACACACACAATTGTATTTCTTTTCTGCTAATGGAAGGCATGGGTCTCACTGTTCGGTGAATTGTTATGGTTTTCAGTGAGGTTTAGTGACATAGGACTAGAGGCTATAGCTAGAAAAAATAAATAAGTGGAAAACTCTGCACTCGCTTTGCTTCAGGTTATCATGCTTACAGGGACAGATGAATAAGGAGGATACATGCCGGATACAGCTTAACGTGTTTCGCGCCCGTGCTGGTGCTTACTCATAAGCTAAAGTGCAAATTGAGCTGTTTATATCGTATTCTCAGTAAGTCATGTATTATAAGTGAATGCACGTCATTAACAGAAAGAGACATACATACATTAAACATATTTTAAATTATGGAGAAAAACTGACTGTTGGAAAGCAACATACGAAAGAAAAAAATATATCGTCATGTGTTTCATAGTGGATATTCAGCCCTTTCTATATCTTACTTAGGAAAAATATGGGCTATTTCACAAAATATTTAAATGTGACAGAGCGAAAATGAATAAGGAACATTGATAATGTTCATACAGTGAATTGGAGTTAGTAATTTTAATTAATTCATTCACTTTTTGAAATATATTTGGAATTAATATTGCTCTGCTTGCAGCATGGATTTAGTAATCACATGATTTGCTAGAACGCAACACATTGAGGAGTTTTATATGAATAACTTAATGCACCATATATTGATAAAAGCACACAACGTAAATAGTTAATGGAGAAATGGAGATCAGATAGGATACATTGCTAGGCTATATTATGCGATATAAATAGTTCTTACAGCTTCCGACAGGAGAGAAGTGGTAAATGTGTTCTTAGATTTGATTATATTACGATTGAGAAGAGAAGTGGTAAATATTTTCTTATATTCGATTATATTGTGATTGGGTAAATCACAAATGTCGGTGAAATGAATAAGCCACAGAAGGATTTTGGGGCAAGCAAAAATAAAACATATCATTAGTATCCCATTTTTCTCCATCTGCATAAGTTAGCAAGATTTAAAATAAATAGTGTTTATCCAGAGTATCATGAAGTGAATGTCAGGTGTTTTACAGGGAAGACAAGAAGGAGGGGTAACGGGGCAATTTCCACCAAGGCCGCTTTGATTTAATATTCTCGGGCTACGGCCCAAAGCTGTTTAGCATTTTTGATTTGCAATTTCACACAAAACCACCAGGGTGCCTAGCGTAACAAGGATGCTAGGCAACAATTACATAATGACTGGATCTGCTTTTTTATGGGTTTCCGTGTATTAATTTTCTGTAGATGTGTGATGGACAGGACTGGATGGTGCACATATGCATGCTGACTGTCTTATTATTGGCCCATATAGCTGGCTTTGGTCCACTACTCAACATTTGCCATCACCTTCTTGTAGATTGTAGTGTACTAAATGACACCAATCAGAAAAAATGCTAAAACATGAAAAGAATACAAAATACATGCTAAGTTGAAATTGTATTTTCTGTCTGTCACGCTCAGCATACCAGAGGACACAAGTTCCCCAAAAGAGAGCCTGTGAATTCAGAAGAGTTCTTTGCCCTCATGTTGATCCTTTTGGGTTCGAGTGGCAGTGGGACTTCATGATGATCTTCCAAGACCGGGGACAAACTCCAAGGGAGCAGATGCAGGATAGCCAGAAACAAGCCATAGTCAGGAAGCCCGAGTTCAGGGTAGACATAAAACAGAACTGAGGTCATGGAGCCAGAGAGCAGAGTAGTCTCGGTCAACCTGGTCAAACTCAGAATCAATACTATAGGAACGCACTAGGACAGGATACACTATGACTTGCACAGGTTGGGGATCCCATGGCATTGGTGGGAGGCCTACCCAGGTGGCGGACCTGCTGGTAGATGACATTGTCCTGTGTACGTTGGGGTCATTCATATAAGGAATGCGTTTTTAAATTTGTTTTAATGCAAGGAGAGGTAAGAGCAGGTGCAAATGGCATCTTGATAAGAATGCCAGTTTTTGTTAGCATTCAGTATGAAAGTAGCAAAGTGCAAAACTAGATGCTACTATTTCCTAAACTGTTTTTTTTTCTTTCATTTTTTAATGCCCTTTATTATGTTTCATGCAGAAGTGGCCAGGATAAATTTATTAAAATATTTTAAAACTGCTGAACAATTTCAAAGCATTACAATAAATATAAACATGTATATTAAATTATTAAATTCTATTAACTTTTATTTTATAAGATAACTGGTCTGCTTTAACATATGTATGTATATGTATATATATATATATATATATATATATATATACACACACATTATCATGAACAATCTAATATTTTAAAAGACATTTTGACAGAAATACGTTTTCTGAGCTTTATTCAGAAATAACACTTTTTCTGAGCTTTATTGAGTGAAGCAATATTATATAAAAGTGGCGGGTACACTTTTATAGTACATTGCAGAAGAACTCAAGCGTACTGAAGAAGAAAATTAAAATGAGATTGCAAGAAAGGGTCATCTATATATACTGTTATACATAAAGTATATTGTAGGAGAGACCAGGACAGGCTGCAAATTCTCACCCACAGATGATCTTGTCAGGCAGTTGAAAAAATGATAGCCACAGGCAAGGAGAAAAAGAATATGGCAGTGAGTAACAAAATGAGGAAAAGGGTGAATATTCTGTATATTGTCATGTTTATCAGGATTTGTCAGAATGTTATGAGGTTATGGGGTCTCTTATGTCATTTCTGCTTATAAAGTCAGAGTCCTTGTGATGACAAAGTTGCAGGAGTTGCCATAATTTATCAGCTATGGGATACGCTGTATTTTTTTTATCACTTGGGGTGACCCTGAACTTACCGAGCAGGCAAGGTGATAAGCTGTTCATTTTAGAGGTCATATAGCAGACTTTATTACACGTGACCATAGGAGGATATGAATATTTTGAGATAGGATTTTAGAACGTAAGTGTTCTGTGAGAAGTGGGTATGGATTAGTTATAACATTTACTTATTAGATCATACTGTAGACATACCGTACTCAACTTGGATACATAGTAACTGTAATTTAGGTAAAAAAAAAGAAGGACCATGGCATTGATTTTGTCGCAACTGTGGGACCGGGTATGTAAGGAGTCTCTGTGCAGGGGCAGGGATCAGAACCATGCATGGGGCAGGCAGGAGTAGATACACGTGGATGCAGACGGCTGTCTGCTGCAGCTTTGCTCTTTTTCATAGGCCCCATCTACAGGAACAGGACTGACAGACTGGGGAGACTGGCAGATGGCAGCAGATGGACTGGGCAAACTGGCAGTTATAAAGGCCGTATACTGACTGATGGGCCTCAGCTGTGTCAGGAACCAGCGACAAACCGGACAGTGACATAGAAGAGACGGGTATCCTACTGGTACGTGCAGGGTCTGCCATGTTAAGGGTCACTGGTTTAAGTCCATAAGTCCCTGATAGATCTAAAGGAAGTAAAAAAAACCCCCTCAAAATTGTAGTGATTGCCAATTGTACTTCAAACAGGGGAAATATTCCTTCTTGAATCTTAAATGGCTGTTTTCTCATTGGGTCAACAAGTTGTAACTAACTATGGCCTTATAACTTGTTATATCCCTGGATATTCTTTGGTAAAAAATCTATTGAATTTGATAACATAACCTCTGTAGTTAATGAATTGCATACCTTTATTTATATGGCTAACGAGCCATTTTCGCTGCTTTAAGTGGAAATTGCTTAGTTCACATTTAAGTGGACGACCTCTTGTCCTTTGTACAGTCTTATTAATGAACAGGTCATTAGAGAGTGGTTTGTATTGTACCCGTATGTATTTGTACAATAAGATGCCTTTCATCCTTTTCCAACTGTTTGGATAGGTGCGCACCAATTGCTCTATATATTTTTTTCAAACCTGGACATTCTATCTTTGACCCCTCCATTGAAATCTATTGAAGGGCAACTTCAAAAACACACATTTGCCCATAGCCTACATCTTACCCCTGTTTCCTGCACAAACCTCAAACTGTGGGTTTAGCACATTTTGTATAATAAATCTGCGTTTCTGACTAGTGTGTGGATTTACATTCCTTAATTTGGATTTGAGTAACACTTTATCTTAATCCATCTAATCCCAGACACTGTCTGTTTTCTCTGTTTATGCCTCTTGAATTCATCACTCATCAGTTTGTCATGACATCTGAAGAAGGGATCCTTGAGGTCATCTGACTTTGTGAATGTTATTTCACTAAACAGTCTCACCAATTTCTTTGAACTGGCTTCTCTGGGATAAGTACGGCTATATCCATTTTTGTGTTCTCAAGTCAGAGGGACGGCCATGTCTGTTTCTTTTCCCTGAACCAGATAAGTTAACTTCACTGCCCAGTTCCTCTCTAATTTAAGCAGTGTTTCAATGTAAAATATACTCTATCCAGAACAAATAAACCTTTCGGATTTATGCTTTTTTAATTTCACACCTGGAAGCCTTCTGATATCACACATTTTTGGTAAACCAGTCAAACAACAAAGAAGAATTGGAGGTCCAGGCAGGTGGTGTAGGTAATAACAATTAGGTGACTGCCCTAAAGCATTTTGCACGAGTTCAGATAATTGTTGGCGCTGCTTATATCAGCTTATAGTCACACTTATTATCTATTTTACACAGGCACTTATAATGGAAGCTATTATGTTCTAGTTATTGATCATATAAAACAGTTTGTTCTTCACAAAGCCCTCTATATCTACACAAGGTTCTAAATGTATTAAGTATTTCATATAGATCCATGAATGCCTTCCTTCCCTGTGTCCTGAAAATACTCGGACACCTCAATACTACATACTTAGTCCGTACCCGTGAAACCTGCATCAACTAGATCGTAAACTGGCAAGAGCAGGACCCTCTTCTCCTTTTGTATCAGTTTGGTATTGTGTGTGATTATAGACTATTCTACTGACAAATAAATGTAATGTATCTATAAATATGTGTTTGTTCATCAAATTAACAGTTAGACGCTGTTTCAGTTTGTGCTTTTCAAATGCAATATCTTGTTAGAACAAACATTCCTTTCTTTTCAGCTGATTCTTTTAACTTGTAATATACAGATAATAATGGGAATCTGTCTCCAGAAATATTGATATTTTAGTAAGATGCTGTCCCTGGGTTTCATAAATGTTTAATTAATTTGCCTGAAAAAATGAAAGTGAAATCTTTGGTTAACCACTTCTCTGTTTTTTTCGAAGGATCTAGGGTTCCTTCTTAGACCTACACTAATACTTGTATGATAATAATAATAATAATTGTATAAATATTGATAAAGATGTATAATCTAGTTCCCTATAACTAGATGAGATATGAGATATCTCAGGGATGAAAATGAGGAGCTTCAGGAAGCCTATAAAAGACTCTCAGATTCATATGAATTTGAATTTCAATTAATTTGTATGAATGTCCGAAAGCAAGGACAACGAAACAAACAAAGGTGAATTTTTTGTTTGAATTTTGTTTTCCTCATTCACTTTCTGTCACCCTCTGTCACACTCTCTCCTAATGTCTCTCTAATTCCTCCTTCTCCTTTTTAACAGCTCCTCATCTTCTCCTTCGTTTTGTTCTACACATCTTGTTTTCCTCTCCGGTGATCCACTGCAATACTCCTGGAGCACTTCTGCGTCACGGCGGAGCCCCGGAGCACACCACGGGGACCACCTCCAATCGGGAGAGCTTGTCCCATTGGTGAGGGACGAGGCTCTGCCCTGATGCGGAAGTGCTCCAGGTGGTCAGGGTGATTGTCGCAACTGCCGTGACTCAGGAGCGCACACGCAGGAGTTCTTTGCCCTGCTACACCTAGCAAGGGGTTGATCCCCAAGATGACAGGGACTTTGATGATTGCAAAGAACAAGAAGTAGAGTAGAAGGTAGGGAGGCATTGAGTGTATGAGAGAGAGAGTGAGAAGGAGCCTGACATAGAGTGAGTGAGGGTGAGTGACAATGAATTTCTGTGAGGGTATGGGTCTCATCAAACCCCCCCAGGATGATCACCAAACAGGCGTTGGAGCTGATTGGCAGTAAGACTATCACGTGTCAGAAGATGTGTTCAGTAGAACACATCTTCTGCACTTAAAGTAGCTGGAGAGGGGAGAGAGGGGTGAGAGGGGTGAAATTAAAATAAACAATCAATATGTACTGAAAACCTACCCTTTGTAATGGCCATGTTGTAATCCATCTTTATGTTCTGGTCTCTGCATGATTATTCCTCCTGTTGTCACCCCCTATTGTGACATTGTCCTAAAAGGGGGGTAACAAGAAGACAATAACTACAGGACAAAAATACACTGTAAGCTCTTGGACACAGGGCCCTCTTATTCTTCTGTACCAGTATGCCTTATGTGTGTTACTGTTAATTTTATATATTGTTAATTTTGAATTCTCTCTCATTTTAACAGCACTACATAATCTGCAGGCACTATAAAGAAAATATAACAAATGTCACAATGTGGTTTTAAGGCTGAATCATGTTTAAGCGTTTCCTTTTAAAAAAAATTTTGTTTTCTGGGTAAATCCAGAGGAAAATATCTTAGTTACCCCAAATATAGTGTCTGTCAATATTTCTTAATTTTATACAAATTCCTGCAATTTAATTGAATTGGGTGCAAAATAGTTTCAACAGTAAACAAAGACCTAATAAATAATTTTTATTTGTAAAAATCCGAAATTTTATTCTACTCTAAACCAAACTTGATAGCGCTGTAGATCATTATACCCTGGCTATAAGCTAGGATAGATTTTGCGTTGTAACATTGTTGACAGGTTCTATTTATTTGCAAGCAAGACAAGCCTTAATTGTAAAACTGTGATAGTGCCAATCACAGCGAGATGACTGCGACATAAATTAAAAGAAACGTCCTTTGTCTTTCCTATGGAGATTGACAACGTAGTGGCTTAATGAACACAGCTCAGTGCGTGTCTAACCATCACTCACAAAGATAGAGTGTGTGCTGTAACAGCTATGGAAGGAACATTGATATTGGGATAATTCAACAAGTCCCTCCCTCACCGCCAAATAATGCTTTCTACTCTTTTTTTCAGGCAAATTGATAATTGTTATCTGATATAAAGACACTATAGCTCACACTTCTCTTTTGAGACCAACCAGACCAGCCTAAGGAATTAAGAGTTCCAGAGAAAAAAATACCGTTACAAAGTTAGTGACGACTTTTGTAACTACTGTTGATAAATACGGTTTTATCCTTTGACCCATCTTGTTAACACCACGGATAGCATTTTTGTGTTTATTTTTTATTTCATTATTTGCCTGTTTTTCTTTTCTTTTGTTTGTTTTACTTATGCTCGACATGCTGACATCATTCATTGTAGAAAGAATGCATACTTATTCGATTTCAAGGCCAAACGTTTCCCACAGTGCATGCTTTATAATCTTTCATCATCTTGTATTGCGCATTTTGCATTGTATTTCTTTACTTTCTAATCTAACAGTCCCACGTACATCTGGTCTGCTGTCAATACATTTCATGAAGGAGATGCGTAGAAATAATCATTATTACATTGTATCCTTTACTAACAATTCTAAATGAGTAAAACAAATTTCAACATCATAAATTGCTGTAGTCTTTCGAGACCAAACTATTACACTTCATAGATATCATATTTTTCTGTTATACAGCTCATAGGCATAATCCTAGATCTTTGCTTTTTATACAAAATTTTTCTATGCTAATCCTCTGTTCCATGGCAATTGGCTTCATCATTTCAGCAGTACTGAATCCCACTGTTATTGTAGAAAAGGCCAAGATAACTGTGCATTTTACCTGCCTACGATGTGAGTCAGGTAAACAACAGTGGTTAATAATGGCAACTCCTGCTGGAGACCCCTTTGAATCCTTAGGGTCACAGGTCCTAAAATATGTATGACAATGTAGCCCTTTATTCTTTAAGGTTAAATAGTTAGTCAGCTGAGGTAGATCTACCAACATATATGTTATTCCTCTTCATCAATGCCATTTATCATAAATACAGTAATACATGAATGATGAATACCAACTATGGGTAAAGAAGAAAAGCCCTATACAAGCGTTTAGACCCTGGGCACTGATTACATGGAGCCCAGGAGTGAAGTGTCAGATCGTGGCTGGTGTTGATGACGCTTTTCTGTTTTCTTCCTGATATAAACCTCTCATTTATATTATGTTTATATATTTGTTGCCAACTTTATTAGGGTGAGAAGCGCAGACAGTATTTTGTTTTTTGTATACATTGTACAGCCAACACACTGTATTTGCAGCATGCTTACACCTGTTTGGTAGGCCTCATATTATACATTTGTATTTTTTGAGCCTGAGACTAGCTTAGCGCACCGACATTTTTTCTTTTCTTCCTGATATAGCACAGAATTAGACCAAGTCAAGGTCAGAGATCAGGGCAGGTGAAAAAAATATAATTGGCTAAGATCAACTTATCATACGTGCCCTGTCTAAATTCCATGCGCGTCAAATTAAAAGCAGGATACAGAAATGATGCTTGAGCACAGACTCATGGAACGCCTTGCCTGAAATAGAGTCTGTAAAGGAAACCTTGCACCCAATGAGGGGCAGTGGTCACTGAGTCATCTTCATGTTATCTACGCTAAAATGATTCTTTCTACCCCTGTCCAGTGCAAATTCACAAAAAAATGACTAAACCCCTTAATGGAAACATACCTTCTCTTTGTGTAATTATTACTTCAACATGCATGGCATAGGCATGTGGTTATCCTGAATATGAGGCAAGACCAAGTACAAATTATGGTTTGAGTCTTTACATCAGGTTGACCCCATCACTAACTGATAAATGATCTAAAACTCTCATCCCTCTCGGCAAAATATCAGTTAAACAAATAAGAAGAGAATTCCCTAATTCAAGCTCTGCTCTCAGAGAAGTGAATGGAACTCAGAAATAGCTGTCACGCTATCTAACTAAAGGGCCAGACTAATAGGTGTCCAGGATCAGTATATGTACATACACCCTATATGCTATTTTCTCTGTATTTCATGAAAACCTCAACCGGCTTCCTTTGCGCTCACTGCCAGTAAATCCATTTGTTTTCAACTACAGGATTTTTGAAGCACAGGAAAGCGTGTTGCTTAAAGCTTGTAAGAAGTGCCACAGGGTCATGTTAAAATGCCTCTAGTTCATAGATCAGCAATATAATAGCAAAATTACATAGCACAGTTAAGACAAGAAAATGTATTATTTCTTTGAATATCTCACCTTGTATTTTTGCTTTCATCGCGATCCTATTTTTTGCCTTTCAATAGAAAACATGCACACAGTGTTCCGTTATAAATGTAACTGTCTGGACTACTTTGAATTCACTCCAATAGTCCTGGCATCTTATTCTCAGAATTCTAAATATTCTTTTTCTTTGAGGGTCAGAATGTGTCCTGACGAGTTATGCAGTTAGCACTTATTGTGTTTTGGGCTATTTGTTTTTTTACATTCTATATGCATTATTTTATTGCTTAGCCCAATGTAAACTTTTAAACGCTAGGTTACATCTGTGTTGCTTTTGATGAGTAATTTTGCTTCTTTTACAAGAAGAGCAGGACCTGTACCAAAGAAAAAGGCCTCCTAAGTTAACGCTTTTGGATTAAATGTGCTTTACATTTTACACAGAACATTAATCGCACTCTCTGCAGGGTAGGGCTGGCACCTTCTGGTCCTCTGCCCTCCCAGTAACGAACACACTAGCTCACACATACTTACTGTAAAACACACTTACACTAAAACATTTTCACTCCATCATCTCCCACACCCCTACATTGCCCCCCCATGCCAGCCCACCCCTGACTATACAGCAAATAAATATTAGCCAATTTTATTCCCTCATCTGAAGGTTTAAAAACACAACAATGAAGCAGAAACTTTTAACTTGTAGTGGAACAACCTACCCTATTTATGTCACATGACAAATGTTCTTAGAAAAATTATGAATGAGGCAAAATGTGGCATGATTAAGTAATTAATTCTGGGAAGGCGTTGGGCATTCGAAAATGCATAACAGTGTTAGATTCAGCAGAGGTGGAAAAGTGGGTACGCATTATGCGTACGCCAGAGGAAAGTTTGAGCTCAGTCTGTCCTTTGGGGCCTACAATAGATAAACATCTCATCGTGGCTCTGAAAGGATAACATAATGATTGTATTCTTCGAAGGGTTGGTCACCTTTGTTGCAGATCCTGGTCAAAAAGCCAACAAATTAAAGCTGGCAGCATGTTCCCCATGTGTTATATAAGTACAGGATACATTTACCATTCATATATTTACATTTCCATACGGAGTGCATTCAGTGTATTGTTTGCTGTGGAATATACTCAAGGCCACGGGCTACCAAATCCCATACATTTGCCTCTGACACTGTACTATAGTTTTGGCATTTCTTGATATAAACCGACTACAGTTTGTAGTACTTTTTTTTTTTTTTTTTAGGGTCAGCCACTATTGCATTGCTTTCATCATCCAGATTCCTTTGCTGAAGTGGAAACACTGTTCCTTGTGTGATTCAGTCCAAACATGTTGAGACATGTAAGATGTGCGTATGTTTTTCTTTTTCTCCACCTTGAGTGCATTTATCACCGTAATGGGGAAGCTATAGTTTTTTTTTTTTTACAAATAACATTTTCAAGATTACTATTAATTAACGAGCCAAGCAGGATCGTGGGAAGAAATAATAGTGCGGCTCATGCATTAGACACGGAGACGTTCTGAGCTCACACTCGACTGAGTGTTCACTAAACTGAATTTGTATTCAATTCCTCTAGGTTTGCTGACTGTAAGCCAGCATCCATAACGAAATTCAAAGGAAAATGTAATAAGATGCCGAAGGATACAGCAGAAGTCACTAAAAAGTTTCACCTAGTAAATTAACAGATTATTTTTAAACTTAAATCAAAAGAACCGTAGCCAAACTCAGCACTGTCTTTGAGGAACTTGATGCATAGGAACACATCAAACACTCATCAAACAGTGTGGCCAAATGTTCATGTTTTAGTTCCCTATCATGGTAGCTAAATATCACAGATCTATTACTTAGAGAACTACGCAATCTTTCACTTTTCAATTTCATCCAAGTTTGGGCATATTTTTGCCAGTAAACATCATCTCAGAAAATAAGTTTTGGTTAAAGGGAACCGTATGTGGCAGAAGTATGATTTCTTGAAGAGAGATTATCCTGTCTCCACTAAAACCAAGCCATTGGGCTTTATGGAAGCGGGCCCGTGTGGATCCAGTTGCAAACAAGTCAGTAAGAGGAGGAGATACACTTTAAATGCTCTTTGTAAAAGCTTCTTTATCTATCAATTAATTCTTGATGGTTCTATATAAATATATTTCTTCCTCTTAAGTGTTCCGGAAACCCTTAATGGGAACTGCTAGCATGGCGCAACACACTTTACCGTTAACTCCTTCATGTTTGATTTGCTTTGGCATTACACGAAAAACAAAAACATTTTAAAACCCTATTTGCCATTTTAATGCATAAAACCATCATCTTGGCATTAGGTAGTCCTTTCAATATAGAATGGTCATCTTCTCCTATTCCGCTTCATGCATTTCAATAATATGTAGACCTCACTGGCAGCCAAAGAGTTACATGGGTTTAATGACCACTTCATTAAGAGTGATTGAACATTTGACTAAAAGTGTGTCCTCTGTAGACATTTATCATGCTATCAGACTATGTTGACACCAAAGTGACTTTGAAAATGTCACTTTGAATTTGCTTCTCTTTGCATGCTTTCTGTGACTCTTTGCAGTGCGTCGTTTAGCTAATGGTATTGAAGGTTCTGTGCGCTGTTAAGAAACAAGACAAATTATGGGAGAGATTACATCATTTACATTATGGAGGTCATTTATCAAGGCTCCTTGGCAGCCAAGCTGGTAAGATAAAAAATGCAGCCGAATGGGATCTATAAAGTAAAATGGTTTTATAAGAATAACATGTGATAAGAATTTCATACTTTATCAAGTCTGACTTGTGTTAAGTGGTAAAAAGATATGACTCCTGGGATTCCCAACTAATATATTTAACTTAATATACTATAAATATATGACTTGAAGGGGTTCCCTTAGTTACCCATCATAGTTACACATAGAATCACAGCAATGGAACTTTGGAGGCTTCTGGGAGGTAATCAAGTTCTACAAATTTTCTTCCCATAATCAAGGAAGAGTCATGAAACTGAGCTTATGCATGGTATGGCCCATCTTTCTTCGGCCAGACAGTCATATAGAAGTTGGAGTTGTCTACTTTAATTGGGCTGAATGGCTGAGCCAGCATAGAAAATATACACATTTTGATGGATGCTTTTTGAGAATATTTTTTACGGAATCGAAAGATTGTTAGACCACCATCTAATGCCATATCAACAACATTTTAAGGTAGGCTTTCATTATGTGGTGTCTCTTTTGTGTTAAATTTAGTTTTACACATCCCCAGTTATATCTATTGTGTGTTCTTGGTCTACGGAAGCATTGGTACATTTGGTTTAGAAGGAGCATATCCAAGATATCTGAAGTGTTTGACAGAATGGGTCTCGCGTAACGAAAAACTAGCTAGACAGAGAAAGAGAAATACGAGGGAGATAGGCATGATGGGAACCATTGGGAATTAATGTTGTTTGCTTATATAGCCCTACAACCGATGACATATTCCACTTTTGTTTAACTACAACCCCAAACATTCAACACTGAGGCCTAACTTTTGGGGTCCAACAAATTGCACTCAATAGTAAACCTTAGCAGATCATTTTTGTTTTTTCTCTAAAGGTTTAAATGTATCAAAAAAAAAAAAACCTTTAAGATGTTTTCATTTCCATGGCAAAAGCCTATTAGTGCATACTTACGCGTCATTTGATTATTGCCTGTTTATGGAAAAATTATGAATGTGGCAAATTTTAGTTTAAAGGATTATTTCAGGGAAGGGTTTAGGTATTCAACAGGACCAGAAATATTGTTGCTAATGCTGCATTTAGTTACATAAGAGTCTTTAACCTTAAAATACCCCTTTATCACCTCTTTATAGCCTCTAATTATTTTTATTTATTGGTTTATAAAGCGCCATCATATTCCGCAGCCCTGTACGCTGGGTAAACAGGACACAACAAATAGTACATACAATTTCCACCCTTTATTCTTTATACCCTAAAATGCCATAATTATATAACATACATTAATCAGCAAGTCTTGCTTGATTGTAAAATACCGCTCTTTTCCTAAATCTCCAATTTAATTGGATCCACTTTAGCGATTAACATTTAAATGTGGTGATTAGCAGTCTGGCCCCCATATCTCTTCAATTCCCAAAGCAAATATTTTGGCAAGTGATAAATCTGTACCTGCGAAAATCACTGCAATTTACTAGAGATTAGGAGCCATTATGCTGAATGTTAAACCTATACTTTTGCCTTGTTACCCAAGTCGCATGATGCTCTTGCCTTCAGTATGTCCTTACTGATATTTTGATATAATATTAGATCCCTTCTTGATGAATGGGCCCATTAGGGCTTAAAATGCGAAACATCCTTTATTTGAATTAATCTTAAGTTATTTCTGTTATCTCATATTTTTTATAATAAAATAACAGTAGTCAAATGACTATAAAATGCTTTGGTTTACTCCTATCCTTATTAAAGTTAGCCAGGTGCCCTGGGATATGAATAATATAATAAGAAAAGAAGAATTAAAAAAATAATAATAATAATACAAGTTTGTGACCCAACATTTTTTGGCCACCCATCATGGAGAAGCGAGGGACTTAAAAGCTTGGGGGTCAAAACACTCAGGGAGCATAAGAGAGGAGGAAAGGAGTTACGCGACTCCTCCTTGGAGAGCCTCTGGGTACATGACTTGGAATGGGTGAGATCCTGTACCCTTGGATGTTCAAAAAATGTTTACCCGTTAATGACAAAGCCCGTACATGTACGGGCTCAAAATGCATTGTTTTCAATGGGTTAGGGACCGCCCATTGTCCTTAACACCTTAAGAACAATGGGCGGTCCCTAAACCCATTGAAAACAATGCATTTCGAGCCCGTAGATGTACGGGCTTTGTCATTAAGGCGTTAAGGGGTTAAAAATGTCTTTTTTTTTAACAATCTATTGATGTGTTGATATGCCCTTCCTCCGCAGATGCATCGCAGTAATTGTTGGTGGAACTTTAATTGATCATGTTCACCTGTGCTTCAGGTTGTTTAAGCAGTCTGTTGGCAGACCGACTTTAGCCAGGATGAAGCCGTTTATGTGGTGAAACGCAGGTTGACTTTGCAACAATTCATATTGAGAAAGGGATAGAGAATTTGCGACATTGTAGTAGTTTAGTTTTGTGAGATGCATTGTGGAACAAGCAGGTCCTCTATTAGCTCCAAGAGGTCTATGCAACAATGCCTAGTAAACATAGCCTGAAGATGGTGCGCGACGTAGATCTATACCGATTGGCACCAATGCTATTCAAGTGAGTGTTTCCCTTTCCTAACCCCTATTATCTGGATCATACATGGAAAGGGGGACAATCCACCTGGGAATTAAGCCCTCATGAGAAAGATTCTCTATGGTGGATGCCTTTGGTGAATTTTGGTAACTCTGGTAGGATGGGACTCAGCATTGGATATATTAATGACTATTACCTATAAGCATTTGGATGGGATTCTAATGTCCCAAGCACATTCCTTTTAGGAATATCATAACAGCATGAGGACACAATGCTTGTTTTAAAAGAATTTAGTGCACTTCGTTTTCCAGTGGCTATTCTGGTCTGTGCAATGTGAAGTCTGTTCACAGCGAGAGAGTATATGTTTATATACTTGAGTGTGATTGAATTATGACAAGATGTGTATTTTTTATTTTTTCATACATTGTTTGTACATTCCTTCAGTGCCATTTACTGGATTTCTTTTTTTTTTCTTCTTTTTTTCATCTTGGTTTTTACACTAAGATTTCCACAATACAATTCCTTGACCTTAACTACATTACATGCTATATTATATTACACACACGCGCTACTGTATTATGTGCTGCTATGTGATTTCTTCAGGCATATTTTAAAAAGACCTCACCATCCTAAAACCTCACAATTACCAATAATGACTAACAGAAAAATAGCAAAAAACTGTTTATTCTTTCAAACAACACTTCTCAGTATACAGTGGAATCCACCTCTTCCACGTTTTAATAATGTGTTATACTGTAGGTTTAATAGGCTATACTTAAAAAAGTAAAACATCTATAAATTTATGTATGTTCGTATCAATACGTTTGGGTTCAAACCACATTTTTGTAACTTAAAGTGTAAAATGTCCTGTGGGTTATGTTAATGTTGGCTTAGGATTCCAGGGTATCATAAAGAAACAGACCTTGCAATTTTCTGGTATGCAATCTATATTCTAAGTGTATTTTTTTCTACATATTTTTGGCCATAGTGGGATGACTGTGGATCCCTGGCTAGTTAGATGGGTCGTACTGGATGTTTAAGATGTGCCCATGGAACACAGGTGAAAACACAGACAGCCAATAAGGGTACAATTACAGCCGCTGTCCAGGGTGCTAAAAAAAAGGTCTGCCCATTGTCATCAGCAGTTAAAAACATAAGAAGAATGATTTACATCTTGTAAAGAAACCCGTCAAGCAGTGATGCGGAACTACAGCTGTCGTCTGTTTTAGATATTAAAGGGTTAAGTCCAATCTTCATATCCACCCCCACATTCCATATAAAATGTTAACCTTGACTTCTCTTGATTATAGGTTTTGTGCCAAACCTTTGTTTTCTTTCTCTCTCGTATTCTCCCCTTTCCTTTCTGTCTTGAGTTTATTCTTCAGGATATTGCCAAATCTGTGCCATATTTCATTTCACATTTGTTTTCTCCCTTCAGCTCCCTCTCTGGTTTATTGCCAGAAGAAAAATTACCAGCCCTGCCAAGCAACATTGTTCTCTGTGAATCTGGCTACAGAGTCACCTCTCTGTACTCTCCCAATTCTGAGCGCTTTCACTCACTTACTATAGTTTTTTTTCCCCTCCCTGATCCATATAACCCTTGCTATGCCATTAGGAGTGGCTACATATTGCAAGTCCTTATAGTAACTGGGATACCAATGTATTTTTTTGTTAATTTTACCTTTTAAGTTTTTTTCATTTGAATTCCATTCTAAGTTGTTTGTTTCTCATCTGATTTTGCCATCTCCCATACCATTCTTCCTCTAAAACCTAAATCACTCTAGAAATGTAATGTTTTATGCATTCTCTGTCTTTTGTTTTTACTCTTTCTCCCCTAATCTCTTTTTCTTGTTCTTGCAGTCTTGTGTCTCATTTTATATCCCTCTAGATTTTTCTTAACCACCCCCCTCCTGCCTCCCTCTCTCTTCTTTGTTACAATTCCTGGCCCCTCTTATTTTGTTGTATAATTTGTTCTCTATTTCTTGCAGCCCAAAAGAGACTTGATGGCTTTTGAGGTGGAGTCTGGGGTTTAAGATGTATGGAGCTGCCATATTTTGTTATGTTTTGGCAAATGCCTGGCCTTAGTATTAAAGGATAGTTAACAGAAACATTCTGCTTGATCCAGCCAAATAATAGCTGTCCAAACACACAGGGCTCAAAATAGCTTTGAGGCGATAGAGGGGTTTGACTGAGATTGAGATCTGCTGAGGGTGTTTGTGTCATAACACACGCAGAACATATTAATATTTAATAAACACAAATTATACTTCCACAGAGGATTACGGGGCAGACAAAACACTCCAACACATTGCTAATTATATTTATTAAGTGGTGCTAACATACAAGGTGCCCATTGATGCCAGATCCATTCCAACTCTTTTACTCGAACAAACGTAGGACATATTCTGGTCAAATCCGTCTCCTTTTATAGCAATCTACTTATTTTTATATTGTATTTTTTTTTCTTATTTCCTGTATGTGCATATGGTTTATGGCTCTATCCTTAGAACTGTGGTCCGTGCAGCTGATTTTGAAGGTCCCAGCTCCACTCAATAGAAAACTCTACTGGTTTGTTTTAAAGAATGGCAAACCCTTTTGTGTTGAGTCTTTTGCCGGTGATAATGCCCTATGTTCTATGCACTCCTAATGGTTTTAATGGAACTCTTACACTTTTGTGAATGCTTAATTCACATCTGACTCCAATCAATATATTTTTTATATATATATATAACATACCTCAAACAACAATGGTCTACAGGAGATCATATGATTTGTCATACTTTTAGCGGTACAAAAAAAGTATAGGGGGTCCAGCCAGTATACTCATTTTGGCCCATATATATTATTAATTAAAGGGGAACTGTTGCCATCATAGCTTTTAGAATGACTAACTTAAATTAAAACTGTCTCTAGCTTTGGTCTATTTTATTTGGAAAACAGTTTTATAGACATATAGTCTTAATATTAATGTCTTAAACGATAAGATCTGTGTCTCAATGTGGCAATGCAAGCATTATCTAATTGATTTCCTAAAGTTCTATCCCTTCTCCCCTCCTTATATTTACAAAGACTGTTTTAATCGTCAACAATCAGCAGCTTAACAACAGGTGAGATATAACATAATGGAAGGAACAGTCATTCTGATAGTGAGAAAAAGTAGCCAGGATGCATCTCTCCAATTTAGGTGGAGGTTTAATATGTATGCTGTATATTACTTACTCCATGGTGTAAACATCGTTAAGTGGGTTTATTTGGTATAGAACTATAAAACACAGAATTTAGGAATAATGATGTACTCTATCCTTATTTTCATATTAAAGGCATACTGGAGTATGTATGGTATTACGCAGTTTACTTTCCATGCTGTAAAACACATTGAAGTCCATGCAAAATGGGAAAAACATGGGAACTAGACTGTTACTTTAAGTGTAGCACTGCAAGCCTAGGGTACCTAGTCTGACACCCACCACAGGGTTTTGTGGAATCTTAATGTTATTTTCAAGAGGTCAAGAATCCTGTATGAGAAAACAAATCTAATCGATTTAAATGAAAACTGAGTAATAGTAATACAAATAAATGTAACAAATAAAACTTACCATAAGTTTACTGACAGTTTAGCTATTTTGTGTGTTGTGCTTTGACTTAGTTTTTTTTATATACGAGAGTAGGATATCTGATTCTGATTCACTTAAAAGAAGAATATGCTCTGAAGAAGAGTCAGTTCATTATTTTTAATTTCAGGTTGGCTCATGAAGCAAATCCTTCTTGCCAGACAGAGGTCTCCCTAACCCACCATAATGGGAGGATGTGTGTGTCACCAGTTCCTCGCGTTCCTCCACTAATGAAGAGCCGGACAAAGTATATGGCTGATGTCTGCACCCGCTCCTAGTGGGATGTAGTATTTTTTACCCTGGCCTCATGGTCCTGTTACAAGTTTAGGCTAATCATATTAGGACAAGCTCCAAAAGGTATGTCACTATTACCACATTTGCAGATTTATTCCCCTTTGTGGGGGTGAGATCTTCCATAAGGGTATTCACCAAAACCTATGACACTAAGAAACCCTGGCCATTGTAAGGAGCACCATAGGGCACCGCTTACTCACCATGGCTCCATATGTTGTGAATAAAGCATACCATAGGTTAAGGGGGCTTAAATTTGTACTGCATCTAGAATCTAAGAATCCAGTTCTATATCATAGCGGATGCTGCTTACAGAATAACAAACCCATCTTGAGCTTTTTCCTAATCAGATAAACTTTTGTCACCCTAATACAATCCTTAGAGTCCACACCATTGTTTTGGTTTGTTGTTTTTATACAAAACACATGGCTTGAAGATCTTGTTTATTGCATTGGCGTACTATAATTTTCTGCTCAGAATGTTTCCGTGTTTTTTCACTTGCATATTTTTTTGTACCGTGGATTATATTCTAGTTTGTTCAAAACGGGCCTTGCGTATGTTTACTGTTTACAGATGCCCTGGAAATGAATACATTTTTTTTTCTAATGTTAAGCGGTAGTATTGTCAGAGAAAAACAAGATAATCACTGATTATAGAAGACTACACATTTGTATCTTTCACAAGGTCTTCGCTTTTCACAGCAGACCTAATAAATCAAATGGGTGCTTTGCTTTTTTAAGCAAACCAACTCGGCATTGGTGGTTTAAGCGAAGACTCAGTTTAGGAGCTTTCGTGTCTCTTATGATCAGTGATCAGTTCAACAAACTTTGCACCACTTGGTACATTACCCACACCAATCGGGACAAATACATATGGAAAGATGGTCATTTTGACGGATTAAAGCCTTGTGGCTAGTAAGCGACGTAATTCAGAGCACACTGCAGTATGCTACTTGCTTCCAGTAGAGGTAGTCGGGGGATGAGTTTTATGCAATTCATTGTATTAACATGGCAAAAAAACAAAACTTCAAGAAAAGAACCTCCATATATTATTATGAAGTAAGACAAAACTAAATCCCCTCTATGCCGGAAGTCATAGTAAGAAAGGTGCTTTGGATATTTTGAGCAATAGTTCAGCTTTGCTGTTGGTTGTAATAGTTAAATAGATTGTTCGGTGGATTACCAGTCCCATCATTCACTTGTGGTCCACAACAGCCACCTTTCCATAAAGTGCCTGTCTGTTTGTTTGAGATCACTCGGCTAATTGCTGATGCAACTCGATGCAAAAAATCCTTTACACAAACATGTAAGACCATTACTCATAAGGATACATTTAAACATTTACTATTTTACCTCCCTAGAGATCACTAAGTTCTGGATAGGAAGCACATTTTCACACTGTTAATTCCAGATGGGTGTTTGTGTCTGGTGCATTAATGCTTACTGAATATCTCACCCTTTCTGATTAAATTGATTAGTAATTAGCCCCCTACCGGAGTCATAGAAGCTTTTACTACTGGAAAGCCATTGATCTTCCGATTTTGCATATCTCCAGAGACACTTAATGCTGGTGACAACATGCATTCTCTAAGCACTGCCAAAGACCTCTATCTATCACAAAGATTACACATTTCGGTAGCAGAGACCAAATAAAATTACGTCCCCCCCCGCCAAAACATCTACAGCAAATGACAAAATTATTTTTTATACGCTCATTTTACCAGAAATAAATGATTCCTTTTAATGCTTTAATAGCATAAATAAATTTAACCTCTTCCAGGTACTGATGGGTCCGGCATCCGTTCTAACGTTAATCTTGACTTGTAGCCAAAGTTGTCACTATCATTTCTTCAATTTCCATTAACCTTTCTGCACGTTACAATATATTCGCTTACCGAGTGTGTTTCGAATGGAGAATAAATTATGCTAAATTTTAGTAGTAAATGCTCTCAGCATCTTGATTGAAAGGTGTTTTGGTTGGTTTGTTGAAAAGCAAAGCTGACTTCAGATAGATTTGGAATTTCTCATGGCCTACAATCTGTGTTATTCTTAGGAACTCCTGTTTGTTCAAGTGCTAGTTCACTGGGGAATGGAGTTTCCAGTGTACCTAGTAGCTGGCAAGACACCAGTCTGATGTTTATGGAGTCCATTAGAAATCCCCAGTGAACTTTAGATGAGAAACGGCCTATATTTTAAGGTAGGAGTTCTTCAAAAAAATATAATATTCTACACAAAATAGCAAGTTCATAAAATTATATAAATATCTATGCATAACAGTTCGTTGGAAATGAAATACTTAGAAACACTCTTCTTGCAAAAAGAGTGTGCGTTTGTTCACCAAACCGTGAGTTGTACGTGGGTTTATTAACTCTGCAGTTTGAGAAGCCAACTTCGGCGGATCTCTTTGGTAGGGGCCAAGTTGGCCTGGTTAATTTCTCATCTTATGTCAGCTCACCTACAGTTCACTGTTTAGTGAACTAATACCTGTCTGAGAGATTTACAACTGAGTGTAGATTTTCCAGTAAGACCGGGACGAATCGAAGGTCGAATGTGACTTTTTTTTTACAAGGGATCACTGGTGGCCCTGCCTGCTTATTTGCCACTTTTGCTAACTTATGGTCCATGTTCCTTATGTCCCTCGCATTTTATATATAACCCAGGACTGTAAAGCATTTCAGAACACTGTCGGTGATGGGGGGCAGTGGTCTTTGTCCCTAGGTACATCTGGAATGTAAATCTGGTCTTGTTTACAGCTTCACTTAGCATTTACAAGACACACGAGAAATCCTTCTCCAGTGAAAAATACTATGCCTTTAATGTTCTAGATAAGTGTTGTCCATCTGCTGAACCATATGGGGCATTCAAGATTCGTGTAAGACCCACAGGACACATGAAAAAAAACATCTATTCAATTAAACCACAGATATAAAAAGCTCCTATGATGATGAATGATATACTGCCTTTCGGACTGTTCTAGGTCAACCAAAGATCTGTTCCATTAAAGTAACTCTGAACGGTATTTAGATCTCCCTAAAACTATATAACGTTTTTTTTAATCATATTTACTTGATTTTTTTAAAAATAAGCTTTTCAGGCAATCAGGCCCATTGAGCTTATCTCTAGCCTTCTAAGTTCTGTAAGAGGTCAAGGTTTTGGCCCATCTATGCTTAAACCAAGATGAGCAAATAAGTAAACCCTAACTGTGTGTCTGCAATGTCATTTTCAATGCTTTAAACCATTTTTTGGTTCTTAACAACAAATTCTGTGTTGCTTTTATGAGATTAATCCTAAAGAGGAAAGAATATAATGACAAATGTGCTAAAGCTTATTTACTTGATACTCTATAAATTACAATTAATGTCTTGTCTTAGTGGAACAGAACCCACAGAGTATTATTACAGTCTAAATAGTTTTTTTTACATACATAAATAAGGTGTTACAGAGTAATCCAGTTATCCGAGTCAAAAGGGGCTTGTTTTCATAAAGCACATCTGTTGTATGCTAGTTTAGGATGTGTTTAACACTATTGTCTCACCTGTTCTACTGTTAGGACTTTATACTACAGCTTAGACCTATTGATAAATCACGAGCTTCATTTTAAACGATACTAAAAGTGCTAAGGTACACAATACTATACACTTTCATATAAACATCTTTTATATTCAGAAAATGCCAAGCAAGTTCACTTGTACGTAAGGCCAGCAAATCAGCATATAAAATAAAGTGCAATAAAATGCAACTGTTTTATTAAAAGCTACAACCCACTGATCTACACCGCAATGAATTTAGTGCAAAACTTATCCCATGATAAATGGCATTTTATCGTTATGTCTCTTTTCCATGTACCACGGAATCCCTTGTGGGTCCAGCATTGTGGGTCCACTTTTGCCCATAAGCGTGTGTTTTTGGTACTTTTCACTGGCTGCGTTCCCTTCTCTACCATGAGATAGCGTTAGCCAATTAGGTATACGAAGCAGAAACACATTAGGGAATCGCTGCAGCCAGCCGTTTAACCCATTCCCACCTGAGGCGAAACATGTCATGCCTGTGGTTATCGTTTTGTGTATCAACTGGTTCTGCAGTGCTGAATGGGTTAAACACATGCTTTGCGTTCGCTGTACCCTATATAAGCAGAATATAGCTCTGATCATAGCAAAGAAGCCATTTTTCCTTTGCACGGGGGCTATGTCGTCTTTTAAGTTGTTTAATGTCTAGAGTCATTAGTGCCCGCAGTCCCCCCTCCCTTATTAAAATCCTCTCCAGATCTTTCGTAGTGGCCTCGAATCCTCCCCTCTCTCCAGCATGCGCTGGTGGAAGAGCTACGACTGGTACCCTGCAAAGGGCCCCTAGCACTTGCTGGCAGGTCTGCTCTGCTCCGATCAGTACAGATAGTGCTTCAGAGAGGGAGAGAAAGAGAGAGAGAGAAAGGGGAGGGGGAATCCAGGAAGAGAGCCCAAGATGAGAAGTGAAAAAAAGGGGGGAGAGAAAAATAATTAAAAGGGTCTCATCGGGGACATCCTGGCCCACCATCCTCTGTGGACTCCAACTCCTATCAGGTGCAGCCTTGTAACGCTTTATAGGAGTTGGAGTCCACAGAGTTTGCCAGTGCCTGGGTTTTTCATAGAGGGACATTAAGCAGTCAATATAGAGAGGAGCGCAAAACGGAGAATGAAATGAGAGTTGAGGGGAAAACATGTTTTCTACGCGTGTTTTTTGCACACATGGAAAACCAAGGAGGCACGGGGAAAGAAAGGATACATGACACGTGCAATGTGTTAGGTGTAAAGTATGTACGGCAAGATGGGTGAGTGACAAAAAAAGTGCAAAATAGATCCTACGGACGAAGACCTGATTTTAAATAATTGTTATAGAAGGGGTTCCGGACCTAAATACACGCCATTTTATTTACAGAGCGCCAGCAGTTTCTATCGCCGCATTACAAGAGGGGAGAGCGAAAATTATGAATAAAATTAAAATTTACAATAACATGAACACAAGGTCAGAGTGGGCATTTCCTGAATAGAAAAATAAAGGTGGTATACGTGAAAATGTGAAATACTCAAGAAATGTAAAAAAACAACAACACACTAATTTAACGAATTGATTCGTCACATGACATTTACATGTTTACCCTCGGAAATTTTCCTATACTGCAGCATTTGATTTTTTTTGGGGGGTTAACAGCTATTAATGGTTGGTTTTCACCTATAAAACTCTTCCTGGTGCCTTCTTGTTGCAAACGCTGTACAAATATTCACTTACCTGTCCTTTTTATCATTTCTCTATAATGCTTAGGAAAAGATGGATAATCTTTGGGAGGGTGACAAATCCACTTTATGAAAGTTCTACGCCAGGGGATAAGCAAAGTAAAATAATGGTAAGAGTTTAAATATATCACTTTTTGGAGTATAACAAGCCCTTTTTTCTTAAATTACCTCAGACTTGTCAGCAAACACTTGTCAGTTCAGTGGATTTGTTCCAGTCATATTTTTATCACATGGACGATGGATCTTTTTCTCCAAAACTCATGGCCTAGAATGTTAAAGTTGCACCCAAAGTCGTAAGACGCAAACTGAATTTACCTCACAACGGAAGAATTTGCGGTTTGATTGGGGTGTTGAATAGTTTTGTTATTTTCAGATCTTTGCTGACATGACCATTAAGAACTTTTTTTGACTCCATTTATTTTCTAAATGTACTAATAAAAACTACTAGCTCCCTTCCCTATACAGTTTTTATTTCCATGGCCTTCACCAAACAAGTAAAAAATCGTGTGGTTTCTATGTACATCCCAGTATTGTAAAACTAAACTTTTATTAGGATAATATCAAAATGGAAACAGTAACCAAGAAAATAATCTCCCACGGATACCTCTAACTAAACCAACAAAACAAAAGAAGAATGGCTTTAGAATTAGGGCATTTTCTCCATTAAAAATGCAATGGCTTTATTATAGTTCAGCCATACTGAACACCAGGCAAATGCCCAGTGGGCTACTTCCAATATGGCTTTATACACACTCATCTGCCCCTCCAGCAGCAGATTGGGTGCAGAACTGTGTGGACACTAGCCTTGGGCCACAGTGATTGTGCCCACTGGCCTTAAAGTGCCGGAGCTGCCTCATTGTCCCCAGGCGGGCACTCTTGAAAGAAGGAGTACCTTGATTAAAAAAAAAAATAACTGGAAAAACCAAGGACCTGAGAAGTGTTTTGTTGATGTCTAAAATAATGTTTCTTAGGGAAACCAGAATATCCCAAGGTTTGAATACTTGGAGAAAATACCACCGAGAGGGACAAAAGAACTCAACTGGTTCTCTGTCAATCACCAACCCATGTTCTTCCTTCTGCAAAACTTGTGTTTGTACTGAATTTTGAGATCAGAACAGCCTCAAAACAGGCAACCCATTGAGGCATGTGGGATATATGGTTTCCAGTCCCCGGAGAAACAGTTCTTCTCGGCTATAATCCAAAATGGGCATTCAGCATTGTTGTGGACATTCCAGAATGGCTGCTATCTGGCACCATCTACAGTTGACCTAAAAATGTTCCTAAACGATGCTCTGTAAGGAGATAGGAAAATGATTTAAACCAACAGGTGTATTTTCTTTTCATTTTGAGTTGGGCGTGCTTCAGAAACATATAATTATCCACATTGTATCAACATTTTAGACTTTTTGGTAGCTGTTACTGTGCGAATTGCATACTTCTAGATCAAATCTATATTTTAGGCTTAGATCATGACTATATTTATGACAAGTAAGCAAAGAGCCAGAGGTTCGATACAGTATAAAGAAATATATCATTTCTATCTATATTCTATGAAATATCATTAGTAACAAAATACAGTACAGACTAGCATCCTACAAAGTAATAAAATGCACAGAGATACACAAAAGGGAGTGAGATAAATCTCCGATGGTCGTCAGGCATCCAGGGTGCCAACATTTTACTTATTCTAATCTTTAAATTTATTATATACTTGGACTATTCTATTTTAGCAAAAGTGACCATAACTAACCACAGTTTATCATGACACCACTAAAAGTAGAGGCTTTTCTGTCACAGCGACCTTGTTTTTTTGGTCTTTTATCACAGGGTGTATGAGTTGCATTTTGACACAAACCAAATTGATGTTTTAATGCAGCATCAAACTACCTCTTTTTCAAGGAATGCTGCTGGGTATTATAGAAGAACATTCTCCTAGGTTTTCTTGAAAGGATGAGGAATTGTTGGCAAATGCAATATCTGCATAAAGGAACATAATGTATAACAAACATACACAATCTGCGACTCTCATCTAGAATAGAGAAAGCAAGCTGTAGAGGGTTGACATTTCTGGGGCTTAGTAGATGATCAACAGTTGAAGGCTTGGCTCCTGAGTATGGCTTACAAATGCTGATCTCTGCAGGACACTCCGTAGCTGCAACATGTAGTTTTATGGTTGAGAATGTTACAACTTCCTAACAGAGCTGCTAAGACTGGCCGTGGAGGCCAGTACGTCTCTGTAATGCAGTTAAGGGAAGCGATGTCATGCATGACATCACCAGGAAGTGCACTTGTGCACATGACACTGATCAGTTACTTCTGCTTCCTGGAAACAGCAAATGTGGTTTAATGTTTAATGTGAGCTTTAACATTCTAAAGTTTACGCCATCCAGAGTTTTGTTTTTGGCTTACGTTACTCTAATTCAGCTACCTCTAAAAACATAGTTTTTGAAGACCAATGTTCCTTTACTAAATTTAGTTTCTACCTTTTATTTTATTTGATATAGTGTTATGTATAGTCTAATATTTAATGCTATTCATTCATGTTGCTTCTTATTTGACACAACTGAACAGAACAATAATTAAATTAGATACTGTTAGACTATCGTGATGTTTCTTTGATAAATAATCATACTCTGTCTGCAACGTTTTTTAGCAATATAAGAAGGATCTGATTTTAACTTTTAACAAGAAGTAATTTTCTCTTCTAGCATAGACCTTTGAAGCTCCAGAGCTGGAACCTCATGGCACGAACACTATGATAGTCCAACCTTAGGCCTGGCAGGCTCAGTAGACTCTAGAAGAAGAACGGCATTTTGACCTCTTAATAGATAATTGTTTTGTTAATCACCACATTGTGTGGCAGAATGTTCAGCATTGCTAATGTCACAGGACATTAACGTGCTGCTCAGGTCCATGTACATATAGTGAACATCAGACATTAGCACTTGGTGTAGCTGCCTACGTACATCAACAGAAAAGTAGAAAACCTAGAGACCAGCTTAAAAAAAACTGTAATCCAGCTTATTCTTTGAACATGCTGAAGCCATTTGCGTATCTTACTTTTGAATTATATGTTCAACGCAGATTTCCTTGCAGAAGAAATACTTTTCTACCAAGACAAATAGATACAGAATAAGGAAACAAGCTATCCCCAGCCATCACAATTTATACTTTGGTTACATTTTCACAATTTTACTCCCTGTCGTTCACAACAGCGCAGCAAACCTGATTTACACATCAGTAATTGATTATTCTCAAGGAAACAAAAAGTGCCTACAGTTCCTGTCCATAAAAAAAACATTTACGCTGGGATGCATTAGATGTGTCCGCACTGCATTTCTTTTAAAGGCACAGTAAATTTCAGGCAGTATTGATCGCTATTTATTAATAGTGGCTCGTTACGCGGCTTTACATAGTAGCCTTATCTCCACTCGAAAAGCAAGGGGCCATTGGTTTGTTAAATTTTCAGTGTGCACATTTGTCTCCAGTAGTGCACAGTTACGGCACAACTCCTGTTTGGGACAATGTCACCAGGTTTAAAAATAATTCAGAAATGTGGGTTATCGTTTACACTGTTGTTAATAGTGTCAGCAATGGATATTTCTTTTACGTTTTATAATTTGTGTAAGATTACATATTTTTCTCTTTCTATGCCATTTAACCTACAATTAATAATTTTACTACCTGTTAAATAAACATAAAATCACATAAATAAAAGTGACTAAAAAGAGAATAAAACCCGAACAGTCATAATTAATGTATCTACGTAACATATATATATATATATATATATATATATATATAATTAGCACTTTCTATTGCCGAGAAGTGTCTACGCAAAAAAGCAAACATCTACTAAATTTATTTTCCTAAGAGTAAATATTTGATTTATGACCTCAAGTGTGCTTCGATGGTTAGCAGAACAGCAAGACTAGACAGTGGCATTAGATCAACACATTAGTACACACGTCCTCTCGTTTTTTGTTTTTTTTCCACCTTAAGGTCCACTGTTTATTTATTTTAGTAATTTAAACTGCCAAACTCATAAGGATCCGAAGGGAAAATAGCTGTTTAAAAAGAACACGAAAGGGTAAGGCATTAACAGGGCTAATTAAATAATGTGTTCCGTAACGCTTAGTAAGATTACACTTACACTTAATAAGTGTATTTCTGATTTTAAAATCAGTGCTGAACGGGAAAAATCAAAGATCACTCAAATAGAAAAATATCTTAAACAGATAGAAAAAGGGAAATAAAAATCAATAAAATAGGGCAATAAAAAAGGCTAGACAGGGAGGGAGGGAGGGGGATAGATGTGGCGTATTGGTGGGCAGGATTATGATGTAAGAACTAAATTACTAGATGAGGAAAACACTGAAATGGTTCAACATTTTTTTTTGTTGTTCACTTTGGGCTGCCAAAATTTGAAGTGAAGAGTGGTGAGCTAAGGAATGAAAGAGAGAGAGAGAGAGGGAAGGGGGTGGAGAAAAAGACAGGGAGAAAGAGTCAGAGTCAGGGAAGAGACTATACAAGCCCGTGATCTTGATGTGGAGCGATAAAACTTGTTATGAATGGATTAACAGCACTTGCAGCAGAAGAAGCTGTTTCGGAGGACAATGTGCCAACGTAGGTAATCTAAGTGCCTGCAACACTAGGTAGGAAGCATGCTGTTGCTTTTATGAATGAGGTGCTGTGCATACACATGTAGCTGACTGACTGTGTCTGTGAACTGGTGACCCTGCATCTATCTTCTGTGTCTTTATTTTCCAGCTCACCACTTTATACAATTGTTTTCGCTCTTCCCTGGCTTATGTTTTTTATCCATCTAATCCCCGTATTTCCTCTCCTATATTTTTCACTACCTGTTTTCTTTTTCTGTATTCTATTTTTATTTTGACTTAAGAAACTACCTAGTAAATTTGAAATCCAAGCGCCGAGGTCCTGAATTGACCCTGGACAAGTCACTTTAAAGCTGTGTCTAACAAACACCAATAATATACTGTAAGCTTTTGGGTTCAATAACTGTTTTTTTCATTTTTTTTAATACATGTGCTAAAATTCCAAAATAAACATGACTTGTAGTATAAATTAATTTTACTACTGATGAGTCTAGAATTACATTGTATTGCTAAACAGTTATTGTTTGCAGATGATTTATGTTGAATTTTTTTATAGTTTTATTTTTTTTTTGCGGAATGTATCATTGTATTTCATTAAAATATACTTTAAAAAATAGAATTTCTGTCTTTTCCAGAAACATGTAATTCTTCTGTATTTTTTTTTTTTTTTAAGGAAAGCGAATTATATAGTACAGTATGTACAGACCTGAATCACAGCTTAGAGTGGGGGGTCTGTTCAGGGGGTAAAGAGATTTTGTTTTAAACATTTCTAACTGTGTGATGTCCTTGACAGGGCAGGCAGGTGTGAAAACAGACATGTTCTCTGAGATTTCAAAAGCATGCAGCAAAAACAAGGTCAGGATGAACACACAGTAAATATGCTCGCTCTCTCTCCTTTTTTTTTGCCTTTTGCAGATAAAGGCAAGAGGGCAACATTTCTTCTTGTATTAAGGAATGCCTACCTGAATAAGGACCTGCAAGCAGAGAGGGGGTTTCACAGCAGGCAAGGAGGAGCTAGAAACCGAAAAGGGGGGAAAGAGATGAAAGAACCAGAGGAGATTAAAAGCATGAATAGGAGAAGGGGGGCAAAAAAGGGAGCCAAGAAGGGGGGTAAGAGAGGGGGTCATAGATAAAAGATGAGGGATGAGGCTGGTGAAGGGACAAAGAAGGAAAATAAAAAAGGTTTGCAAGAGATAAACTAGAAGTTACAGGTAGGTCACTGGACAGATGGAACTTGTGTGCAACATGATGCCCTTGCCGTTGAGTCATTTTCCAAATAAATAGAGGCAATAGTGGTTATTCATGGGGAGCTTGTCTGTACTCAGATACATTGTAGTCCTCTTACTGAGAAAATGTTAGGAGTTGCGAGATACCTGACATTAAGAAGATCTGTTTCGAGAAACATACACCCACAGGTATGTAGACAAGCATTCCAGAAAAAAAGAACCGTAGATAAGTTGTAGTAAGACGGATGGACATAAATAGACTGGTGATATTGTATAGAGAAGCGTGTGCTGCTGATAAACAATACTATTATGTAATAATGTAGGTAACTCTGAGAAGACACAAATAATAAATAAGGTATGGAAGATGCTTCAGGAAGCTCTGGTTGATAAAATAATGCACATAAAGATAGATTCAGAAGATTTGATGGTAAAATAAGCTGTTTTTTTGTAACCTGCCTGCACCTTGTCTAAAACGCAAACTTACATTCTGATCATATTATGCTTACCCCAAATAATCAAGAACGTGGCTATCGCATTGCAAACGGCAGAGATATAAAGATAAGATACCATAGGTCAAATATTATACAATATTGCGTCATGGTATACCTGGGTGAAACATTCATTTTTATGTTATGTGGTATGAATTTCCCAAAGCACATGTTTGACTAATATATTATTTTAGTCAATAATTTGAAGGAGTATTTGAAGGAGTATATAAAAGTATTTGGATAGAAAAAAAACCCAGAGATTTTACAAGCAAAGCTGAGAATATATTGAGAAAAGTGTGAGGCAAAATATACAGTAATTAAGAAACTAACAAATTAGATGACAATTGTAAGATCACGATGCTAAGAAAATACACTCCAACCTCTGATACTTCCCGTAAATTGGCCAGGATTTTGTTGTGTTAATAGTTGTTTAACTTAACGTGTGCCAAAGTAAATTTTGCAAAGTATTTCCATATAGGCATCAGTGTATGGGTTTGTTAGCAATGCTGTAACATTGGTGGAGCGGGATATTAATGACTGACCAACGAAGCACACATTTTTCTAAATGAATGACCTCAGATACTGAACAACCTCTTGGGGACTATTGATGATCCTATTCCAACTGTGGATTTCCATCCACGCACTATATTAGGTCTTTATTCATTTATGTCACTCCATTCCTTAAAATGCAGTGGGCTACAGCCATATCGTTATGGGTCTAGGAACCCATGGGGGGATGGGATGGCACAATGCCTCCTTGATTACTCAGGGGGTTTGGACACAGTAGCGGCATTCCCAGCTGAAGTACTGATTGTATCATAAGATAACAGAATGGGGTAAGCTTTAAACACCCCAGAATGCTTTGGATTTCCTTATTCCTTTCCTGTTGGCTACAAATACTAATTTGTCAATTAGTCAGAGAGATGCCAATTTGTTCCAATGCCAATGCTTAAATTTTGCAGTGGTAACCAATATATCTGGAAAAGTACACCAAGTCTGAACCTATACTAAATAACATGAAATACAAAGTAATGTGAATGAAATGTGCAGGAACCACTGGAACAGAGAGTCCAGGGCATTATTACAATCTGATTGCTTGTACGTTCTGTAATGATAACAACAGTGACAAATACAGCATTTTAGTGAGTTTATTTTCCATTTATATGTGTTGCTCCTTTCTCCACACTCGAGACCAGACATCCTGTTTTTATATTTCTTGTAGGGTTTTGAAGATTCTCAGATCCAAGTGAGAAAGGAAGAAGAAGGAGGGACTGAACAACATTTACCTTCCACCTTATCCCAAAATTTAACCACACCAATGACCACTCAAGGAACTAAAAGAAGAAGATAAACTACAACTTAATCCAGAAACTCCGGTGCCCATTCCAATTCCAGATTGTCATAAAAACCTAATATGGAACTTGAGCTCATATAACGTTATCTATATATAGAGTCATTAAGAAAGAGTTGGGCTTTGTTATGCCAGCATGCAACCTCTAAGATGATGATGCTCTCTTTCTCCAGTCAATGTTTGCATCCACAACTATACTTTACAATGGCGCTTTGCTACAATTCATGTTTGCTTCCCTGCTGGTTCACTCCAATTCCCTATTGACTTTAGGTTTACACTATTTGCTTTGTTTTATTACTGTCACCTGTATATACAACACATAGTACTTGTCTTTTTTTGTACTTTGCTTCCACTTTAGTGTAATTCCACTTTCAGCGCTTAAGTATCAATGCCCCTTCAGCACACTCCCCGCAGCATAAATATTCCTACAAGTTTTGTCCTGTACGGCTTGTTTCACTGGTTTATAGACCATTCCCAGTGTTCCCGTCAACTTACAGTTTCTTCCCATATATCCATTTGTTGCTTCTTCTCTGGGATTTCTTCCCGTAATTATTGAACTCCGGAGCCAGCAGCCTAAAAGTGCAACTTCTAGTTACAGTAGGAATGGGGAGGTAGGACTATTAAGGAGAGAAAAGCTGGAAGAGACTATGTGAAGCCTGTAAGGTGGAAAATATGGCAGCAGAAAGCATGTGGTAAACATATGATACACATGTGTTAGTTTAACATCTGGCCGAGAACATATGTTAGGAATCCATCGGGGGCTGTAACATCACACATCCAAAATTCTGGACTTTTTTTTTAGCCCGTGGCTCCTGCAATACGCAGGGAGACGGATGGTCAGAGTATTTGTTAGCATAGACCGAGAAGAAAAGGCTACGCTAGGAGCTACTATGTAGAAGAGAAGGGCTATCAGATCTGATAAAGGAAGAAAAAAACAATTAAAAGGAAAATACTTCTTGAGAGATTTGGTGGCAGTGGGCAAAGTCCATGAGACAAAGAACGAAGGCAAGAAACAAGACTTCAAGAGACATTATAACTAAAATCCATAGCCCTGAAACATGAAGGAAAAGGATATATATTTTGTATATAAAAAGAGATGAAATATTAAGTACATTAAGTAAAAATAAGGCTGCTATCAAACAGCCTTATATGATCACACAGCCAGCTTCAAAGTAACATCAGACATTGCTACATTGATCAGCTGGAGTGCCTATTTTCTGGTTTAATCATAGGCGACTTAGATTAGTAAAGCCAAGATGGAATGCTTGTGGATACCTCTTTTGACCATTTTCTTTCTGTCGTGTCGGGGCAGACCCCAAAGAGAAGATTCTGCCTTCCAGCGGAAGCAGGAACTGATCTTAAAGGCCGAACAGTTGAGGGCACTTTCTCTGCAAGAACCTTGTTGGCTGGGTAGAGATCGCAGGCCTATAGTTAATCCTCAAAACCATCCCCTTGGGGCCTACCCTATAAAGCATCAATGGCACAGGTACAAAACCACACAAAAGGAATTGGACTGCCAGGCCCATGGATCGGAGACCTGTGGTGTGGACAATCAAAAAAAGGAGAAGAACAAACACAGGAAGAGCTTAGGTGTCATATCCCAATTGAAGGGTAGAGCTGCTTGGGAAGCTAGGCACAGTTCTAAGAACCATATCTTATTTAACAAACACATGCCTAAAAATTCTAACAAATACAAGAGAAGTGCTAAGAAAACAGCAGAAATATTTAATCCAACAGCAAAGAAAGGACGATACCCTCGAGATGCTGATTTTAATGTCTCAGGAAGGATTTTACCTAATTTCTCTTTACCTGCGTTAAAACACCAGAAGTTGTCCAGTTATGGCTCCATCTATTTTTCCGGGGTCCGAAGTCAATTGGTGTTAAATCCAGACGGAGAGCTGCGAATCCCCCGTGAAAGGTTCACTCTGGAGCTGTGGGTGAAGCCTGATGGAGGACAAAATGATCCGGCAGTCATAGCAAGTAAGAACCCAGACGTTCCCCATGTTTACGTTAATTTCTATGTCTCGACAGTTTGGTTGCCATCTGTTAGTTGTAAGCTTAGAACTGATAGTTCCAGTAACAACTCAATGTTTTCATCATCGTATGGTTGTTAATGTGTGTCACCAATTATTCATCCTTTCTCTAAGAATTCATGAAAGACACGGATTGTGTTGACAGTGCCTGTGGGGTGTATTCCCTAAAACAGATGTTTTTAAGTAAGTAGCATATTATGAAGGGTCAACGGTAGACCTCCAAGAAGGGCTGAGCTGGCCTTGTATAATGCATAGGACAACTTCACCAGGGTAATAAATAGTTAAAATAAGCTGAAATGTTCAAATCAAAGTAAACTCCGCATCTAGTGAATGCACCCCTATTCAATAGGATTGTAGACACCCAGGTCATGTTTGGCTGTCCGTATTAGCCACTAGGCGTTGAAGTAAACTTCAAAGGATTTCTTGTATGGTAGGTCCCCATTCTGCAAGACAAGCCCATAGCTTCTAGTATACATCACAAAATGAAGGGGCGTACCTGCCTTTTAATGATACCACTGGAGTAATTAATGTAAGTTGTTTTTTGTAACGTTCAGAGAGACCGCTATAAACTGTCTCCATATGCCCTACTTTTTTGAGAATTAGTAAGTCTACAAATGGAGACATAAAATAAACTATACAGAGTATGCCCCACATACAGTACAGCTGCCTGTGGACACAAATAAGCAATGTTTTGAACACATGCAGCTCCCACCATGTTGAAACTTTTGGGTGCCTACAGCGACAAATATGTGTTTCTTGCACACACAAACTTATCCATATTGATCCAGGTTATGGAGTACCTCGTTTCTGCCTAAACACAAAGGAGCACAAGGAGCTAACCACAATCTCCTATTGTACCTACAAACTGTGACAATGAAGGGGGTATGCAGTCAATTTTCAGTAATTTAGAAAATAACTGTTCTCCCGGGACTAACAAGAATACTTATATGCATCTTACCCTATCCAGCTGAGCATCTCTTATACAGAGGCTACCCTAAAGGAGCATGATCTAGGCTGGACAGCGGTATCAACCTAGGCGGGGTAGTTAGAGTGAAGCAAGTCTACAAATGGATGCAGAAAATGTAAGGGAAGAGGAGGGACTAAGTAGGGGTTGGGGTTAAAAGGACTAGAAAGATGTACAGACTAATGAAACATTGAAGCTTTTTTCTCCCCTTCCTTAATACTCTGCTTCCAGAATACTGCCACTGTCTGTATTCTGCTTCACATGCCTGCCACCTATGGCTTCCATCGAATTACTATTTTACTATAGCATAGCTCCCAAGTGTCCCTGCTTGGTACCTACCCCCCCCCCAATGTCCCTCTTCTAGGATTCAGATCTCAGAATGCTTACTAGGTTTGAGTGTGTTCCATGGTTCTAAAGCCCTAAAAGACACAGTAATGCGTATTGAAACAAAAACTAATGTATTTATTAATATATTCTATAATATAAGTAAGAAATGATATATTTTCAAACACAGAGATCCATGTATTTGCTTTAAAATAACTATTTCTTTATCCTGAATTGAATTGTGAAACACTGCATAGCTGCTTGGTTTCCTCCTTTACATAAGCTTGCCTAGCAAGCAAGACAGAGAAATACTCGACCAATCTGTATCTCTTTCTCTGGTGTTAGGCTGCAACATCAATAAGCGAATTTGAATATTTAGATTGTGCAGCTCTGACAAAGTCATGGGAGCCAGTGTGTGTGTGTGTGTATGCGCGTGTGTGTGTGTACGCACGTGTGTGTGTGTGCATGTTGTGTGTGCATCACCAGTGCCTGCACAACACAGATGCATTAATTCCTCCCAATGGCCTTAAAGTGGCCAATTTTAATCCCCAGTGCGTTTGTGCCTTCATTTCTAGGATCTCTGAATGTTTGCTGAGTGTATCAGTATGCTACATCCCTAAAAATCACAATATAGAGTGTGTAAATATATTTGTAAATTAAACGGTGTGAATAAAAGCATGCTCTGTGGTTTAAAACACAACAATAAAATCTTAACTACTAATGAACGCTAGCTTTAATTTTTGTGCATTCGCCTTTAATTTAGACGGTGCATAGTGGTACTTTGTTGTGACATGGAAATACAGGAACACATAGAGTCAAGGTGAAACTTGTATTGGTTAACTGGATAGAATTGTAGTTCAATTGAAATACCACCTTTAAAGAAAACTAATGTATTTTCTTTGGGGAAAAAATATGAATGAAAGACACTTTAATTTTACCTAAAGAAAAGACCTGAGTTGTCCTTCCTTGAAACAACAAAAGACTGTTAAGTGGGTAAATATCTGATATTCACCAAGGGATGATCACTGTGTGGAGATAGATACTTTAAAAGTGATCATATCACTAGGTTGCTATGGTGATAGGCAGGGGCTTAACTAGAAATCACAGGGCCCCAGTGGAAACAATTGCCCTGGGGCCCCCAGCCTCACAAAGTCCCACAGTACCACATTTGTCCCCAAACAGCTTGTGAATACCACATCTGCCCCAAGCAGCTTATCAGTGCCCCCAAACAGCCTGCCTGTATCATCTTTGCTCTAGCTTGTAAGTGCCCCCAAACAGCTTGACTGTACCATCATTGCCCCTTCTTCACCCAACTCTGGTACAGATATGTAAACATACTTACACAAATTTACTCATGCTAACACACACTTACTCACACTTACTAACACACACGTACACACTCATTCTAACACCACTCATGCTAACACACACTCCATTTCACACCACTTGCACATCTATGCTCACACACACATTTACACATCCACATCCATGCTCACAAACACTTAAACATAGATATTCACATGCTCACATACACTTTACCATAAACATACATGCTCTCATAAACTTATGCATGGACATCCATGCTCTCATACACTTATGCATGGACATTTATGCTGACATACATTCATACATGCACATTCATGCTCACATACATACAAACATATATACACCCCTCCCACACCTCTTTTCTTCTACTTGATTTCACCGCAGGGTCATGTCACATGACGTAGCATAACGTGATCTTACTACTTTCCTGTCTCTCCGTGCCGGTTTCAAATTGTTAGAAAGGGCCCTTGCAACATGGACCTTAACTGCCAAAGAGGAAACTGAAAATAGTCCTTTTGGGTATAGAGGATCAGAGGTCACTTGTTAGTTATGATCCTATCCCAACTACATACACACAGGAGAGTGATTTAGAATGGTGTAAATTCTGCCAAAAACCCCAGAACTTTTTGTTGAGCCGAGTAAAACTTCAATCCAACAGAACTGGAAAAATATCTTACTTTAAAATGCAGTCTTGCTGCAGTCCTCCTCATACATGGTCTGACTATTCCTGTCACTGGTTGCATGAACCAGTCAAATAGTGGCAGAGAAGTGCTCTTATTGAAATCAAAGGCAGCACGTTACACGCATACGCACTGGGGTCTGAACAGGTGTCCCTGAGACCGTGCTGGACCTGACTAGGCGAGTATATCATCCCAACTCATCTCCTGCAAGGCATTTAGCTGGAGAGTGTGGAAGGGACCAACACATATGGGTGATTCTGCAGAATCCATCTTTACAATGGCAAACCAGACAACATGAATTCAAAGGCTATAAAATATATATGATGACCTGTTTTCTCCTTGTGCTGCAAACTCACATTTTTGCATGGAAAGTTCTGCGTTTGATTTCACTGGGATCACTTTCCAACCCACAAGCACTCACAGTTTAGTGAATAGACTCCATCGTCTATTGAGTAAATAAGTAAGTAGATTGAGGGTCCCTAAGCATCATCATTGATTCTATAATATTCCCATACCACTGACCACCAACAACATTAAATTTGATCCTAGTTTTGTCATATAATTTTTTTTGCTTTAGTGGGTCAGGGAGTGTACAGGAATATTTGACTTTAAGAGCAGCCAAAAAAATAGTTTTAAGCATACACGTACGTGCCTTAATGAACTTAATGGCCAGCTCCTGGGAAACAGCCTGCTGCAATAATTCTAATTACACTTGTTTACTTGTACCTATCGACTGATTTGATCTGTTGGGCTTTCTCACGGTATCCCACGGGGAATATATCAGGCCCTTACTGATTGAACCTTTATGCCATTCATTTGAAACCTTTAGTGGGCACGTCCCATCTAATGTGAAATACCTGTGTGCAGAACTGGTATTGATGTTCATCATAACCCTTTGTATTCTGGTGACATCAGAGCTACCTGTAGTTTGTCTTTGCTTGTTTGTCAATTTGTGTAATTCATTTGAAGACATTAAGGTTACAAGTAAAAGACTATAGTTAGTGGTGTGTTCTAGGGTGTCGGGTCTAGGGGGCAGATGCAGCACACAGTCATGTTCACCTGGTGATGTGCATCTTAAAAGTGTAGTGCCGAGATATGACATCATAGGCCAGCGCTCAGCTGTAAGGATGGCGGCGTGAAGGGGGACGACTGGTGGTGCTGCCCTGGGATAGACCTTCAGGATAAGGTTAATACACTGACTTTTTTTACTTCACATAAGTGGCAAAAAAGTGGCAATGCTAGCATCTAATCCTGAACTTATTTCCCTTATCTTTACCACAACTTTACTAAGGCTGCTTTAACCAGGTCCCAACAATGAGCAACTTAACAAAAGGAATTGATAAACATTATTGGAAGGAGTAATCATGAAGATCCTAAGAACGGGAAAGTATAGGAATTAGGCAAACAGACACATTCACGCCAATCCAATAGATTTGAAATGTCAATGAATGAAGTAAGGACATCTTTGCTGTATAGTTATTAATAATCTCTACACCCAATGCTCTGTAGTTCTATATAGATGAGAAAGCGGTTCTAAATCTCTTTTTTTCACTATCATTGCTAATCAACTTACAGGTTAGTTTACAATCATGCTGCTTGTTCCTCGTCTTACCATTCATGTTCTTTTCAATTTGTCTTGCTCTCCTTGACAATCAATTTTTCATTTTCTAGCTTAGTTAATCTGATTGCTGTTTGAAGATTTTCTTTGCGCCTGTGAAGTCTTTAAATCAAGCCGTTTAAATGGACCATTTGCTTTATACATTTTAAACACCCTTGTCTTACCTTTCTGCTGCTTTCTGTTAATAAAACACAGATGACAAAGTGGGATTACTTTCACTCATCTGGATACAACCTTAGATTTCTTTTGAACAGCTGATATTTAAAAAGTCCAAATCAAGTAGGGGACTTATTTTGCTCATCGGTTGCAGCTCTCATGTTGCAATTTTTTTTCTTGATTTCTTTATGATGTCATATCCACCGATCATTCTCAGAAAGGATAGAAGAAAGCGAGGCAGAAAATTTTAAGTCCCAAAGAGGGACTGACCCTCCTAGGTACAGACACATGGGAGGTATTGTTAAAAGACGTTCATTTATATAGACTTATCCTGTAAAGATGTTCTCAGTGTGTTAAAGTTAGTTTTCTAAAACTAGAGGGGTTTTAAACCAAGCTCCTTTATCCTGTGATATGAGCAACTGAGCCTTCCAAACATCCCTAGACATTTCTCTAATTAAGAATATTTTGTTGATCTGACATGGTTTTTTCATCTACATAACAAAAAAAAAAAAAACAGACTTGCTGTGGTCCCTGTTCACTAAATGCTTTCGGACTTTGTAGTCTGATCCCATTAATCCAATTAGTTTCACGGTCATTTAAATCTCCTATAATTAAAATCTGACACAATTATTTTTTTTTTCCACGCAGTGTTTTTGGAAGTATGGTGGAGCAATCACAGCTGTGGTCAGGAACAGACCTATTTACCTTTGGTATTGTTCTAGGACTGACCCAGGGCAGCGCTCCCAGCCTCCACTATCCCCAGTACAGAGCACCGCGATATAATGTCATATCCTAGCGCTCTGTGTCTCAAAATATATAAAGACCTGTGTTGGCTCTGCACAGTCCTCCATATTGTAAATGGGTTGGTTGGAGAGATCAGATATCTCTCCTGTGAACGTCCCATTGAGCAACAGCTCTCTGCAGTGCCTGATTGCCCAAGAGGGTGATCAGCCCCTGGCTTTTGCTAACACCCTGGACCTGCCAGCCTTGGGCAGAATATGAGACCCCGCTGGTTGCCTCAGTTACTGGGGCTCCAAGGTGTCTTGCATCCACTTCAGCCACCCTAGGGCACCCCTGGCTTGGGGGTTAGCAGAAGAGCAGCAGGGCCCTGAAGGACCACCCTCGCAGGTGAGTCGGCCCTGCATAAGTTTACGTATTGGCCCCTAATGTTTTAATCAGGGCGGCCAAGGGAGCATCCCTTGGTGGACCTCTATGCTCCAAACTATCATACCTCCTCATTTTTTGTGCTTCGCTTTCCATCCCTTATGTCCCTTTTTTACAAGTTCAGAATGTTTGCTGTCTATAAGTAAATCATAGTGTTCCACGGCTCTAAAAGTGACGATAGTGTATCAACAACAGCAGAAAACTGATCTATTAATCCAACTGTGTAAATAAAGCACATTATTCTATATGTCTTCCTTATTTACATAAATATCTATAGATCCCACATATCCTATTTGAAATGCAGGGGCATGAAATTCAGAGTTAACTCAGGTCAACCCAGATTTTAGTGAAAAAGATACTCAACTGATTGCACACGTCTGTAAGTATTTACATATTTGGTATTAATGTGTGGTATTTATCTCTGCCAAGATTTTGGTTTATTGTGATAACCTAGTATTAGACACTATTGTGTAAATGTTCATTTCATTTGCAATTTATTAAAAAAAATTATTAAAAAAACACATTGCTTAACAAAAAAATGTGTGTCTGGATTATGTAGGTAAGAAAAACATGTTGACCATTTTTGTTGTACTAAGGATTTTCTACTTTAACAAAAGCATATAGTGTTACAATATTATTACGAGGTTTTGGGAGGAAGATTTACTCTCCAAGACTTGGATGTCCATTTTGAATGAGCAATTTCAAAAATATTTCAGCTTTTACAATTTTCGGTTATGTGGTGCTCATATATTTATGTGCATCGGTACATCTTGGTATTATTTTATTGTGCATTTTTACTGCGCTGGCCCACTTAGACAAAATATTAACTCTACTTTGTAGGATGTTTAGCAGATAATCCTTGACAAATCTTATTTCTTCTAGAAGTTTCACTACATAGGACCACAGACATTTTTAAGAATGTTTTCATTTTCTATAGCGACAACCTATAAGTGCCCTTTATGTCAAATAATGACAACTAAGAATTTCCCGAAAAATTATAAGTGATACTACGTTAAAACTGCTTGAAGAATAACTTTGGGCAATCAACAGGACTGGTAATGATATATAACTGCATTTAGTTATAAAAGTTTTAAATTCAGCAGAGTAAGTGGAACAGCACCTTTAATTTTCTTTCTTTCTATTTTATGATAGGGTTTTTTTGCATAAATGTGAATTTTTTAATCCATGAGTTTTTTTTAAGGGTCCAAAATGAAAAGGTTTAACGCAACACCATTAGAAGTGGAAGATGCTAATACAGTAAGGGAATTTAAAAATGCATGGGAAAGGCATATGGCTCCTGAATCTTATATGAGGCCGAGGACTAATTAAGGTCTAAATCTCTACATTAGGAAAAATGGCCCACATGATTATTATCTACTGTAAAATGCTATGTTTCTATGGACCCCATATTTAACACATGTAATTAAATAATTATATTGTTATTAATTAACACGTGCAATAAAAATAATGATATTGTAAATATTTAACATATGTAATAAAAATAATTATATTGTAATTATTTAACACGTGTAATAAAAATTATGATATTGTAAATATTTAACATATATAATAAACATATTTAAAGGTATTAAAAGTTGTGTTTATGGCCACAAAAGTATTTTAAAAATACATTGCAGGCATTTCTATTGCCCTTGTGCAGATGGCTCCTTTTCATTCTCTGAGGAGCCACGTATACTGCCCACTGTGATTATATGGTAGCAGCAGGCTTAATTGTAATATGTTTTCTCACTTAACCCAGGTCAGATATTGAGCCACCTGTTCACAATCAGGGTTCTCACAAGTTTTACTGAGAATTGATGAACAGAGGTGGAACAGAGATGAGTGGGGACAGGAATGCACCTTTCTCATTAGGGAGGAGTAAGGGATAAGATTTATTTATTAACCTCATGTCCATTTTTATATTTTTATATGTTATTCTTAGTTTCTTGTTAACAGAGCAATAGCATACTAATATGCAGCATGTAAGACAGCTTCTTTTAGCAGCAGAAGTCTTTTGTGCATTCTTTTCCACAGTAAGTGTTGTCCCAAGTGTAAAATGTATTAACTGGAGCATCTTAAATAAGGGGAAAGGGACATAGCACGTTTCCCAACATTTAACATAAATAATGAGTGTAATACTGGTATTTTTGGAAATAATAATCATTTTGAGGAAGCCAAGATCTGAAAGTGACATAATTAGCATGTCTAAGACCCATTCGGCACATCATGTCTGCCCATTTTTCCTGATATAGAGTATATACTCGGACCTTGATCTGTCCTTGGCTTAGATTCAGGATAGCATTATGCCTATCCCATGTATGTTTAAATGATGTTACCACATTAACCTCTACCACTTGTGATTGGCTATTCCATTTATCTATCACCTTCGTGATGAAGTAAAACATATATCCTGTCTTGAAGTTCTCTCCCTTCTCATTCCATTCTTACAAAGGCCTCCTGAACCAACGAACAACAACCAGCAACTTAACAACAGGGGAGAGATAACATAATATAAAGGAATAATGTAGAACGTGAAAACACAAAGTTCAGTTGCATGCTCCTATGGTATACATACTTTTTAATTTCTATTTGTTAATAGTAAGATTCAAACATATTTGAGGTTTCACGCATGAAGCCTATCCTCTCTCTTAACTGCATTTATCATACCATTCAACCAGCTTTTATATTCACTCAGCTGTGCAAAATTAGAGCGATAACCTCCTGCCACGGTTGGTAATGGCATATGATTAATTGTCGATCTATAAGTTGCCAGGTTTGTGCTGTTTAATGGAATATACAGATTCTTTGAAACTCAGTTTGCCCTTCCTGACACTTTTGTAACAATTGAATGGTACTGGTTATTTCAATTAACCCTTGCCAGTTAGCAGTACTCAATTTCTGCCACTAGAGGGGATTATTGTTTCAAGAAACACGGTTATTATATAGAGCTATTTAAAGGACATAAGAAAGAAACGCGCTTTGCAATAGTAATGCGAATAAAAGCAGAGCATTTTAATGAGTCTGTTGCTTTGCTTTGACCTTTTTTTCTTAATAGTCATGATTATATATGCTTACCATGAAGTCATGTTTCCTTGGATGTCAACAAAATCTAGTGTTCCATAATCTGTGGAAAACAGCCTTTGTATATATTTAAGGGCCTTATGGTCTTCATTGGGTTTTTTTAAATGCTTAAATTATACTTTCTTTTGCACATTTGCACTTTAATTGTTGAGTCTTTTAATCACATAAATATTATAGGAGCTTATTATTATTATTATCTTTTAATTATATAGAGCGCCAACAATCTACGCAGTGCTTAATACAATACATACCGTATATTCAAGGGGTATGACAGACCGATACATTAGGTGGAGAGAGCCCGGCTCGCAAGCTTACAATCTTATGTTTAGGATATTTATATATATATATATAGATATATATATATATATATACCATATTTTTCCATGTACATACAATATGTAGTACTCTATATTCCTAGAATAAGGAATGTTATTACATATAATTAATTACTTTAAATAAGTTCTGTATGGAATGAATACGATAAGGTATTTACTGAGAGCCGAGTAAAATATTATTAGGGTAAATGACTAGTTTTTGAATTTCTGGCAGCTTCAATGAATCTCATTTACAAAGTAATACTAACGTGACGCTGAAGGAATTGTCACATCTGAGATAAAACCATATCTAGAATTGGTTATTCCCAGTGTTTTTATTATTACCATTTTAATGTTATTGTAAAATAATTTAGATTCTCTGAAATCTTGTCTGTTAATGTATTTAATGCAAATTTCCCTGCTTTTCCTATGACCACATATCACTTAGCCGGCCACTTTGTCAAAGTACCCCAAGTATGGCGAGTCCTATGCACCTACGTAGTGGAAGCTAAGCAATATATGGCCACAAAGTGTGACAGAATTCCCAATGTTTATGACTCAGATTGGTGTTTTTTGAATGGTATTTGGTCAGTATGCACTGAGTGTTTGCTTTTTTTGTGTACTTATTGGTCATTATTAATCTAACAGCAACTCAGAATGTTGTATAAAGTACCATCTTGAATTCTGCATATTGTAGGAAACAATATTCTGCTCGGAGGCTGCCAGGCTGAATGAATGAAATTGTGGTGCTAAACTAAAAAACTTGTTTTATTTTTAGATCTTACTGTCTAACTCAGGGTTCGTTATTGCTCTATAGGGTCTTGTTCCTTAGTTCTTAGTGGAAGAAGTTTCTTTCATCTGACGATGTCTTTGATGCAAGTAGATGTGACACAAGAGATGACCCAGAGGATAGTTCTCATACTTGGAAGTGTGTCTCCATTCCCCTAAGTAACTGGATAGAGTTACAGTGGACCATTACCTTGTCAACCCGGATTAGACATCATTCCAGACTTGCTAGTGATAGTATTTATCACATAGGAGTTTAATTTCTTCCTTTTCTAGACATAATTGCACATTGGTACATAGATATTTCACAGGTGCACAGAAAATGAAAATCATTTTGTGTTATGCCCCCCTGTGTGGGTTGTTGAGTTTAAAAAGTAATTAGTAAATCATATACCTTCTAGATGATTAAGGAGGACATATATTCTTTTATTCTGTTCTAATCGGAACCCATTGGTTGCGATGGTATAATAAGGGTTTGTGACATGATCTTCTGTATTCCGTAAACAACCCCACCAGTGGAATTCTTCCTCACGTACGTTTCTGCTCTTATTACTTTTTCCAAAGCTTTCCTGAAATCTGGGATGTATGAAAAACTCCAGGTCCCTCTTTCAATTGCTAATAATTTGAAATAATCCATCCGTGTGTTGTAGACGCTTATTTTGAGAAAGGCAGAAAGCCTTTCACCTTGGGAGATGCCGTGATAAAGTACCACGCGTGTACCGCTTGCTACAGTCAATATGCCACGACATTTTCATCACCACACACAGATATGTGCTTTCATGGTTGAACTGAGTCTTCATAGAGCTGTAGTTCAGGAGAGAGTGTGTTTCTAAAGGCCATAACTTAAAGTTAGGGTATCTAGCTCGAAGGATTTAGAGGGTCTCTAGCACAATCAGTGGATTTAACTTTGCGTAAGCTTAGGGACATAATAACACAAGCTCAATTAGTTAAGATTGTAAGTGATTGCGATGTGACATTGTTATAAATCTCTTGCTCATTCCTCTCCACTTCATTCTCTGATAAGGGACCCCAAACAACTGCTTAATCTTCTTATGTGAATGCAGCCCCTATATGTTCCGTGTCTTAATGCATTTTCTCGGGTACAAACAAGCAAAGATCTACCATGCTCCAATGACTTTACGTACATGCGTTTCACATTTACGTCATTTCTTTCTCGAAGCAAAGATGTTTCTGTATTTTTTTTAAACACATCTGTTAACTGCTGATTTCAAGAGTGATCCTGATGTTGAGAGAAACACAACACCTGAAGCTTTTTTTTCTCCCCATTGCATCTTCAGTGTTCTTCTAATTCTTTAAAGACGTTAAGTGGTGTTTCTGCTTGTTAGACAGATCTTTGAGTTTCCCAGTCTGGTGTTTGGCGGTGACATAATATGTTAGTTTGTGCATGACTGTACTTAACCCCTTAAATACAAAGCCTGTACATGTACGGGCTCAAAATGCATTGTTTTCAATGGGTTTAGGGACCGCCCATTGTCCTTAAGGGGTTAAAAGTCAAAAATTTCCTTTACAACACATTTAGGTCAATGATTTTATTCTCTATGGCAGCGAGGGCATAAAGTTCAAACCGTATTAAATCAACAAGGGTCACACAATAGAGCGAAAATCACTGGTGTTCCTTGGCCTAATCAAGAAAAAAAGGGTACTTTAGCGTCGTTAGAAATGGTCATATGAGCATACTGGGTGTTTAACTTTCAGCTCATACTTGTTCGTAAGTCAGGGTATTAGCCTTCAACACAAATGTGTATCTTGATAAGTGAAACCACATTTGCAATTTTCGTATAATATTTTTAAAATTGCCTTTGTTTGGGGTTTTGGCTTGAGTAGCACTACTATAAAAGTATGTTAACAGCAATTGTAGCGCTGTCAACTGAGATATTAAAGGTTTTGTTTGACCTGGCAAGGGGTCTGTACTTTTTTTTTTTACAACAGCTGGTAGGCCTTTCTTTTTTACCTCTTAGTCCTTTACATAGGATGACAACATTGGCAACTTTTTGCTAAGACACATTTATTTTTGACAAATTCCTGGCCAGCACATGTATAGGGCTACCTTACAGTATATGGTTTCTAGAACTGTGTGAAGTTATACATACACATACTGCAGGGAGCAGCACTTTATAAGAACTTGTAAGCAGCTTGTGACATATATATATCTATATATATATCTATATATATTCAGGTTTAGACTGACAAGGCCCAGGCCTAGAGTGGCAGGTCCAGGTTTGCTGCATAACATTATTATTATTATTTTTTATTTATATAGCGCCAACAGTTTACGCATCGCTTAATACAATACATATACTCAAGGGGTCTGACAAGACAAGAATTTACAGACTAAGACAAACCGGCTTGCAAGCTTACATTTATGCGTGAACTCCCTGTTGAGTGATAAAGCCCCTACTCAATGAGCTGGTTGAAAGGGAGATACTGATCTCCCCCAACCCATGAATACTATGGAGGGATTTGCCGAGTCGGCACAGTGCTGCATCATTTCCTTCCACACCGCACTTCCTTTAAAATGAGAGCATCGAGATAAGATACCCCGATGCCCAGTAGAAAGGACAGGGGCATGAGAGGGGTGGCATGCAGCATAGATGGGCCTAAGATAAATACGCTACTATATATATATATATATATATATATATATATGTCCTAACAACCATAAAACATATCTAGTCATATGGGTTGTTTGTTTCATTTCATATGGCCTTGCTTTGAGGACATAACCTAGACAACACCGTGACAATAGCGTTCTGTATTACAAAGAGTAAGCTTTAAACGCTGTAGGATAAATTGCCTGACCAGCAGCTAACAATTACACGTGATTGTTAGGTAGATGTAATACTCAAAGGGTTATAAATTCAGCAGTTTGTATCTGTAATTCTATGTAAGGCAGGCAATGTATAAAGGAAAAAGTAATTTAACCCCTAAAGGACAATGGGCGGTCCCTAAACCCATTGAAAACAATGCATATTGAGCACGTACATGTACGGACTTTGTCATTAAGGGGTTAAACTGTTTTAGAAGCATATTGTGTGTATATATATATATATATATATATATATATATTCACAGTGCCGCTACTTTAAATGTTCAGTGCCCGGTGCATTCAAACAGCATCAAAATATCCACCATTAACTTGAAGCCCTCACGGGTCTTGTATCAATAATAATAAAAAAATATTTTATTCACATAAAAAAAATAAAGTTTCGGTCCCTTCCTTTGGTGGATGGATCGAAACATTGTTTTTTTTATGTGAAAAAATGTTTTATTATTGATACAAGACCCGGGAGTGCTTCAAATTATTGGTGAATATATATATATGTATTTAAACTTTGGAAAGCATATTCCATGTTTGTTAGCAGTATGACACGTTGTTCTTTTTCTGATATAATGTTTATTTTATTTAATAAAATGGAAAATATATGTTTCAGAGATGGAAACGTTTGTTTATTTTAAATGAGATGGTACCATAGTCAATTCGATTTGGAGATCTCTTTCTTCCTATCTGTCGCTTCCTCCTTTTTTCTTACTTTAATATTTCTGCTAAATGATTTGTAAAATTGCATTTGTTTGTATAACTAAAGATTCTAAGAATGCCGTAAATTTGCCTAAATTGCATTAAAAAAGGCAGTATGGAACTGCAAAGCTGGGTGGAAAATGCATAAAAACGTTCCAATTTCATGCTGTTTGGACATGCAAAGAAAAGGTTTATTAAAATCAGCAGAATGGAATTGCTTTTTTTTCTCTTGCTCTGGCAATGCATGTTTTAATAGTTTGTTGATTAGGTCCTTATGAGCGTTCTGATGCTATGAAATGTGGAAGCGGACTGCAAGTGCCTGATAATTGACAGAGAGGCAGTGTTATTATCTGCTTAATGTCTAACATGAAAATATGGTTTACTGAAAGTGGAGAAGTCTTCCTCCCTGTAGTTACTGGGTGGTCTGTCTTCCCATATTTCCCAGGTTGAAAACAAGGCTATACTGTATGTCCTTAACTAAAAAATAAAAGGTTGTTGATATTTTGTGATGCTTGCGTCAGTTTAAGTAAAGCAAGCTTTCCTACCCCATTGTTTACAACTCACACGTTGAGTGCCAGAAGTTGGTCATTCTCTATATAAGCAAGCGGTAAAATATTAAACCAGGTGGTTAGCTGATGTGCTAGCGCCACTTCAAAATCGGTACTGAAAGCATTTGGTACGAATACCTAGAGAGCTCAGTATCTTTTAGGGAATGGTAGGACGCTGAAGGATGTTTGCAGCCCACAATGAGTCCTGACATTGTCCACAAATATTGCGTTAGCTTTAATGAAGACCATTTCTCCACTGATATGTGGAAGAGCCGATATTTTTGGATATGTCAGCTTAACCTTTATTGTGTGTTTTCGTGGGCAATCTTTTGGATCATTTTTTTGTTCATCATCAGTCATGTAAGCTTTGTTATGCAATAACCTTATCCTTTGTGTTTTTTTCTTCAATACTAGGCATGTTTGACAATTGCTCTCATACAGTTAGTGACCGTGGTTGGTCTCTCGGGATACGTCCGTCTGTGTTTGGTGCAAAGAGAGAGGCACACTTCTATTTCTCACTTAGGACTGACCGTTCTCCCAACGCTACCATCTTGATGTCACCACATCGATACAAGCCAAATATTTGGACCCATTTAGCCGCCAGTTATGATGGGCATAAGGTTCTATTTTATATAAATGGGATTCAGGTTTCGAAAGCTCAAGGTCAATGGGGTTCACTCCATAGCCCTTACATTTCCTTATGCAGGACCCTCATGCTCGGGGGAGATAACTCAGAAGCTGGCCATTGCTTTCGTGGTCATATCTTCTCTGTGCGACTGTGGCCAGAACCTAGAACTCAAAATCAGTTGAGGGAAGAAGCCCTACGGAGATCGACAGATGGCTACTCAGAAACGCCGTTATTCATGAACTGTCTTTCCACGCTGCTAGGTAATCTCTGGATTCCTTTTAAAGAAGGTGGAACTACAGAGGTTGTACCAGAGCTTGTGCCCGAAATTCCCTTGACCTCTCCTCTTTTGCTTCCTCCTTGTGGAAGAACCTCTTGTGATTTGCCTGATGTGACTAATACTTACAGCCGGTCTGAGGGAAAATGGAAAAAAGAGGTACATTATCGTGTGGTTAACCTATGTGAGGATGATGGTTCCAGGCCACTGGTCAGTGACGAGCAAATCATGAGGCAGCATCAGGCCTTAATTGAGGCCTACAACCCTCATGGCATCCACTGGCAACTTAACATACAGCGGATACATAACTCCACACTAAGGACTCGAGTAGTTCTCCCAGGGTGTGAACCAGGAAGGGTAGGCAATGAGCACTGTGACCCTGAGTGTCGCCATCCACTTACTGGTTATGATGGAGGAGACTGTGGTTACTTCAGGCCTTGCAACCCACGGAAAAAAGGAGATGGAATATGCCACCTGGAATGTAATACAGCAAGGGATGATTATGATGATGGAGATTGTTGCCCACCTCAAGAATCCGGTAGGAGCTCAAAGACCTGTTTTGATCCAGATGCAAAAGGAAGGTAAGAACCTATATTCTGTGCGCTTTAATTGTAATTATTGCAAAAACCTAATAAGCTTGTACATTTTCATTGGGAATGAAGTCATTTTGAGATATTACTGAAATGGCTAAATTATAAGTAGATTGCAGGAGTTCTAAGTCATGTTATGGCAATATGAGAAGTTTCTGCTTACTGAACCATTCCATAGTTAATATGATGACAAGACTTTGAAATGTCTTTTTATATATAGCCTGCAACGTGTTCATTACATTTTGTGGATTTTTACAGGTTTAGGAGTTACTTCATGTGTAAATTACATTTATTCAAGCACGCCTCTCCAGGGCAGCCCTTAATTAGCTACACAGGTGCCCCAAGATTCCCTTAAACTATCTAAATATTTAGACAAAAATACTTTTCGGTCATGGCATACAGACATACCCAGGACCTTTAAGGCTCTGGCTACCTGGAGCCCTCCCATTGTGGGATACGGATGGGCGATCCCGCTGATGTCAGTGGGTGATCACACTGATGTTGTGTGTGGAGGTAGTCCTACACGCAGGAATAAAGCGTCATCTCCAGAATTAGCTGAGGTGTTCCAGGATGGATGAATATGGTTATAAAGTATTTTCCTAATGCATCCTGCAGAGAGAGGGTCCATCAGTTTATTATTAGCAGAACTAGATGGAGGATAACAAGCAAATACCAGTGGTTCAGTAGGGAAGATCACAATACCGTCATTTTAAGATCTCCAGCACAATCGGGTGGGAATGATGACACCTAGGTGCTTGCTTTGAGTTGTACAAGTTGGAAACAAAAGCTCTCTTCAACAGAGGGGCACACTGGAGATACCAAAGATGTTCTTCACTTTAGCATTGGGGACCAGAACCTGATAATATTTTTTGTTTCTTTGAAGGAACATTCCTTATTCTTAAAATACTGTTGCAAACCTATTAATATTCTTTCAACGGTAAAACCTTTTTTTCTCAATGTTTAAATCCCCCTATCTCCGTTTTGAAACATTATCCTGTTTAGATTATGGTTGTTTTTTGAAAAAAAAAATAGAACAGTATTATAATTCTAGCTCAAGCGACAAAATAAGTTAAAAGTCTGCTTAGGTTATCACTACTTAAGCAGCCTTCCATAAGTCTTTAGAAGTTAGTGATAGCATCATCTTCACAGGGAAACTGTAGAGTCTGGTAAGATCTCAGTGTTACCTTATTCAGATATAACAATGAATATTATTGTTTCCATTCAAAATGGAACTCCAGATCTCCTGGGGGGTTTTCACTTTACTAAATAGTGTCATTTTTGTATGAACTATATTATTACCTTACATTTATTTATAAAGTGCTAGCAGATTCCTTGGTGCTATTAAAAAAGAAGAGAGCAAAAATTGTCAAAATTGACAATTTACCACAACATTAACATATGTTTAGATATACTAGTACAGAAGGAGAAAAGTGTACTTCTCGTGCAAGCTTACAATTTTAAATGGGCTAAAAACTCTGTTGTGCCTATCATCTTATAAGCGATCAAATGGGTATTTGATACCAATAATGGAGTTTATGGTGGTTCTCCAAAGTTGGTTTCTTGGGATATTCATTATGTTTTCTTTACCTGGCATCATGAGTTCACAGATGTCACTTTTTTGTTTTTGGGGGACGGTTTTAAACCTCTCTGTAAAGCAGGAAGACTCACCTTTATTTTATTAAGGTGGCAACTCAAGCTCTTACTACCCCTTATAACATTTGATGTATGGGGGAAATGGGGGTTCCAGTGGGAACTACTATATCCCAATATCTAAAAAATGAATCCTTCTTTAGCCAGTCATCCAGTCCTACTGTAGTCCATCACCGTGCTTTTTGTGCAACACCTTAATACTACAACGTAGTGCATTGTTCATTAAAGCATGCCCTGCGTGATGAGATTCTGTGCCTATGGACCTCCTTGCAGGCTTTTCCGATAAGGAGTATGTCAGACCGAGGTATTTCTGTCAAATGTTGTCAAAGGTAACTGTCCCCAATAGATAATGAAATCTCAATCCATATTGCTAAATCATTCACATGGCCATTATCTAGCGCAGGGTCTTCTGTGATAGTGGGATGATTTATTGATTATAATACTTTTAAGAGACGTTGTTTAAGTCTAATATGGTAGACAACAATTCTCTCAAGTCTACCTATACTCTAAGTTTTCTATTTTTTATTTTTTGTTTTCGATAAACATCAATTCGAAAAAAAAAAAATCAGATTTTATATAGGTAATATCTTCGTTTATTTAGTTTTATATGTTGTTGCTGTTGTTTTATTATCAGAAACCTAATTTTAAGTTTAACTTTAAGGGGTTTTCATTTCACTGAAGAAACTGGTGCTGTGATTAATATTTTTGTCTGTTTTATAGCAAAACAGAACATCATAATAAAATTAAAAAATAAAATATAAAACACCCTGACCCTAACATTAACATCCAACAAACTTGAACTCCGTAGCAATACAATATATAAATGCAATAATTCAATTTTTATTTACTTTATATTAATTTTGTAAACTGTATTGCATACACCAACTTGTAGCTATAGTGTTCCCTCATAGTTACAGTTAGATAGCCAGGTGAATAATACCCCCCAAACATGAAAATGAACCCCATCAGGGCACTCAATGTTGCCCCCTATGGGCCATTAGTCAGACAGTTTGTCTTTTTATGGATATCTTCAATGCCAAGAGTAACAAACAGCCACTTTTTTATTCATATAGTGCTTTTTTCAATAGGATGCCTGATCATTAATGATGTCAGACACAATGTGCTATACAAGGAGCTACAGATAAAGGCTCTCCCATTACACAGTAAGCCCCATTTGATTACATCACACCAACTCACAAGAGTACACGCGGTGAGAAAGCAGACAGCATTTCTACCTTGACTGTAGATAATCACCTGGCTTCCATGGATTTGAAAGTGAATAAGGTCTAGGGTGTCCAGAGAAGAAAGGTTTGAAGGGACTTTGGATGAGAGTTTGAAAGCTGGGGCTTTTTCTCTAAGGACTTGAGGTTTTTTTTTTTATCATTGTTACACCATTATTCCCCTTTTCTATATTTCATCAACCAGCACAAAATATACATTGTTTTGTTCAGGGCAAGTAGGACTTTCTTTTAAAATCATAGAAATACATGAAGCATAGTAATTATTAGTGGTAATAGGAAAAAAAAACCCGAAATAATGCTAATAATGCCTCTCTCTATAGAACCCAGCACCCTCGCTATATTTAGATGCCACAGGTTTCCTCCAAGATAACATCTCATATTGTATCTTCATCAATACAACATCATTGCACATTGCACATAGTGGGTAAATCCCTAAAACAGGACAAACACTCCAAAATTCTATACCCCTAAATAATGTAAATATAGCACTGGTAACCTTCTCACTTTGTATGTCTTTCCATTGCACTTTTGAATGGGTGGTTCTTTAGACACCACTTGGTGATACTACAAAACTATCACCATAAATATATAGTGTACTTCTTCTAATATACATCTCCATTTATAATCCATTCTCCTTTTATGTGGCATTATATCAATACAGGTATTTATACTTACACATTGAGATATAAACACATGATTTGCAATGCTAATTTACACGTACTATAACTGAACTTCAATCTAGCATGAAATGAATATATACGGCAAATATGCTGATGCATGGGTTTTCGTTTCATGCCAGATGCGATTTCACTGACTTTTCATATTTATTAAATGTAAGGCTTTTTGAAAATTTAGCTGAACCAGGAAAATTATTAATCAAGTCAGTGGTGGTTTTCAGCCAATTGCTGTGAACTCAACAGTTTATGAATGAGAATGAGGTCTTTGGGTAAGGTTCACTTTAGGGAACACGTTCCGTTTCCAGCTAATTGTCCTTAAAGTGTTTTTTTTTTATGGGTAGGGCGGATCAATGCAAGAAAAAAAATCTTTTTATTTAAACAGCTAGGGTTTTTAGTTCAAATGTAGAACCTGTTAAACACAATTTCAGCTCTCCGTTCTATGTTCCACAATACAAAGCTTCTTGGCATACTATTTAAAGGGATACTCCAACCATCATGCTCTTTAATGTATTTGATGACTGAGAGGTCCCTTTAAATTTACAGGGTGCCCTCCTTGCAAATGCAATGGCGAAATCTGCAAAATCCCCATATGTATTTGCACCCCCCCCAGTCACAGCCATTTATTTAGCTGTGTTGTATATTTTTTACCTTTTTCAAAGAATTTATATGAAATAATTAATATTTAGTCCCTGTCCCTTAATTAAACTGTCCCTTTAAATAGCATTTAGTATTGAAAAGTTAGTGCTTTAATTAGCTGGTTATAGTTATAATTATATTAGTTACAATTGTTCACCAGTCTTCCTCGAAATGCATTTAGGCATTAAATCTAATCCAACACTCCCTATCGCTTATTAAAATAAAGTTCACTAAAAGGATTTAATATTAAAGAAAATCACATCTGTGAACCTTACTGCTTATTTCAGTTTACCCTTGTGGTGATATTTGGAACTGCAAGCAAATGGAAAAGAAGACGGATCCTTGGCCAATTTAACAGTTGTTCACAAAAGAAAATGACCGTTTCTGGCTAGGAAAAAGAGCGTTTCTTTACCCCATTTATGCATTTTATTTTAATTTTCCGGCAAATGTGAATGGATCAATTATTTATGTTCTGCAATCAGGCTTCCCGTATTTCAGTAACTATCTAAATTTAAATAGTCATTTTCTTTCAAAGGAAACAGCTTTGATTAAGAATAATTGCTAGTTTCTGACCTTTACAACAAACTGTAATTATCCAATTCACTAATGAACACACCAATAAACAGTGAAAATATCAGTGGCCAGGAGATTTCTCCTCAGTGATATTATCATTGAAATGGTTGGGTGGGATTTGTTTAACAAATTATTCAATGCTGCATGAAAACTCTGTACTATATGAAAATTACGTTCATTGATTTATTTAATGATTAAATGCTGATAGCACAAGGCATTCTTGTCTATACAAAAATAGAAAAAAATCCTGTTTATTAACATATTATTATTTCATAAAAAATGTCCTATGTCTCCTTACATTTTTCACCCTGACAGAGCATACATGAGCGTGAAAGAACTTAGAGATGCCCTGCACCTGAACGGCTCTATTTTCCTCAACATCTATTTTGCCGGCTCTGCGGGGGAGGAGCTAGCCGGAGCAGCCACCTGGCCCTGGGATAAGGAGGCCCTCAGTCATCAGGGTAAGTCGTAAACTTGTCGCACAAGGGTAGTCAACTGCAGATCTTTTTATACTTCACTAATCTGACTTGGGGATAATGGGGGCCAAGGTCCAGACCCTGAAAAATATCTATTTATTAGCCATTCTTGATTATGTGATTACATTTATTTAATTGTGTGTCTATTTAACCTGTTTGCATATAAACATCAATGGAGTCTAAGATCTTTTACTCCGCTGTAGGGCACAGGGGAGCCTAAAGGATACCTATACTGGGAATCGGAAATGGTATGTGTCAGGCTCCCAGGCTCCGCGAATGCTCCAGAGTTTCCTACCTTCCGTGGTTACCCCTGCTGCCTCCACCACACACCATGCTGCCGCTCCATCGCGAGTTAGGCAATCCGCGAGCACCTCCGTGTTAGTGACGGCAGGGGGGGCTTGTCCTGACATCCGCAGACACTGCAGCATTGGTAGATGCGGGGGAGGCAGGGAAAGAGGCTGGCAATCCCTTAGGGGATTGGATAGTGTAGTATGGAGGAGACAGAATCACTCTGGAGCTGGAGGGAGGGGCTTTACCTGGCAGCCCCTATAAAAACCCTGCACACCATTCATTAGGTGCTTAGTTATTGAGCTGACTAGCTGGGTTTTTTCTGCTCAGTCCCAATTCCTCCTGAAATCTACCTACTCTGCTCGAAGTACTTCCTGGCATCCGACCTTGGCTTGTTTACTGGACTCTGTGCATCTCTCGTATCCTGCCCCGGCTTATTACCCGTTTTGTGCCTACCTGACTTTGGCTTTTGCCTTTGGCCCTTACCTTTCGGACTCCCTCGAATACCTGTTGTCCTCCTAGCTCTCCACCCTGCTCTACGCTCCCAGCACGTCCCGACAGTCTCTATCACAGCTGTCTTGGCTCATTAAGGAAACTCACTTCTGCACCAGACACCAGGAACTCACAGAATTAGCCTTCGCTCCTATCATAAGAGATAAAAGGAGATATTTATGCTGGAACACACATCTAAGGAGTTTGCTTGGAATGACACATAAATATATAATTATTTTCACCCTATCAGCGCCAACTTTAGGACAATACCAGACCTTTACGTTTAATCAGCACATGCTCTCGCTGTGAGTTCACGCTGTGGTCTCCCCACCGTCCCACATCACTGTAAATCTATTTCAGGATTCAGACAGATCCACAAACCGGTCCTATTTGTTCTGCTTACTTCCTTCCTTTTTTTTTCTTTTTTTTTGCAACAAACCTATTCAAATTACATCCACTTTGTTTAATTTTGTATTTCCGAAACCATTGCAACCCGGCTCTGCTGTAATTATGACTGCTTGAAAGGAAGTTATTGGAACATGACCAGATCGGTGGGCAGTGCAGATAAAATTATAATTACATCAACTGTGAAATGCAGGACACATTAATCATTTCATTTGTGTGCTCAAAAATCACTTTACCTGGTCACATGTGATAATACTACATGGGAATAAAGTGCATTGTGCTGTATTTTTCATCATTACCAGAGAAGTGATTTCGGAGCATTCAGAAACATCTTCCATATCACACAATATGGGATTGGTTGTCTTCTAATAAATGATATAGAGAGGTCCTAAGATGCATTGATCGGATGTATCTATCTCAGAAAAACATCACAATATAGACCCCGGGGGGATATATAAGCTCTGGAACCAGCTAGTAGCAATAGCAGAACGTGTTTCATAGAATTTGATGGCAAATAAGACCCATTCAGCCCATCTCGTCTGCCCACTTTCCATGATGTAAAGACTCCGACCTTAATCAGTTTTGGATGGTGTTATGCCCATACTGTATGTTTAAATTCTCACACTGTATAAGACTCTGCCACTTCTGATGGGAGGCAGTTCCATTTATTTGCCACCCTCTCAGTGAAGTAAAGAACTGAATTTAACACTTTTCTAACTAAGTGCATCTGTTACCATTGAAAGCATCCCCCAAATTTTAATGTTCATTTGATAACTTAAGCTAAAAAAAATACTTGTCATGTGACTGTGTCGTTGTTGCTATAGAAACAGGAAAATGTCCTTAATCATTTTTTGTTGAATTTGTGTGATTAAGCCGTGAAAGAAAATGAAGAAAATGGTTTAAAGCTTATTTGCTTAACATACTAGAGAGAGAGCAATGTATACCAGACCGCCTCCTCTGGAAAGGATACTTCTCAAAGTGCTTTGTATGGTAAAAAAAAATAGATTACTTAACTTTAGAAGAAGCTGCAGCTCTAGAGCTGTAGTGGAACACCCGCACCCCACTCTGTGTTTGAGTAGCCACTCAGTGGCAAAAAAAAGTCCCATTGACAAGAATGTCTCACTGAACTTTCCCAGATCCGTGAGGCTGATATTTGGGATCTGTAGCAGAGCTTGCACTCGGTTGTTTTCTGGGGTCCTCCGTTTGAGTTTTTCCAAGAACTGCATTAAATCTATGCTTGCTCCTGATTAAACTCGCAGGCATAGACACACAATAACAGCACAAATATCTTCTACGACACCATTGTTAGCAGTCGGTTCTAGCACCAATGTGTGTTCCAGGCTCTGTCCATGGTGCTGACAGTAGTTGGGACATGGGATGCAAAAACCTTTATCCCAATAAACTGAATGGATGCACCATGGATACGACCCTTTTCTGTAAGTAGTAAGATGTAGCTGCATTGCGCATGATCTACATACCTGCATGTATACAAAACAGGATATTTCACATTATCACATTGTTTGCTTTGTAGATTGGTTTATTCTTGTATTGCTCGATTAGTTTATAAGAGTACATTAAGATAAGTTTTTTTGGGGGGAAAACAAAACATTTTTTACAAATGTTTAAAAAACTTTTATATTCTCATAAATGCATACATAACGCTATATGAAGGGCGTCAGATGATCTGTCAATATGACTTACCATATTCTTTGCAGGTGGCGTAGTGTTGAACCCTGCTTATTACGGCATGCCAGGCCACACCAACACCATGATTCATGAAGTGGGGCATGTGTTGGGTCTTTACCACGTTTTTAAAGGTGTAAGTGAGCGTGAATCCTGCGACGATCCATGCAGTGAAACGGAGCCATCCATGGAGACAGGGGATCTGTGTGCCGACACAGCCCCTACACCGAAAAACAAGCTCTGCCGAGACCCAGACCCAACCAACGACACGTGTGGGACCATGTTTTACACAGGGACACCCTATAACAACTACATGAGTTATTCAGGTACGTCTTCACTCAATCACACTTAGCATCTGTAGCGCAGGGGCATAATGCAGAAATGGAAATTAACAAAGCTTACATAAGTTTAGAAGGACACATTGAAGACACCCAATAAGATCTAGAACCTCTGCTTTGATTATCACTCATTGGGTGTACTTGGAGCTCTCATATTCAGACAAAGACATCTGTGTTTATAAAGGCACTATGGGATTTCCGTAGGTGCATATATTGAATGAATTACACCAAAACCACTCTTCCTATGAGCTTTCTTAACCATAACAAAATCATCAATTAGAAATTCACAGAACAAAAGCTAATTTCCAAATATAAAATGCACAAATCTTCCATTTATTGACCCTGGAGATATTTCAGGAGTGCATTCAAGATCTGGATGTTTCATTTGATTATACAGAGTATCGTCTTTTCAATAGATAACGCTTCTTTCTTAACTTTCAGATGATGACTGCACTAATAGCTTCACCCCAAACCAAGTGGCCCGAATGCATTGTTACCTTGACCTGAAATATCAAGGCTGGACTAGAAGTCAGAAACCGTCACCTATTCCCCTTCCACCTATTGTGGTTAAACAGAGCTTAGATTCCCTTACCATTCACTGGCTTCCCCCGATAAGTGGAGAACTGTTTGAAAGGTAGGACTTACACCATAAGAACTCTCTATGGTAAGAACAGGCTAATGGTTGAGTAGGCTCCTGATATAATGTGCAATACATAAAAAAAAAGTTTTCACCCCAAAGAAACATTTCTTTTAATGTTTGCATTATTTTATGGATTGTGTGTACTACACTGCAAGAAACTGCGAATGACAGAATAACCAAGGTAATGTAATTACGGATTGGCATGGAACATTTACAAACAGTCAGTAAATACAGTGAAAGAAAGGCAACTTGGAAACATAGAATAGAAGCATGGAATCCCACTGCAGATGGGAACCATTTGGCCCATCTCTTCTAACCATTTTTGTCCTGCTGTAGAAACCTTAAACATGATTCCGACCTTGATCTTATACTCATGATAGCCTTATGTTTGTCCCAATCATGTTTATTTTCCTACACTGTTTTAACCTCCACCACCTCTGCTGGAAAGCTGGGACTCCTACCCACCACCCTTTTCTTTCTGTTACACAGGGAACCAGGATCGGTTTGTGCATTTTGTGCGGCTGATGGGTCATTTCAGCAGTATGCGTACCAGGCGTCCTCCTCCCGTGTCTGTGATTATTCTGGGTACTGGACACCTGAAGAAGCAGTAGGTACGTCATCACTTTTTCCTGCAGGACGCTTGTAGCCTGTGTCCAGGCTACCCAGGTATTGTTTATTTCACAGGAGTATTCACTAATACTTCATTGCATGTAATTATAGAGCATTAGCAGATTCTTTAATGCTATTACAGTAGGGGAAAGTGAAAATTAACAATTACATTCAAACTGATATAATTAGCTATAAAGTTGACACATGTTAAACTAGTACGATACGGGTAACAAGAGCGGAAGACAATCTATTAACCCCTTAATGACAAAGCCCGTACATGTACGGGCTCAAAATGCATTGTTTTCAATGGGTTTAGGGACCGCCCATTGTCCTTAAGGGGTTAAGAGTTTGCCGGGGAATGAGACAGAAGATGAGGGACTGCCTCTTTGAACCGGTGGGTTTGTAGTGAGCATTAACATTTAGAATTAGAAAAGTGTGTAAGAAAACAAGGAATTCTAGAGAATAAGTTCAGCCCAGGTAATATCCTGAATGTGTGAGTAGGAAGAAGTGATAACGATTATGGAGAGCAGAAAGGTGTGGGCAGAGGGTGGTTAATAAAGCTTTTGGAGACAAGATCAGGGATATAGGGGGCACAATGGTGTTAGGGGCTCTATAAGTAACCGTTTAAATTGTATCCTGGAGGGTATGTGGAGACAGTTGTGACAGTACTGACATAGTGGGGCAGCAGATGAGGAATTACGAGATAAGAAAATGAGTCTGGTAGAACAGATTGGAGTTTTGAAAGAAGGAAGCTGGTTAATAGGGAGTTGCAATAATCCATACCAGAGATCACACGGGAATAAATTAGTGTTTTGGTAGTGTCTTGTGTAAAGAAAGGGTGAATTTGAAATATATTTTGCAGGTGAAAGAGGCATGATTTGGTGAGCAAATGGATGTTAGGAGTAAATGAGAGAGCAGAGTTGAGTATAATGCCAAGACAGCCAACTTGGGCTGCTGGGTATATTGTGAAATTCTCAACAGTGATGGAGATCAGTAATCGGGGAGAGAGCGGCAGGGTAGTAAATAAAAGCTTGTTTTGGAGATGCTGAGCATCAGATAATGAGATGCCATCAAGGGGGAAATTTCTGAGAGACAGTGAGGCGAGCTAGAAGAGAGTGCAAGAGGCCATGAGAGGAAAGGTTTATTAGTCACTATTAATTAGTGTGTTATCAGCGTAGAGTTGGTAATGGAATCCAAATTAAGAGATTAGCTGTCTGAGATAAGAGGTATAGTTAGAGAAGAGTAGAGACACCCAAGCCGAGCACTGGGGAACAGACAGCGGTAAATCAGCTAGGTATCGTCATTCCAAAAGATACTTTGTGTCTGCCCTTAATAAATAACATATTTAGTTCATTACAAGTTCATATCTTATTGATTATGATGTATGGAAACATTTTTATTCAGCTCATTGTTTTCTTTAGAGAAATACATAATCCTTGGCTTTTGGAACAGTCTTAGCCATTGAGACATAATAAGAAAATCTGGTAAAGATACCTGTATTGGTTGACTAGCATTAGATTGTATGCTTTCACGACTGCTTAGGTCTAAAGAAAAAAAATCATAATTCATTTAGCCAATAAAGGTATCATCTTTACCAACAAGAGATACAGATTTAAGGTCACGACAACCGAGAGGTACAGATGCAGTAAAAATAGTATAGTGCTAGTAATAATACTTTTATGTATTTTTCCATCCAGGACCTCCAGATGTTGATCGGCCCTGTGAACCAAGTCTACAAGCTTGGAGCCCGGAGCTCCACCTGTACCACACCAACATGTCTGTTCCATGTCCCCAGCCCCAGGGATGCATGTTGGAGCTCAAATTCCAAAAACCTGTCTTGCCTCAGACCCTCACTATATGGATAACATACCTCTCTCACAATTTAGCTGGTTCGGTGTCAGACATTGAGGTCTTGCTGGACCACGGAGAAACTATTCACATGGGATCTATGGAAGCTTTCTGTGACATGCCTTTAACCATCCGGTTGGCCACGGAACAGAATGTCTATGGAGTTCGTATTTTTACTTTTGATGAGCTAATGGAAATAGATGCAGCTCTTCTTGTATCTATGCCTCATAGTCCATTTTGTTCATCTTGCAAACCTGTGAGATACAGGGTGCTCAGAGACCCACCTTTCCAAAGAGATCGCCATGGAAAATGGACTCAAACCCACCGTATATTTACAGACAGGTGAGTAAAGACCAATATATCAACATAATCTTTGTGCATTTGAAGCTGTGGAGCAGGTAAGTACTTTAATGTTCATTCATTGTTGGTGTGGCTGTTTGGAGCTGTAGATAGTCCATATAAAGGACCATAGTCCATAGTTGGTTAGTTTCTTCCTGACACATAAAATTATCCTCAGATAGAACATAGTTCAAAAACTATTGAAACATAAAATATATGACAAAGATAAACGCATGATTGTTATTAGGGTTATATGTGAGTAATGTGCTTGTGCGTGAGGGATAGAACACGACACAGTGGGTGGAGATCTGGGATGAGCGTAATAAGTCATTATCTTTGGTATTAATGAACCATACTGAATGTAGGTGGTTTCATTTTTAATATAAACACTATGATTTATTTCACCTTAGCAAATGATTGCTCATTGTGTAAATAATCCAAAGTGCAGGCAAGAGGGAGATGTTTTCTAAGTTGTGCTATATTTCAAAATGTCTTGAAGAATGCGATACTCAAATATATTGTGGAAATCACTTTAATGCTCAGAACGTTACATGTTGTAACGTTACACTAATCAGTGAGAGTGTTTTCCACACACAGGGGTCTCAATAAACCTCTGAACACCATATACCTTTAAGAAATAAAACATGGTATTGTCTTGTAAAATATAGATTGTTCTGTCGTTAATAATTTTGGACAAGGCAAGGAACAACACGTTACAGATTTAATCCCTTTTTTTAAAAGATTATGCACTTCAGGTCCTATGGGGTTGCCACATCTTGCGTCTATAAAAAAAAAAATGCATATTTACTTGGCTAACATTTTAGGACACCATAAAACTTACAGCATTTGGCGTTATTGATTGACACGTAATTAATGTTTAAAGGAAATTAACAGCAAAAAAAAAAAACCCCCTGAGAATTCAGCCCATTCCGTAGTAAACAAAGCAAGTTTGGAAAGTTTACCCTAACCGCTAAAATATCATATTCCCTTAATGACATCTGTTGCCAGTTTCTTAATCCTTTACAGCTCGAAAAAAATCATGCTGTCTACATGCAAATCGTTCACTGTACACTGACTCCCTGACAAATTAATAAAGGTATATATGTATCTATAAATGCATAACCTTACATTTTTTGCAGTTAAACCTTGTAATATAACCTTATAAAATATTAGTAGATAGATAGATAGAGCCAGAGCCCTAGATAATAAAAAAATAATAAAAAATAATAAACAATCAGTATACTACCCTAGCTCGACAAAACCTATACGACCTTATCACCTATATAAATGTCGATTTACCCTTCATAGTAAATTTAGAAGTGGGTTATGGGCAGATCCTTCAATGATGAATCAGAAAATCTTCAGTTGAAAGCAACTGTCGGCTGTCTTTTTCTAAAGAGTTACCTAAGCAGAGTTCAATTACTGCAGCACCCTTTGTGGTCTATACTTCTGTGTATTTATCCAGAGAAAGCAAATAAATTAATTTTATATGATCTTTTACTCAAAAAGCTCGCTGACTCCCACTAATGATATTGTTGTATAAAAAGTATTCCTCAAGAATATCCCTTAATAATAACCTTTCCAGTAACAGTCCAATTATAGATGTTAAGCATACACATCTATAATTTCCACCATGAGATGGTATTCGTTTTTGAACTATTGCCTACATCTGCTTTCTCTCAATCCAGTGGATTTCTCCAGATGAAAGCAAATCCTTTATTGAAAAGTTAAAAAAGTGGCCTGGTTATTATTGAGCTAAGCTCTTTAAGAACCCATGGGTATATCCGGTTTTGTACGGGAACTATTATTTTATCTGTATTCAATCACTTTTAGACTTTTTTTCTGGTGTTAACCAAGGACATATTGAGGGTTCTATTCTTCTGTATATATTAATTGATTTTGACCTCTTATTTTTGACACCTCTTCCCTTACTCGGTTTACTCATTTCTGTGTTTTGTGGTCCAACCTTTTCTTTCCTAGATTTCTATGCCTTTTTATTTGGAGGGTTGTCTTACCAGATTTTGCAGTCCAACTAGTAAATTAATACATTTTCCACACTCTTGCTTTTTTGTCACATTTTTTGCCCTTTCTATAATATTTTTCTTGTTCATTTTTTTCCCATTTGTGTATTTTATGCTAATGCAAATTCAGCTTGTGTCTTGTGTCATTCTTATGTCTTGTGTCCCGCGTTAGCAGGTACTTGCGTTGCTGAGATATCGCTTCATATCAGTGGTTCCCATGGAATTCTGCACAGCCATGGAACGGGTTACAGATAGAGAGACCTGGACCAATTGTGTTGCCTAAGAATAAGCTCAATATATACACCTCCTTCCCTTTTGCTTAGGAAACACATAAGAACACATTCTTTTTATTAGTATAGTATTCTTATATGGGGTGACATCTGACATTATAGAGCACACTCTGTACACCTGGCCACGAAATGACGGTGGTGTAGAACACGTATGTGTATTAGGGTTACAAATGATCCATCCTTTAATCCGTAGATTCTTTTTCTATATTTCAAGTCCAAATTGTTATGTTCAGAGCTGGCCTTAAGTGTTCTGGCGCCCTGTGCGGACTACTCCTCTGGCGCCCCCCCCCCCCTGCCCCTTCTCACTGCTCCTTCTCCCCGCTCCTTCTCCCTGCTCCTTCTCCCTATCCTTACTTACCTCGTTGCCAGAGTCCTGCGGTGGAAGCGGGAGGCATCCGTCTTCCCGATCTGCCGCGGTGCGCGCTTCACAGCTGAGCGCTGGAATAATTCCGGCATTCAGCATGAAACGTCGGCACCGGGACTTAAATTGAAACATCGTTTTTTGTTTTTTTGTTTTAACTTTATTTAACATCCTCCATGTTAAATAAAGTTAAAACAACTTTATTTAATATGGAGGATGTTAAATAAAGTTAAAAAACAAAAAAAAACAAAAAACTATGCTTTAATTTAAGTCCCGGGCAGGCACCCCTGTTGCCATGGCGCCCTGTGCGGCCGCACAGGTCGCACACCCCTAAGGCTGGCCCTGGTTATGTTACACACTACTGTTTACCCATTGTACGGGGCCAGAGAATATGATGGTCCTATGTAAATCAATAAAAATAATAATATCCAACAATATTATACCATCTTCATCATAATTCTGTGCATCTCATTCTCTTTTTATTTATTTTTATTTTATTTTAAAATGATTTCCCTTTGCCAATAAACTCTTTTTTTTTTTCTTCATCTTCAACAATTTGCATTTGAACAGTTATTTTAATTACAGACCACAACGTATTACAAACTACACATATTGCATATCAATTTCCTCGGAGGACACAGTGGAGAACGTTAGAGAGTGCAGTTTAAATGAATAATAAAGAATGTTATATATTTCCGGAACATATCTAAGGGATGCAGTAACGTTTTCATTTTTAACCACATTTGCAGGATTGTATCTTAAATAAATCATGCATAATCCACTCAAATAAATAAATAACTACATAAAACAGCTTGCACTGGGGAAAAAAACAACAACAAATAGAAACCAAAATCTGCAAAGTTTGCTTTACGGTTTGTTCAAATGAAACATTGATTTCGATATACATTTTATAAAGCCAGTGATAAGCGCGTCGATGCAGCAGGTAAAACATTAACTGTTTCAAAGTATGAGAGATGAGCAACGCATTTGGGTCTATTCTCTAAATGATGAGAGACTGCAAATTGGCTGCCAAGTTGACTTGCAAGGGTTCAGAGGCATTGGCTTTGCCACTCGCATCGATGCATAAGTAATTGCATCCACTCCAAGGCAACTTTTTGAAATTGGGAGCTACCATAGTGCTTGGGTTTTGTGAGTGCTTGGCATGTAAGTCGAGTCACATCAGTTGAGCTAACCCTCTAGCACGACGAATGATCTGAGTTTTTGGTAAATCAACTCCGATATGTTTCATGTCCTTTTGATTTAGATACAGGGTTATCTTTAAGACGAGACAAAAAAGGAGGATCTCTCTGGACCCAGGCTAATCTTAGGGACCCACTGCTCGGGATCAGGAACCAGACGGACAGAAAAAGTATAGTGCATTTTATTGTAAAACAAAAACAAGCAAACAAAGCCAAATTGTGATCAAGGAGCGTTTACCATGCCAGGGTCAGGAACCAGAACATGTAGTCATTTGGGCCTCCTCAGCAGCCACCATACTGGAGACGGAGGTCTCTGTAGCCGCCAACAGACCTCCATTAATGCTTCCTTGTGGTTGGTGTATCACCTGGTACTGTGGAGCGCTGGGATATGAGGTCATATCCTGGAGCGGTCTGTGTTGGCAGGTCTAATGTACCCTCTTTCACGGTCTGCATGCCTCTTGCTGCTGGTATGATTGGGCCTGGAGTGGGGCATGGGGCAAGATTACCCTGTGTCTATTAGTTGTAAAGATTGCCCTGCTTCTATAGAGTTAAATAATGGAAGCCATGGGATAGCTTTGGAAAAGTAAACCACATTCAACAGCCATAGCTGAGAATTTCAGTTTTATCATTCCACTTTCAGAATGATAATTGATGGATAGTTGAAGTTGCTCTCAAAGCTTCAAATGCATTACCAAGTTGTTTGATGTTGCTATGGAAACTTCAAATGATTTATGAGGCTGTTTGATATTACTATGGAAAATAGCAAATAACTTGTGATATTTTCAAAGAACTACTCTGTTTGATAAACCTCTTTGTCCGACACCATACGTTTCTCAGATATAGTCAATCTCACTTAGACGCCATGGAATATGAGCTGAATTGAGCAGATTTTTACAAATATCGTACCATTTCTTTTGATTTTACAAAATTCCAAAGAGCGCTTTGACTGAACTCGTTCTATAAAAATGTAATCCAAAAATTAAATAGAACCTAATAAGTTGTGTGTATGTGTGTGTGTATATATGTGTATATATATATATGTGTGTATATATATATATATATGTATATATGTGTATATATATATGTGTGTATATATATATATATATATATATATATATATATATATATATTGCTATTTTGTCCTTATGTGAGTAGCATACTACTATTAATACTTTTGTGATTATGTCACTATAAAGCCTTTCTCTTTCATGTTACAATTCTGTGTTGTCTGAATGGGGAACTCTTGCTAGCTAAAATTTAGGTGTTAAATAGACCCAATCACTCTAAAAGCTAAAACTTTGCGGGGATGTGTCTTTAAAGCAAACTTAGATTTTAAAGCTGAACGTCATGAACAGCATTTTAGGAAAATATCCTACTACATACAAATAACACTACTTTACTTTCAGACGTGTGTGTAAAATAAAGGGCTTTCTGCAAAATGTTTAATGTAAATGGCCTCTTATATCTGCCTGTCTGTCTGCACAGGGAAGTCACGCCGGGGCACAGATACCATTATCAGGTACAGGTGGTGACTGGGACCGAGGCCGGGGAGCCATCACCCCCACTTATCCATGTACATGGAGACCCCTTTTGTGGAGACGGAGAAATCCATGAGTAAGTTGTTTTTTTTTATATGCGTTTATATGAGTCATAAAGGTAATAATACTAGAGGTAATATTATTAGAGGTGCAAATATGGCATGAATATGCAAAACATATGAAAATGTATCAATATCCTGCTTCTTGCATGTGATTCTCCTTGATGATGTCATCAAATAAGAAGCCATCATATACCACCCATTTTTTTTGTTGTGATCTGTACAATTGCTTCCACTTCTATATTTTAACATTCACAAAAAAATATTTTTAATTAGAATATATTCTTATATTCGGTTTTTATTATGTTTTTTTGTTCCTGAAATGATGTCTTGACTTGAGATATATATATCTGTAATTATGATGTCAGTTAAGATACCACGTAATAAAGATACGTCGTGTAAGCAGCAAACAATCATTTTAACAAAAAGTAAATTAAATGTAATTAAAAACTGAAACAGGGCTGCTGATCTTATCTTGTTTGTTTTTTTTTTGGAGCATTTAGAAGCAGAATAAAAATAGTGTGAACGTCCCTACAGAAGCTGTATTAGTTCAGCTAGTCACATCATTATAAACGATAGCCACCTGACCCTTTATTTCAGATTTTCAGTAACTCTAAAGACTGCCCGGTCGACAGGAGCTTCAGTTAAACACCCAGATTTATTACTAGAATTATTTATGAAGACCCAATATATTTTCCAGTCAATTATAATGATGAGATTAACGGTTACAATGTCACCCTTCTGATTGAACTTGCTGTTCCATTGATTGTAGTATGTATAGCAAATACTGTCACAGATCAGTCCTTTAATTTGTTCCTCTGTTGATTTCATAATAGAAAGCTGTGTAAGAAGCCTTTTTGGTTGCCATGACAACAACTTACACCAACTATCCCTGGTTTTGTATCACATGGCAGTTCATATCAGGGCCAAGGAGCCCAGTTGGTTGTAGTGGAGGCCACTTGCAAGGAGACACTCACTTGTGCAAGTGACTGAGGAGGTGTAGAGAAAAGACCTCCTAGACGGTAGACCACTGCGCAGGGGCTGTTCTGGTGCGAAGCACAAAGGGTTAAGGCAAACAAGTAGTTAAGAATCAGGAAGCCAGAGGACAGAGTAGTAAGGATGCAAAGCGAGAGTTGGCAGCAATAATGAAAGCAGATAATGGATAGCTTGGTTGCTGATGCAGGCTAAATAGAATAAGTGAGCAATGATCGGGGATGAGGCAGGTTTATATATCCTGTAAACAGGCAGCAGGGGAAGGTATTTTAGCGATCATTCTCAACAAGTTTTCCAGGCATGCAGGTAAAGCAGCATAGCTGGTGGAATAGTGCTGCGGAATATCTGCCGTACAGACAGGTGGCAGACAGACAGCACAGGTGGCCCCCGGCTGCATTGTCTTAGCGTGCGGACAATTAAGTGTTGCCACTAAAAATAATATTGAATGAGGAAAAAAGTACTTTAATAAATAATTATTTCTGGGAAGGTTTTAGAAAAGTGTTAAATTCACCAGGGTAAGTGATATAATAGGATGGGGTGATGGAATTTTTGCACATTAGGTGTATTTCCTTAAACCCCCAAGGCTGTGGCTGTGGTGGGTACCGTAGAATGCAGCTGGGAACGAAATATTCATATTCTGAATGAGTATTTGATGATTGATATATTACATAGAAATAGGGAAATAACTTGAAAAAAAGACCGAGCCTCAACCTGTAAACTCTGGAAGCTTCCTAGGAAGCCGTAAAGCCTTCGAGAACTCTTACTCCTTGTACTATAGTTTTTTTTAATGTTGTGTCCTGTTTTCTATGACATTCATTTAGTCGTTGAAATAATTCCCCTAACCAGCTGCAGTTTACCAGCAATAGTCTACCTAATCTTTTCCAGCCACTGCACTCCTATTCACACAGCTCTCCACTCAATCTGGAGGTTGTTCAGGATTTTTGGTCTGATATTACATATTTCTAGGACGATACTAAGTGTCATGCAATGTAAAGTCTCATGAAATGGTTCTTATGTAAATATTGTCTAATACTGTGTCTGCAGGGAGCTGGGAGAAGAGTGTGATGACGGAGCACTGCATGATGGAGATGGTTGCTCTGCAAAATGTCTTCGCGAGCCAAACTATAGCTGCCATGGTGAGTTTTATATTCTTGAGACAGTCAAGCTATATGTCTTAAGGCACCTTCTTTAAAACCTTGGACATCTGCTGCTAATAAAGAGCCGGTTCATGTCACATTTCCATATTTCTGCTTTAACACCACAAAACTTATTTGGTCCATGGCTTTTCCTTAAATTCAGGATGGCCTGTTCACGCAAGCTTTAATTTACTGGGTCTTTTAACCTCTACCATGTTTGCTTGAAGGTTAGTCCATATATCAACCACAACCAAGTTCAATTGTTACAGGGGCCAGTTGTGAACACCTGAAATTTGTTGGCCTCTGGTTTTTGCCTATTTGGTGCTCATTGGGAGTATACATTGTCGATAAGGCATATTTCTGATAGTCCGTCTGGTTGTTTGAATCTGATTGGTATGGACAGAATCTGATTTTCTTGGCAGGGGAGCCTAGCTTGTGCTTTTTACTCAACGGCGACAGTACCACTGAACTTGCAGACAGCAGAATTGAAGTATCAGCTAACTATCTTGGGCAAACCTCGCATAGATATATTGATCAATGGGCTTTGCAGGCTACATCTTCTCTCCAGGATTCCAATAAATGTCCAGTGTTGGCTTTATCTCACGATCAAGTCCAGAAGGTAATTAAGGGTACTTTTTTTGCTTTGCAAGCTCTTACAATTGCTCTTTTTTGTAGAGCCACTTATTGGTTGAAATAAAATGTTTTGCTGCCATTCTTTTCAATATATGAAGAACATTGTTCCCTGTCTGGCAAAATGGTGCAATTAGATTAACAATATTACCTTTTCTTGTAAGGTGAAGTTTATAAGAAAAGGCATAAACTAAATGTTATCAAGTTAAGATCTTCTACTCTTTACTACTTTCATTTGTTCATTTTTTTATTTTTTCCTGTGTATTATTATATTCATTGGTGGAAGATGCCGTTTATATTTAATGACTGTATTTTAATCTTAATTCCAGGGCTGTAAACCTCTTAGAACATTATCTGGAGCCAAGAACTTATCTGCATGGTTTCTATGTTCAGGAAAGGTCAACGTGTCTATGGAGCAAGACATATGGTTAAAGGTAACACCACATCTGAGTATTTCAGAGGCAAGCAGCAGAGTAGGTGTCAGGTAGCTGAAGAATTTACATGATCCATTGGCTGGGTGGAAATTTTTGTATTAGTAGATTATAAGAAGATTTAGAAATTTGTCTTTATGTTGTAATCAAATACAAGGTAACAGATTTGCTCCTTTGTTTTTTGACAAATGTTTAGGTGAACTTTGAAAAACCAAGTCTTGCAGACATGTTCTTTGTCTACCTGGCTGCAGATGGTTCCATCCCAGGTAGTGCTCACAAATCCACAGTCACCGCTCATCTGACAGATGTGATGGGGCATAACCACTCGCTTGGTAAGTGAAGCTGTTGGCAATAGGGCCTCAAGCTGGGGTCCTGTTATAGGTCAGAAACATTCTGCTGTTCCCCTTCCACAGATTGCTCAGTGTTTTAGAGTGTGCCTAAAAGGAATGTCTTACAATTTCTACCGACTGTTTCATTTATGTCAGCTGCTTTACTAATTGCTTGTGGTTTCCCTTTAACAATGTAAGAATGCAGGATTGTTTAATTGATGGACCCAGGCATGTGTGAAAACATATGCTTTATTTATGATTTCTGTTGATGATATACAATTTATAGACAAAAGTATTGGGACACCTGGCCATTACACCAACAGGGATTTTGATGACATCACATTCTAATTACATAAACATGTAGTTGGTCCCCCTTTTGCAGCTGTAACAGCTTCCACTCTCCTGTGAAGGCTTTCCACAAGATTTTTGGTGTTTTTCTGCGGAATTATTTACCCATTCATCCAGTAGAGCATTTTTGAGGTCAGGCATTGATGTTGGACGAGAAGGCCCGGCTCGCAATCACCATTCTAATTCATCCCAAAGGTGTTCGATGGGGTTGCTTTGTGCACCACTATATGGACAAAAGTATTTGGACACAGCTCTTAATTATTGAAATCAGGGTTTAGGCTAGGCCCGGTCAAGGAACTTTACTGGCCACAAAGTACCCTGACCTTAACCCAATCGAACATGTTTGGGATGAACTAGAATGGAGATTGTGAGCCAGGCCTTCTCGTCCAACATCAGTGCCTGACCTCACAAATGCTCTACTGGATGAATGAACATCTAAAGTTAATCCTGCTTGAAGTAACAAAAGTGAAAAGTTAAAGCCATTTAGAGGGTACTTTAATATGTGGGTATTTTAATATATATGAAATTTTGCATAAATAAATGACTTCCCTTATGGAGAAGCTTCAGCTCCAGTGCAGTAGGAGAATCTCTCTATGGTCCAACGATTGGCTACTTTGTGCCACTGATTGGTTGAAAAGAGCTCCTGCACAGAAAATAGCTGCAGGTGGGCAAAGTGGTAAATGTGTATGGGGGGGAGGGGTCTGCAGAATCCCTCCATGTATTTGCAACAGGGACACAATGTAAATGGCCCCTTTTGATTTCTTCAGTCTTTTTTTTTGGGGGGGTGCATTTTTTCTTTCAAACCTAACTAGAAAAGAATTTTGAAAACTGGATAAGAATGCTTGAGTTGATGATGAGGATTGCTAACCTGTAATAGGGTTAATTGACTTCATCGAACCATCTGGTGAAGCTATTTTGAGTTGATTTTTGTCATGCGTATTATAACTATCTAACAGTGTTGTGAAAATCGCTTATGGATATATCAGTAATAGAATTTGTCATTGTCATTAAGAAGCTAATACTTGGTAGCATCTGTTCTCTCTGATATGAATGCAGTGAATGCTGCAAGTCACTTGCATTCGTCAAAAAAAAAAAAGCTTTTTATTATATTTATGCAGATTAAGTATGTCCCATTATGTTGTTGTTATCACAACATACTCATATTAATAAGGCTTTTGACTTAATTAGCCAGAGACGTCCAATGAAATGTGGGTGCCTCGGATCCTAACATGCAACTTTACAGAGAAAACAACATATTTCTGTCATTCTGATCTGATTAATTAGTTGAAGCCTAGAAAGTCACCAAGCATAATCTAAATAATATCCTCCTGAAATTTGCATCTCTTGTATCAGTGCTGGAAGACATATGTTAAAGGAATAAGCATCGAATGCTGGTACTCGTTAAGTCTTTTGTTATGCATTTGTTTTTGTGTGGATGTGTGAATGAGACTTTTCTCTTTCTCCTTTTTTCTCCTCCCTTTCATCATTACACATTCTTCATCTCCTATTCCTTCCCTGCGTCTATTTATTGGACAAAGGGAAGACCACAGCTTACGTTTTGAAAGGAGCTTCACGAGACGAGTGTGAAAGTGCCGATTATTAATTAGTGAGGACGGTTGACAGGGGCAGCACCGTGTCTGTAATAATTGTAGAATAACAGATATGGTGTGAAAGTAAATTTGAGAATCTTTTAGGTGTCACTTTCAATGTGTTTTTAGACCAGTATCTCGGTTAACATTCCCTAAGAGATTAAATGTACAACCTTTAGAACCGTGGTGTCGAACTCGAGTTCTCTAGAGCCAAACACAGTAGGATTTCATCAGGGTGCAAGCCAATTACGCAAACAAAATGTTAATTTTGTCATTACATGCTAATTAGACAAGACTAAGCATCAAATAAGGTCTGAAAGTGTAAAAGTAGGGAAAAAACTCCATTTCATATAACAGCAGCCCTCAAGAACCAAGTTGGACAAGTTGGATTTTAGACTGTAAGCTCACTTGATCAGGGCCCTCAGTTGTTCTATTTTCAACTGTTCTGTTTAACATTCACAAAATGCCCACTCATGTGTAACCTCTAAATGTTGCACAACTCTTTCTGATGTGTTGGTTGATCATTCTGCTCTAAGACTTTCTTTTATCTAGAAAAAGCACTATAACATTGTCTTCTTCTGAGCACTGCGGAAACTCCGTGAATATTTTTATTCAAATGTTTAGCTTAACAAAATGTTAACTTTGTGTCAATGAAATGTTTCTACCCGTTACAGACCTACCTAGTGCAGGTCCCACTAGGAGTAAAGTTTTTAGAAAGACTCTGCTCACAAATATGAAGAGCAGAGAGCAACACATCACCATGGGGCTTGCTTACCTCCAAAGTTGTGACAGCACTGAAATGTGTGTATCTGCCTTCCCTAACACAACCATTTTTACATATTTTATTTTTTTCCCATCAAAACACAGCACACCTAATGCTTTGTACATTGTATTTCAGGAATTTCAGAAATGTAAGGGATATTGCGACGTTAGGAAGCTCATCTTATTCTTTTAATACAATAAGAACATATCGATTGCCTTAGATATATGTAAAATACATTTTAGGAAGCGTTGTTAAGTGCATTTCATTGTGGTCTGTTTTTTTTTTTCCCAAGGAACCCACGAGCTGAGTTGTCAGAAGAATCCTCTGGTCTTGAATAGGACAAGTGACCCCAAGAACCCAATGTACAACACTGCGTCTGTCACACTGAGGTTCTCGTCACCACTGGTGGGGGTATCTGGAGTAGCAGTGAGGTCACGAGCTAGCAGCCAGCCCCGAATGGGATATAGAAGCAGGTATGGACTAAAGTGCCTAATTCTGGCCCAGTGGTATGTTAACAAACAAAACAATCAGATACATGTCTAAATATAAAAGCCTGGGAGTTGAGGTTAGTGAATACACCCTAAAGTCTCTCTAAGAAGCTATAAAAAGTTTTCATTAAAAAAATATACAGTGATTAAGCATGTTAAAGAATGTTACTAAACAATACATGTGAATATATTTGACATCTATAAATAAAATAGATTTACATTATTTCACATTTTCATGTTATTTCAAATAATTTAGCAATACAGAGCACTAGGGTGATGGTCAAACAGTTATATTGGGAATAAAATGACTAAATGACTCATGCATGTATAATCTGTTTATAGTACCAAGGAAAACTTAGATCCATACACTAAATTGTTAGCACATACAAGTTGGCTATAAATGCAAGATTTTAGCAGCAAACATAGTGCAAGCTACAAATTCACTAAAGCCAACTGACATATACGCAGGACTCAAGCTGGTACGAGTTGACTACATAAAGCTACAGATTCAGGATAGAAAGGGGTAGCATTTTCCTTTGAGAAGTGGGAGCCCAGAACACGAGGACTGTGCCTCAGGGACTGATCCATTTTCCCCTACATCTTTTTTAACAGCTCATGCCCTACTTTAAATATTCTACATGGCTCGGCTCATTGCTCCCTGGATGGGGATGGTGATACTCAGTGTACAGTCACATGTGACAAAGGATATGCCATACTTGCTGTCAGCAAGAGGGAGTCTAACGTCATGCAGGTGAGGGATTTTAAAAAATATATTTGTCATACATCAGTGTTTACATCAACACATACACAGAATAATACTGTTATAGGAAAAAAGTGTTGTATAACAAGGAATATCCTCAAATACTGGATGAAAGGAGAGCATAGGAAATATTCTCAAATCTCAACAGCACTATGCGGGGACAGCCCCATGTCTCCTCTCATATTTGTCCCAGGGTTGATTTCTTTCCAAGGTAGAGAAGATTTAGCAACAAGCCAATTTATCGAATGCATTGAAAGCATACTAAAATATACCAAGTGTACAGTACTACGGAATATGATGGCGGTATATAAAACAATAAATAATAATAATAATTATAAAATGGATTGTGGACAAGGTCAATTATACTTGCCAACCTCTCCCATCTATAGTGTCTTCCGTCTATACACAGATTTCTTGTCTCATTCCATTTTCTTTATCATGGAGAAATGTAAAGAAAGTCGGCTAGGCTGAATGGGAAAATGTACCCGACGCCAGCTTTTTATTTCTTGAAGGGGTTTTGAGTTATGTGATATTTTTTCTCACGCTCCTAAAACAAGCCTTGCACCGTTACTGTCATAAAGTACAAAGGGTAATCTCATGCCTACAGAATAGAATACATTGATTATGTGGTGTGAAAATAGATTCCACATTCATAGAGTGCATGGAAAAAAAAATAAACTTGACATACTGGCTACAGCAATAGTAAATAATATTAAAGGGTGGAAAAGCAAAAATGATAGATTTCAAAAGGTGCTAGATTTTAAATAAAAATAAATAATACATGAGAAAATCACTAGTATAATGGGTTTGAATAGATTATTGTAATGTATGTATGTATACAATGTATATTTTGGGAACATGATTATACATTTTATGTAATGGAAATACACTTAGCATATTTTACTCAGGCGTTTGCAAAAGAGCTCATTAACGTAAATTGTGTCCCGACAAATGGTTAATTTAATTTATTTGTACATGAAAGGTTGTTTAAATGCAGTACATAGTTTTGAATATGTCTACCTATTGAATCATACCATTTAACCCCTTAAATTAAAAACCTACTTAACCTCTTAAATTACAGTTGATGGGGAAGAAAATGTATTGCCTAGGTAGTGAAATGGCTATAAAATGTGATTTAACTATGAGTAGCATTGTCATTTTAATGGGATTTTTTTATTATTAGACCGCAGTGTTAAAATGCTCATTCGGGCACTGGAACATGTCGGTGACTTGTGAACCTTTGGATTGTGAGTCCCCATCTCCTTCTCTTGTGTTTCATGCCACCTTCTCATGTCCTGATGGAACAGGATTAGGCAAACGCTGCTCCTTTCATTGCCTTCCTCCTGCGAAGTTCCAAGGTACTTTGCCAAAATAAGGTGCACCATAAGGTTTATTGGAGTGACATCAGGAAGAAACTGCTGTGACTTCATGGTAGCTCCTTACAGTTTCAGCAAAACAGACCTTTAGAAATTGTATAGAGGCTTCTGTAAAACGTTTTCCACATCTAGGTTATGTCATATATAATGTTGAATTACATCATTGCTCACCAGCTTTTGCAGAAAGCCAAGAACCTCAGTCAGCTCTTCATCGTACAGTACTGTACTATAAAATACAGTATACAGAGATGTTATATGGTCATATATAACCGTAAATAATTCAAAGAACTGTGTAGGAAGTTATTATAGAACTAATAGATTAAAAAACTAAACTATTCTCTCTCCTCTCTGTTGGGTTATCAGGAATGAGTCAGTGGGTGACTTGCATGTGGGATGGACTTTGGTCTCTTCCTGAGGGCTACTGTAAGCTTGAATGTGAAGCGCCTCCTGCCATTGCCCATGGCAAGCTTCTCACACCCCGTTGTCTTCTTGACCACCACGATGTGGGATCTATGTGCCGATACAGGTGTAAGCCTGGCTACCATGTAGCAGACACTGTTGAGCGTCGGACAAAGAGGTCAGTTAAAAGTTCAGTGCCTTGTTATTTCAATGGTTACTCTTAATGTCTTATTTTCTACATGTGCATTTTTACTATATTAGGACAGATTCTACAGTTATTTTGTTTTTATTGTTGTGAAGCATCAACATATGGGGTGAAAAACAAAATGCAAAATATAATAAATATATTATCAATGAAAATATTTACCAGTTTGCTTGGATATTGTTGTCAATCTTAGTCACAGATTGCCTACTTCTATAAAAGACTGACGATGCCCACGAATTAAAATAAATACATTGCATTAAATGCATTTGGGGCAAGAAACATTGGTATCGTATTACCTCATTGATTTAAAAGCCTCTAGCATACTTTGTTGTATGAAGTCCTTAGTATTAAATGGTTGGACAACACGGGTTTACAAAAATGCTAAAACTCACTTCTGAACAACTAAATTTCTTCTGAAAATCTGCGTAGAAGAAAAGAGAGAAAATAATTAAAAATAATAATTAAACTTAAATCTTACAACAGATAACCAATAATGTATCTTAATAATGAATCTTCGATTAAGGGCAAATATTAACATACAGTCATACAGGGTATAGCAAGCACCACAGGTCAAGTAAAGAAGCAGAAAAGTTGAGTTCCCTTTTAGACAAAACTGTTGTTATATAGAAAATCATCAACAAAAATTAAAAACAAACATTGAAACAAAACAAAAAGACACTGATGATCAGAAACATGTCTTCCTTTGGCATACCACATGTGACCTTATAACAGGTTTTTTTAAATTGAACATGATCAGTGTAATGTTTGGTGTACGTCTACACAGACTTAGAGATGGCCCCATAAATGTGATGTATATACTTCTTCATCCATGGAGATATCTGGAGTAAATAGTATCAAAAACTCAAAGGATTGTCACATTTATATGAAATTAACCATTTTTCATAGTAAAGATACCGTGAACAACTTTACTTGCAAGACTTGTCAATGGAAAGCCTCTGTACACACGGTCAAATCATTTTGAGAAAGGCAGGTATAACAAAGGAGATATTCATGTGTCCTTGGAGGGGATATGAATTAAACACCTCTACTCAAGGCTGACATATCTTTGGGCCATTCTAGAGAAATTACCACTGAGACCATATAATAGACAATGACGGCTCAGGCTAGAAGACACATTTTTGTTATCTCTGGGCCATTTAGGGAGAAATTACATTATGTAAACGATCCAGCTTGGAATAAAATTGTGTATCTCTGGGCCATTATAGAAGAAGTTAACTTTGAGACTTTTACGGGAACAATGGCAATTCAAAACAGAAATCAAATAAACTAAGCCAGAGCATCAATATAAAATTTCATAACTAAGATGGCATGGAACTCATAAACTGTCAGTGGTGACGGAGTCCTACGTTAAAGTGTGAAGCACTATCCAAAGAAATGTCATTAGCCGCATAGTTTAATGGTTAAGGTTGGGAACAACTAAACTCTGAAAACTAAAGAGCTATAAATATCTCTGACTAATCTTTGCCCATAAAGCTACTGGATTCATTTCATGAGCGTGATCAACGGGACACAAGTAACAAGATTTGGAACAAGAACTGACCTGTGATCAGCAAGTTGGAGCATGGCAGGGAAATCATTGAGACTATCCAAAAGCTCTGGACTGACAAAACAATATTATAGCGGGAGAATGATCCAAGTTGCGCAGGCAGCACAGCTTGGAAGCAAGTTACTAGTAATCTGGAAAGCAGAAAGACACGGAATCACAACTAGGAATTTAGATATTGTATTTCTTAATGGGATGCATTTTTGCCTGTTGGGAGTTAATGGTAAATGCTACCCTGTAAGTGGCACCATAAGGGGTTACAATCCCCCAGCCCCAATCAAGTTTTTCACAAAGGCTTACGCATTCAGTCTCATTACAGATTTCAAAGGAAAAAAAAACACTTCAACTATTCAACTGCTAGTGCATTTGTGGTCAAGTTGAGTGCTATTGAGTGAGAAATTATGAATCACAGTTGAGTTACAGTTGAGGTCAGCCCAGATGCTATCGGGTTCCACTCAGGAGCTGTTGATTTGGCTTTCTAGTCTGTAACATTGTCATGCAAATCTGAAGTTGGGTTAGTCAGCAAAGTCATCATACAAGACAGCAGTTGAGTCTATTGCTCCAACTCAATTTAAAGGGGGTTCCTCCTGAACAGTTGACTTTGGGTAGTTGGGAGCTATCTTTGCTCTTGAGTGCCACAATTACTCAACATGCTTCCTGTTAATAGGCAGGTTCACATCCCGTGAATTGGTTTTTAACTTCGGGAGTAAGCACATTAGTTGAATGGGCCATGGAGAGTTGAGCTGAGATGGGTTTTTAACTGACACTTTTCCCTATAATAATAAGTCAAAAATGTACAAAAAGATCCTTATTTGATCCCAAGTATCTGAAGCTTCCCAATTCAATGTAATAGATCATCAAAGAACAGAATCTGATTAGTTTGAGGAATTAGTACAGAATCTAAATCTATGTAACCACGCATCTTCCATAATTTCTTGTATTTAGATATACAATTCTGATATCTAAATGGTAAAGGATGAAATCGGCATATAGCATTTACACGAGCCTGGCTCATCATGTGTGTTAAGGGGTTTCCTATCAAATTTTAACTTGAACACCGCTATGAACTTGATAGAGTACAGATGATAGTTGGGAGCTAAAGAAGAGAGCATCCTGTATTCCTTTCAGGTCACTTACACCTTGGCGCAATTATCAATGCAAGTATTGTTTTTTAATATATACCAGCATTGAATTATTTTAAATATTTCCTGTGGCATATAAATTGATTGTCTTAAACGGTGGAGGAAAAACAGATTGGGACAGGTTACAGCATTATGCTGCTGAAATGTGCATAAGCCAAGAGGAAAGCATGAATATAAATGATAAATAATGCACCGCTACTTTTGTCTGCTTGTGGTTCTCTGCAATAAATAATCTTAGCTGAAAAAAAAAGTTTACAATAAAACATGCACTCTGCCACAAAACAGAATCAAACAATCAACCATCCAGAGTCGCAACAAAGGAAACAACGGTTGTGAAATCCGAGTGTTGGATAAGGAACAGAAACAGGGAATTTGATTCCATTAAGACTAACGCAACTCAATGTTTAGTATTTTAATTTTGCTTATATTCATGAAATACTTTTTTTTTTCTTTTTAACATTGATGGAAATGTGATTCTTCCTCTGTGTTGTAATATTGTGATTGCGGAGGAACACCTGCTTATTGTGCAGAAGACAGCAGATGGTCCTAGCAGTTTTCTAATTCAAGTGACTTTGTTAACCAGGTGTCACATCTTGAGTTGGGTAACTGCAGACAGTTTCTCATATATACGTACATGTGTATACCGTATATATATATATATATATACAGGGGCGTAACTATAAACCTCAGGGCCCCGGTGCGAGAATCTGTTAAGGCCCCCCCAACCCATCTATCCCTTTCTCACTATCTCCCCTCTCCCTCCCTTACCCCACTTCTCACGATCTACCCTCTCCCTCCCTACCCCCCTTCTCACGATCTACCCTCTCCCTCCCTACCCCCCCTTCTCACGATCTACCCTCTCCCTCCCTACCCCCCCATCTCACGATCTACCCACTCCCTCCTTACCCCCCTCTTCTCACGATCTACCCACTCCCTCCCTACCCCCCCTTCTCACGATCTACCCACTCCCTCCCTACCCCCCCTTCTCACGATCTACCCACTCCCTCCCTACCCCCCCTGTTCTCACGATCTACCCACTCCCTCCCTTCCCCCCTTCTCACGATCTACCCACTCCCTCCCTACCCCCCTTCTCACGATCTACCCACTCCCTCCCTACCCCCCCTTCTCACGATCCACCCACTCCCTCCCTACCCCCCTTTGTAGTTCACTTACCGTCAACTCCTGTGTTGGAAACGTGAGGCGTTTGTCTCGGGTGCCGGCGCTTCACTGCTTATGCCGGCGGTCAGCGTGAAGCGCCGGCACCCGAGACAAACGCCTCACGCTCCCAACACTGCACTCTGGGCAGCGCTGAGGCAGGCAGCAGTAGCAGCCGCGGGGAGCAGAGGAGTCCTGGATTTCCGTCAGTCAGGGGGGCCCAAGAGGTGCCGAGTGGTCGTTTTCAGCAACTGCTCGGCACCCCTTGGGCCCCCCTGACTGGCAGAACTCCAGGGCCCGGTCGCAGTCACGACCCCTGCGACCCCTGTGACCCCGGTAGTTCCGCCACTGTATATATAGCATCTTTTTCTTCAGGTCCAGAGACATAACAGCAGTAATTGCATAGCATATTATTGATGTCATCAGGAAGCACCATAAAAGTATCCAAAGTATTGGTTTGATAAATATTTATGTTGTGTGTGTTAGAGGAGACACCCATTCCCACTTTTGGACCGCAGTGCATTTTACTGAACACATTCTTTCTTTACAGGAGTTTGAAAATAAGTTAGTACATATGCTGGAGATCTCCCTTTGAAATGAATGGCAGTTCTACTCACATACTTTCTATTAAATGTATTGCATGTGTCATTTTCTAACAGGCATAAAAAAGACAATGCTTGCACCCGTAGGCATGCAGTAAAATGTATTGGAGTTCGTGTGAAATGGACTTCAATATGCATTAAAAAGATAAAAAAAGAAATGTTTGGGGACTGGAGTGTCCATTTAAGAAAGCTAACTTAGTAGATATTTGTCACTAAAAATTCTTCAACCACTTAGTTAATAAACCCAGTTTCTTTTCAATTGATTAGACAATGTAAATGACATCACTGAGTTCATACGTTATACGGAGGCATTATTAAATAACGCCAGAGAATTCGCTGTGCTCAGAGAAGAAGCCAGATGATTAATCCCGTTACGGAACATAGCAGAAACAATAGATTTTAGAATGTAATATATTTTTAATGGTTAGCTGCTACAAAAATCAATTTATGTTTCCTTTTTAAAATATTTAAACTATAATAAAAACAAATGTTAAAGAGGCAGAGTAATAAAAAAAATTATCGAGAACAACAGATAGTTTATTGTAAGCGAGACGGTGGCTTTCAGGATAATTGCATATTTATCTTTTTTTTTTTTTGTATGTGAAATCTGTTTGCTTTGCAGGAAGTTCCTGAAAATACAGTGTCTCCAGACAGGTCTTTGGTCCGTCGGTCGCTGCATTCCTGTAATGTGTGACCCATTACCACCCATCTTACAAGGGATGTACAACTGTACCCGGGGACTAGAAGTGGATAGCAAATGTACCCTGTACTGCGGATCTCACACGGTATAGTATATAGGGCATGCCATAATTAAAATAGACCCCTTATATTTCATATATCTATCTATATAGATATATATATATATATATATATATATATATATATATATATATATATATATAGATATATATACTGAGCCAGTTTCTGGAATGCACTCATCCAGTAATACCATTGATTCAGTTGACGATGCTATTGCTAGCAAACTAACCACTCACACCACAAACCGGTCTTAGTGCTATTGATATCAAGCCGGCAAGCCTGACCTATCTGCGTTAAAGCTTGCTAAATTAATCTCACCCAAGCAATAGCAGATGATTTAATACAAGACCTTATTTCCACCAAGGCACTGTAGGACAAAAGACGCATTATATTAAAAAAAATAATAAGTATGATTATTTTAGGTGGAGAAAAGGCCGGTCTATAAAATGATTAGGTTAAAATGTTACCTCTTGAGACATGCGTATTGTTCGGTGAACATGTTCAATTTAGTCTCATGTTTAGTGAACATGTTTTCCTTAAGCAACAAAAAAAAAATCGCAAACTCTATTCTAATGATGTTTTAACCCTAGCAGCTTATTTAATATTCTTCCCTATCTCGTGAACCATTTAAGTTCTATGAGCTTATCTAAATGGCCCCTGGGTTTTTCAATTCTGCAGGTGCAGAAAATAAAATAATACAAAAATGTGTTCTTTCTCTGAATTGCTCATCCAGCACAAAATATTACTTTTTTCATATTCGGAAAATGATCCTTTCGAATGTCCTCGATGTACATCACAATTTAAAAATAGCGCATGGAAAACTTGAAGCGCGATATTCCTGTGCTTCTGCAAAATGAGTAATTTTGATTGTGTGCCGTTATAGTCACATTTCATTTTAACAGTGAAACATAATTAACACCTAATTAAGTTGATTATCTGTGACAGTGATGAGACTGTTGGAATAAATTTGTTTTTCACACCTTTGCTAGAAGTGCTTAGTGCACAATGTGCCGAACGAGATTTTTAATTGAACTTTGTGTCCCTTGCCTGGTTTAAAACCATCAGTCATTTAAATCTTTAAATTGGATTACAAATGCTTGTTATTCACAAAGGAGATGTGAGCACACACCTCTCTGTATAGCACAAAACATTTTATTAGCTATTTTTTAAATATTGTTGTATTTAAATGTTCTCCCTGTTAAATCACCCGACTGCAAACGTAAAAACAGGTTTGGGAGTTTATAGGAAATGCAATATGTTTTTACCGTCCTCCAAATATTAATGAGACACCTGTAATAAATAAAAAAAAAAAATCACATACCAGATTCCAGAATTATAGGACTGTATGCCAAAATCTCCTGATGTTTGAGCTTCTAATGAGAAAGAGAGGCCTAAGGAGCTGTTATTTTCTGGAGAGTTAGTTATTGAAATTCTGTCTTATTAGTTGCTCTTGGACAAATACAGATTTTACGGTTATACAGTGGCTAGAAATACAAATAGTGTTTTTAGGACATTTTCCAAAAGTTCACTTATATATATTTATATATATATTATATATATATAATTATAACATATAGCGTTGGTAAAGGTTTTTGAAAATACTAGTATACACATGTTAAATGCATTTAATATGGACTGATTTCCTACAAATCAACTCTTCATATTCATTATACTTTGTGAAGGGCGAGTCCAGGCTCGTTGTGGTTCGCCCTTCAACGTGGTTAATGGAGATGATGACCTGAAAGGCTGATCTGAGCTGCAAACTCCTGGTTGAGCGTATCATTGAGGTTTTAATTCTTCCACAGTGGATCATTTCCTTGTACTAGCATTTAATACAAAGAAGGGTTAATTATATAAAGTAATTCTGGTGCAAAGCATGAAACGTGGCTATCACCATAGTATTCAATGATTGTGGATGTTATGGTGGTAAAGAACATCGAGTAGTGTAGAGCCCATATTATTCCACGAGAGCAAGAGTATACATTTTACAATCTCCTTGTCTTGCTTTCGTCTTTATCTTGGGCCTTCTTCATCTCCTTAAATCATTGCTGTTATCATTATTTTACCCTCCACTTTCCTTCAACCCTCCTCCATTTTCTTGTCTGTCCATCTCTCTTTCGTTTCCTTGAATCTCCCTTGAACCTTATCTTACTCCTTGTAACATTTCATCATTTTTTTTTCTCATTGTGCTTTCTTTCTGTCGTTCTCTGTACCCGTCATTCAGCCTTTGTCCTTGCCCATCTCTTTTCTCTATAATATATTCCACCTCCCTCTCCTGCCCTCTGTCCACCATTCTGCTTCATATTTTTGCAAATGCAGGACAAATGCAAAATAAATCCAGTTTAAGAATATGGGCCTTATGTATGATGCCGTAGGTGCAGATTGAATTATTCCCAGAAAAACTAGCTCCTTCTTTATTATGGGAAAAGTTTTTATGACCTTTTTGGTGGCTCTCAGGCATCACTAGAGTTACTGTATTTGTGGCTCTTTTACTCATATGGTTGGTTCTTGCCTTGCATATTCTTCTATAGAAAGAGCTTAAAAATGTAGACTTTTTTGTGCAACCTCCAATATTGCACCCCAGTGCTCTGCACGATCCAATTATATAGCGTTCCATATCCCAATAGCTTTTATCTATTATGTATGAATCTATTCTGCAGGACAGTACAGAGTATAAAATATACAAAAGAGGGGAAGGATTTTTAAAGAGTAAGTAACACAATTCCCAGTTAAAATACTTGTCGTCTATGAGCCATGGACAGTAACGGGGGAAGTTGTTTCCAGTGCATATAATTTAGGGCACATTCTGAGTGTACCCATTAGTGGGCAATAGAGTGAGAAGCATAGAATACAAATCATGCTTCCCTCGGCATACAGAAGAGCAGCACACATGTAAAAAGAACACCTTTAAGTTTCGCTGTAGACAGTAAGCCTACCTTAAAACTTGATTTATGTCTTGATATTGCAGCAAAAAGATTCTGATGTAGTGACTTAGTAATGGTTCTTATAAATGGCATTATCAAAACCATTGCCGATCAGGTAGAAATATTCTTAAGTCATCTGTATTCAAGCAGGGATTCTAACTGTTGATATACCAGTGAGAAAAGCACCAGCTGGAATGGGCAAATATATAAATCAGATCAGAATATGAAGGATCAGCTTTAGACCCTCTGACCCTGAGATTGGTGCAAAAAACCTAAGGCCTAAAGCCTATGAGTTCCCACGTAGGACAGCGAATTATTGGAACTCCACATAGTCCCCTTCTACACCCTAAGGTAGTAATCCAGCAACAATGAAAAAAGAAACAGAACATCTACCCCATTAAAAAGGGAGATTTCTAGCCTAATTGATTTAAAAATCAATTAAAAACTTAAAAGTATATAAATCATTGGTGTAAAACTAAGCGTGGGATGTAGTCTCTCTCTGCCGAACCCTACTCTTTTCCCCTCAAGAAGCTTCCATTTCAGGGGAACTACCTATGACATGTTCATGAAGGGTGAAAGGAAGACTGTAATTACTATATTACTTCTTCCACATGTTGATTAAGTCTGCGGGTTGGCAGCCTGGGGGAGACTAGAAGGATAGCCACGCGGCCATTATTGTTTCTTACTAACCCTCTGATCGGGGAGTTCCCAGTAGCACCTATTTAAGACAAATAGAGAACATTTTAATATAACTAACACATGTTTCTTTGTTTCAAACTACAGTTAAATTCTAAATCCCCCTTAATTTTTTTCTGTTTTTGTGTAATACATATGAATAAAATAAAAAAAATTAATATATATATATATATATATATATATATATATATATAAAGTAGTATGTGTGTGTGTGTTATATATCCCTTCTAAAATACTCGCGATACGGTTTCTTTATTGAGTGTACTTATCAATCAAAATATTAAAGGTCATTTTTTGTAGGTAATATATTTTCATAGTTTTCCCTGTAAGCCACTCGGTAGTGATCTGTACCTGTTGGTTGTCCCGCTGTCATATTCGGTGATGTCATTTTGGTGACACGGGCCACTTAATAACAGCGGGAGGGAGGTGTCCAAATGGATGTGATTTTAATATAACATTTTTAGCACTTATGTGTCACCACGGTTAGACATATCCGAGCTTCTAGATAATTTAGTGCCGTTTTTATCATCTTGTCATCTAAGGAGAACTGAGGGTTATGTGGAGTAATATTGATGTTTATGGTATCCCACTCCGGCTGTGACATAAATTATATTGCTAAAGAGACAATGTGGCAGACGTATGTTCCGCCATGTAAAAGCTTCATGAATAATTGTATTCTAATATGTTAAAATAAAGAAAAAAAGATGAAGCATAAGTACTAGCCGGGTTTTCATTTGGATGAATTCTTAATGCTCCTGGCATATAGTCAAGGTCAGATAATTTTATTAAAGAGAAGTAGTCAAACATGTTACAGTAATCAGGTAAAAGATGGCACTTTAAGCATTTTTATGCCCACATAAATATCCGACCATGTTCAACGACCACGTGCAGTTATTTACTTCATATGGGGGTCGATTGACCCCGCAGTTGGAATTTTGTGCCTTGGCCGAAAATTAGTCCTAAAATCTTCTTATCATTTCAAATATCTGTTACTGGGAATTTTTTCTCCACAATTATTGTTTTGCTAATTATTTGGCCCCTTACTTTTCATGGACATATGGCTGTATGTTCAAGGCATGCGTTCCTATGTAGACACTGTAGATGGCTGGCAGGGTCAACATTATTTTTTACAACTAGTGTTGATAACATATGGCTATTGAAATGCTTTTAATCTGAAGAGCAATGCCAGGGGGGCTTTGGCTAACATAGCAAACACAAATAAGATGGTAAACACCAGTCCAGGACTGGCCATCTGCCACACCGGGCAATTGCCTTGTGGGCTCTGGCCAACAGTCCTCCATACTCACACGATCTGCCATTTCAGTGGAAGGTTGTATGGCTGGCCGCACACTGCATGAGTTTAGTAACATAATGCGGGGCCGCACATATCCGGCAGCCACCTCGTCATCCCCAATCAAGCCCTGGTAAACACTAATAATGAATACTCTTCAATTGAGACAAGCGTATGGCTGGGTTTTCCTAGACAAATACCGGGGTGTCCAGTTTACATATTGACATCGGCAACTTGGAATATTTATTATTAATTCTGTGTCTTCAACTGGGTAACCTTTCTTTATCTAGGCTTTTAACACAGTGCCTTCCCTGGTAAAAACTCAAAACACTAAAACTCAAAAATGACATTTGTTAGAAACACCACTTCATGTTTTGTAGTTTCATGAAACATAGAATTAACTATTTATGTTCCGGAACTCTACTGGCAGGTTTGCGTTATGAGCATTGCTCCCCTATTGGATCTCTTCATATGCCGCAGGGTTTTATCTGTCTTTAGAATAGTAACCGAATGCTGATTAATTCTTTATTATTAGACATTTTCACATATCAGCTACAGCATGTTCTACAGTACATGTATCCACTAAATATTTAGTCAGATAGCGTTGAGGTTACTTTAAGGACTTGTGGGTTAAGTGACTCAGCTGGAGACTTGAGTGTTCATTAGTGGAAGTGGGGTGGTTGGTAAAATACATTTATAAAACACTGACCAAATAGTTTAACAAAACAATGTGATCTCTTTTATAAACTCAATGGACTTGCCATGTAAATTACTGCCATGCTAAGTACTATCCTGAAGAAGAGGGGTTTATTGCAATTTAACTTCAATTCAGGTGCAGTGTGAAAACTGATATTCAGCTGCTTCTGTCTTTACTCAAGGTATCTACCGTCTGCAGTAAGGATGGAACCTGGACTGAGCGGCTGAGTCTGTGTGAGGGTCTACAGGGGACATGTAATCCACCCCTAGAAATCAACAGCATTCATTACACCTGTGATCAAGGACACACAATTGGTGAGCTTTATATGATAACATACATGCTATAAATATATCATACACACTTACATATATGATTTTAATATGCCAAAAATACACCATCAACGTGTAATTCAGATTTCTATCTTCATGTCATAATTCTTATAGAAAAAGAATTGAAAAGTGATCAGCCTATGTTTTATAACATATTCTTCCTCAAGATCAGTGTCTGGACTCTGAACAAAGCCCTGATGATATTTTTTCAATGCTCTTCAAATATGACCCAGTATCTCTATATTGTGCTTTGATCTTGAAGTTTGGAACCTAATCAATTTCATGTGTTCATGTTTAGGTTCTGTCTGCACAGCCTCGTGCATTTATCCTCCTAGTGATCCGGTTGTTCTGCCTGAGAATATTACTGCAGATACAATGGAACATTGGATGACCCCAATCAAAGTTCAGGTATGGAATGGCAAATTGAAGGTGAATGTCACAACTTCAAATCCATGTATTAAAGTCTAATATTATTTGACTTTCGGAGATGTTTAGTTTAAACATTAGCCTCATGGAAAGAGAGATAAGCAGCTTTCGTGAAGGCCAACAATACCAAATCACTTTTCTGAAGTTCTCTTACTTCTCCACACCCACCCTTACAAAGCCAATCAATAGCAATCAGCAACTTAACAATAGGTAACCTTTCAGCATGGTATATACTGTACATTATGGGGTTTGCCTACAAAATGTATTCCTTATTTTAATACATAAAATTACATATTTTTTAAAAATACATAGATTTATTAAGTGTATGGATGGTTTAGGAAACTAGATTGAAGTTATATAAATTACAAGCAGAGAAAAAATATAACCAATAATGGCCACCTTACCCTGCGAACAAACACTGGTATTAGTGATTATGTTGGGGTTCTGTTACTGAAGGGACGCTCCTGGCAAAGTTTCATGTGGAATGCAGATTTTGCATGGACTCTGATTTGCATTTAGTAAAATGCATTAGAGGGTGCAACTGGCATACATGCAGTTGGCTACCGACTCAATGGGAGAGCTACATGGCATTTGCAGGAAACACATATTTAAGTATGCTTCCTACTTTCAGGGAGGCAAGAAAGATCAGACAGAACTCAAGAATGCTCCATTTTGCATTAAACAAATTGGGGAATAGTTGGTCCCTTTAACAATGGTTGTGGTCCAAAAATAACAAATTCTTCACTTTATTTACAGAGTATAATGTGCACAGGAACTTTAAAGTGGCAACCAGACCCTGCATCCCTCCATTGCATCCTCTCTTGTGAGGTGAGTACCCAATCTAACAGTCCTGTAAAATAATCATGAAAATATGCTAATATATATACAAGGGAAAACCTCAAAAACTGTATTAATGATGATTACATTAACAATGATGGCACAAATAAGAATAAATAATGCAGACAGATCCACAGAGAACGAGAGGTGCAGAAACACTTCTCTCTCTCCATGGATCTGTCTGCATTATTCTGACTTGGTGTAGTACTTCTGCAACAGGGAGGAGCCTCTTCCTCATTCCTCCAATCAGGAGAGAGTATGTGCAGTGAGGCTCCTCCCTATTGCGGAACTACTAAACCAGGCCAGAATAATGTGGACAGATCCACAGAGGAACATAAGCATCTCTGCACCTCCCTTTCTCTGTGGATCTGTCTGCATTATTCTGGGCTCTTGGAGTACTTCTGCAAAAAAGTGTAGAATCACGGTGCGCCCCACTGAGACAGCTTCTCCCCCATTTCTCCAATCGAGGGAGAGGGTTTGAGCAGAGGCTCCGCCTTTTTGCAGAAGTGCTCCAGGAACCCAGGGTAACCAAGCAGATAGCAGGGAAAAGTGGACCAAGAACAAGAGCTTTTGAAAAGGAGACACGGAAGCGGTTGATGGAGAGGGTAGGGAAACATTGATAGTGAGAAAGTGTGAGAGAGAGAGTAAATAAGAGTGAGTGAGAGTGTGAGAGAGCGTGAGTAAGATTGAGTGAGACAAAGTGCAACAACAAAATGCAAGCGGAGATTCAGAGATCTTTACTTTGTTTCTTTGGGGTCCTCTCTGGTTTTAAGACATAAAAATTCGTACGAATCTGAATGCACAAGACTTTTCTGTAGTGTTGCTAACATCACGTGATAAATCAAGTTATTGCAATTCATGGAGATCATTGTCTTCCAGTTGTGCCACTGATATATTTTTCACCTGTAGCACTTTCGATTGTGAAGCTATACTATGTATTCAGACCTGCTCTGTTTTCTACGTATTGTTATTCAATAATGCCTTCACATAATTGCCTTATCATTCCGGTCCCATGCATTTTTACTGAACCTTAAATAGTTTTCTATTTCTTCTGCCTGACACTCATTTTTGTGTCACTCTTTACATATTTTTTCTGTGAAATTCTTTTTGAAGTCAGTGGAGAGTCACTGCTCAATTTCCAACCACTGAATTTCCAGCCAAGCATCTTAAAACTCATGCATTTTACATAGGCTGACAAATGCTGAAGCCAACTTTATCTCCACCGAGAGTTTTTTTATATATATATATATATATTTGTAGAATGTGTTTATTTTTTTAATTGAGTCTTTGTCAGTGCTTTAAGGCTGATGAACTCCAAAACTATCAATACTGACAGAGATGAGACTTTTTGGCAGACATACCGCCTTGTAACAGCGCAGCCATATGTCAATAGAACTGACGGGTTTATAAGCACATGTGCTGGGATTTACTAAGTGTCAAAGACTTCAGTGCCAATTTATTTCCAAATGGGGGTGTGATATCTCTCATTAGTGCCTAGTGATTCTGTAGAGAGTGATAGACTTCATTAAAGAGATCGCTGGAAAAAAAAAACAAAGTAATAAGCAACCCTTTTCCTTGATAAAAAAATGTTCAAGTATTTTAAATGATACATGCTTATTAAATGTAGCTAGCGTGCTAAATATATTAATGTTAGCTGATCAGGCATAAAATTACATATGAATATGTGCCGACCAGATTCAAACGATAAGATGATTAAAATCTAAGTTTTATATGTAATGATGATTATTGAAATGTACCCCAGTCTCAGCCAAGTCTCTGTAATCTAAATGATAGTTATTAGTTCTGGTGACCAGTCAGGCAGCAAGAGAGAGCTGTAAGCAATCACCAATTGGCACACATTCACGTCATCAGACACACAGCATAAGGTCTGTACTTATATTGTGAAATATCTGTGAAGGGCTGCATGCGCAGAACTAATCTGGTGGCCAGTTCCAACTCTATTAAATTACTTTTCTTGTGGACAGTTGGTGGTCTGATGAGGTGATAGTCGAAACTCAGAAATGTGGCAGCCCATCTTTTCTGGCCACTTTTCAACTGCTCTAAGATGACAAGCCTTACTCGATCTCAGCCCCTTTCTTATGTTCAGGATAGCCAATAGTCATGATGTATGGATTTGACATATCTGTGTGTCTGCCTGGTGGGCCACTAGCCGATCATGGACATCATGTCAGCTCTAGAGCTAAGCTTTATATTCAATCCCTTTGCTGCTTTGTCTTATACTGGGTGAGTTTAGTTTTCAGTCATCTTATCAGATGAACAATGATCACAATATACAACTGTATGTGAGATTTGAAAAACAGAGGTCTGTGTACCTCTCTTGGGTCCCTCTACTAATTCAGAACCTTAGACCCTCCATACCTGCTTCATGAAAAAGGTGAGAGTATCCCACTGCGCTTTCTTTTTCAAATGAACAGAAGATCAGCGTGTTTGTCACATACATGTAGGGCAAGCCATGCCTAGGACACAGACCAGAAGGAGGAACCACTTGTCACATTTTCCCTGTATTAGTAAGATTGCCCTTGCAGGGGAGACAAAGCTTGCCTTGGGTGTGAGAACCCCAGTCTTGCATAGCTCTAATCCAACTGTCCCTAGAAGTCATTATGGTTTTAAGGATATATCATAAGGTGTGACATTATTGACTGATGAAGTAGCTTCATAAGTGAACAGAGAAGACTGATCTGTGCCTGAGACATGGATCTCCTGCCCACCATGACGAGTCACCAGGAGCATGACGTGGGTTCTCTTTGATTATATTGGCTCGTCTGCATACCCTCCGCAGAGTTCTGCCACTACTTGAGACTGGTGCAGGTATCAGCTGTATGTTTTCGCTAATCGTTTGATGCATACATAATATTTTGCCTAATCAAATTTTCAATAACAGTACAGATGTTATCAGTGAGCCAGGAAATAGACAATTATACGCTGGATTGTAGATGAAATAACAGGAATTCTAAATTCTCCATTGTAGCGACTGAAATAATTATTTTTAAAAATACACTACCAATGCATGGAAATTAGAACATGTGTGCAATCAACAACCAAGAAAAGTGAAATAGCGAACAAAATATAAAATTTGTATCCATTTAAATCATTTGCAAACACAGTCTTGCAATTTACCGGTTCGGTAACTTCAAGGTACTTACTGATTTCCTGAAACCTAGCTCTTACTTTCCAGCCATTTGCCCTTTAAATATCTTCTATACTTAGCAGCTGATTGTGATAATTCATTGGTCTGGAAATATGTTTTAAAAAAACTTCAGTTATTATTTTTAATAGAATTAAATATAGAAAAATAGACTTGCACAGACGGCATGGTAGGAAGATATGGCGAGAAATAGGTTTATTACTTATTGAGGTAGGAGAAAACTGAGCTTTGAGGAGAGAGCGTGGAGTTGGGGGGAAGGAATTAATGCACTGGGAAGAGAAATTAGGAAAATGGCCATCGGACGCTTATCCTTTTTTCACTATGTTTGCTTCATTGTCCAGGTTTTCCTTGTTTTTAAGTGGCATTTCCCAACGATCTCTTGATGAAGTGGTTTCAGTGAATGAACACAGTTAGTACATGTACCCAAGGCATTGTACCATGAGTGCTGACATCAACGAGTGCAAGGATTTTGTGCATGCTGTTTAATACATAACCGCTAGAGTATGTAGAGACGTTGTGTACGTTTCATTGGTTTGTTAAGTGTTTTTAAAGAGTGTGTTTAATTCTATAGTAGACCTAAAGTGTGTATTGGCTGTTTGCGTAACCCTGGTCTTTACGTCAGGCTGGAATTAGGGAGAAATGATACACTTTGAGTTTGCTGTATCTGTTTATAAGATCTGTTCGCTTTGAGAAATGTAGCTACCAGACAGAGCAGCAAACATTTCATCTCAATCTCACGCAAGCGAAAACGGAAAAGAATGTGTTCTCTATACCCTTTGAGTCAAAGCTTTAAAGGTTGCAGACTGTGTATTGATTTCCTTGGTGTATTGTGGTGAGTGACTCTGTGTTCCTGTGTAGCCTTTTCTAGCAGATGGCTGGTGTGACACCATTAATAACCGGGCCTATTGTCAGTATGATGGAGGGGATTGCTGTGCCTCTACCCTCTCTTCTCACAAGGTAAGGGAAATAAAGTAACTTTTACCGGAATCAAAGACTACCCAATCTGTGATCACATTGTATACAGCAAAACATCACCAGCTCATTGCATGCAAATACAAAATCAATATTGTTCTAAAAGCCACCTTAATTGGTCACCCGTTGGTTGTGATCATCATTTTTTTGAAAAATGTGCTGTTCCACCTACGCTGCTGAAAATAACGCTTTTGTAACAACAATGCTGCATTAGAAGCATCATTCCTAGCACAGTTGAATGCCATCCAATAAATAATTCTTTACGAAAGCTACATCAAACTGCTTGAGTTCACTTGAGATCTACTCCATTGACCATGGCGTTTTCACACCGATCTCTTGGATATTTTTTTCACTTTTGCTTTGCATGCATTGTAACCATTTTGAAATCTTTTCCATTTAAACCCATATTTGTACCTTTATATTAGACAATTTCATATCATTTTATATATATATATATATATATATATATATATTCCACTCTGTTACTTATTAACTTATTTTCTATAAAACATCAAATTAGAATTCTTACTAAGCATCATCCTAGTACATAGTTTTGGTAGTGAGTTGAAATGGCAGCTTAAGAAGCTGATAATAATACTTAGTAGGACATTCTATTTTGAAAGCAAGATTTTGATATAAATATGTTAAAATATAAATAAATATGAATAAAAGTATGCATTCCAGGATGAGAGACATTTGCAAAAGTTTACACTATCTCTCTGTGAGAAAGCTTGTCCACTAAACACGACCATAGTCTATGAAAATTAATATTTTAACTAATAATTTGTCTTATTATAGTAATGCTTGGTTTGACTTTTACCCATTTATATTTTAAATGCCAAATGCCAAAGGAAAAGAGGAATATGGATAAGATCGCTCTGGAACTGAAAAAAACAATCCAAATGGGATGTTGATGATGTTTTTAATGTCATATCAGGGCCAGGTGATCCCCTTTGCAGCTGACTGTGAGGAAGACGAATGTACGTGTCGTGACCCAGATGCAGAAGAGAACAGAGCTCATCGTAAAGATCTGAACTAACTCATAGGAGCTCAAAGGACTTCTGAACCAGTTCCTCTGGGGGGGGGCAGTCAACGCCCCCGTTTGGAAACTCCACCTGTACTACAAAAACTATGAGGTCTTTAGTGAAGTTATCTACGAAACGGAACTGTGAATTTGAAAAATCTGGATTAAACACCACTTTATGGGAACATCAGTTTGGAACATTATGGTATTAAAGCAGAGACTGTGTACATGGACGCTCAAATGAGACACTGAAAATATCACCTTTTTATAAACCAAAAGTAGGCTGATTTTCCAAAGCAACGGTAAAGATTCTTATGGTAGAATATTCTGTGCTCTGAAAAACAATATAAATAAGGTATAATAATAATAATAGAGAACTAGAGCATATACTCTACGTTGGTCAATATGTGTCCTGTCAGCTGCATGATCAGAGTATGTTGTGTGTAACAAGATTGTATCAAATCAGTCCAAGGTATTTTATAAGAGTATAATATATATTAATAAATACCTGGGGTTACTGTAATGTATCTAGTGTATGTTATAGTGTTATTAATAAATCAAATTGGAAGTGTATATATATATATATAAATATATATAAATGTCAGTGTTCCGAAGAAGAATACTGTCCAGTCAATATGAGATACACTGGGGTTGAGTTATTTTTTGCTAGAGAAAAATGTTTATGTATAGAGCTATCATTTTGATATTTTGTTGCCTACTTAACTTTTTTAAATTTGTTTAGGAGTTTTCAAATTGGCATTAACAACACTTTTTTCGGCCCACCACTTGCAATAGGTTCTCAATGAGTGACCGTTCTCACTGGATCAAGTAGGGAAAGACAACACCTTCAAGAGTCTTGAGCCTTCGAAAATGCACATAGCCAGGAATGTCTTCTGTAAAAACTAAGTGATTCCAATTAGTAAAAAGGAAAATATCTGAAAAAAGCTATTTTCACTTATAAGTACAGTTGAGCATGTTTTGTGTGTGTATTTTATGAATGTCCTTATTATGCTTGATGGATGGGGAACATGGTTTGATATGGAGTATCACTGAATGACCTGCAGGGCCTAGGATTTAGCCCGCAGTGCCAGATTTTTATATACATTGCATTAGAAGACAAGGTGTTACCCGATGTCCTTCATCTTCAAGAAATGCTCTTCCCATTTGTGACCTGTCGCACCTTTATTTCTAGCTATTGAAGGGAGGTATCGCTAGAGGCCGTTTGGATATAGTCGTTCTATTTATCAGTTACCTTAATTTTCTGTTAGTGGTCCCCAACTATGCAAAATACTAGGAATGCCCCAAAATGTGGCTGGATGACCCAGTGATATCTGCATAAACCTCAACTTGTCAAATAAACTGATTATTTTGGATAACAGCAATGATTTAACAAGACTTTGGCCACTAATGCACTATTAGCACTCGAGATCCCTAAATCCCCCAGGTTCTTCTAGTAGACTCGGGAAATTATAACAGAGCTGGTGATGTGAAGAGCTTCCAAACTTTTATTTGGAAGTGGCCCTTAGCACATGTTTTCCCACCGGTCCTATGGAAAGCCTTCTACGCTCTATCCTACAGACTTCAAAAACATGTAGGAATTTCAGAAGTACCATTTAGGAAGTATTTTGTGATAAGTAGGGACAGGGGAAGGAAGGGTGTAATTTAACGATCTGTAATGCTTTTACTATGCGATTTAGTATGTAACAACCCCCAACTGATTGCTCTGTCACTGAGCCTTCAGTTTGATATTTTCTCTGCTTTTTCATTATCAGGCTCTGGAGCCCGCATGTCTTAAATTTCCAGTAAACAGCCATAAACATAGACGCAATTTATTGCTTGTGCACGTGAAAATACACCAGTGGCTCTAATACTTTATCGCTTTAAATATTCAAGAGGGGACAGAGTATTCAGATATTTATTTAAAGATAGCAAATATACAATAATATCATACACTTTTATAGATTATACATTAAACAATCAAGATTATAGAAATGATGTAGTACGCTAACAGTTAGTAAACATTTTAAACAATAGAGAAAGATATGGATAAAATAACTCAAAGAGCCTTATTATATTATGGAAATAGATTCTGTTAACATAAATATTCCGTTAATTATCATTCATAGCAACCTCATATAATTAATATAATATATTAAAATATGATCTTTCAATTATACAGGTTTATAAACTAATCGACATAGTTTTTAACTTTATCACAGCACTGAATTCCCATAATATAGTGAGGGGAGAAAAAAACTTCATCTGTTTATACCCGTTACACATAAAGCTTTGCGAACACTTGGCCATAATATCCATATGAAAATTGTTATGAATCTCATTGTATGGGGAATAAATCAAATGTCAGTCATTCTATATGGTCTCTGTATCCAGGCAAAAAAAAAACCGCTACTACGAATGTACGTATGTCATTGTAATATTAACACATAAAGTCCTCTCTGCTCCTGTCATTGTAAATCTTATTTGTCTGTGTATATATATATATATATATATATATATATATATTCTGATTGTAATCAGCTCTCTGCGTGAAGAATCTGCACCTTTACCAAAAAAAAGAGCAAAACTATGAAATACATTCCAACAAATATTACAATGTTTGCACCATAAGCATGATATGGTGTATTGACTGTACAACTGCTAGAAGTACTGAAGGGAGATTCCTTGTGGCGACCACCAAGAACATGAGAGCATTGTCTACGCTCAAATCTTAGTTACCTTATTTTTTTTAGCATTTTCTTTTAAATAATTTCAAAAAACAACAAAGGCAATTTCTTTTTCCATAAAAAGAGAGTCCAAATTTATAAAAAAAAATCCTGTTATACATGAAAACTGAATTAATATGTATTAATTGAAATTAATTGATGTCCTGAGTAATATATATATATATATATATATATATGAATATATATATATATATATGTGTATATATATAAATACATATATATATATATATATATATACACACACACACATATATATATATAAATATATATATATATATATATATATACATATGTATATATATATATATATATATATATATATATATATAGTGTATTTATTTAGCTTAAGAAAGTTCAACCTAGCGGCACTGAAATGCTATCGTCAAAATTGTTTCAAACCTATTTTGGTAATTCTGTGTGTGTTGTATTAATTACACCTATATTTCATAATAAAACCGGATTAACAATAATTAATTATTCATATTGCTATAATATTAAAGTATAATTTAGGCATTAATATTAATGCCTGCCTAAACCAGCTTCGTTCCTTTTCCTTTCAGCAAAAGAGGATCTGCCGTTTGTTTCAGTTAATACTTTCTTGTATAATAACTCACCAAACGGAGTGTAATGAGACGGATCACTAATGCTAATTTGTTTGCTATTCTCAAAACATGGTTTTCAGCCGTTTTGTAGTACTGCCAAGAAAGAGAAGAAAAACCCTCAAAAAAAACAGTGAGAGATTCGTTCTCTTTCTGGCCGTACCAGGGGTTTTAATTCTTGCATGCAGTTAATTCACAGTGTTTTCTCTAAAAGAAATAAAATCATCCTGGATCTTTCAGATGAAATCAAAACGTATATTAAAGTCCACACTCTAACCTCACTAGTGAGTCACAAGGTCCATTATCCCTTCTCCATTAATAAATCCTTACAAAGTTCATCTCCATCTTCTTTTGCTGTAAGAGCTTGTGGTTGAGGTGAGGGGCTCATATTTCCTATACGATCAAGAGTGTCACGCATAGGAGATATGCTCTCTCGCCGTAGAATCCCACGGAGAAAACAGGTAAAGGTGACGTAATAACCCAAATCATGGATAAGATGAACTTCAGAAGGCTGCATCATGGAAAACGTTATTTCTTTGGGGCATTGGTTTAATTCGCAATGCCTTTCATATATGTTTATATTTAGTCTTGTTTATAGTTTAACCTTAAAAAGTTATTTTTATAGCAATGTCCTTACATGCCCTTTCATTTCCGTTTAATTCAAATAAATTGAAGGTCACTGGTGGAAGAGGTATTGCTTCTGCGCTACTGTTGGTAAAGGTTCAAGGAATGCTGCTCACAGTCCAAGATGTCCTCCTCTGAAGTCAGACAGTCAGAGCGATGGGTTTAGGATATGAGCTTTCCTAATATATTATTGGAAGTCTTCAGTGTCTTTATAATTGTGTTCTTCAGTGTTTATCCTCAAATAACTTAGGGTTTTAGAATCAAAATACCCATGTCCCCAGGACCCATGATGAAAGAGACAGCTAACGGAATAGACAGTTTACATGGAAGTACCGGTATGTATTTTTTTTAACTAAGATACTTTGACATTTTGAGATACCAGAGGGCCTACACTGAAAAAAATCAATTCTTATACCATTAACCCATTCCTTGTATGAAAAGTGTATCATGCAGGAATGAACTGGAACAGAATGGAGCTTTGCAACTATTTTAATTTAATGAAAAAGCTTGGAAATAAAATAGCCCCTAGTGCTAAATGCTAGCATTAAGAAGATGGTTCTCAACCACCACAAGAGAGACCACCAGAAGCAATATTCACCTAATGTAGTTGAGAATTATGAATACAAAAAAATAATAATAATAATAAAAAATAAAATAAAATATATATATATATATATATATAAATACTAAGAGACCTTTGATATACATAAAAACTCAGATGATATAAATTAGTAAACGTGCTTTCATCCGGCTATGTGAAATTATTTAGGGAAACAGAATTGTAAAAAAAATGATTACCAATGATTAATAATTGGGTTTTTCAGGTCAGCTACACATTCATTGTACATTGTGAAAGACCACACATCAATGTGACCGTGAATACGTTATGAATGAAATTTCCATGTTGATGGTCTGTAAAGCAATCTTATTGCTTATATATGGGACCTATTTCCCACTTGAGAATTGCCTTGATCAACAGAACGTGCTTCTTATAGCGTGCATGAGCTGTATATGCACAATACACTCATGGTACCTCCGTTAAAGTGGAAGTAATTAACAAATTTGACCCCCCCCCGATAGGTGTACGTATGCACAGTTACATAGTACTTTCCCCCATTCCGTAATGAACCCAGTGGCGCATGTCCATCTTAAAAAACTGCTAGACAGGCTAAAAAGGGTAACTAACCAGAAATTTAAGTGGAAATCCTACATTTTCTTACGGGAAAATAAAAAGAGTGAGTCAACAGAATCAAGTATTTTGTGTTTCAGATAAATATATATATATTTATGTTCCAATATGTTTCAATCCTCAATATATTAGTCAAGGATGGAATTCATTATAAATTGGCTAGCGGGGATTTTATTTATTACCAGATTAACCACGCCAAACAAATTTAATGATATTTATGGCAAAAGACTAAGTTACGTTTGGAATATGTTTTCAATTTAGGCTTAAATGTGCGGCCCCACTTCAAACTTTAATTGCGCTCTAGCATGTTAAACAAATAAAATATAAACCCTTATCCTGCTCTACAATAAACAGCCCACCGAGTTACCATCTCCGGTGATGTTTGTACTTGACCCCCCCCTTATTGTAAATGTTTCACGATCTACGTTTGTGACAATGAAAATTGGTTTTATGTATAAAAGTGATTCTACAGCAAATTATATTAAGTGATCTTATCGCCATAGCAACTAATGGAATGTTCTTGCATTACTTTGGCTGCTATGGTGAATACTTTCCATCCTTTGCACTAGGATGGCTTCTTTTATGTAAACTCCAATGTGTTTTAAAACATCAAAACAGGTACAAAATTGTGCATGCATCATGTTAGATTATAGGCACAGTAAATGTGTTTCACAGTTTAACCCCTTAAAGACAATGGGCGGTCCCTAAACCCATTGAAAACAATGCATTTTGAGCCCGTACATGTACGGGCTTTGTCATTAAGGTGTTAAGAGGGCGAGAAAGTGAGTGAAAATAACTGTGGATTACACACAATCCTAAATTAACATCTCAACACCATTTAGAATATATAATATATAATAAATAAGTACAGAAACTGTTACGGATTAATAAATAAAAAGGTTCCTCCTATGCGCCAGTGCCGTGCACAGTACCCCCTGCTTCTTCTCTGGCAGTGATTATGAATATTTGACATTAAGCAGACGTGAAATCTGAAGGATTTATGGGGAACAAAAAACACTATTAGAAATTGCAATAATTCCGTGAATTTCCCAGAAAACTTCCTTGTATTTTCTATATTTAGCTCACTAGAATTTTCCTCTAATCGTTTCATCTAAAAAGTATGGGTTTGTACAATTTTTTTTTTAAATTTTTCTTGACAAAACAATGAATTTCCTATTGGAAATGTCTAGTACAATCATATGATCACAGTGTCGGCTTAATTGCCCTTTTGGGATGTGTGTCCCGTGCATGCTAGGCTTCATCACAGTTATTTTCATGCGTCGTACCACAGCTGGTGAGCAGCTTTGGGTGCCATGTTTATGAATGAGCAGTATTTTGTTGACTTGAACCAACTGTAGCCCACGTTCCTCCCCTGGAAGTTGTCCTTAGGCCTACTGGGACCTGTGTCTGCTGAGGGGGATTTAAACTGGTTAGCATGCTGGCTCCGTAACGTGGTTTGGCCTGTGCCACTCTTTAGCCGGCTTGCCCACCTCTAGCTATGCACACAGTCTCCTCGTCGATGCTATTGTGAAGCTGTGTCAGGAGAAGTCATATTCAGAGGAGAGTTCTCTTTGTTTTAGCTACTAATATAACCAGATTACAGCCAGGGTAATTCAAGTGCTTTTAAATTGAACTTGGCAGACAGAACTACAAAATCACTAGTCTTCACGTTCCTCAGACCGCAGGAAATTCTGCTCGAGTGGATTCCCGCACTGACTTGGAAACGTTGGTTTCTACCAAGTACAGCTGGATCCTGCAGCTCCACATTCTGAATTTTTAGGGTTAACTTTTGTGCTAAGCTTGGTCCGTGTGCTGGGTTAACACGGCTACAAAATTCAATTTTCTTATTTTAAAAGCTAGTGAGAGTTGGAATAGCGGAACAATTCGCAGAAGACGTATGCTGGCCAGCAGCCAGCCCTCAGTATTAGCTTCTTCGTTTATTAGAAATAATATCATACACAAAGAGGCGCGTTGGACCACAGGGCCTCCGGATTGCGGTTTCTCGTAACTTATTGGTTATGCGTCAGGAAGTATAAAAGTTATGAAATACAGTATATAATATATAACGGCTTTTGAGCAGGCATGACTACTACACCTTAGTACTGGCCGACCTGTTGTTGCACTTTGTCCCCACGTTGTATGTATTATACTTGGAGGAAGATATCTTACCGGGGCCATAAGCTTAAGCAATAATCATGTCTTATAACACGGATCTGACTCTGAATAGGGCTAAGGAGTACATTATTTTTACTGTATGTGTTTTATTAAAGCAACTTTTTTTTTACTTTTTTTTTTATTTACTTAGAGGGTGGTAGATGAACAGAACAGCCTCCTATGAGAAGTGGTAGAGGCCAATACAATAAGGGAATTTAAACATGGATAATATAGCCATAAAACTATCCAGAATCAAGATCAGGGACTAATTAAGACATGAGTCTTGCATTAGGAAATATGGGCAGACCAGACGGGCCGAATGGTTCTTATTTGCAGCCAAATTGTATATTTCAATGTTAAGTTGCTTCAGTCACAGACATGAAAGCAAATTAAAGAGTTCTGAGAACAAGGGAAACTTAAAAAGAGATATTCATTACGTTAATGTGCCTTTAGAACCACAATGTTCCCATATTATATAATAATAATATACCCATGTCAATCACATCAAGGGGCAACAGAGACCTCATGTGCTACTGACCTCTAGTGGTGCACTGACCTCATTGAGTTATTGCTAGTAGGGTATCATGTGATACACTTATAGGGTTTAAAATGAATTTGTCCCTCTTCAATGGCATCACTTTCAGTAAACGTGTTACCCCTTCATTGTAATGTAACATTCTGACATGGCCCAATGCATTCACCAACATTTCGTGAGCAGAATGTTGCTATACGATAGAGGACGGAGTACGATGTGCAAATTTACCCTAATGGAACTTACCCTAATTCACCAGCCGAAAAAAAAAAAAAGTCTTGTCACGGTATCAAAGTCTTTGCATGCTGAATTTTCAAAAGCTCTTTTATACAAATAAAACGCATTTGATGAATGAACAGTCCGTGGAAAGGATTAAAATAGAAGGGATTTGGGTGGCACTTGGATGCATCCAGAAAAGACATGGCACCCAAGACACCGATCTTGCTCACCCTGTGGAATTTAAAGAGCTGGCCTACATATTAACTGGAACAGACTCACTAAGTCACAGGATTTTGAGACCAAATGCCAGAATCCCTACTTTGAACATTTTAGGCTGTTTAGTATTCTCATCTGTCTGTTCAATGGATTATTCAAAAGGGCATAATATCATTCATTTTTTTCTATGTTTTTCACTGTTTTGTTTAATATATATTTTTTAATATATTCTCTCACAGCTTACTTTTTACAATGACATCATAATCATGATAAAAAAAATAATATTTGAGCATTCTTTCAGTCTCAATCTTTGCAAATTTGGTCCTTTGGTAGATCTGTTCTTAAAAGAGTGTGCATGAGAATTTGTGAATGAATATACCACTTCTGGCACTCAGTCGGTTAATTACAGGTCTTACTTGAATTTTCCATTCCTGGACCTTTTTTTTCTTTTTTTTTTAAAGCGCAGAGATACATTTATCATGCTTTTAGCATCAATGCACTTGTTAAAACAAGTCGACCACGTTGCAAATTTGTGATAAAACATAATTTCTTAACGAAGGTGTAAATCACTTCTACAGTATACACAAAAGGTGCATTGTCTGTGCTTTTCTCCTATAAATTATGCTTCAAGTGTAAAGGTGTAATGACTGTATATCCTGGGGGCGCAGAGCTAGAACTCCAAACTGTGTTTAAGGAGGAATTATACCCTTTAGATTACAAATTAAGTAGAGAACCCTCTTCTCTCTTCTTGAACCTGGCATTAATAAACAGGCCAATGCAATGATCTCCGGTGATCCAGTAGCTGTACTATCAATCACAACCCCGTCAGATCAGGGTGACTAGTACGTACACACGATGCAATCCCAACTCTGTTCCATGTATCAAGAAGCCGGCATAGGCAAACAAAGCCGCCCGTGTAACTGTGGGCAAAGAATCAAAAACAGACATACCCTTCATCATTATCAGCATGTCTAGGAATCCAGGAGCACATTGAAAACGTTGCAACTTTAAAAAACATTTTTGACACAAGTATTTTCTCTTAATTTCAATATATATATGTTTTGTAATATTACTTTGTCAAAAATGCCGACTTTTAAATCCACGTCAAGTAAGTGTTTTTACGCCACTCGGTGCCCAAGAACCTTTTGGTCCTGGCCATGCAAGCTTTTGACGTTTGGGCTGCTCAGATCCGAGGATAGTGATGTTAGTAATCTCTCGGATCGGATATGGTTACGTGGTGCAATGGGATAAAGTGCAAACAGGTTTTAAACAATGTTTCAGAATTGTTACTTCCTGGGTTTTTTTAGTAGGTTTTCTGGACATCCTATATAGCAGCTGGAATAGCATTAGAATAATTTGGGTATTACTAGTTTGACCAGGTGGCGTGCTTCTTCGTTCTATGCCTAAACTACTTCATTGGTCTTCCACCTCATAATGAGAGCTACCAGTCTACCCCAGAAAACATCTTAAATGGCCCGTTAAAGATCAGAATTAAAGGATATCCCTGCTTGAGCACAGGAGAACCTGTGGAAACTGGTGAAACATTGACACACCTGTGCTTAAGTAATAACGTTAAAGTTTGTCCTGAGTTGCGAAACATTTGTTACTCGGATTCTCATTTCAAGTATTGATTCTGTGACGTTGATTTTGACATTGGTTCTGGTGTACCTTGCCTTTCAGTGAAATTTGTTTGCAGATGAAGGTTTTGAAGAGTTCACTAAGGATGTATGAAGGCTCTGCGGTAAACAGAGTATGAGTACAGAATAAGGCTCACCTAGATCAGTATGAAACTATTGAGCTGAAGTAGGTGGCTAGACACGACTTGGATTCCTTCTGGCGCAAACTCATAGCTGTTTATTATTCCAGTTTTGCACCTGGAAGACAAGGATAAGTTGACCCTCCCGTATGAGAATCAGGCACTGTGTGAACTGCTCTGGACTGAAATAGGTTGTGAGAAAGCTAGAGGAGAGCAGAGCCGGAGAAGCTATTGCCATTACTTGCACTTTGATAGAAACCTTAGATGAAACAGAGTATTTAGTGCAAACAGATCAAGACACTTGCAAGCATTTTCTAACGCACAACACATTTCTCCTTCCTAACTTCAGCTACTCAGAACACTGCTACCGTTTTGTGCTGCAGGTGATATTATGTACCATTTTCTATGTTTTTTCACCCTCCCGCCACCAGGGGGAGCTCCTAAAAACCCCAAAGGCAGTGAAAATGGTGAACTCCTTCCGGTGACAATATCTGATACAATTTAAATACTCATGTCCACAATCAGGAAATGTGTAGTTTAAATACTGTAGAATATTTGAGATTCAAGAAAGGAGTGACAATCCCCTTTTGTACAATTCAGAACGGTGTGGATAGTGATTTTTCATTAATTGCTTGCAATAACCCTAATTTTAGAAGCCAGCCTGGCCAAAATGGATTCGTTCATCGAGAGAGATGAGAGTTCAGAATGAGGCCAGTCCAGCAATGGGTCTCAGGTCTTAAATCCTCTCTCTGCTTTATATCCAGTCGCATTCTGTACCTGGTATCGAAGCGCTTTCCTCAGTTATCCTTACTGTCTCCATAGTCACTGCTCAACACAACAAGCATTTGCTCTTCGCAGTTTTTTCTCAGATCGCGGCTCAGGTCAGTCCAGTTCATTGCATGAGACTTGACTTCGCTGTATCGACACGCCAGGTAGCGCAGGGATGACCGACGCAGGCTGATCCTGGGTTCATTGAGAAGGTGAATACACCAGGGACTTAATGCGTCCAACTGCGACAGCACCAAGGCCGCTTTTCTTGGAGAACCAGAGAAAGACAGAAGTTAACCAGGGCATTTAGAGAACAGTTAAAAGAAAGCCATGACCTTTGACACCTGGAACGTTCCCGAGTTGTAGTAGTTAACATTATATTTCTCAAATCTAACCGTATTATTACCCTTTAGCCGGATTAACGTCTAGGCAATTTATGACATTTCTATTTTTTTCCAATAATTTCAAGTCATTCAGGGCACTTATGTATATAGTATAAGTATAGTATAGTATATATGTGAAGGCTGATGTATATAGTATATGTATATATTACATGCATTAGTTGTCATAGCCAAAATGTACCGGTAGAGATGTGATAATTCCACTAAAGAACATAAAATGAAAAAACACCCAAAACTAATAATCTTTGAGATAAAATGTTTCAAAATGTTTCCTTTAAATCCCAAGTGGACATGACATCACACAGATGACACTGTGATTGTGTTACCTGGGTCCCAGCTCATCTTCACATCGCCAGGTGAACTCTCCAAAACTTTGGAAGTGCAAGTTGTAGTGATAGCGCACCCGGTGCAGGTTGGGGGGGCCCAGTTCCAGCAGCGTGTTATATGCCGTCTGCTGCTCCTTTCCGCTGGTGTAACCATTAAACAGATTGTATACTTTGTCAGCTACCTCTGGGGAAGGATAACGTAAGTAATTTAAAACGAGGGGTATAAGAATCCAAGTAAAATGTACATCACTTATGTAATGGTGCATGATCATTTCTTTACTCGACTGCAAGATAATAACCACAGCGCCTTGTGCAGTGACTCAGGGCGCCGCTAATTATTTCCAATTATCCAAAACCCATTATTTTAAAAAAAAATAGGACTTAAAAGCACTTTACGTTATATGGCAGGAATGCAGAAAGACAGAACTATAATATATTTAAAATATTCTCTATCATCTTTAACAGTTGTTAAGTTTAGTCTTAATTAGGTTTAATTGGTTTGCCAAAACAGCCTAACTGCAGGAACCTCCATAACAAATATCACTGAATATAGAAAACATAGCAGTTAGGGCTGTGTTTCCAAGAAAAGAACATTCAAGCAATTTATAACATTTAATTAATTAGAATTACTAAGCAATTTGCTTCTGTAGCGACAATGATTTTAGGTTTTTATGAAGGGTTTTATGAGGCGTGAATACTTCTGGATTGCAAGAAAATCTCTATCAAGGACCTTTGTTACCATGAGCTCAGGCAGCCATTAGAAATCTATTATATATGCTCCGACTCCCATAATATATATAGCGAGAGATCAGCATCCCATTGCCATAGTATTGTGCATTCTGGCGAGATACACGAGTGCAAGTGCTTGAGGAAAAGCTACAGCATTATCCTCTGAAGGACAAGCTTGGGGTCTCTGGAAATAATTGTATTGATATTATAGAGAATGAGTGGTTATTATATATGAATATCAGTTCTGATGGAAAGTGGTAAAGTAGGGGATTTGGGAAGAACATTCCATTAGTTGTCACGGTGACTGCACAATACTTATTACTTGGTACCAGAATTGTTAATTAGATAGGAACGGCAATTGTGTTTATACTCACAAAGATGAGAGGTACTCATTAGAATAGGCACACTTCAGGATACACCTGCTGATAACATAATATTATATTGTAGAGAAGCGCAAGCTCGCTGGTACAGAGCCGGACCCCTACGCTTTGTTTACTGCGTGTAAGCAGAGCTGGACACCCACAGATCTAGGAAACTCTCTGAAAAGGTTTGTATGGATGCTTGCAAGGACCAAAATAGTGAATAATAGGAGGATTTTGGGGAGTTCTACCCAACTTGAGCTAGGTGCAAGCTAAAGCCGGGTTTACTACATTGGTGCTAACTTACCTTGAGATTTCACATCATCCACCTCTGGGCAAGGGGTTTTTACTGTCACGTAGCTTGGCTCAGAGCGACGGCCTGTATTATCCACTCCCCAAAGCGTGAACCTGGCCAGTAATGGAGAGAACAAAAGATACTGCTGTGTCTTTCGTGCTGAAGTATTATCATTAAAAGAGCATTTGCAATTATTATTTCAGAATTACTAGAACTGACAGAGTAAGACAAACTGATACGTTAGGAAAAAGCGTCCGCTCGAAAGCTTACAATGCCAAAAACAGTGGATGTCTCCAACTCCTGATCAATACAGCCGTCTAGACTGCATACACCTATCATTTTAACCACAATGGAAAATGTCACTTTGGATGCAAAACTAATACAGAATTAGATTTTTGATGCTGTGACACTTTTTATGTGAACCCAGGGCTGTTCATCCCAAACATATAAGGACCTCATATTTACATGATCAAAAGTATAATATGTGGCATGGAAATTACTAGTCTTGGGTGTCGGCGAAGTCTTCATGTTTTTATTTGGGGAAAAAATCTTCACATTCGTCCTTTCCCGTGTTTGTTTTGGGCAAATATTTGTATACGTTCTTTGTATTCATTTTTCTCTTGGTTTTTTGCTGGTTTTCTAGCTCTAATTAAGTCTTCCGTGGTATAGCAGGGGTTAATATGGGAATCCATAGGATCATGTCAGCTGCATTGGTTGATGCCAGACAAGCCCCCTGCCGGCGACCAATATAGTTGCTCTTATAGACCTTTAAATCCTGGCCATTGATCTCCCCAGGCCAAGTTGCCCCGAGGTGTACCTTGTCCTGCCCTTTGGCAGTGGGACATAAATCCCTGTTCCTCGCAGGCCAAGTTGCTCAGAGTGGTTGTCAGAGCTGCCTTTCATTGGTTGATACCAGATGAGCACCCTGCCGGCAACCAATAGAGTTGCTCTTACGGACCATTAAATCCTGGCGCGATCCTACTGATTCCTGTATTAACCCCTTAAGTCTATGACAGAAGACTTAAGATATGCTAGAGGCAGTGACTTGTATGTGAGGAAGGGACCAGGGGGATTAGCTAGGAGATATTTAGGGATTTTGTTTTTACTATTGAGCTAGCCCAGTATAAATATACATACAAAGACGAACACGAAGAAATGAAGATTCTTTGTGTTGTGCGTCTTCGTGCGTGTTCATCCGCCGCCATGTTTGTTTGTCTGTTAAAACGAAAACACAACATTCGTGTTCGTTTTCATGTTCTCCTGAATACAAATGCGCAAGTCTAATAAGACCCAGCCATGTAATATCCCAAAAGAAAAGGCAAAATATCTTAACGCACACTACAAATAAATCACTAATATTTATGTGTGTCAAAGAGCTGTCCAAAATATGACTCTATTTATGCAATGTATATGTCAATACAGACTAGCACAGACTATATGTTTGACAATATTTTATGGCATGTTTTTGGCAGCATTGGTGCTTTTTATAAAATGAATACTTTTTTTTTTTTATTTAAAAAAAAAGCAATTTATCATGGTAAAACTAGGGAAAGGTAATAAAACCTGGTCCCAAAGGCATATCACAAAACAGTTCAATGGTCTGGAAAGGGATACTTTTGTTTTAAGAGGTCTGGTTACGGTATTTTTCACGTTATTTTCACTCGCTGATGGATGATTATGTAATAGAGCAAATCATTTGTTAGAAAAACAATACATTTTATCTATACAATGTAATTTCTAGTCCCTTTTTCTATATGCTATTTATGTACACAGTGTTATAACCTCTATGTGTGCGGAATACATTTATACTCCGCAAACATTCTGAGCTCCTAGTAAAATTGGACATTAGGGAGCAAAAAAGATCAAAAGGGTTTAGGTCCCAAAGAAAGACACACGTGAAGTAAGCCCAAAGAAAAGAATTTTAGACTTTTCTTAACTAGTTTTAGCAGCTTTGTAAAAGCCTTTAGCAACTGTTGTATTTGTTATTTGTTACTCCAAACACTTTTCCTCCCAAGGTGTCCATTGGGGTCTCTATGGTCAAGCTTAAGAAACCATAGATCTGTTTCAATGTCTGCCACGTACAGCCCAGGCTATCGCTGTGAAATTGTAAATATGTGAATGTGTGTCCTGCGCCCTTATTCGCAATAGTGAAAAACACAATATATAGCAAACAGGGTGCTCAATACACCTACAGTGCCTATAATAAATAAATGGCACCTTTATCTTTGGGGATGCTCCAAGTAAAATAAAAAAAATACTTATTTTATCACTTTAAGTGTCAAGGTTTGGAGCACAGAACACAGAAACCTTATGGGACAGTTGACGTGGATAAAATGAGCAATTGTCTGCTCTATTCAGAGTGAGTGGTTATTACCGCTATATATTGTGTTATTGTACTATATATACATTTCTTTTGTATTTTCATGCTTACCTGGAGCATCTTTATGGCCCTGAATGTAAAGGTGCCATTTATTTATCAAATGCACTTTGGTGAGCAACTAAAAAGTTTTTTTTCAGATAAAGGAACTGTCACTGGCCAAATAGTTCTGACACATTAGAGATTTCCTGTATATGCTTTGGGTTTGTTGTCATCTCTGTTTGTTTCTCACCCATATTTTAAGAGAAACTTAAAATAATATATGAGGAAGATTGTTAATAGCTGTGTGCTGGAAGAGCATTGACATCAACATCATCAATGTTTATCAATATCATCGAAAATTCATTCATTCACCAATAATAATTCCATATATAGGTCTTTTCAGCATACATTAAAATTTAAGATGAGAAGCTAGCATTCCTTTACAATGCCATATATATCGGTCCTTGCAACATAACTTAATATTTAAGATGAAAAACTAGCATTTCTTTAATCTTTAATATTATGTTTATCGTCATCTCTTTGCAACAATGAAAGTTAAAAAAAAAAAAAAAAAAATCCACCATAAAGAATAGAAAAATGACATCAAGCAGGTGTCATTAAAGGGACATGTTGAGAACAGAAAAAGAGAAAGAATGCAGTGTCAAGGGAAGCAGATCATGTAGTACGGTTATGAGGCAGATGTCTGTATAGCATGATTGATAAGCTTGATCTTTTAAAATGTGGGTTAAATATTGTAAGGATGTTTTGTTGCCTCCATATCTTCCAGTACCTCAACTAATGCAGGTAAGATAACACCAGGGACATGAAGCCAATATACAGGATTCTTCAGTAATTTTGGTCTTCTCCCAGAAGACATTTAAATTGTTCATTTTGAGTTTTTACTCCTTCTGTCTATTTTACAAGTGAGAAGAACAGCCCCGGGTCTTTAAAGTTAAGTTATAACCTATTTAGATTATAACCCGACTCTATTTAGGGTACAACATGCTACGATGAGGGAGTGTAGCTCACGTGTAAGTAGTGTCAGGCTCCAGGCAGCGAGTAATGAGTGAGATGGTTGAGGAATGCTTGTCGGGGACTTGAGCCGGCATCACACATGGAGACTTCGCTCCTGAGATTATATCTTCCACAAAACTCAGCACTGTCTCTGAATAATGAAGGTATGGGGATAACATGAAAAGAAGGAGAAAGACGTAAGAAAGAAAAGGGGAAAAAAGAAAGAAAATTAAATCTGTCCATCAGAGAAGGAAGTCCCTCTGTTAGGGTTAGGAAAGCTATAGGCTCTCAATTGCTTTATGTCTACAACTCCTATCTTCTGTTGGTTATGGCAGTTTTGTTTCATAGCTATTTTATAGTCTAAATCCTGTAAAGTGCTACAGAGCTTAATAATATTATCTATCACTAGTACATATGCCTTGATTCTGTTGTCTATGAAATATTTAATGCAGTAATTAAGCTAGAATTACTAATTTAAGAAAGACAAAGTGGTGGATTTTTGTCTATCCATAGTGCGTATAATTTTGCCTACAGTGTATGTATCAGAAATTGCAAAATGTGAACAAAGGAAGATACATCTACTCATATCTGCAAAACAGTGAAAAAAAGGGCACCAAGTAAGTATCTCTTGATATCATTGTATTCAAGGTATGTTTTCTGGATCTTTTTTTGTGGTAGAAAAAAAGGAAGCCATGTTTTGTTTAGTGAATGGGAATGAAATGGTTATGCATTCAAACCTGTATCCACTTTGGAAAGGTCCATTCGATCGGAGACCTTTTCTTGGCTGATAAGATAGTCAACAATGCGTGCGCCAATAGGGGGCTCTGTGTGTTGCCAGTCCAACACCAGGAGGGAACTGCTAGGTTCCTGCAGCACAGATAGATGAAGCCTGAAGGGAAGGGAAATTATGTGACTTGTAGCCAAAGGAAATTAAAGAAGCTCACAAAACAAGTAAAGGCCATGGTATCCATTAAAAAAGGCATGCAGCACACAACCCATGAGGAAGGAGAGGAGGAAACACTGAACTTGTTAGAAATGAATGCATGCTAACAACAACCTACTGCATAGGACAGCATACAGAAGAGAGCACAAGATAGACAATGAGAGCACTCACACAACTCGCGGGTATACAACCAATGAGATGAAAAGACAACACGGATTCAATGAGGAACAAGACCTCTAGAACGCATTCCATGAAATAAAAGCAATGGCACACAATCTATGAGATTCTATGACACACAGCTGAAGAGCATCAGCACATCAAAGCTAACCAGTTATATAACATAATATAATATATTAATATAATTATATAATATAATACTCAGTCCTGTACGGTACAGTTACTTTCAGTGGCTGCATTGTTCACAAGTATTACACAGGCAATATTTCAGTCCAAAGGACCTTTCCCAAACTCAGCCTTGATAGCAGTCCATTGGGCCAAGACAGTGTGTTTGGTAATTTGAGCCTTACGTGACGTACATTGCTGCTTCAGAATGCTGTTCAAATGTACGATACACAATCCCTGACAGATCAAACGTTCCCTGATACCCAACCTGCCAGACTTAACAAAGTGGCTACGAAGAAATAAATCCTGTAACATGCAACCAAAGGCAGGATAGCAGTTTTTAATATGCAACATTGTGTGACAAAAACAAGATTAAAATTAACTTCCAATAGCATAGGATCTATCTAAAGTAGTCATTCCAAAGTCAAACTACTTGAATATCAGATAATTGTAATTGAAGATACTTTCTCTTCTGAGACCAATAAATATTAACCTTAGAATATTTTTCATTTGCAGCAAACTCACTGGTTAAAATGTAGTATTTTGCCAAAGAAAAAAAGCAAAACAAAAGGAAAACAATCTTGAAATTGAAATTAGACAAATATTATGTAATCTGTGGCAAATTCTTATTATATAGGAAGGTAAGCCATTTATAATCAATGGCATATTTATCTATCCCCTCTGCTCCGCCGTTCTTACAATTGAGCATCAGGATATGATGTCATTATCGCATTATATCACATCATTGATTTTAAATGGTCCACACTGCAGTGGTGTTACAGGGAGCCTGATGCCCCAATACATTGTAATGAGTGCAGTTATACCATTTAATTGGACTGTTCCTGTGAAGATTGAGTCCAGTGTCTTGAAATAAGAATCGTTCTCCATCTTAACTGTATTCCTGATCTGTACATATCGGAATGTGTGCAGAAAACTGGTTGTAGGTGTTGGTAAGTGGGCAGAAATTCCCTTTCTCTTCCTCTATCAACATACCTATTAGATGGATTCCCACATTTGTTTTGATCTATGACTCACAGAGCCCAAGAAGTGTGCGGATTTATCAGCAGCGGGGGTTCATCTGAGAAGGGTGGTAAATTCATTTAATACATTGAGATATTAAATGTTAATGGTAATCCAAAAGAGAAGATATCTCACCTTTTAACTTTGCTGGCCATTGCAGAACACTTGGCCAAATGCAACACTGAAGGTTCTTTTTTTTATATACACAAGATAAACATATAATTCAACATATAGAATGGGGCTGTAAGTATATTATATATGTATTTGTTTGTGGGATTTTCCAATTCTAAACCTCTTTACCCCAACCCCCATTGTCACTTATCATGCAGGTTAGGAATTGCACCACCCATGATGTGTTATCTCATGTAAAGCATGTTTCATTTAGTACATTTCATTCATTTACATCAGTGGAAACAATATCCAAATATATATATATATATATATATATATATATACTGTAATCACATTCCCTGTTTGCTCACTGATGTCACATACATGCTAAGATATTGTCTATATTTTAAGAAACATAGATTTCTAGCGAGGTTGTAGTCAAGTAGGAGTAGAGATCTCCTACATACTTTGGCAGTCAAATACAGAGGAACAAGGTATTTAACCTAGGGTTGGCAGGCCAGGAATCAATAATGACTCATATCCACCCATCAATTTCCATGTACAGGTCCAAGTGAGTTGATTTACTAAAGTTAGTGCTCCAGTTCATATAGTGTATGGCATAGGAAAGTCCTTGGGGAAAGGGGATTCGGGTTGAATTGTGATATGAATTGGAATGGGTTTACATTAATTAGCAGAATATAATTGAGGGAGATAATCAAAATAAGCATATTACTTCAAAATACAATAACTTCCAGCTATTATTTAGAAGTATCCAAAGTGACCCTTTGCTACACCATGTTGGTGGTCCCCAGGTGAGTAAGCAGCGATATCATCCACATAATGTTGCCATTTATCACTAAGGTCCGAAGTACTTTGGAATCGTAGAAGTGTCATTGAATATATAGGCACTGGAAAATGAATTAGAAGAGACTTACACAGAAAAACTTCTAGTGAAATATATGGGATGAACAATGTATCAATTAATTAACAAGGAACTATACAAACCCCAATAACAAACCATGGATGCGATGTAGGGTCTTCACAGATTGCTTGGAGAAAGGCGTACTAAGTAGAACCCTTATCAAGCCATTATATTGTTAAATAATAACTCTATTATAGTTGAGATGAAGTCCAAAATATAACATGTGGTTGTTGTCTGTTTAGGAGGAGCACACAATGGTTTCAAGCATTGCTTTCTTCAAGGAGGTGGTGTCCACTGAGTCAGTTCTGTATCATATCCAGTGGTGGTATATAGCCAAGTTTCAATAAAAATCACCTGAATCACGAATTGAGCAGGGTCTGCAATGGGGATGGCAGATGCATAACAATGTCATACGTTAGGAATGTATTCCCAAGTTAGGGAAACCATTTCACTTTCCATGTCTTCAATTTATTGGACCTAGAATTGAATATACACTAAAGAGAGGGCAGGCTGGTGTGTTTGCAAGAGAGTTGTGGTTTCAGCTCCCTCACCTCATTATTCATTACAAAGGGACAACAATCACAGCTTCCTCTTGCTAGAAGGGCTGGCCTGGCCTGGCATAATGCATAATTTAATGGGTGAGAAGAAATGTCACTGATTTAACTACACATTATACAGAGCCAGCCAGCCAAGCTTATTTACTATGCATTTTCATAATACTTAGTGAAGTAAAGGAGTTAAATCCACATCTCCCCTGACAACTCTCCTTTTAGTTAAAAAAATCCATGTATTAAAAAAAAACTCCACAGAGTAATAGCTTTTCAACCTACTTTATATCCTCCCAGGCATACTTGGTTATCTTGGGAGTAAGACAGAAAGGGACAAGTAAAACCAGGAACTCTAGTCAGGGTACAAGAAATTCTAGAAACCACTGGAAGATCCCTTTACTCACTGTGAACATTGGAGGAGTAAATCTGATCAACCCAGAATTTCTTCCAAGCTCTTTAGCCAAAATGGGTATGAAAACAGGGCCTGTAAATTGTCTTCCACCATTCATTCACTCTGACAAGTGCCATACTAATAGAGGGCCATCAACAATAAACTTTCTGTAGAAAAGTCTTGAGACTGTTTTACATTTAAATATTTGTTCAAATAGATGTGCCTAAAACATAGAGACAGAATTTGATGGGAGATAAGACCCATTCGGCCCATTAAGTCTGCTTGTTTTCCCTGTAAAATCCAGAAAAGTTATTCAGTCTTTGGTCTTGTCAATGGTTTGGGATAACCGTATCCCATGCATGTTACATTTCCTCACTGTATATGTTACTACTTACAGTGTAACTGATTAGATTGTAGTGGGAAGGGGAACATGGCTGTGGCTCCAATCCGCAACATTCGCAAGATTGTTCTCAACTGGTCCCAATGAATCATAGTGTGGCATACTTGTTTCAGGGAACTTGAGTGGGTATTATAAATGTACAAGACTGTTTTTTACATGTAGTCTATGGGTATAATGATAAATGCACATGTGTGTAATGTATTGCATATGTCTTGATCATTTCTGTACACTAGTACTCAATCTTCATTGTAGTTATTGGACAAAATGTGATTTATTGAGCTACTTCAGTTTTACTCCAGAGCACTGAACAGATTCTGGGTTTCCATCAAACTCGTTTCAGCCTGTAGGGCATGTATCTCTGGGAGTAAATCCATCCCTGGTATGGAAGGTAGTGGTGAATTCAAGGGTGCTGTGATGGGTCACAAACTGTATATAAAAATGAGGTCCGACAATCGATGAGGCATGATCCAAGCCCCCATAACTGCTCTGTTTCATGTAGTTGGCCTATTGCTCTTTACAGGACGGTTGTCGCCGGCTGCCACCAGAAAATGTGTTATAATGTACGGTGTCTTGGGTTGTGCAAAAGGTCCTCGTACCCACTGAAGGAACCATGAGTTTTTCAAACACTGCATAAAGTTATCCTTGGTAATGGAGTTTTATAACTTCTAACTTCATTAGCTTATACACTAAGAGGTGCTTTTAGCATGCAACTAAGATTTCCCTCTTCATGTTTGCTTATGGTGGTCCTTTGGAAATGGTCTGCATGCTTTATCATGTATTGTAAAAATCCATGCAAATTCACACTCAACAAAAAACTTGACAATTCCATGTGATCGCGCACAAAGATAAGAGCCAATCTCCGAGATATACAAGCATATTTTAAAATCAATATGCAAGATGTTGTGAAACATAATGTTGAGACACATAGCTGTGAACATCTAAAACCATCTTCTAAAACCATCTCTAGGGTTTTTTATGGCTTTAAATCTATAATATCAGCAGAATATTTGCCATGTTTACTAGATCTACTGTAAAGAACATCACCCCCTTCGTCACAGGCAAAAGGTTTTTTATTCTCAGGACAAACTGATGCTGTTTCTATATCTTGACATGCTTTTCCTTAGGTACTTACTGTATGTGTAAGTTTTAGTTTTAGGACCTGCAGAAGGTAAAATTATATATATCTAGGGTATTAATACAGTATATTTTAAGACGCTAGAACCCTGTGGCGTGAAATATATAGGTCTGGCAAATACTGGTTATTTGATCTGTGTAAATTAAGTCTTTTGAGTCTTTTGAGGTACATAAAACTGGCACATACAGCCTCTGAAATATACAGAACTGGGATATAGAGCCTATGAGAAATAGCTGTTCATTAGGCTCTGATCCATAACCTAATAAAATCTAAATTATTACTCATATCCCACAACACACAGAAATCTGTGACACAGAATATGAGACAGAGAATTGTGAAACATGATCATCAATAAAATCATATTTTATTGCAACATATAAAAGATGAGAAAGCTATAAAAAAAAGTCTGTTAGGGACACAAGAGCTCTGACACGCCACAACTCACACGAAGCAGATGATGACAGTGATAAAGGAGATGGGTTTGAGGGTATTTAGAAGAACATTCATCCAGACAAATGAAGAAGGAAGCCAAAGCTAATTAACACTGAGCTTTCATACATAGACATTACTTTTAGACAGATACAGTGAATACACATACAGTGCATGCAGGACGGTTAGAGTATGCTGGAAAGGAACACTGTAGAACATAGCTGAAGGCAGAAACCCTGATTGAGAACGAGGAGCCTTACACAGGTTGTGGTAGAGGAGCACAGGTAGGGAGGCCATCTACACCGAAAGCAGTGGAGTCACACCGACACCAATCCTCAATTACATCTCCGCGCCCAGCGCACCAGAGACAGCTGAGCACAGCTTCCTGTAGTAACTGAGACAGACAGACAGCTGAGCATAGAACCTTGTAGTAACAAAAGGAAAGACAGAGCATGGAACCCTGTGAAATTATAACAAGAGGACAGACACCTGTGTGTAGAACCCTGCACTGATGTAAACTCTACCATAACATGATGACGCACAGCAGAATGCGAAACTCCGCTCTGGCGAGTACAGGACAGAGTAGTAACAGCATGACAAAGAGATATGGCCCAGTAGCAACCCTGGGACGTAAAGCTCAAATGAGCACAAGGTTACTAACGCTATGGAATGAAGATGGATTCTCCTGGATTTATAACTCCAAAGCACAGCAACATATGCACAGCGGAACATCCTATATTACATACAAGACCACATTCATCACAAAGCATAGAAAGCACTTTCAAGGGCCTCAGGAAAGACAAATGAGGTTGATATGATGATGCCCCTGTCATATATCTCTATCTGTTTGACAATAGCGCATTCATTTTTGACCATGCTCCACATATGTGCCTAGGGGTTTCTAGCTCTGATTACGATGGAATTTAACCCTCAAGCAGAGTGGATTTACTTGTAAAATTGTGGGTTTATCTCAAGATCTGATAGCGGTCAAATGCTCTTGGACATCTAATGTGTTACCGTTAAGTGTAGCAAGATGCATTAACACTAGCTGGAAAAATGTGGTTGTGCTATATGCAATATCTAAGCAAGATGGAAATATCTTGTAGATGTCTGATAAAGTGGCAGATGAGGTAAATAAAGTCTTACGGGTAGGTAAAATAGCACCCTAGCTACCCACAAATCTCAGCTTAAATAATATATCGTGGCAACTCACTATGCAGTCCTGCAATATATAAGAAACATATGTATTTACGGATTTGGCAATCACTAACAGAAACGGCTAACAATAACTTGCTTCTAAGGAATTATCTGGTGAGGATCAGAAAACAACTATAACAATCATATTTTTAATACAAATTTTATAAAGACCTTATTTTATATATATATATATACAGTACAACTATACAACTGGTCATTATAAGTCTGGCCTCACCTGTTGGGTCGCGTTGTTGTTTGTAACTAGCTCATAGATGGGGACTGCTTTTGTGACTTCTAATAGCACAGGTTCAGGTGGGGCATCAGGACTGGATGTGACGTGACACAGTTGACAGTAGGAGGAACAACGGCCTTGGCTTTGACACTCCATGCGAAGACCTTGTGCCAGACGTCGGGTGCCGGTGTCCAGCAGACTGTTGATGTATTCAGGGAATGTGAGCACCTTGGGCTCTCTTTCTCGTTCCTCTGATTCGTCCGATGGGGTATTTCCTACAGGTGGGGGGGGGATGAGAAAATGAGGAAAATGAGGATAATGTGATGAGGACATTTCTTTGTACTATGATCCCCATTTAGAAAGCACAATGACAAAAGTGTTCTCTGGGAGTAGACCCCTGTTTCTAGAAAGATCCCCAAAAACAATGATATATAGTATAGTAATGCACTAGATATATTTAAAGTAGCTGGAATGTATCTGTGGATGAATTTATCCTTTAAGTGTCAGTGGAGTCTTTAGTCAACTAGAGTCAACTAGATATCTTTATTGTACTTTTGTCCCTTTTCTTTTCTTTTATATTTTTCATCACTTGCTGGCACAGGCGTATATTGAATTTTCCATAATAAGTACTTGTCCTCTAATCTACAATAAAAGCTCTGAACGTCTTCATCTCGAAAAGAGATTTGTCTGTGAAAATATTTAAATCGAAGCACAAGGAATGCAAGCAAAAGATATTGGGGCACAATCCTTTTGGTGGACAGTCCTACTAGAAAAGTGTCACAAATATTTTTTTCATCTGTATTCTTTTAATATTGTTTTTTGTGATCAGTGGATAAAAAACAGCTATAATTCCAGAACATTCCGATTCCCCAATTTAGCATTTTGAGATCTTTTATATGGATTACTGTTTTTGCTTTGTATGTCTTAAGGAGCCGGGCTCGACAATGGCCATCAGGACTGGACTTACCATAAGGCAAATACCTGGTTGGCCATTGGCTCTGTTTTTCAGTTGCTGTGTTATTTAAGTGCTAGAGCCTATTTATCCCCAGTCCAGGGTTTCAACCTGCTGTCTTGGACATCTGCATAGATTGCTCATCCCTCATAATTAGACTGGTCTTTAATCTGTGGATAATGCAGAAGAAAACATCTTTCTTCTTCTATCCAGAGAGAGTCCTCCTATGCGCATAGAACCCACCCAACTAACAGATGAAGAAAACTAAAGCAGGTTATTCCTTATCATTATTCTTCGCCATGAAAAAGATGGTGCATAGATCACAGGTGCCCAAAAAATCTAGGCGCTGAATAGTGTGGTCTACAAATCATGTTAGGTGTGTCTGCTCTACACCTGGGCTCCACTTTAGATTAAAGCGTTCTGATTACCTATAGCAGTTAATTTATATCTATAATTACCCTGTTGATTAAGCAGCAGCACCTGTACCTAGTCTGCCCCCAAGCATAGTTAACCATCTGGATTTAACTCTTACTTGATGTGATTGGTGTTATTTAGGAATGCAGCCCTACATTTTGATCACAGTCGTTTAATGTTTCTAGTGCCTGTGTCCTGCACTCTGATTTCCTAACACATTCCCACGTACTGTGTCTCTATTGTGTAATGAACGCTCCCTGTTCTGAAATTTGTTCATCTTCTTACTTCAAATATTAATTGTAAAACTCATAAAATATTCAAACCACAACATTTTCTTTCTTGTTAAGATTCCAGCTCCCAAAGAAAATATTTTACCACATGCCATCGAAAAACATCTTGGCAGGTGTTGGCAAATTCTCTCTAACATGAATAAATTTTGCTTTTAAAGGTAAGTTTTAATAATTTAAAGCATAAGAACATTGTGAATACATTGTTGTTGGTCTGGGTACGGAATATAAATGAGAAGTGCTAGGCAACCCCACTGGAAAAAAAGATGTCATGAAATATCTAGTAGGAATACTTGATGTCTTTACAGCAGAAATGATGGCCCTCAAATTCTATGTTTCTATGACTGATACAAACACCGAACCATGGTCCTTTGTGTTCTGCCCAGATGGCCAGAAGGCTTGTTTATTTCCTCAGAAATCTCATGGTGCTGCCACAACCACAAGGGATTCTGGGTAAATGCATGCAAATAAGGACAACAATTATCACCTTTTGCCTCTATATCCACTTTATACATGGATCCCTTGAGAGTAATTGCCCGCTGTACAGGACAGCCTTTAGACAAAACTCGGGAAGAGATGCAATAGCCAGATCACCATAAAATTAAGGGGGTAGTAGAAGTATTATTAAACACTCATCTACAGACACCAGACAAGCCAGAAGGCTTGTTTTTTCCTCAGAAGTCTCATGGTGCTGCCACAACCACAAGGGATTCTGGGTAGGCACATGCAAATAAGGTTAATAATTATCACCTTTTGCCTCTAAAAAACAAGCCTTCAACCCAGCAAACGTGTTCAGTGAGCTTCAATACTTTGGCCTGTTTTTTAGGAGTTCTCTATGGTATTTTCTGTTTGGATAAAGCATCTATTACCCAAAAGAAATATCATTTACTCGAGGTAGGGGGTTCAAGCACAGGTCAATGAATAACCACCATGTATACATAAAATAGCATGACTATTAACTTAGTTATGGATAAAAGATATCTATTTCAACCCTTTGTCTTTGAAATATTGAGGCAGGGCCAAGCTGTAAAACTGTCTCACTCTCCAATCAGCACAGAGGTAGCAATTTCTTAATATGATACTGTTTCTCATAATTCACGTACCTTGTGATAGAAGATGCAAGCCTGGTTAAAAATGGGCACTTCAACATAATAATGAACCACATTATGCCTCCAGGTCTACAAGAAATTATTATGCGTACTCAAGATCAATAGAATTAATTGACCATAGCAATTCCTAGACCTACATCCAATAGCAAAATTGTGGTTTGAACTCAAGGAAGCACTTAGCAAACACAATAAAACTGAAGGTGAAGAATTTCTCCCTGGAGGAGCATTTAATAATCTACGAGGAAAAGAGCAGAAATGGTCTTCCATGCCCTGGAATGCCAAATCTGAGCAAAACGTGGAACCACAAAATGCTAAACCACTTTCTGTCTATTTGTATCTGAAATTCCGTTACTGTTAGCATAATAATAAATCTTCGGTGAATTTGAATTGTGTGAACACCGTGTAAAACAAGACAAACACTTTGCTGTCGGTACCTAAGAGGAAAATGTGGCTCCTAAGTTCATTACATTCTCAGGACCATCTTTACATTCCAAGTTTCCCTAACCACAAAAAAAAAATAAAACGGTTTGTATGCATAGCAGAAGTCATCAAATATGTTACAAAAACATGGTTCAGTATGGTTAGAAAGGCGTACTATGTGTAAATTAAATACCTTAAAGCACCGCTGGCCCCGGAAATGTAACTTTGGCCCAGCAAGGCTCAGATCTCAATACTGTCTCTCTAGATACCCGGGATGATTTTGATACTTGTGCTGTCACTCTCTGCTTAAATCTCACATCTTACAGCTCAGTCCACTTAATAAACATAGGTAATGACGTTCACAGGTTTATGTATACCACCGGGTGCAGATACCCTTACGCCCTTAGGTTAAGGATATCGTTAATTAGTTCTCCATTAATTAATTTATCCCCTTCTGTAAAATGCATGGTGAGGTCTGTAGAAGGGAGATAAATTAAGGACCTTTAAATGTCCAACACCGTACCCTTCTGCTTCATGGGAGGTTCGAGTCCTTCCTTCCTTAATGGCCCCAAAAGCTGTGCAGGTTAGGTGGTCGTTCTACAGCAACATTAAATGTCGTTTTATCTGCCTGACATTTGTCATGAGGTTAACATTTTGGCCTGATATGCCAATTTTATCAGGTTTTATTCAGCATGATTTCTGCTGGGCAAGACCCCCGCTAAGACAACAATTACTATACTCCACATGGCAATTACTCTGTGTAGATAAAGGTTCAGCCAAGCAGAAAGACACATATCTCAACATGCTTTGCTCTAAAAGAGAAATAACTATTTTATTCTTTCATTAAAATTGTCAAATTAGCACAAAAAACATAGTTTGTTTTTTTCTATTACCCGAGTATAACTGAACGGTATAGGAGGATCATATAACTTGCCGGTTACCTAGCAGCTACATACTTGACTAAGAAAGTTTCTTATATCAAAGAAGAGATTTCTTCCCCATCATCTCTAACAGATAACAAAAAGTATTGTAACCAGTTGGCAAGGACAGAGCTCCATTGACACTCAAGCAGAAAAATTACACAATAATGCTCCCTATTTCTACATCTATAAAGTATGCAGAAACTCCGCTGCCCAGGCCATTAAAAGATATTTAGTTCTGTACAGACCATTAATGTGAGCTAGGGTGCAATATTATAATTGCATACATTTTAATTTAATATGTTGTTTGAGCGCAATATTAACGGGTGGGCGTGAGAGCCAGCACATAAACTTGGCAACTCAGTAATCCCCCACTCAATTTATTCATATGTCAGAAGTTACAAAGATACATATGTAAAGGCTTTAGTTATCAAAATTAAATGCAGCAACTACGTTCACTACAAGCTCGGGATCTTCTTTACATTCCCGGTTCCCATGAGAACAAAAAAAATCCTAAAAAGGCTTCTCCACAAGTTCACCAATGGTCAGCAGACATGGTGGAATTTATTTAAGTATTTTTAATAAATATATTGTATATTATTTCTATATGTATTGAATCTAGGATTCGCCATAAGGTTACTTTGCTGGAGCTTTGGATAGATGTACAGGAAGTGCACGTTTATGTTAAATCACACCTCAGTAGGTGTGCTAATATTTTCACACAAAAAGTAAGTGATAATTAATGTGTCTCAGCTTTTAGGGACTTTTATATTTGAAGAAGAATGCAATATTTGCTTAATAGCTTGGATAATGGTCCTCCACCTGAGGGCACCACGCAATGCTCTGATCTGATTCCCTCAGTCACGGCTGCTACAGTGAATCGAGATAAAGTCCCTCTACAACAAGTCCTGCGGGGGCCGAGCACCTATAGTCAATCTTAATAGCAGGGCCTCTATGGTATATGAAAGAGTAAATGATGGCGGCAATAAAATTGGTTTAAGAAGAAAAAATCATGTGAGATCCCAAATATTGTTGCAATACATCTAAATTTGTGTGTTAATAAGACAGTGGCTGTGTATAGTTTTTCTGGAGCCATGGCTGCCTGTAGATGTATATGTTTTCAATGGCTGTGATCGTGGTGGAACATGTTTGTTGTATAGCGGAATCCCTCGATATTTGTGCATTGTCTGGTTTCTTTGGGTGGATAGTTCGGTATAAGGCTATATGCTAATCTTTATTTAAGTCAAGTCATCTGCCCTTCAATATGGAAATTTAAGTTGCCCTATACCTTTAGTGGATCTAAATGTAGGTAGGTAATCTCAATGCACACCAGCTATAGTGTCCCTATATTCTTGTTTTTCATGAAATCCGTCCATCTGCACTTTGCACCAAGCCTTCCTACCTTTGCTAATATCCTCAAATTCTAGCCAGACCTGCTTCTGCACTTGTCGGTTTGGGTACCAGATGGAGCAGGTTTCCTCGAATCCATATACTGCCTCTTGAATATAGTGATTGCCAAACTGTTCCAATAAAGGTGCAAATTCCATCCGTGATGTAGCTCCGTCCAGAGAGTGAAGAGCCTGAGTGAATGCTGATAGAGACAAATGAAACAGAAACATGAATCTAGAGGATAAGTAGACACTGTTGGAAGTAATTATCCTTTACCCTGCACATAATCCACTATTCGCACTGAGCTAAGTGCTTAGCAAAAAATATGCTTAGCAACAGGACTCACAACAGTAAAAGATTATCATTATTATATTATGGTAATATAATATAAATGCAGATTGTCATATGGAAGCTAAAGTAAGAGTCATAAAAAAGCCATATGGAAAAAGGTCAATGTCTTTCGTCCTCTAAAATTCTTTCTGGAATTTGGATTTTAACTGTTTGTGTTCTAAGGGGGGGGATGCACTTGGTTTTCCAATGGCTTAACAAGAAGAGCCTTATAAAAGTTTTGGATGGTATAAAATTACTGATTTGATATATATTTGGGGTGGTTTATGCCATACTGCTAGCACAATCCCTAAATGCATTCAGAAAACCAATCGACAATCTTTATATGTATTTTTGTTATTCATGTTTTATTTTTACAATCCAACGTTACAAAAAATCTCCCATACCTTAGAATGAGCTCCATTTGGCATATTATTATTTAAAGACAAACAGCTGAATCCCAGCACAGCTGTATTATAATCATTACTAACTTATTTATAAAGTGTTGTACAAAAACACAAGTGCATACTGAACATACTGTAAATATGCCAATTTATCTGCAAATGCTGGCCCTGGTTGTAATAATGTCCTATTATGAAATGCAGTAATTACTTTACAGGGATATGTCTAGATCCATAATCAATTTACCTCGCATTTGCCAGTATTCTCAATAAACTGAAAATCCTTTGTTATTTATCAGAAGCGATATGAATATTTAGAAGAAACCACAGGATGAATTAAGAAAAACAAATATGTATATACTGTGATGTATGTTTTTAAAATTATTTTTATTTGTTTAAATTAGTATTGTTGAATCTATTTGTCTTGGAACCTTTGCGATGGGATCCGGTTCCCTTGGAATTAAAGGTTCAAACATCTATTCCATAAACTACTCCTTCTGTAGGCTACAATTTAAATAAAGGCAGAGTAACTATATGCACTCATTCAAGATACCTGCACAACTTTGGATAACCTTAAAAGTTTCTTAAAAGTAAGGACTACAGACTATATTGGTCCTTCTTTTGTTTGTAAAATGTTACATTGGTAAGCGCTCTGCTCGTGTTCCTGCTGTTAGTGGCTAGAGGTGGTGAGAATGAGCTGTGAAACATGTATCACCTCACCAGCAACACCCAAATGTGTTTGTAACATTCTTCCAGGTTGCGATGTAACACTGGTGGTAGGTAGACTATAAAGTGTACCTTTGATAAACCTCCTGGAGTGTGTGAAGCAACAGGGTTCCAAGATGCTGTAGAAGTTACTACAGGGATCAGCACAACTAAATCTGGAACAAACCCAGCTAAAGAGGTATTACAAAAAGGGATTCAGCCATATAAATGTTTTGCAGAGTAATCTTTATTAAACATTTTGCTTTAGCTGCATAATTAGTTTTATCCATTAGCAAAGCATTCCTGTTTTTAACACTTGCACACATTTGTTACACTCATGTTAGTAGACTCATGTTGTATATGTATAATACGACATGAATAGTCACCAGGAAGAATATCATCCATCAGCAATGCAATTTATACAAATATTGTATTCTACCTTATGTACAGTTTTTGGTTAAGGATAAAATTATTTTTCTGTTTCCACCTCTCTTACTATATATATATATATATATATATATATATATATATATATATATATAAATATATATATATACACACATATATATATATATATACACACACATATATATATACACACACATTATATATATATATATATATATATATATATATATATATATATATATATATATATATATATATATATATATATATACATACATAAGGGGGTAGTAGAAGTATTATTAAACACTCATCTACAGACACCAGACAAGCCAGAAGGCTTGTTTTTCCCTCAGAAATCTCATGGTGCTTCCACAACCACAAGGGATTCTGGGTAGGCACATGCAAATAAGGTGTATATAGAGGCATAAGGTGATTATTGTTAACCTTATTTACATGCGCCTACCCAGAATCCCTTGTGGTTGTGGCAGCACCATGAGATTTCTCAGGGATTCACAAGCCTTCTAGCTTGTCTGGTGTCTGTAGATGAGTGTTTAATAATACTCCTACTACCCCCTTAATTTTAAGTGTAAGGGTTTTCCATCACCTTTACCCACCATAACTTATGTAATATTTAATTTGCTTCACTTCCTCATGTGAAAAGTATGCTCCAAAAGTAGTAGAGCCACAGTGGTGACCGGATGCCCCTTTTCCATTCTGGTGCTATAGTCATGCATGGGGAAATGTAGCCATTTGTTTGCTGAAGTCTAAGAAGGGCCAGATCTTCTAGGACCTGATCTGGAGAGGGGAGGGTACCATAGTCTTTCTGGAGAGTTGGTCTTTTGGCTAAGACTTAAGTAAGTACCTGTGAAAGATTACTTGGCTTTAAGGTTGAGGATGAGAGCAAGTTCAAGTATAGGTCCACCTGGATGCTCACCACATGTTATGCTTGTTGAGGGGTACTACACGCATGAGTTGAGTTGGTAAATGTACCATGGATTCACAGACCCTTCTTTTGAACCAGCCAGTGGCTGGTTGGTGGTGGGATCACTTTTATAATACCAGCCATAATCTGGGACCTTAATATTCCTTTAGCACTTTTTTGTGCTAGTATGTAATTTTTTAAAATGTGATTGAGATTTTTTACGCACAGAAATTGCACTCACTGGGTCCATGAAGACTTTTTACTGGGCAATGTGCGCTGACCTTATGGCTTCCATATCTTCTTGAAGACTTCAGTGGTCCCCTTCCAGAAGAAGAAAACTGGTGACCAGTGTCACTTATCTTTACTGACAGAGAAACCTCTGGCTTTAAACAAAAATTACACTTATGTCTGCAAGTGAAAATAAATACCGTAGCTGCAAACTAAAAAGGCGAGCTAGATGTGCTGATCATGGGTTACTAATATATTTTTATTATTACATCACTAAGAGCAATTCATTGTGTAATACATTGTGTTTGAAGTCATTTCAACTATGAACAGGCAAACCTTTATACTTTATGCTTGCGTATACTAGAGACTGAACAAAGAGTCACCTCAAATGTTTATAAGAAAAAACTCTTCTACATCATATTATAGCTACCCATATGCAATGTAAAATACAGTGGCCACAGCATGAGGTAATCGGGATCAGACTCCTCCATGGGAAGCCCAAATCTAAAAAGGGAAATCTTCCATCCACAAGAGAACCGCGCTTAAGACGTGCATTCCACCGTAGTTATTTAAATGGAAGGCATTCAAGAGCCTTCCTTAGACAACACAAATGTATTTACTACCATCGTATCCCCCTGAGACTAAAAGATCAGACAAGACATGGAAAACCATGCTTACTGTAGCTTATGTGTGTGTGGTGTGAACAAAATGGTTTAGCCATCTAAGGCATCTAGGTTAGAGATCCTTTCTGTATCAGACACTGCCCACAGTGCATTGTGATGGAGGAGACTTCACTACAGCTGTTCTGGCACTGTCATTTTCTCACACTTTGTTTCCATCTCTGGAAAATGAACTCAAAGAGTCTGTGCAGAGGAAGTTCCTACCATTTGTTTTTTTATGGACTCATCTCAGGAACCCACATGGAAGGTGCCATATGGCACCTAATGTGTTGTGTTAAGGACGGTTTGTGGTTTGCCAGGAACCATCTCATCACTGCCCAAAACTTGCTCAAAAAATACTTCATTGACAGTCTCGAAGAGGAGGATTAATCCCAAAACCTCACTCTCCTGATCCCCTCAGCCCTTGGACAGGCGTCATTTCCGCTTCCAATCCTCAGGTGTTATTCCTGCCGCAAGGCCACCATTTCTCTGTCCCTGGAACTGTTAAGTGTTTTACTGTGTATCATGATTACTGTTGCTTCTTTGTATTTTGACACACTCGTGTGTGCTCTTTGTATTATTGATTGTACACAAATGCTTCTATGAACTTTGTTAAGCTGCTGTGTTCTGCACTGCATCACAGTTTGCCTTGTATCTAACACATGTTCTCTTCTTAAATAAACGCATTGAAGCTTTCTGTTTCTAGTCTGTAGGTGTAATTAGAAGCTTTCCTCTTCAGTGGTAGATGTCATTAAACTGTTTCTTCAGGTGCTTCTCTGGCTCTGATATCCAGGAAAGGCACAACTTGGTCAATTTCCCTTTGTTCACCATGATCCCTGAATGAAAATCACATTTAAATCCTGCTATATACCCAAGTAGGAAGCAGTGACACGTTTCCTGCATTATTTAGATAGATTGTGCAAGAGTCTCCAGCATATTTTCATATCTGGCCAGCAGATGGAAGTGCAGAATCATCCATTCATTTGCCGGCATGTGTGCTACTTATTGGGAACAAGTGAAATCCATCTATATCCGCTGTGTATTTTTAAATATATATACATAATAATATTATGCCGTCCCTGATGTATAATTATTGTACCCATTTACTATATTTATGAGGATGGTAACTCATTGATATAGGTGTGGTTTTCTACTAAATTTCTTTTGTGTCCTTATCTCATCCTTAGTAAGCCAATCATATAGTTTACAGAAAATTAGAGGGTTTTTCGTTTTTTTATTTTATGGAGCTGTATAGTTATATGACAAAACTGGAATATGCTGTATATGGCAATATTAAGGGACAGGCATACCGTCCAACACTATATATTGTTGTGAGTCTAAGAGATACTCTGGTCAGCACAATAATTGGTATGTAAATGGCCATGACAATTGTGAATGCTTTTTTCTCCCCTTTCTGCCATTGATGATTGTTTTTTTTAAAAAATCACATTCCCAAAACACCCCTGTGGTTTTGGGCCACCCATTTCCAAGCTTCTGACATGCCATGCTGGAGCTTGGAAAAGACAGACTTTTATTCTAATCATCATTGTGTTATAAACTGCCCTTCTAGTGCCCATCATCATGTCCAACCCGGCTTACCTGTCACAGCCATTCTGTAGATCTTTATCACAGATCATGGCCCGTGGCCGGTTTGATTATGATACATTGTATTAAAGAAAAGGTTGATTTAATTTTATGAAATGTGTAATCTCCAGCAGCCTTTGTGAGTGCAATCTATCCCACCTCAGCTTGCACAGGCCACGCTTTGATAGGAGATCAACATAAAGATATGTATATATTTTAGTACAATGTATTAAACATCAAAACGAGCTGTTTGAAGCTGTTGAAGGATACAAAGCAGTGTTTGTAGTGTATTGTAACAAACAGCAGATCAGGTTATTTTGTGATCATAGATTTAGACTTTTAAAATCACAAAAGGAGCCAACACATGGAAAGGTGCATGAAGCAGTAACACACGAAGCTGTTGCAGCTAATATGGTAAATATTCAGCAATCACGTCCATCTGAGCTTTTGGTTTTACAGATCAAAGCAATATGGGAATAAATACTCTCAAGCCTGCGTGTGTTCTTACAGACGAGCACAACAAAGGCAAAGTCAGTAATGGTCATGAATGCCATGATTTTATTTTGTTTAGCTTGGGAACACCTTTGGGTTCTTTGACTACCTGTCTGCCAAGCGTTGTGGCAAATAATATCTTAATGCCAAGCAATGCTCAGATGTTATTATCAAAATGATGGACAAAGAAGGGTGGACTTAAGACTAGAAGACACATGAACATAAGTAGCCAAAAGGCACTAAAGTCCATGGGCTGCCACCGTGGCATTCTCCTCTATGATGGCAAGAACATGCAGGAGAGTGGCAACAGAAGCATAGTTCACTAGGCCTCTAAAACCCCTTGGGCAAGTTCAGCTTATTGATATTTGATGTAGAGGTCTACTCAGGAACATTGGGCAAGCGAGAAACTAACCTAAGCAGGGTTGTCTGAAGGTCCAGTGTGAAGGCAACAGCTCAAGTGCACAAAAATATTTTCATATATGTTGATGATGGATGTGCCTCTCTTGAAAGTGTTCCTCAAAACGTATTAGAGCAAGATGCCAGGGCCTCATTCTAATCCTCCCAATAGATTCAATACTTCAAGTAATACTATGTAAAAAGAGGCAATTCCGCTCTTTGTACCAAGAGAACATTGTCACAGCAAGACACTAAGCCTTTATTTTTCCCATAAATTATAGCTACCAATGTTTTGTAGGGTGTTTCTTTAAATCTTACTTACACTATTTCGTGCAATTTATCTTTTTCAGACAGTAAACTAAGTTCCTTATATCACAGAAGGGGTTTGACCGCTTGCATTAAATATATAATTTTTTAAGCTCTGACTTTTCTATTACACGCTTAAAAGGATAAGACCAGAGATAAATATATTAGGAAGGATAGGAAATTACCAAAAAAGGGCAACATTCTTTAACTGAATAAACTGCACCTATTTTTTTATATTATATTATTTTTTATGTTTTTTTAGATTTTAAGTTCACATAAAATATATCGAAGCACACCTTTTTACCAAGACATTTGCTCTAAAGGAAAAATACCTGTATTTCAGCAAATCTTACAATGAATGACTAGGATCATGGAATTAAGCTTGCTAATGTGATTTATTCTGTTATTATTTTTTTGCATTTGTGCTATATAATGTGGAATATTATGTCATACCAAATAGATGACGACCTCCAATCTTCCAAATTAATTTTCTGAGGCTGAACGGATAAGGGGGGCCACCAATGAAATCAAGCATGCTTAATGGCTAAAATGCGATTAAAACCACCGCTACACAAGTCCTATTCCTTGATATTTTGTATTCTAAAATGTCATTAACATTGGTCAGGGTTTAACAAGCTAGCTAACCACTCCATGTTAGTGCATCGTTCACGCAGGTTACCTGTGGTCAGGCAGTTATGTAATTAAATACTCAATAATAGGATTCAAGTGGGGTATCACCAATAGAATAGAATATCACTGATTAATAATTATGCATTTTATATTATTTTTACTGAAGCTCAATGAATTATTAATTTAAATCTCATGATTTGGATTTAAATAGGGAATTACCAATATCATCTAATGGCACTGAGGCACTGATTAGTAATGATGCTTTTAGTGAATGTTATTATTTTACCAAAGTTCAATTTATTACTGTAGCATATGATTTAATTTCTTAAATAAATTTGACATGTAATGCCCTTACCTTGGGAAACAGATGGCTGATTAAGACGGACATGATACATGACAGATCTTACAGTCCAGTGCTGAACTACCGGGTAACCAGTCACCTCACTGAAGTTTACCATTCCTGGGGAAAAAAAAAAAAAAAAAAAAAATGTGATTTAAAAAAAAAAAATCATCAACAAGTCTTTAAAAATTAAATTATTGGAAAAACATTACAAGAATCAGTATAAAAACCTAGTCTGAATATTGTTAGTTGTGAAGTGTCTTTATGTTGAGGGACATCGTATCAGTGGTCTCTGTTATAAACTAATTGGAAGGCTTGTTTTTCCCTCAGAAATCTCATGGTGCTGCCACAACCACAGGGGATTCTGGGTAGGCACATGCAAATAAGGTCAACAATTATCACCTTTTACCTCTATACCCACTTTATACATGGATAACTTGAAAGTAATTGCCCTCTGTACAAGACACCCTTTAGACAAAACTCAGGAAGAGATACAGTAGCCAGATCAACACTCATGGACAGCTTTTTTTTTTTTTTCTCTCCTTGAACGTCATTGGGGGACCGCCCAGATCCCACCATCCCACCAGAAGGCCAGGGCCCAGCGCTCCCCCTTGAACTTGAAAGCCCCAAGGTTCGTGCTTCGCTGTGAAGAAAAACAGAAAAAAGTGCCAGTGCCAAAGTGCCATAAGGCCACAGTAGACACCAGGTCCCCTTCTTCGTTTTCTTCTGGTTTCGCACTCCCAAAGGATATGCGACCCCTTCCTTCCCTCCTCGGCCATAAGGCCTGCAGGAGAGCCGGATCTTCTTGGCCCCTTCCCACAAGGGTTGGGGCCACTAAAATCTTCGTTTGGTGGGTGCTCAGAAGAGCTACCTAACTCCCCTCCTCACCAGAAAAGCCAGACCTTTAGGGGATCCGGCTCCACCAGGCTTTTCAGCGTCGTGTTCGAGGCCAGTCCATCAAATCATAGCCTGTATCAATAAACTCAAAATACTAAAATATATCAAAAAGTAAAAGCACACATGCATTGTGAAATAAACAATGCAATCATATGAAAAAACTATATACAAAAATGCTCCCAAAACAAGCCCCAAGCCTTACCGGCTGGTGTGACAAAAATTGTTCACATGCACCGCACACCGAACCAGAAAGCTAGGGCCAGTCCATACAAAAATAAAAGTGCATGTAGGGGTCCAAGGTGCTATAAGGTGCTTCCCAGCATGGGACACATGAAAGGCTGCAGCACACTTAGAGCCACACTAACACCCGGTGCGCAATACCCAGTCCAGGACCAAAGACTGGGGACCGAAAAACAACACAGCATTATACTTTCCCAAACCTAAGGCCAGAGAACCAAGCTTTCCCTCTCTCACAAGCACTCACTTGATGTTAACCAAAAGGCCACGAAGCATTCAACACTCATAAAGTACTGTTTCTTCCTTAATGGGGCTCATCATGATGAGGTTGTAATACTGGCTTAATATTTGAGGCTTGGGGTAGCATGAGAAATACCATTACATAAGTTGTGGTGGGTAAAGGTGATGGAAAACACTTCAACTTAAAATTAGGAGGGGTAATAGAAGCATTATGAAACACTCATCTACAGACACCAGACAAGACCAGAAGGCTTGTTTATCTCTCAGAAATCTCATGGTGCTGCCACAACCAAAAGGGATTCTGGGTAGGCTCATGCAAATAAGGTCAACAATAATCACCTTTTGCCTCTATATCCACTTTATACTTGTATGATTAACCTTATTTGCATGTGCCTACCCAGTATGTTATGTTATTAATAAAATACTCTCATTCCAGCTGTAATAAAGTTTGCTGAATATATATATCAAAATGGTTGTCTGCATTTGTAGCATAGTTGGGAACATCCAAGCTATGTTCTTTATCTTGTTTCAAGTAGAAGTTGAGCTGAGCAGAGTTTAATGAGGTATGGCCAGCATGACCGACATACGTGGCTACCTGCAAATAGTAAGAACCTGGGGGGCTGTAAGGTGAGTTAGATATGCCCTGAGCACCCCCCCCCCCCGAGATTAAAGGTTTCCATAACTGCAATACCCCCAGTCTTTGGGGCAGACCCTCGCAGTTCTCAGAATTGATTTTTAGGCAGATAATCTGATAATTTTTTTCTATTCTTATATAAAAGTATTTGAACAAACCAATGTTATTCATCTGCTCTCCCCACCTACATACTCTCACAGTGGAAGGCTGGGAATAATCGATCAAGAAAGAAAAGATATTGTATACATAAGGGGTGAGAGATTTCTTCAATAAGAAAGGACCCATACGAAAAGCATCCATTCTCCCAATTCATTTATCATATTAATGGAAAATTGACCTCATCTGTATAAGTCATGTTACCAATTTGCATAGAGCGGAGATAATACTTTTTTATTCAAAATGTGAGTTAAACTGAACAATTGAGACAGCTGTAGTGATAGGTGAGAGGAGAGTGATGACAGCTCTAGTTTATCTGTGAAAGCTGCTAATTAGAGCGTTCATACAATATCTTAAAAAGTCCCGCTATGCGGCATATGTTGGAACCGGATAAGAAGGTGTCTGAAAATAGCATAATGCTTTGATAATGTCACAATGCCGAGTGTAATGGCTTCAGCTAAACTCCTCCATACGCTAGATGTGTGAAATTCCTAGACATAAAATTGGGCTTTAACCCATTCCCTCCCATGGCATCTTCACATGCAAACTCTGGGACTCCGGGTAGTGTTAGGTAACTTTGAGTCTCTGTCTGTTCTGGAACATAGTTGCGGAAGGTGATTGATAACTTTAAGTCCAACAGGTTATATTAAGGAGATACCCCGGCGCATCAGTGGACTAATCTCAAAAGTTTTATTCTCCCCCAGTATTTGTGCTCATTCATGATGCCAGTGGTGGAAGTTGTAGATCAACAACACATTGTTGTGTTCCCTACATTTAAATGGTACTGGGGGCCTCTGTTTATTTCATGTAAACTCCAGTAGTCCATATTATATTCTGCTATGTCGTTATTTCACAGGGATTTTGTCATATTATGGCAGCTGTATATTTGCATTTGTGTTTAAGCCTGTCTGTTATCAGAAATCCACTTTTACTCTGTGAAAACTAGTCTTTCTTTTCATCCCAACTATTGCTTTTGATACAGTTTAGATTGTTCTGCGTTTTAGAAACCCAAGGTGATAATTTACTTTTAAAACAATATAATAAGGTGAGAATCGCTATTTTTAATGTGTAATCTCACATTATTGACTGGTGGTGTACTGATCATTTGTTCACAGAAACATACATCTTTCTACTTTATGATACACACACACTGTTTTATGATGTATCCTGTGCGACAACTTAAGAATATAAAATCTCAAACACAATGACAAGATCACTAAATGCTGTATATATAGTCATTATACCTGACCATTACACCAACAGGGACTTTTCAGCCATCTCATTCTAAATACATAGACATTTAATACATGTCCCCTTCAGGATACCAAGACATTTTGGACAATCCTTTGCTTCCAACTTTGTTGGAACAGTTTAGGTTCTATTCTGGCACAACTGTGCCCCAGTACACAAAGTAAGGTCCATAAAGACATGGTTGGATGAGTTTTGATGTGGAAAAACTTGACTGGTCGCAAAGAGCCCTGACCTCAACCCCATCGAACATCTTTGGGATGAACTGGTACGGAGATTGCGAGCCAGGCCTTCTCATCCAACGTCAGTCCCTGACCTCATCTACTGGATGAATGGGCAACAATTCCCAAAGAAACCCCCAAAATCTTGTGAAATAGCTACAAAGGGGGGACCAACTACATATTAATATTTATGTATTTAGAATTCAATGTCAAATTCCTTGTTGATGTAATGACCAGGTGTCCAGATACTTTTGTCCATATAGTGTATGTGTGTATGTATATATATATATATATATATATACATACATACACACATACACTACCATTCAAAATGTTGGGGTCACATACAAATTTCATTTTTTTTAAAGAAAAGCAAATGACTCTCAGCAAATACCAAGCTCAGATTAATATATTAGCATGTTTTTTTTTTAATTGACCTGTGAGAAGAGACCCAGACCACAGAGCACACAAGACACAATGTATGTGTACATCACGGTTTGGAGTACTGTTACTAGTAAGAGAATCGAGCCCACATGCCCCTCCATATTGGGTGTTTTTGTTGTAAATGTGCACAATCATCCAGCGTTTGCGAACAATAACAGTGAATCACTGTTCTCCCTCCTACCCACTTTACTGTTACTCATTCTGATGTTCGTTTTTCTATGTCTATTTTATGTAATTTGTGATTTGACACAAGGGCCCATCACCTTTCATATTAAGGCTTGTCCAGTTGAGTTATTTGCAATGCTTATGTGCTTTCAGAAGTGAATCGGCAAAACACAGCATCTAACGTATACCTGTTAAGGGACTTAACATCATGAATTATTTACAAATATATGATGGACGGAGCTTACTGACCTGTCAAGAAATCCGGGTCGGGAACAGGGTCAGATATCTCCTCACGACACTGTGTTTCTGATGGTATTGTTGCTACGAGCAAACTGTCTGGTAGCTGATGTTCCAAACCACGGGCAAAATTATTTTGCCTACAATGAAAATTCAGAAGAGTGAGGCCGTCAGCATTCAACCACGATTCTTAAAAAAAATGACTATGTTCTGTAAATTCTTTTATTGCAGTTTGTGAGCTGGTTTATGGTCAGCAAAAAATAATATACATAAGTGTTTTACCTAAAAGTTCCCTTAAGCAGTTGCCCAGGTGCCAGTTCTTTGGTTTGGTTATTGTAGCCAAAAAAGAGCTCCCCAAAAAGTGTTTGATTCATTGGTATCTCTGGACCCTCACCACAATGCATGCCACCAGGACAGGTCTCCGTGATCAAATGACAAGATAGCCCATCTGGACCCAACTTATAGTCCTCGATACAGCTTTAAGAGAAGACATACAATTTTAGCACAGAATTTAAAAAAAACTTAAAATCCGACCCTTCTTATTTCTTTCATATTTAGGACTGTCCATTCCAGACATCCATTGCCACCAGAGCTTACCCCCTCCAAAAATGATATTGCTAAAGATGCTGAAGAAACAGCATGGCTGGAAGACTATATGAATCACCAGAAACTGCTAAATCTAACAATAACACCATGAAACTCTATGAGCAGCAGCCTTGAGCGAGGTAAAACCCTCCCTGATTTCTTCACATATGCGTAGTTAGACATTAGTCATAATGTGTTGATAAAAAGGCCCTATGTACTTATATTAGAATAGCCTAAAATAATGCACCATGAGTGAACCATGCAGTGAATCACATAGTACAGACAAGAGAAGAGTGCGTGCACACATAGCCTGTCACTATCCTCATCAAGGTTCAGTCTTCTTCGAAGAAGTATGACAAGAAAACTGACTGAGGACACAAAGAATAAATGCCAGAAGCAAAGATAGCTGGTCTTTACTGTCATAGCTTCTCTCCCTAAATAGCTGATCCCTAGGTCATTGTGTCCAATGACTGTGTGGGCTTCATACCAATGTTCCATAATGTAGCACCAAGGGCTAAACGAGAAGAGAAGTAAAACTTGGTGATAATGTCATGAAACATTTCCAGAAGTCAGGGCAAGCTGTCCAGATTCCCAAACTAGCAAGGTTGGTTCAAAAGGTTCAATGGAAAATAACTATGATAACACCACGAGAGAAGGATTACGGATGCTCTACCATGTCCAACATTCTCTAAAAGGGTAGCAGTGTGATACAAACCATAATAAAAGAGAAAAGATGTGAAAGAAACACCAGAAGAGCCTGTAGTACAGGTAGGTTATCCAGACATACTGATATGTGCACACATGCTCTGATACGTGTCGAGTACGTGAATGTTCCAGTGCTTTAAATGACATGTATAAATATTTGCAGATCTGTCCAATAAAGGTCAATTTTGGTCCAGGTTCAGTAACTTTCGCAATACAAAGTTCCAGAAGCAAGTAAACATTTTAAATGCATTCATGCGCAAGACAAAGGTGAACTCTACTCCGATATTTGAAAATGTCTTTTGGTTGCAAGGAACTCTAAATGCCATGCAAATGTTCAGTGATGACTAATATGTAAAGGTAATGTTTTCAGAAACACAAAGGCAGATAATGTATAATATATAACAGACAAGGTACTTGAAGTCTACTTCTCGAATTTTGACTTTTAAAGACGCAGGAACCTTGAGGCACCTACCCACAGAACATCAGGATGTTGTACATGTCTGAATCTTCAGATAGAGGGACCTCTTTCTGAAGGCACAGTTGTTCACAACCACCATTAATCCCATCGGAGCAATCTACCCCTATCTGGCGATCGTAGCAGCCTGACATGTCTTTCATCGGACGGAGTCCTGGAGGGCACTGTAAAAAAAAAAAAACACAATAAAAAACTGTAAGACTATGTTGTCTCTTCTCAAGGTTACCTGATATACTCTTTTATGACACTTCCAATCCCATAGATTATTACCAAAGCATTGATTCCAAAATTCCATGTATAGTTCATGATAGTGTTTGTTTTTTAGTAGGCTGTAGGCCAGACTTTTTAAGAGCTATTACTACAGATCCCATATATGAGAGAGAGATATTACATATACAGATATAAGGATTTTTTATTTGTCATAGCAAAGCTTTCCACATTCAAGTGCTATCCAACTGTCACTTTTCTTTTTGTAATTTTTTTTATCTTAGTTTTTATCATAGTATAATAAAGAACCAACAAAATACAAAAAACATCATAAAGAAAAAATAGCATTTAATTGGTTAATTACACTAGGCATGGGTTTATGGGTTCTCAGTGATGTTGAGACCAAGACCCAACTGCATCCCAGGCAAGAAAACTATTTGATGACTATCCCCCATTTTTTCTATTTGAGATACCATTATGTTTTCACAGTAGGACTAAAACAACTAATAGACTTAATAATAATAAAAAATAATCATTATTGATTTGTTGGTGGTTTAATTAGTTGGTCTGGGTACAGCACACACTATTTTATTAAAGTTAAAGTTTAACTTGGTTCAGACAGATGCTACTTTGGAGCTGTTTGGAGAAGATGTGCCAGACTGCAGGCTGCTGTAAGGTATGTATTAACTCCCTCCCACCCTTCGGTCTGATCTGGTCCCCGGTCTCTCTCTCTCTTATCCCATCTACTCAAATAAAATAAACTCCCTCCTACCCTCCAGTCTGATCTGGTCCCCAGTTCCCATCATTAACTCCCCTGGTCCCCTCATCAACCTTCTTACACCCTCTTGTCTGCAAATAAAATGAAGTCCCTCCTACCCTTCGGTCTGATCCGATCTCCCGCTCCCATCATTAACTCCCCGGTCCCCTTATTAACCTTCTCACACCCTCTGGTCTGCAAATAAAATAAACTCCCTCCTACCCTTCGGTCTGACCCGGTCCCCAGTCTCTTTCTTATCCCATCATTAATTCCCCAGTCCCCTCATTAAATTATTTTAAATAAACAAAGAAGGGCATTTTGTTCTAATTAATCGATTTATCGAAAAAATAATCAGCCAACTAATCGAGTATGAAATCGATCATTATTTACAGCCCTATTTCACACAATTATTGTGTGTTTACACAAGGTATCGTGACCTCTTAGAAATGAGGGACATCAGGAAAGAAATTAAGGGCACGCAGATTCCTAGCAAGAATATCCACTGCCCAGCACCTCCAGGATTCATGTGTCCCAGGCAGCTACCTAGGGTGACTGGTGCTAAGTCTTGAATAATACAGGTTGCCCATTCTGTTACTGGTTGGATCAGTGACGTGTTACTTTCTAGAGTGAATGAAAGTAACAGTGGGCTACCTAAGGAGCTGCCTTTTATTGGGGTGCTTGACATGAAAGACCTGCTGGCCTTCTTAACAGGATAGACAATAGATCTAAACTTTGGAATCACAGACTGTAGTGTTGTGAGACATGGTACAGGCTTATCAGTGTCAAGTAAACTGTAGGGATTTTATTACACTGAATGAGAAACCTAACAACATTCTATTATGGCCCATTTTTATCTTGATTTGGACTTGGACTTATCTTTGAAGAGCCTTTATAAAATATCTAACAGTTTGCTGGTACTTCCTCTCTATCTCATTCATCAGCAATAAGCTTGATCATCCATGTAACTTGCAGTATTGACCTCTCATTACTAGGATGAAGCATCTCTTTTCATAAAATACACAATACATATGAAACTGTTTGGAATTTGTAAGCTATTTTGTCAAAAACAAAACCAACCTAACTTTGCATGTCTGTGTAGCCCTACAGTTTTTTCCATCAAAAGGCAATGGAGTTAGAGGAACGGTCATGTTATTTTTTTGACATTCTATTCCTTGAATAGATATCTATAAACTCTCCATTTGTTGCACACGTCTGCATGCCCCTAATGCTAGGTATAAGCTTTTAGTGAAGGAGTAGGCAGAAGGCATATCCCAGTCATCACCCTGAAAAGACAAACATCAGGCAGGCAAGCATTAAGGGGGCATTTCTGCCTTTGTATTCTTTTTTCTCCATTCTGCAGGTTTGCATCGGGGTACCTAAATAATATTTATTGTAAGCATACGTACAAAAATGGAATTTGGCAGCAGATAAAAAGCACTCGGCCCATCTAGTCTGCCCACTTAAAGTCTGATTTAAAGACTAAGACCTTAAGCAGTCCTTGGTTTTGCCTTAGATTCAGGATAGCTTTATGTCTATTCCATGTGTGTTTAAATGCCTTCGCTGTATTAGCCTCTGCTACCTCTGATGGGGTGCTGTTCCATTTATCTTCCACCTTCTCTGTACTACCTAACCATCTTCGTTTTTTAAGCAACAAAAGATCAGAACAAATAGCTTTTATAGATCTGAACAGAAAAACAGCAAATATCACAGCATTTTTTAGCAACGATGCCTTTCCCCCATATGTAGCACTGGTTTCTGTGCCTTAAGGGCCCCTTGCATCCCAGCCTAGTCTGCATGAGGCTAAATTGGTTATCCAAGTAGCTGTGAGAAACAAAAAAATATATAAATAATAATGAAAAAAGATATGACTTTGTCTGTGAAACGCATTAGCCAAATAAAAGCACAATTCATACGTTCATGGATGATTTTATATATTTTTTTTTACGCTGCACCTGCCACTTCCTCTATCTGTGTTCCCGCTGACATCATGTCACTTTGCCTAAGGCAGACACATATTAATAAAAGAGCTAGATTTTAGGCAGGCGTTAACCAAGGGTAATATATAGCCTGCTGGGCTTAGCTGCTGTGTCTTTATCAAATATTGCTGTGATGTCAATGGAAATGACTAATTTAAAGCGGCACCGGTACAAACAACATCATTTCTAGGTCATATGGTGGGTCAAAATGTACTGTGATGGGGCTTTAACAGCTGAACGCTTGTCACAAGGCCTATCAACTATGAACGTCTGTGCAATAAGTTAAACTGTATTTCCCTTTAACGCCATAACCTCACTAAGGGGTATTATTCACACAAGAACTGAACAATTCCGCTCCCTGGCTTCACCATGCATTATTAAGATCCCGGTACATCATGCAGGGCCAACTCAGCACCTTCTTGCAAGAAAATCTCCCTGGGGTTTTCCCTTTAAAATATATAGTGAAATATTAAACTCTCCTGCAAACGTCCATATAAGTGAATATACCCCCTGAATAAAGGACACACCCTATATTAAGTCTCTGAGCTCAAATTCCAGAACTAATATTGTTTTTTTTTGGATGATTCTACCCATAGTTTGTCTAGTCTCTTACCATAGCAAACTGGTTAAGTCTGTAGTAACTACATAAGGACATGTTAGTATGTATCCTGGGAATATTGTGTAGGAAATTGGGGTTCTTATCTGCTGTCAAATTCTATGTTTCTACATTTTGAGTCACAAGGCCCCATTTTTTGATTAGCATGAAGCCTCGGCACAATATCTACCACTGTGTGCTCTGCAAACCAAGAAACCCATCATATCACACATAGGGGTGTGCTGTGCCTAACCTTGGGTCTGTAGGGATGTGATGACCAATACTATAAGTCAAATTGAAAAAGGAAATCAGGTTGATATTTAAGAGCCCCCATGTCACTGTGTATAATAATTTAAACAAAAACTTAATGCATATTGTTTCTCTTTTTTGGCCTGATTATGTGATTTTTTTCTCCCTATGACTGTATTTTTTTTAAAGTGTTTCTTATAGTCCCCTCTCTCTCTTTCTCTCTCTCTTTCTCTCTTCTCTCTCTCTCTCTCTCTCTCTCTCTCTCTCTCTCTCTCTCTCTCTCTCTATATATATATATATATATATATATATATATATACACACACTTTTTCTCCCTGTTCTCCTTACAATTCTCATTCTCACCTCCCTTTGCTATCCTGTTCTCTGTTTCACAATCACATTCTGCTTGTGATTCGATTTCTCTTGTTAACAGATTTGATCTCCTCTGAGGGGAACAAAAAGCGCTGCCACTTTCCCTCCTGCATTCATCTGTCTTTGACAGAGCAGGTGCACCGAGGTGTCAGATACTAAATAAGGGGACGTGTGATCACAAGTCCCCCCCCTAAACTGCCAGTGTCAGCGCAGAATGCCAGGTGCTGCATTTTGAGTCAGAATTAGCGCACTCTGTTCCTCAAGTGCCCATATTTTACAGGGAACTGGAATGAATTGCAGTGAGAACATTAACCTATGGTAATGTATAGAGGTGCAGATCATGAGCAAGATATGCACTTTAAAATAACAAAAACACTACCAAAAGGATTCTAGAATTGTGGAATTCAAGGTCACGTTGATAGGCCCACCAAGATTCCAAGTGGTTAGAGGTGTGGCTATCGATGGCTATTTGACCTATCAATGCATATTTTAGGCTGTTTATAGGCTGATTATTATGACTTTTAAAGCTTTCGAACACTATGAGCCAGTCATACCAAGAGGAACATTTGGAAGGTATGAGTTAGTGACAGGTTGCTAATTGAGCTCTTCATTACAAGCACCCCTTCCAGATTAGGGTTTGATGATGCATCCACATCATGTTTTAACACCTAACGTTGTCCATGGAAAATGATAAAGTCGTTACCATGTTAGTAGCTAAATCCCAGTGTCCCTGTCTATCTCCTTTTGTGTCACTCTTCCGCCTCTCTTGTCACATTTTTATGGAGGTCACAGTGTTTTCTGCGTATGAGTATCACAATGTTCTACAGCTCCAAAAATCACATATGTGTTTAGAAATGTAATGTTCAAACCAATATATTACTCAAAAGAGTGATACTACAGTCACAATGTAAAAAAGGAAATATTTGGTAAAGTATTGCCACTGGTTTCCTATCTGGCAACATTCTCAGGACATTATAGGGGGTTGAATGTTGTCCGTATGCCAACAGCATACTTAAATGTTAGTATTTTCAGTCTTGTTCATAGTGGCTGATTAAAGTACAGAAGGTATGAGGTTCTGCGTAAATTGTTGGTGCTATATAAATAAAACATAATAATATTGAGCTCACCAAAGACCGAGAGCTCAAATAAACAGAGAACCCCAATGCTCAATACGTTCTCTTAGTTGGGCTTCCTTAAAACTTTGAGTCATCAAATACTAATTCAAATGAAAGTGTGGTTTAGTAGGGAATACCCTATTTATTTAATTGATTATTGTAAGAAAAGGAAATGTGAAAGAAGAAAATATTCATACATATTCATTGTCAATATTAATAAATACTGACTGACTTCCAATCTCTACATTATTATTATTACTATTATCTTTTATTTATATAGCACCAACAATTTACGCATAGCTTAATACAATACATATATTCAAGGGGTATGTCAAGATGAGAATTGACAGACTAAGACAAACCGATACATTAGGTGGTGAGAGCTCGCCTCGCAAGCTTACAATCTTAAGGGAATGGGGTGACAAAATTAAGGCACAGAGAAAGGTGAGAGGTAGTGTGGCGGTTGTATGAGTGACAGGGAAGTTATGGTGCGGCTTCTCTGAAGAAGTGGGTTTTGAGAAGTTTCTTGAATGTTGGGAGGGAGGATGAATGCTGAAGGTTTGGTGGAAGTAGATTCCAGAGATATGGGGCAGCTCAAGGGAAATCTTGTAGATGGGAAAAGGAAGAGGTGATAAGTGAGGAGGAGAGCCTTAGCCCATGGGCAGAACGTAAGGATCGAGGAGCGTATTTGCTTACTTTCTGCAAACAACAATGAATCTCTTTAAATCATAGCAAAAATACGTTCCATCGTCAGAAAAAAATAAATGAAAACAACCATGCTACGTTTCTTTTCTGCCAATCATTTTAATAAAAACAACTATTTAGTCTCTTCTTCACTTTCAATCATTTTTATTTTTTATGTAATTTATTATTTATTTAAAATCAAGGTTTATTGGAGGTAGGGTATATTTGCTAAAGAACCAATCTAAATGTGGAGCAATCACCATGGACACCATTTGAGTGTTCCCAGTGATTGATTCATATTTAACACTTAGCCAGTTTTACCTTACACGTATGACTCTATGTATATAAATGTATGTTCAACTTCTAGTAATATGTATGTTAGATAAATTAGATATTCTGCTACAATATGTTTCAAGCTGATTTCACTTCAGTTCCCTGCTGAAATAGAAAGACAGATATTATTATAGGATGTCATGTCCCTGAAGGAAGTGAAATCAATCATCAGAATGTTTTTGACTTTGACTTGTGCTGTATTCTGAGCCTCACTAACCACCGTATTAATCTTGTCAATTAATATCTCATGCCCTCACATTCTCTCTGGAAGTCCGTAGCCGTATGAGCAAGGAAATATAATGTATGCATTTACATTTATGATTTACATGGGTTGTGTGGAACACAAACAATGTGTTAGTAAAATTGCAAATGCATAATACTGCTTTTGGATTATAAAATTATCTTTATGAAACTTGGATCATCTAAAAGAACACTGTAGCCCTATGCGTCTGGTTAAGCTGCCTATTGCGATACCTCATAATAATATGCACTTTTATTGTATTTAACAGGGCAAAAGATGAATATTGGCCACTGTCAACATTTACATAAAATAAAAACACTGTAGAACATAAACAAAAGAAAAATAGTATGCACTAATGAAACAACATAACAACCATGTATTAACTGAACACACTGAATGATTTTCACTATTGTTCTTCAATATGTATTCTTTTTTTTTTTTTTATAATTAAAAGTGACTTCCTGACACATATAAAATATCTTACATTTAGCAAGATTACTGGTAATTACTGGTATTAAATGATTTTTGCTGACCTACCATTTAATTAATAACCGCAAACTTTGTAAGGTTTTGCCATCTTCCCACCCATGTTTTTTTTTGTTTTGGTGGCATAGACAGTAGGGTACCTAGTGTTGTGTGATTAGTGGGTTAGTGTTAGGGAGGGGGAGATCCAAAGCCTGATTTTGGGAGGGACACACATTAATGACAATAATCAGTCCAGAAGTTCAAGGGCAGGCAGCACATGATCACAAAGGGTTAACAAGCTGAGGTTATGAAGCAGGAGATAATCAGGATAACCATGTAACAAGCCAAAGGTCAAAATAAAGGTTGAATAAATAGAAGGCAGTAATGATAATAATAATAATAACACTCACAGCCAGACACTCATACTAACATGCAGACCAACACTAACAAACAACAGACAAACATACTCAGACATGCTAACACATACCCACCCAGACACTAACACAGTCAGGCACACACATTGACATTAACGTAACAGGACATTTATAACACACGCTAATGTACCCAGATAGACAGACACACTAACAAACACTAACTAACATATCCAGACACACACAGTCACCACACTAACATACCCAGACACACACTAACATACCCAAATGTGCACGCAGCAAGATTTGACGCAGCTCAACCCCCGCCTCCTACTTGAGGAGGAATACAGAGGTAAGTCTGGATTTATTTGGGATTTTCTTCTTTAGGCCTATGACCGGACCATGCTGTTGTCTTTCTACGCGAGGGCAATTGCCCCTTTGCCCCCCATGTATCCACTTATGGTGTTAGGTGAAGCAGTTCCTTGTACCAGCTGCATTTCTGCAGACTGGGATTTTTGCTCAGTCTTGCCGCCTAGGGGCACTCTTTCAGTCTGTCTCCTGCACTTATTCATTTGTCACATTAATTTACAAATTAACTTCTTTGACTTAAGCCCGGACTTTAATATATTCCCTTTTCGTTTAGTTCAGTGTTGTAAATTCCCTGCGACTCCAGGCTTACATTCAATCACAATTTATTCTGTTGCATGCATTTTAAATAAGACATGCTGTTCTCTCCATGGTCCAGTGTGCAAAAGAACAATATCCAATTCCGTAAGGAATTATTACGTTGTTTAAAGTCACTGTTATCTTAACTACAGGACAAACACCCTCAGGGGCCCATCCATGCCTGCCTTTCTACTGTGAAGGTGCGACTAGAGTAAGAGAACATTAGGTAAACCTGAGAGTAATATATTCCACCCCCCTTGCCTGAAGTGGTTTGTTCCAATGACACTTCCTGCATGAAGCTGAACAGTTAGTGCTTCCTGTGACAGGGTGTGTATGTGGAAGGGCTTCCTACTTCTAGGGGAATAAGTAAAATATCCCTGTAACAATTTATTCTCTGTACCTTAAATTATGTGCTTATCATATCTATCATAGCTATACACAAATGACACATAAATGGTGTCTCCCTAAACCAGCCATGAAACTGGATAGATGGACGCAAGGAAGATTTTCTAAAATAAAAGGTCACCCAATTTGTAGCCATCACTCAACGTGTAAATTAATGTTCCTCCCCTTAATCTCTGGCATCCCATGTACAGTAACATGTCATGCACGTGGGGAGCACATGCATGCCTTGCTGGGATGAAGGGAAGGACACTGATGTCCTTCAACTGCATCCTCTGCGGTTTGTAGATTTTTTTTTTAAATAACTGTGAATGAGCCCTTAAAGGACATCAGTCAAATTGCTGTTATACACTACTTGTAATGTCCTCTCTACCCATTGTACAGCGCTACGGAATTTGATGGCGCTTTATAAAACAATAAATAAAAATAATAATGGCCATATGGACAGATGGATAGATAGACTAAATTGAGAGAAACAGCTATTTTGTAAAAAATATTAGGAACAGCAAGTCAAAAGGAATGTAAATGTTGCTTGCTTTATGTAGTCCTACATATTTGTTGGCTTTAAGTCACAGAATAAACATTTCAGAAAAAGAATGGACGCTTAGTTCTCATTAAATGGGCGAATGCATAACAGACTAGAAGATTACTCCTAGTCCATGCTATATGACCCAGTTAACTGAACTTGTTGACTATGATGCATTAAAGCCATTAAAGACCCATACTGCTCTAGGTTTTGTAAATCTCAGTGTTATTAACCTATTCAGTGTCAAGGGGCCAGGCAACAAATTGCTCTGCTATGTATGGCAGACCTCTTGACACGGAAGGGGTTAATCATATTAATCATTTGGTGTAGGGCCGTGACTGCTCTATCTGTGAAAATAGCCACAACGGTCACAGAAACTTTCTGTGCAAGGAAAAGCAGCTTTTCACTTCTATTTCACTCCATTTCACTTCTATTAATAAATATATGAACAATATTCTTTGACACATCCATTGGCTGCATCTCACACCCCCACAGTGTGTTGTATATACAATTTCCACATTACCAGTCTGTAGCCTAACAAGTCACCTTATTTATAATTCAAGTAGAGGAAAGCAAAAGGAATATTTGTCTCTGAGTGACTCCAATTAAATATGCATAAAGGAAAAGTTTTGGGAATCATGGTTCACAGAAGTGTCCTTTAACCTTTCCTGCAATTGGCTTTATACCGTAGAGTAAATTTTGGGAGAAGATAATATGATTCTGTGATGTAACTTTTATAATAAAAAAGAACCCGTGGGTGATCTAAACTAAATCAGAGAAAGCTAAATATGTCTCTTGCTTCTATAGCTACAGATCTACGTACCACGCAGCCATTAGAGTCCAGCTTGCGGTCAGAGACACAGATGAAGTTCTTACTGCATCCCCCATTACTCTTGGAGCAGTCACGGACAGGTCCAAAGGAGTCTAGGAGAACCTCAAGGTTATCAAATGAGGAAGAGGCCATAAGTTCCTCTCTATAAGCAAAAGAGACAGAAATAAGAAAGAAGCAGAGGGCAAAGGGGTTTGGAATTACAGCAAAAAATAAATAAAACAAACAGCAATAGAAAAATAAAAATCAATGGGTTGATGAATGAGAGTAGTCGGAATGAGTAAAAAAAAAAAAGCATAAAGCGCGATAAAGAAAGAATTGGCTGATCACAGCTATACAGATTAAGAGAAAATACAAAGCGTTTGGTAGAAATGATGCTTTTTTTGATAACAATTGTGTACAAATGCTATTTCGGACCGTTTCAGTTTATCCACAAAGCACAGCAAATACTGTATAACCATTAGTTACCAGAATGCCTTGTCCCTGATAGGAGCCGGTACATTAATCAGAGCAAAGGATGTGGGTCTTCCATTGACACTCTGTGTCCCTTGTGTATTTTCACACACACCTACCTGACCTCCACTGCATCCTCCATGACAGTCATGTCTGTCTTACACTTGGCTGATGGATTAATAGCGAGTTCAGCCGGTGGTATGACAAAGCTTTTACTGAGAGGAAGCCACATGCCCTCTCCTAGAGTGTAAGTAAACCTGCGTAGACAAAAAAAGAGACCTCATTATTCTGCACATGCATCTTTATAGCAACAGTCTAAAAATGCAGTGATATTTCAGACCTGGAAATGGATAATGTAGCCCTGAAAGATTTATAAGTGGATCACCACGATGCAGAAATGATAAATTTACTATATAAAAAATGGATTAACAGAGGTTTGCACCAGCATATCCTAACAGGCCACCATACAATCTAGAAAGTCACTATATGACCATTAGCGTGTAAATGAATACTAAAATTATGGGGCTAACAGACCGTGTTGCCCAAAATACTACCTATTCTTACTCATTTGTACTTACAAAAACATTATTAGAAAACACAAAAGTATATTTCTTGCTCTAAAAGGCGTTTTTTTTTTTAAAGAGTCATTGAGAAGACTTTTGGACCCTTAGGTCAAGAGTAATAATTTACACTTTCATTTCTGACAGCTTGTGAAATGCTTTTAGGGGCAAATGTGGCTTTTGAGATATTTCAGCCAGTGGATGCATGTCCCCTTGAGCTGTAAAGGTCATTAGCTGGTCACAAAGTATAGCCCAAAGTTTTGAAATGTCAGCTGTCACCACACATCTTCCTATTTACAATGAGGTTAATATACACTGCTGCGTTAATACCCCATTCTCTGGTTACCACTCTGTGTACCTGAAGATTTTATCTGAAGGCTGTTCTCCCAGAACCAGGTCAAATCCTCTCTGGAACATGGTATAAGGCCACGGGCTAAACGGAAGGACAAAAATAGTTGAATGTCATCCCTCCATTCAATACCTCGAGGTAGTCTATATAATATTGATGTTTTTATTCTTTACACAGAAGCAAAAATAAGGTGAGATAGGCTGTAGTGGAGTTTAAATTCCATAGTTTAATTAATGGGTGTCCTACAAAACAAAGAAATGACCAATTCAAACACCTAATATGGCTCAGTTGCAGTAATGTTAGCGCCTTGGCGCATTGTGCTGTGATGAGATGGAATGTTTTCCCACTAGTGAGAGGAACCCCCATGGGCAGATCTCGAGTCCCGGACATTATACCCCTAATTTCAAGAAGGGAGTAACACAGAAGCTGAAGATAGGGTTAGTGAGTTCTGTGTGTCAGTCTTGGTTTGTGTGTGTCTGTTTGACTATGTGGGTGTGTGGTTATGTTAGTGGGTACTTTCCTTTTATCCAGAGCCAATACGTTGTTTTTAATCCATTTTTATGTGTAAATATTTGTTTGTTTTTATATACGTTTCTTTGACTATGTGTTTTGGCAGTTGTCTGTCGGAGGAAGGTCAGCATCCGGTTAACGGATAGTCGTCTATCCTTTGTGACAGCTATTCGTTCTTCTATTGCTGGGCCAGGGAATTGATGTTGATCAAGTGGTGCCAGGGTGAATTGGGCATGAATAAGAACACAACTTATCGAGATCAACGACAGCTAAGTGTAAGAATAACGCCAATCGAGTGTTTCCTCAGCAGCGGGTATTCGGAGGAATTTGTCGGGAGACCTGCAAGTACTTCAACCTTAATGACGGCAATTTGGGAAAATACTGAAAGAGGCTCTATCATTTAATGCGATAGTTGGCGTGCTCACAAGACAGAGGAAAAGGCTGGATTTGAGTATTTTAAAGTCAATAATTGCTACAACTTCATTGATTCGCATACTGGCGTCCACACACAGAGCGTTAAGCGAATGTGGGGATCAGCTAAATGGCGCAACAAACACAGAGGAACAGCATTTGGAGTAATATTTGGCCAAATTAATTCGGAGGCAGCACGTGGGACTCGAGGGCATATTTGAGTCTTAATTATAATTTTTATTGTGTCTCTATTGTTGCATAGATAATGTATTTTAATTTAAAGTTTTTTATGAATGGCTCCGGATAACAGGAAAGTACCATCTAGCATTCATTTTAGAAAAAAACACCTTTTTTAGTGATATTTGTTAACAAACATTTTGTTTTACAACAGGTTTTAATACTATATAAATGTACTTACCCCTGGTTGGTTCCCCATTCATTACGTATACAGAGGTGTTTGTGAACTGGATCCCTCATATAACCTTCATGGCATAAACAGTCCCCTACAGAAAAGTGAAAGACCAAGGTACTATTGTATGGTTCTCTTGACTATTTACTGATAGCCCAAGGCTAGATTTGTAATCTTATATACATACGGTAGATGAGATGAAGCAAAATATTACCCAGAACTCAAGGTTAAGTAGCACTATGGATGGCATAAAACATTAATGGATAAGCGTTGTATAGGCAAAACTACATGGAATGTTACTAACACTCATACATTCTAAGATACATGAATTGTTGGAAGTACACTTGAGAATAAGCACGTATTTGGTTTTACCAGTGTCTGGGTCGCACAGATGTTCACAAGGGTCCAGAATTCTCCTTGAACACAGGTCTACTGCCCAGGGGCCACTCGAGTTCATCTGGGAGAAAAGGAGGACCTGGGCTGGATTCAGCCAGTCACTTGCATCCAGCTGGCTGCCCTCAACCAGGATGAAGCGGCTTCCTAAAAATAAAAAATCAATGGAGAAAAAACGTCTAATTCCCTATGATAATAAATACTTTTTTGTGAATTTGGTTAACAAAGATTTACAGATAAGAGTCCCCAAAATGCAAAATCCAGAAGTCATCCTTAGCATCATAAATGTTATTAAAAAAGGAATTAATACATAATAAAACTTGTTTTAGTTGGTATCTATAGTAGCTGTGATTTTGAAATGCACCAACAATTATTCCACCTTTATCTTTTTTTAAGTAATTACTTAAGTAATTCAAATTAAAGTCTGCATCCATACCATCAGCAATGAGGTGTTCTGGAACATGAAGAGTGATCTTCACTATCAAGGGACAGCTGATGTGGGACGAATAGACCAAGCTAATGACACAGCTGGTCACACCGATGAGTGTCAGAGTCATCTTGCTGACAGGACTGCGTGGGGAACCCACTGCTGAAAAAATCAGGCAGAGGAAAGAAGTCCTCAATAATACTCATATCATACATGTTAAGTCTTTGCTGTGTATCTTTACATAAAGAATGATTAATTAAACACAGGAGCGTAGCCCTCCAAACCGACCTCGGCTGCGTCTTCTGCTGCGAGTGGGATCCGTATAGAAGGTTAGCTGAGTTTCAGAGTCCATCTCTGCTGCACATTCTCCTTCAGGGTTTAGGAAGGCTGAGCCTGCTGCAAGACATAATTCAAAATCTTTTGATAAACACAAAGAAGATGGGACATCGGGGTATGGAGAACTCCGGATCAATGCAGTAATCTAATGAAATATAAATAAACCTTCACAAACGTATCCCATTGCTCTAGGGACCAGTAACAAATTGCAAAACTACATACTGCCAAAGACTCTGGCAGTCGAACGATTAAAAAACTACAAAAGAACATGTCAGAAAATGGTATGTAGCCGATAGTGCTAGTCTTCTCCTTTGGCATCTTGGGTTACATCTAATTTCTAAAAGACTGTGTTTGATGCCTTATGGCCAAGCGGATCATAGACTGAAACGATTTTGGGATAACAGATATTTTAGACACTCCATTTCTTTATCTAATCTGTCATATATCAAATATTAAAGGGAAATAAAAGTACTGCATGGAACATTGTGTACAACCACAAAATAATATAAAGAATCTCTTAAGGCTGACCCAACATATGTGCCGACTGAACTTTCTGTTGAAGCTGCTACTAGTGATAATGCACATTCACACACATACACACAATAAAAGGTATCATCTACGACTAGAGACTTTGGTCAAAGTTTCAATAATTTAATTGATCTCTTATCATAGTACCTTCTCCCCTTTTTCTTATAAAGGACAGCCTAATGATGCACATCATCTAGCTTTACAGACAGTAATGATCACTGCAACATATGAGTAGCATTCACAAACAACTGCTATGATGCTGGACCGGGGACTGTAGGGGCAACGTGTCCCTGCTGGACAGACAGATTGAAGGCACTACCACCAAAAACTCCAACATTCTTCTTAATGGCTGGTGCATGGACAAAGGGCGATATCCCTTAAATGCTTGCACAAGTGAACGTTCACCTTGCTTTCACATTAATTAAACATGTGACACTAGAGCACCTTAAGTCCTATTAGGAATTTTTATTTCTTCTTGTGCAACGAGCACTGTATAAAGTAATGTAGGTGAGCATTAATAAAAACTTTAGCTCATTTTGCTACTTGGCTTGCAGACTGGAGGCTGCCATTATTGTCAATCCCGTGATATTTGGGATGACTTTCCAGAGTGTCAGGCTTGGTGATTAGGTCTGAGGCATTCTATTATTTTCCACAGGCAGTAGGATAATAAGGAGGATAATATATAGGCTCCGAGCGCCCATCTAGTCTACCCATTTTCCTGATGTAAGACTCAGCTTCTATGCATTTTTAGGATATTTGTTTTACTCTTTAACCCCCCATCGCACCAGACATTAGATGGGGATGAGGAAAAGGCACATGATAAATTCCGTGCCCCCCCCTTAGGTATATTAACATATTTTAATAACTTGGGGTGGAGGAAAGGGAGGCGACTCCCCCTCCTTTCTTTTTGAAGACGTGCTTTTACCATTTTTCTATATGTTTATTGCTGGGGTTGTGTTTATAAAACACATTTTGCAAGTTTAGGATGAGATGAGCGTGGCATATATTATTGGATTGATTCAAACTGAATTTAGTAAAGTCAATTTAAAATTAATTTAAACTTCAGCAATGCTTATGACTCATCATAAACATTTGTTTTTACCTGCATTAACATGTACTATTGATTCACAGTACCCTAAACAGGTTTTTTTCTTTTTACTAGCGTAGGTGCAATTCCAAGCAAACCATTAGCCTGTCACCTCTGCCGTCAGTTTTCCTCCCAGCAGAGCTCAGTTCTATTGCCAGCAGACCATAAAACATGAACACATACAGCTGCATCTTAAAATAAAACAGTGCAAATGGAAGCATTAAAACAAATCCTGGTCTTTATCCACCGGACCACGTCAATCGATTGTTTATTCCTCATGCTTAAAACCCTTCGCCACTGGAACGGAACATAGTGTTATCAAGTCTGTTTAGTTTATTTTACATTTAAGAAACACTTTGTTGGTAATAGTGATATAAACATAAGTAAACATATTCGTTTCTACATTACATGAACCTTTCCATGTCCATGACATCATACGATGTCATCTACACTGCAGCTGTGAAAGCTTTCCATTTAATCCAAAGTACAGGAGCCTGTCTAGCCTAGAGGAAGCCCACTGTGACGGGTGAAACGCGTCGCCGACTTGTTCATCATTGCTGCTGATTTGATGCTGCACTTTTTTCCCCCTGCAAACCCTCATGTAAGGTATTTGCTACTATTAAATTATATACTGCTTTCATATATGCTGATTTTGGCTCTTTCATTATTTAGAGACTCTCATTAAGACACTGGGAAGCTTTCAAGATATCTACTTGGGATCCCTACAGAGACCTAAGGAAAGATAATCTATATTCCATTCAAGGCTCAACATTAGCCTATGTTTAGGATTTTTGCAAATCAGAGGACTTTTCCAAGTCCTTTAAAAGGTTGTACCTTTTTCATGCATTGTTGGACACCTCCCTTTCCTATATACTTGGTGGGGACACCAAAATTCTATTGTATTTTATGAGAAGCACATCTTTACCATTTGTAAGGTTTTTTTTTTATATGTTTATTTGTGATTATCCCTGAATACGCATGATACTTCATTCATTACTCCATAAAGAAGTAGGAAAGAAGTCTTCTCCATCCAACACTCTAGACTACTGGAGATAGCAGCCCATGGAAGCCCATGACATATATAGGATGTGCTGCACCATAAGCGGTGTCCTATGGAGGCTGCCATTAAAGTTTGAGAAATATCAGCTAAGGCAATTGTAACCAATTTACCACAATGGGAAATATAATATTGTTTAAGCAAACAAGTATTTGTATGAGTGACGCAGCTTTTTAGTGTATCAATGGATGAACCATTACTTTTAGATATTGGTCTCCTACACATTTTGCTTAGAGCTTCTAAAAAGCCTAGAGCAGATGACGCGTAACATTAACCTCATCAGGGTAAGTAATTCTAGCTCTGTGAGCCTCCTCAGGTGCTAATAAAACGAACAATATCCACAAGCCATGAATACTTCTGTGCAGCTAGTATCTTATATTGGAAAAACTACAGAAAAACAAACATTTCTGCCAGCACCCAAGGTCTTCAATTAAATAGTATATAGGAAAATATATTCCAGCATTGTTTTAATTTAAAAGTAAGCGTTTTTTTTCTGCTGCAGTCATTGATTTTGTGCTCAGGAATCCCAACTTAAAAACTTTATTTTCTTCTATGCAGGAAAGTGTAAAAAAAAATCAAGTTATCGGTGCAGCAATCATCTGTTCCACTGAGCCACAATGATATTATCGCAAGTAAATATAAATCACTCATTCTCTTTCATAATAAAATGACTTGTAAAGTGTTGTGTAATCAAGGAGAGAGCTGATTTTGCTTTGTCTTTGATGTTGTGTTTGACTGATGATGCCAGTAAAATCAAGTTAATGTGGCAAAAGAACATTAATAACCACATTGATTCAGTACAAGAGAATACAGATGTCCTTCAATCCCAAAGCACACACTTGTACTTGGTTGTTTATTAGACTCTACAAACATCTGGAGCTCCTGTAAAAAAAAAAGTTACTGCGGATTATTAACTACATGGTTTCAGGGTAAAAGTACCGGCCATGTACTGCAAATTACTATTAGGCTGATAGATTGTAGAGCAGGGCTTCCTTCCTCTTCTGTTATGTCTGTGCATTTGTGTTATTATTATTTTTGTATATAATCAATTTGTATATCATTGGTTATTTTGTATTTCCCTATATTTTAATAACACCACGGAATCTCCAGGATGTTTATTAATAAATGATAGTAATAATTAGACTTGTGTATTCGTCTTCGGGCAAACATGAAAACGAACACGAAGAGTCCATTTTTTTGGTTCGTTCCGAAGAAACGTAGAAGAGAAGACAGTGCCGGTAACACGTAGGCAAAGACGAAGACACACAGACGAAGAATCTTCATGATCGTCTTCTTCTTCGTCTACTAATCTCCCCGGTCCCTTCCCCATCTAGCCTACCTTATCTTCACGGCATGGCGGGAGTTGACTGAAGCGGAAATCCGCAGGTTCGCCGTCAGGGGTTACAGGGCAGTGCGAGTGGTTGCTGCCAGAGGAAGACCCTGCAGGTGACCAATAGGCTCACTCGCACGGAGTTTTTAACTCCTGATTTCCATTCCCTTTAACCCCTGCGATGCTGCGTTGGATAACGGGAACAGAAATACGTAGGTTAAATGGCCGTGCAAGCAACCAATAGGCTCACTCACACGGCCCCTTACCACTAGTTGCTATGCAGAAAAAAAGAAAAGAAAAACCCTGGGACCCTGCTGCAACAGTTAAAAGTCCGTGCCAGCGACCAATAAAGACGCTGGTACGGACATTTAACTGACACAGCGGGGCTACTCAATGTATAACCGACAGAGGGCAGCATTCTGTCCGAAGATATATTAGCCATATGTGGCAGTGTGCTCATTTTCATTTATTAATTATTTAAATAAAATATATTCCCATGATCCCCTGGTCTCCCCGCTGCAACAGTTAAATGTCCGCACTCACGGACATTACTAGCAAACTCTTTTTTTCTATTTATTTGGTTTTTTTTTTTTTTTATTAAACCGTTACACGACAGGATTATGGGAATATATTTTATTTGAATAAATGCAAATGAGCACACTACCATTTATGGCTAATATATGTTCGGACAGAATGCTGCCCTCTGTTGGTTTTACATTAAGTAGCATAATAACTTTGGATTTCAAGCATATGGAACAATGCTACTCAATGTATAACCAACAGAGGGTAGCATTCTGTCCGAACATATATTAGCCATATGTGGCAGTGTGCTCATTTGCATTTTTTTCAAATAAAATGTATTCCCATGATCCTTTTGTCTAACAGTTTAATACAAAAAAACCCCAAAATAAATAGAAAAAAAAGAGTTTGCAAGTTTGACAGAATTAATGTCCGCAAGTGCGGACATTTAACTGTTGCAGCGGGGAGACCAGCCGATCATGGGAATATATTTTATTTAAATAATTAATAAATGAAAATTAACACACTGCCACATATGGATAATATATCTTCGGACAGAATGCTGCCCTCTGTTGGTTTTACATTGAGTAGCATAATATTCTGCCCGAGAATATATTAGCTATATATGGTAGTGTGCTCATTGGTCGCCAGCAGGAGGCCCCCTGCTGGCGACCAATAGAGTTGCTCATACAGACATTTAAACTCCTGGCGCCAGAGCTGCTGCAGTACGCGTTAACCCTGTATTAACCCCTTAACCGGAAAAACAAAGAAAAACCAAACACGAAGATGTCCACGAATATTCGCCCGAAGAGAAGACAGGAAGATTTTTTTTTTGCCGAAGACGAGCACGAAGACGTAGAGCCCCCTGGTGCCCAAGTCTAGTAATAATGATATAGCAGTTACGCTTCAGGGTTGGTGGACCCCATGTTTCTGGACTAGATCCCAAATCAGATAGAACGTTTTAGGACTACTTTACTAACAACTTACACATATGACAAAGATAATACAACCTTTTACACCTGTCTCATTCCTACCTTACGGAACTGCTAATGGCATACTATAAGTACAGATGTTTTAGTCACTTGTTAAATATGAATACTTTTCAGACCTAAATAAACCTAATTTGAAACAAATATACCCCCACCATAAAAGTGGAAGATATGTGAATTAAAGACGGAGTGTTTTTTAATCTATTGGGCAGCATGATCATTCTTGATCTACATTCATTTAATACATGGCACTCCATCACAATAAAACCTTTTTTATCTCACAAGGTTGGCAGAGAAAGGTTGGTCATAGCACAATTCAAACATGAATCACAATGATCACATGGAGTCTATAAGGTTTGAGGCACAATGGAAATGATCAGCGATGTAGTCAGGGGCAAAAGTCTTAAATCAAGAAAAAACATTCTGCTCCAATCAAATGTGAGATCACTTTGCAGTTTACCTAAACGGCGATTCACTTGTCAACTCGACCTTAAATAAATCAGTGGCCGCGTCTCGGTATCATCTTAAATCATTCTGCCAAAGGTCCATACTTTATGGCTTGCCAGTTCGATGTACTTAGTCACTGGACAATTCTAAATTCCCAGACTCGCCTTTCATCTCAAGTCTAAACCTACCTTTCACAACTAATGCAATAAAGCCCTTCTTTCTTTATCCTGTGTTCTGGTCTATACCTTTCTCTTATGTTTTTGCCAATGGCTGAAAGAAATGATCAAACTCTTTTTCCTGCTTTAATGATAATATATAACACGTGCTGTCTCTGTCATCGGCAATACATGCCACCTTATATTTAGGTCTTCATTTCCCTTAGCGCATGACAAGGACAGATGACATCAGCTATTGTGGGCCACAAATCATATCACATTCAGCCACTTGGGTTTGACAGGATCAGTATCTGAATTGGCAGAGGACGATCACCTATGCATAGTAATCCCAGACATTCACCGCATCAGCCCATCGCAATGCTGCCAATTCCAGTACGTCTGTCTTGATTATAATATTAGAATTGAGTGCTTATGGTGTAAAAGCAGGGACAAGGTTTTTCATTGTTAGACCAACATTTTTGCCGAATTCTGCACATTCTCTGGACTACACAAGAAATATATTCCAGAAGTGTTAAAAACTGACACCTGTACTCATATGGATTAAGAGAATAAATGGAATTCACATTTGCTGGACCCATAGAATTGCGTGCCATTGTCACATGGCATAATAACCAAATTAATTTCTACAAATGACTAAATTATGGGAAAATTACAAATTGGTTCTAGCTATCAACAGTTCTTGCCAAGATTTAGGATAGCCAGCATGGGACCGAAAAAGGCTTGTAACAGCTGGGCAGGGTGCATCACTCAACTGAGCAGACATGCAGAGTTGCCTGCCACGGTGTGGCATACACACACGCAGCCGTTAACAGTAAAAGTGTGCCATGCTGATGATTGCTTCTGAGCATGTGAAATAATATGTCTATAACTGACATAGAAGAGAGGCAACCAGGGAAAAGATTTTTATATATCAATTTTCTGCCAAAAATAAATTGTACTACTTCTCAATGCCTTACTCTCACATACAAAACTGTATCAATAAATCAATGTCAGTGGAGCCCTGTCTTTTGCCACACCTTTAACCATTCCCTCTTTGGCCATTCAAAATGTAGAGATTTGCATGAAACAATTATTACCGAAAGGGAAACATTAAATGACCAAAGTGGAAAGATAATCATACAGAGGAAGTCTCTAAGGTTGACGCAGAGTCTCCTGGTAAAGCACCAGTTCCCTGGGTCTCTGAATCATTTTCCTCTTTTTTTGGGGTAGGGAAGTGTTCGGTCATGCCCACTCTCCACCTACTTAAGGCATTAACCTGCCCTTATGTGTGACTAGCCCCGTTCTACACATGGTGAGGCCACTAGGGATAGCTCCGCGTAGCCTACCCTGTGAAGATCTCAGGTATGGAGATAATGTAATGTGGATGATTTCTAATATACAGTATACGTCTTGTTTACAAAGCTTATCCTAGGTGTGCTCTCCTTCTTTGAAATTATATATATACAGGCAAGAAAATCAGCAGATCAACACAAGCCGACAGCTTAATAATTACTTCTTCCACGCATATACTTCTTTCAGCATATGGAGATAAATTAATGAACAAAAACAGATATTTGAAGGAGCTGATAAATACACCTACACACTACCTCTCGACTTGTTGTTGATGCGTTTGTGCTGGCTGCTACTTCCACCATGGGACAGCAGTGTTGTGGGCTGGTGGTTGGTGTCTAAGGGACTGGAGGCCATCATGCTGTCCTTGTACTTGCTCATGAGAGACATTTTGGCGTTGTCACTTCCCGATGATGCAGAGTTCAAAGCAAACACTAAGAAAACAGGATGAAAGAGAAAAAAACACATTTAAGAAAATGCAAGATGGGTTTTTGATGATTTACAAGAGTTAGTCAAGATCTGTCAAGCACTGTAGATTATTGAACCTGAATTAAGAGACTAAACTGTGATGCTTGAATAGTTAAATAGAACAGCCCCCCTTCCAAAAAAAACCCCCTGCAAAACAAGAATTGCTTTCTAATTAATTTCACAGTCTGACTAGTTTGTCTAATTAAATTTAATAACACTGTGGAAAAGGTGCGGTTGCTTTAATTGCCTTCGTAAATTAGCTAGAAATTCTGATCCCTGGGGATAGCTCTAAGATTTTCTTTTCCGGGTTAAAATAATAAATATAGTAACATATTAACATAGTAATTGGGAGAGAAAAACGTCTACTTCTGTATATGCAGCTACATGCTTCTGTTTTTGGACGTTTTCCTCTAGAATATGGACTGTATACATTATACTGGAACATATTAATGACTGTAGGGTTTACATGACACCTTACATACAATGAAGCATTCTATCCCTGCTTAAATCACAAGGCTTCGAAAAGAGTTGTAGCCATAGTGGGGCTATCCAGGTTATGAACACTCTGGGAAGCTGATAATAGTTGAAGATCTTTAGTTTATAGTCCTATAATATATCAATGGACTACTGGACTAATGGGTATGTACGATGTTGATGCTGTGGCTTTAGTTTGTAATAATCTTGTGTGAAAATATAACTTTTCTATACAGTACTAACTAGAATACATTAAAAGATATCTAAGCTAGGACCAAATTCATTGATTTCTGCCCTGTCCCTCCACACCTTTAGGACCCCCTTAATTTCAGCCAGATCTATCGACTTATTAAATCCCTTTATCTTGTTTCTTTAAGTCGAATAGTTATGTTAATATCTGGGAATTCTCCGGGTTTGACCCGGAAATTGTCGGGTGAGCACTGCTTCTCCGACACGCCCCGCTCCTTTTTTTCTTTAAATTGGGGTGGTGCCTGCTGCCATCAGCGGGAACTCCCCCCGACATCAGCGGGAACTCCCCCGATCTCAGTGGGACCGCCCCTGATGTCAGCAGGAACTCCCATTAACTTCAGCGGGACCGTCCACTGACATAACGGGACTGCCCACCGACATCAAGGGACTGCTCACCGACGTAGCGGGACCACCCGCTGACGTCAGTGTGCAGTCCTGGTCGCGTCCTGCAAGGGAAGGCTCCAGGTAACCGGAGCCCAGAACTTCCCAGGTATGGTAATGTTATTTACTACTTGTTATGTAATGTTGAACAGAGCTGCGGAATATAAAGGCACTATATAAAACAATAAATAAAAATACCACTTCTTTTAGTTTAGTTTTCTACTTCCCGGTTTCCAGCTGCCGTAATGTCTTCAAATAGCCCTGAAAGATCACTGGGCAAAATTAAAGTGTTTGAGGGGCAGTTGTCGCCATTTGCTCTTGATTTCAGAGACATATGGATCCAGGTATGCAGCTGTGAAGTAAACCACATAATGCCAGATTCCGCATTCTTTCTAAGGCATTAGCATTCCTTTTAAACATAATTTGTAACATTGATGCATGATGAGTATAGCAGATACTAAAGGCATTTGCACCTGTGTTCATGACTAAGCCGGGGTGTTTAAGACCCCACTGTGTAATTAAACTCTTTTGTGCATTGCTATTTTTGTTGATGTTGGATACACCCTACATTTCAAACCTTATTTTATTGAAACAAGAACAAAAACCAGCACAACAAAAATTAGCTGTCTAATAAAATATCCGTCTCTCTCGGTGACTGGAGTTAATGTTTTAGGAGGGGACTCAGAGCATCGGAAGTCATAAACGTGGCTGGGGGCACAAATTAGAATTAAGACAGCCACATGTAGGCTCCAGACAGACAGTTTGACAAGCCTCTCCTAAGACAAATGCAGACAATCACATGCCTTTCTTACCTTGGTATAATCAAGGAATGATAAGATCTAAAGAGTATAATTGATGGAGATAAGCACCACCCTTTGGTTTTTTCCAGACAGACTCTTCTCTTATCTCCCGTCAGAATCCACCAATTATTTCCGACGTCTCCTTTCACTTCACAGACATTCATTACAAGCATACCAAAACAGCAATGAATCAGCAGTGAGCCAATGACTGCCGATGCAATGCAAGTTCAAAGAAAGATTTTCGGGGATCCTGTATCAGAGAATGATGGCAGCATGGTGGCTTTAAGGCACTGATTGGCCAAAAGCAGACTTAAAGTATAAGTAAAGTAGCTCCATGCTCTACTGCGGTCTCAAACAGGACTTCCCAAACAGTATATACATACCTGGGTTCATTTGACAGCATTTAGGAACAATTGGGCCCATCTAGTCTGCCCATCTTTCCTTCTATAAAGACTCAAAGCTTATTCAGTCCTTGGCCTCGTCTTAGATTCAGGATGTCCAGTATGTTGCATAGTAAACAATTAGGGCGCATCTCACTGGTGACTATGGCAGGATACACTTAAAACAAGCATGAGCTCGACATATGGCTACCCTGAATCTAAGATGAGATCAAGGACTGATTAAGGTCTGAATCTTTACAGAAGAAAAAAACTGCTGTCAAATGTTATGCTTCTATCAATAAATCTCTTTGTGACTTTACTTTATTGCATCGTTAAAGTATGAGTTACTTAACTAGTAAATTAGCCGAAAAAGATCTCTAAGGTCTCTAAACAAATACTGCATTAAAAGTAGTAATTCCATGAGAAACCAACAAAAACATGGCTCTCAATAAAATGAATTCCCACATATACTGTATTCAAATGCAGTAAAACATTTGAGCAGAACTTAAATATACAATTATAGTTCTGTACGTCACCTATCATATAAAGATAGAATAACATTAAAATATATATATATTTTCATGATAGATTGAACTATGCTTGAGTGACGCTTCAAAGAAAAAAATCAGTAGCAGATGTTAGGCGATATGCATATAGGCTATCATTACTTGTACTTTTTCTCGAGTATGGTATTCAAGATCTAATTGCTGGCTAAACAGACTGTGTAATAGGTTGTGTTAAGATCATTTTGAATTTCAGAACCCAATGTACTCAATATTTCAAAGGTAATGTTATTGGAACTTCTAATATCACCGCCAGGCAACAGAATCATGGTAAACTCTTGCGATAAGCGGTACAACTTCTGTCCTTTCACTTGCCCTTTTACTAGAACAATTTTAAAGGTTCTCAAAGCTCTAAGCAAGCTGTTACCTAAGTGGTACTTAAAGTGTTTAGTACAAGGTAGTGGGTCATAAGTCATTACCTACTTGTGTATATAAGGAAGTAGTTAGCATTTAAGAAAGATTATATATACACTACTGTTCAAAAGTTTGGGGTCACTCAGAAATGTCCTTGGTTTTGAAAGAAAACGCTAATTATGTCCATTAGAATAATGTGAAATGGATCAGAAATACAGTATAGATGTCGTTAATGTTGGAAATGACTATTGTTGCTGGAAACGACTGTTTTCTTATGGAATATCGTCATGGACCCAGAAGCCCTTTATCAGCAACCATCACTCCTGGGTTCCAATGGCACGTTGTGCTCACTAATCCAAGTTTACATTTAAAAGGCTAGTTGAACGTTAGAAGATCATTTTGCAATTGTGTTACAGCTAGAAATTTCCTAGTTTGCCATGAAAACAGCTACGTGACCCCAAACTTTTGAACGGTAGTGTGACATGCAAGACGCAAGTGGATGAAAATAACCATGTTTTACTCCATGTCGTGAGTTATCAAGACTGTAAAGGCTGTGAGATGATGTCTGACCTCCAAACATTGCCAGCAAAAAATTAATGTGTTTAACCCCTTCAGTGTCTTTTAATGTCTTGACCAAATTTTGGGTACATGTAGGAAAATCCTGAAACCTTTCCTTGTGACTACCAATGATCAGACGAGAGATTAGTAGCGTGTCCAAATTTACCCTTTATCTGGGGACACATATGGGCTTATGTCCTGGCTACCACTGTCCTGGCAGATGTCCTGATTCTTAGGACTGCCAGCAGAAGAGCATGCACAAGGTGCATATAAAATCAAATGAAAATGGGACTTTCTAGGGAAGAAACAACTTGGGACTTTCACGTTGTCATTATAAAAATGAATTATTGGTAAATGACCTTCCTGACTGCACCCATAACAGTATGTCTCAGAATGATTTGAAGTGAGTTATTATTTTTTGGAATCAACACCTGTAGATGTCAGAGGAAGGGGTGAGCTTAGGGCTCATTATCACATAATTTGCATCTCGTTAAGAGTAACATCTGGCAATTCCAAGCCTGAGCTTGTTACATGATGCTCACCCTACCAACAGTGCATTACAGCTAATTAGGGAATTTGAGTTTACCAATGGTATTCTACATCTTAACACAGTTTAGTCAATATGGGCCATGTTTTTTTTCTTATTTGCAGTATATTTATGCCAATTAAGAGCAAATTGTATCCAACACAATATAATTGTAATACACGATACATTGTTGATACACCTTTGTACGAATGGTGTGTGACTACCTTTGATAGCCTTTGGAAGGATCATGTAACTATGTAAAATCCCATGATGCTCAGCTAGGTCATGGCTGACTGATCATGAGATTCATAATAAGACAATAGTTGTCTGTTCGTCGTGTAAATATATCCAGTAATCATATAATACAAGGCTACATATATTTATCTTTAAATTGCCATACTGTTACCCAAAAAACTTTCCTAAGGAAATGGAAGCGAACAAGTACATCTCCAGTTATCAAGGGCCAGCCATTTTTAGATACCCCCGGTTTAGCAGAGGGCAAGGGCATACCTAGAGTATTTGGCACCCAGGGAAGATCCTATTTTTGCTCCACACCCACCTTCCCACACTTTAAAACGTAAAAAAACCCACACTCGCTCTTACTCACACCCTCTCTCAGGCTCTCTCTCATTATCTCCCTACCTTCCCCACTGACCACTTCCACGTCCCTGTCTACTTTACTACAACTCAGTTTTTCTCCTCTGTCTTCTTTTTCTCTGTATCAGCACAGCTGACCGGGCCTCACAGAGCGCTTCCTCAAAATGGCGGAGCCTCCGCACACATCCTTTCTCCTGATTGGACGGACAGGGCAGAAGCTGTCCACAAGGTTCGCGCCCCGGCTCTGCCATTTTGCGGAAGTACTCTGGGAGGCCTGGTCAACCGAGCTGATGCCAGTGGGAAGTGGACGAAGAATGAAGACAGAAGAAGAAGAGGCAAGAGAAGAAGTGGAGCTGCGGGAAAGGAGGGATTGGCGGAGACGTTAAGAAAGAGAGAGAGAATTTCTGGGAGATTTGGGAACTCTGATGAGTATCAATTATTTCACATGGATCTCAATAAAAAACCAAATGAAATCCAGGCCTATTTGCGGTCCTTGAGGGCAATACATTTGCAGCCCTGTTTTAGAACATTGGAAGTGTAAAAACAGGTGTTCCCTTCATGTAAAGTGTGCAAGGTGCTGATGACACACACATTAAGGCTATAGAGCCATCATTACCAAGGTGCTAAAGACAGGTTTACAGTCAATTAAATGTGTCCCAAACTAAATAAAAACACAAGGATGATTAGCTGTGTAGTTATAGATAGGGGAGACTATGTAACATTTTATACTTCCAGGTAAACCCATCTGTTTTTTTCCCACAAAAATGCAGGCATCAAGTTAGAATAGTCCTAATTATTGATTTATTTTTTGACTGAAATGTCTACAACTGATTCTATTTGCGCAGGATCAGTAGCACCTACACAAAAGCATAAAGGGAACGGGCAGCGTTGCTGGGAGGTTGGGTTTTTTATAATTATGTCACTATTATTACTTTGGATGAGTAAATAATTATTACTTATTAATGAATAATATAATAATATAATATAATTGAAATAATATTGAAATATTGAATTTGGGCTGATGAATACTATAGCCGTTGCTGCCGCCCAAGAGTGATGGGTGTTTGAGCGCAGGGCTTTCTTCTGTGTGTTAATATAATAATATTACTTATTAATTTAGTTTAATACTTTAATCTAGTCTTTGATATATGCATTCCTGACATTGGATTTAAGAATTAGACAATACAACATAATATGTAGGCTTGGTTTCCCCTACTAGGAAGACTAGAACACCAGAAGGTGTTTGTAAGCATAGGCAAGCCCAGTGCCACCTACACTCCACCAATTTAACCAATTTCCCACCCATTGCTATAAGAATATGTTGGTGAATTATTACTGAACAAATTAAAATATACAGCAACTATCCTAAATGATACCCAACCAAATGTGCGATTAAAACCTAGGTCAGTTATTCCCACCCATCTGAGTCATTGTTATGTGTCCTGCTGTTGATATCGCACCAGGAGTAAGGTCAATCGTGTTCTTTTCTGAGCAACCCTGTAGAGAATCCATGGCTCGTGAAACCTGGCTTCCAAATTCTTCTCCTCCATTCATGCACTCGCGTTGAAGGTGATGACGAAGCTCTGTCACGTCATACTCATACCCATCCAAGATTGGTGTTTCGCGAATGCCAAGGCTTCCACCAGGATGAGTGGATTGTCCACGTGCATTCCGCAGACTCTCTCTCCCGTGACCACCACCAATTAGCACCGATGGGATATAATGGATCTCATTGGCTGCCTCTGCACTGGCGCTCTTCTGGGGCTGTGGGGCACGTCTTCTCTTGCACCAACGTCTCCTCGTATACAGGATAAGAAGCAAGCATAGGATGCAGAGTAGAAGAGCAATCATACCTCCCTAATAGCACAGCAGAAAGAAAAAAAAATCATATGAAATAAAGAAAGGCAGAACTTAATACCTTGAAAAAAAAGAAACAAAAAATGTTATTTCTTTCAGGAAAGCGGGCTAATCCGAGCAAAATAACACATGCGGAGATAAAGTTAAAAAATACAATAGAGGAATGTGTAAACAGGTTTTGCATAATAGGGGCATAATAATATCCTCTGATACCCTGATGGAATAAAAGTATCTAAAAAAAGGGATAAAGTAAAGACGACTCAAATTGGAAAATTATAATTTCATTCTATTTGTGTATTGCACATTAAATTACACTATAGAATTAATCATACATTGTACTCTCTATGTATCAAAAGCTGTGAAAATTAAAATAACAATGGATGTATTTTGTATGCCGAGCCTACTTGAAGAGAAACCGTACATTTTGTACATTTTGTACTTTTCTGTCTATCAAGGTTTTATTTTTTTCCCCCTTCTTAGACAAAATTCTTTGCGGAATGTAAAGTCTTCCAAAATTCTCTGCATAACAATGTCCATCAAATGTAAGATTCTACTGACAAGCGTGACCCTTCAGCGAGCGGAACAAAACTGTGGGCCAAATGATGCCTGGACCTGGTATGGTTTATATTCACCTTTACGCTATTCTTAGAACACAGACGCGGGGAGTAAGGAAACCAAATGCAAAGTTAATTAAACATTTTTAATTGTTAATCAACAGGATTGGCATATAATAAGCCTGCAGTATGGCTGGAATAAAAGCATAGGAAATGGTGTGAAGCGAGGAGGAAGTATCGGAAACCGCGAGGAATGAGGAGCTGTCCCTAGCCGGTGGTGCTGATCTTTTTTCTATAAGTGTGTGTGAATTACACAGGAAACACTCAATACAAAATGTTTCAAAATAAAGAAAATATATATTGTGTTGCGCTGTCTTGCGACACAATACTATTATGTAAAGATCAATTTTCACCACCGATTGACACGTACTGAAGTGTTTGTGCTGAAACATGGCCGCTTTACTGGAGTAAATGGCTGGTTTGAAGCATACGCCAATAAACACTACCTCAAGGTTTACATTAACCAGCTACAAGGTGACAGTCAGTAAGGCAAGGGTTGCTGATTATTTGCAGCAGGGGGTCAGGCCAAGTTACCATTTAGCTGCCATGAGGTGCTTTCAGGAAAAAAAGCAGTTTACAAACTAGATTGGGGGAGGACAGAGAAACAAAAGAGGAGGCTTACAGGCTCCTCAAAATGTAATGTAGTTATTTTACATATGTTTGAAAGTGTGGAGAATATGTTATCGCAGCATAGCTGACAGCCGCGTAGGGGCAATACCTGCCTAACAAATGACTTTTCTTTAAAAAAAAACCCATTTCTTCTAACAATAATGAGTTTCCACAAACGGGGAGGAATTAATCAGAGGATATAAGAATCAGCAGATAAATTATGTGACTGCTGCTTGTATGATAGATGGGTATCTATTATATACTGAATGATTACATTCAGAATTTATGATACATATATTTTTTACTTCGCAGAACTGAATAATGTGTGCGGCATGATGTAGATATGACATCATATCCTAGCGTTCCACACAGAGCCGTGAATTTGAAGGCAGATAAGAACCACGCCATGTATCTAGTTCGCCATTTTTCCTGCCGTAAAGAGTGGTGAAGACGCGATGTGGGCCTGGGGCTTGGGGCACGGCCCTGGGTCAGACATAGGAGATAGACCTCTATAAATACATCACTGAAGTTAAGCTCAATTGCAAATGTCTTCCCCTCATCCAGGTTGCTATAGTTACCTTAGATCTTTCCACACTTTCTGTTTCTGGCTGTCGTATCAACGGCTGGCTTGCAAGAGTGGAAATTTGAGAGTTCCCTAAAAGACTGAATTTGTTTTTTTAAAATAAATTGGGGCACCATAAGGGGCCATTTGTCCATCGCAGTGGCTGCTACTTTAAATCCCTCAGCTACTGTGTAATTCCTTCTGAAATCACGCCGTCAATCACCATTCCGTATCACAAAGTTGCGCCACGTAATAGGGCAATCTTACAAAGTAAAGTAATTCTTCCACTTGCTGTTTCTGACATTTGCAGAGAAAAACAACCCTTAGTCGATTATGATACATTTCTAAAGACAGCGTGTCAAATTCATGTGCAGCAGCAGCCCAGTTTATTAAACAAGCTTTTGCTCATTTTTTTTCCCTAGTAAGGAAAAGCAATATTTCACTTTTACAGTAAACCAAATAAAAATCCCACTACTAAAGACAGTAATGTTTAAAATAATAAAATATACTGTGATTTGGGACTACCAGCTAAAACGCTGGAAATAGTAGCTAATGGTACATTGTAAAGCAGTTTTTCCCCTATCGGCTTTGCCGTTTGCATGCGGAAGGAGATGTTTGTTCAATAACCATAAAGTTGAGCTGAATGGACAATTAGACCAAGAGTTGTTGCCTTCTCTCTTCACTATAATTAAGTCCTACCAGCCTTTCCTAACTAATCAGATCAATTAACAGGGTCAATACTGTTTGAATGGGAAGACATCCGAGCAATCTTCGTGACTTGACCAGGACCTCAAGTTAGTGGTGTGCTTACAGCTCCATTCATCGCGTGTGCACTCAAGCTGAGCTGAGTTCAATCTGAGTGGTGGAGCTTTGGGATAGAGTGAGGTATGCCCAATTTAGTATGGATGCTGGCACATTTTGCTATTTAGTAGTTGTGTTTATAGTAGCCTCACAATCATCATCATTATTATTGAGAAAGAGCCCCCCACTATTCTGTCCAGGCTAATCTGATACTAAGACATAGGTCACTACCTGAAATATATTTTATGTTTTGCACATTCACACATAACCACCAGCACGGCACAGAATGTATGCAACATTTACATAATGGCTGAATCCTTTATGTGCTCCTTTTATGGTTGTATTATGCCTTCTGTGTAGGACAGGACTTGTTTGTGCACATTAGAACATATATACCATCTTTTTTCTAATTGTGACCCATTATTTTGTCTTAAGTTCCTTATATCAAATAATTTAAGATATAAATACAGACGTTTTAAAAAGATGTACCTTCAAGTTATTTTGACACCCAACCATACTAATGCACATTAATTGGCACTGCCTAAAGCAGAACCCTTGAAATGCAGTGCTTTCTTTTGACATCCAGCAATATGCCACCAAAGTGTTGGAACAATGTGACAAAATACAATTCAGAACCAACAAAGGATTGTTGGATCGAGACAGAAACAAGAAGTGATCCTATTCACTCTTATAAGGACCCGAAGATGTGTTGACAGCTCAACTCTTTGTTATAATTATTCACATAACATATTAAGATGTGAGCCGGGCGTTTAATGCATCGTAGGGAGGACTGAATGTAAAGTGGGGGAAACAGACAGCTTGTTATCAAAATTAATTACTCAGGAAATAAATATCCACCGAGAATGCATTGGAAGACAGCGACAAGGGGATCTTCCAGCTTCATAAGGAATACAGAAAGTCAGTTAGAAAACCCCCAGGCTGTGACCTGTTCTGTAAATGACAATACTCAGTGTCCCAATTTATTATATGCAAGAAAGTCTACGGGGCATCCATCCATCAAGCATTCACTGCCAAGAGATTACGGAAGATTATTAATTCCATTAGTGTCGTCACCCACTCATAGCAAATGCTGCAGAGGCTTCCGACGAGCATGTGCTTAAAAACTGGCTCAGACTGATTAGAGGAAAAGGTGGGCAAAGGTGAATAATTAATGTTTTAATTACGGGTGCAAAGTAATAGATTAATAGAGAAAGCTCCCATTTTTGGTTTTCTATATGTATTTCCCATTAATGCACAATGCTGGCCAGTTTAAAAATCAACAATGTAAAACTACTTTCTACGGCTCATTTAATTAACATAAAATAAAAATAAGAGAAATAAGAGGGAAAGCTTGGCCCTCTGGCCTTAAGGCTTGGAGAGCTTGAAGTACTGAGGTTGCTTGGAGCCCCCTGACCACTGTCCAGGTCTGGATGCATGTCACTGTAAGGTGAATGTACGTGTTACACAGTCGCCTTGGATCTCCAAGTGCTTTTCACTTTTACCTGTCACTAGCGGTAACCCTTTAGGCTAGGTGTGCACTTATTGTGTAGCCCTTGCAGGTGGCCCCCTCAGATGACTCCAGTAGCCATACCTTGCTGGGAAGTACCAAGAAGATCCAGCCATAGGCATCGCTACAGGGAAGCAATTGCCCCCCCTAGATTATTCCTTACTCTCCCTTTTGCCCCCCCAAATTCGGAACCCCCATATATAAAGTATGGGCATACTGGTCAGTTGCCAAAGTGCTCTGCATTCTGGGGGCCCTGTGGTGAAAAGAGGTAAAAGCTGAGATGCTCTCAAGCAGGGATGTAGTTGGTCCCCCCTTTGCAGCTGTAACAGCTTCCACTCTTTTGGGAAGGCTTTCCACAAGATTTTGGGGTTTTTTTGCCCATTCATCCGGTAGAACGTTTGTTTGGTCAGGCACTGATGTTGGATGAGAAGGTCTGTCTTGCAATCTCCGTTCCAGTTCATCCCAAAAGTGTTCGATGGGGTCAGGGCTCTTTGAGGTCAGTCAGGTTCTTCCACACACAACTCATCCAACCATGTTTTTTTAGACCTTGCTTTGTGCGCTGGGGCTCAGTCATGCTAGAATAGAAAAGGGTCTTCCCCAAACTGTGACCACAAAGTTGGAAGCATGGCATTGCCCAAAATGTCTTGGTATGTCCCCTTCAGAATGCCATAAATGCCCCTGTTGGTGTAATGGTCTGGTGTCCCAATACTTTAGTGTATCATCTAGTGCATCACATAATAATTTAACAGAAACAAAAGAAAAAATCCTGAGTTTACAATTTTTCCGTAATCAAAAACTGAATCCATATTTACTGGTCATTTATTAATGCTTTAGCATTCTCAATTCCACGATGATAAATAAAAAGTGAGATAATCCAGTTTCATTAAACAGAATGTCACTATATAATGCAGCAGCTACAATACATAGGCTTATTATTATTATTTATTTATCATTATCTTTTTTTAATAAAGAGCTTTAATAGTGTAATATCCCAATTTAAACACATATGCAGAATGGCAGCTGCCCGAGGTCTAATTAACGTTCCAATCCTAGATAATTGCTTGTGTTTGAGTTTCTGCTCTTCAAACACAAAAAAAAAAGAGTTTCCTTCCATCCATTCTCTCCCTTGTCCTTTCATGGTCAAATAAAAGAGAAACCCATTCTAATTGTATCTTTCTGGTGGTTCAGACTGTTGACTGGGGCTGCGCTATTAGCTCAGAGTCTCATTAACCCCTTAATGACAAAGCCCGTACGTGTACGGGCTCAAAATGCATTGTTTTCAATGGGTTTAGGGGCCGCCATTGTCCTTAATGGGTTAATGCAAGCCGAATGGGCATACCTAAAAGGTACTACGTGTGAAATATGAGTGGTATAAATTATTCTGAAAACTGGTATCGAGAAAAAAAGGAAATAAAGGCAAATCCTTTCATCTTAACACAGATGATAGATTTGGTAACTATAAACACAATGAAGTCAAGAGACTCTGGCAGAAGGAGTTCAAAGGGAAACCCGCTAATGACGGAATGAAAAAGAAGCAGATTCCCAATGCATGTTTATTTTATAGTTCAAAGATATCTTGGCGATATCAAGCAGTAAGGTGCCATTTCTTTTTCTTCTTTTTTTTTTGGTCCATCACTTCTAGTTTTATTCTTTTCATGTCAGCATTTTAATATCGAGAAATGATGTTAAATTTAAATAAAAGGAACATTAGAAGCAGAAAAATAAGTCATCTTCACACAATGCACGGCACTGTCAGCGATTGTCAGGCCTTTTTTTGTGTTTGAAGCCGCAGCCTCCTGATTTATAGAAATAAATTCAGTAAATTTAGGGTCCAATGAGCAGTCATTTTTCTCTTGACTTTTTTTCAGTGGGAAATAGCACAAGGAGATTGAGTATTGGTAACACAAATAAAACAAACTATAAGAAATTGAAATAAAAAAAACAAATATTTTGGCTTGTAACAGCTAATTTGCCGCATAACTGGAATCAAAGCAATATCAAGGACTTCTAGGATCTATACATCAATTTATAAAGAATAATATCACAGACACTTCCTCTCTAATTACAAAAACAGCCTTATTTCTCTTCTCTTTAATAGTTGGGAGGAGGTGTACAAACATAATGGAATAGTATTGTTTTTGTTCATGAAATTGGCCCATTTTTATACATTTTCAGTTAAGATGTCTTGCTAAGGCACTTCGGTGCTATGATTTCTTGAATTTTAATTAATAACACAAATTTTATTTTTATAAACAATTAGAAATCCATGTGAAATTCACACCTGACAAGTTCCTTTTTGTGTCCAAATGGGCTTGACAGCAATGCAGTCTGACGGGTATGCATATGTGCAATATTATCCTGGCCGGGGTTCATTCATCTTCTCCACGTCTTTCATTTTACATGGATTTTTATTGAAAGTTACATTTTAATCAGCATTCTGTCCTGCCTTTTTGATCTTTAGCCCAGACAGTGCTGAGCTACATTTTGGTTTTACTGTTTGATCAGATGTAATCTTAATCTCAGAGCACCGTTGAGTACTTTTGCCTTGGCTGGACTCTCCTAATGATGTTTTTGGCTATTGCCAATGGGCATCCCAGTTGGACTAAGTATTGCCAGCCACCTTGTCTAAACAGCGATTTGCAACCACGCCAAGAGAGGCTTACACCCTGAAATATTTACACAAAGAGGAAAACATAGAATTGCCTTTTTTCAACCTTCAATACTTTACATTTATATTTTATAATGCCAGCAGAATTCTGTTGTATAAACCCCTGATATAATCTGATTTAAGTATATGTCTTCTACAACTACCCCATTCATTAACTACCAGAGTGTTGCAGCTAATTATAATCTAAATATCGGTGGTAGATGGGAAATTAGCATTTTTTTAAAAAGGATGTATACCCCACATATTTTGGGTGCATACGTTTCCTTTAAGGTAGTTGCTAAGCGCTTCTTATTTAGGGAGAAGTCACTACATGAAAAGATGTTTTTTTTCTTGTACGGAAGACGTCATCAAACAAAATGTAGCAAATGTTACCATGTGAATACTTTGGTTCCATTCCTAGGCTTTTTATTTAACTAGAAGAAAATGCTGAAATGAGAAGGGAAAATGAAGGATGTTTTCCTGCAAAGACGCTCCGCATTGTATGCATTCTTAAAGTGGTTTACATCAGAGAAGCAGAATTTTAAGTGCATTTTAGGAACCGGTATTACTGGTTTAGATCCCAGTATGATTAAAGGCCTATTGCATTTTTAGAGTACAGAATGTATCAGCTAGCTATTGACAATGCTACGTAAATACATCAATGGAGGGAGCATGGAAAAGATCCAGCCAGTGCTGGAATGCATCATGAAGAACTGATTGGAATGATCCCAGTAGCAGATGATTTCTCCAGCTGCAAAATGGGGCTCCAAATGTGGTCCAGACTTATTTAAAGTAGTCCAACACTCACACTCAGCTCAGCTAGTCTGGGTCTGACACTGGAACAAACAGTTTTCCAAGGACAGTGAAGGACCAGCTCACAGATCAGCTAAAAGAGCTGTGACTACTGTATATATTTACCAAACGCCTAAGTGCCTCTAAACATTGTTAATCAAAACTTGAGCTGCCATAAGATCCGTGTATGAGCATCAATGCTTAATCATGCACTTGGAAAAAAAATTGTCATTACACATAAAATGTCTTAAGAGCTCAGGCTCTTAGTCAAGTGCCAGACAGAATTTCATAAATCTTTTGAGCCAGCATTTTAGAACAAATATATTAGAATATTAAACAAATACTATTAAATGAACAACATAAAGAGACCAGGTCATTTTTTTTAAATTTTGAATGTTATCAGCTACAATGATCAAGTGAGTGTTCTAAAACATACATTTTTGTTATAATTTATTTAGTTGTTAGTTTATTTTAATAGTTATTCAATGGCAAAACAACCTTTCATTCATGCCAGGCTTAATTTCTCAAACGGAAAAAAATCTATGAAATACAAGATAAAGTTCATTGAAATTAAGTTCTATCCCCCATGTGCTTTTGTTAATGATATCAGACATGGCATTAAAAATGACATCATCAATGAGACAGTGATGACAGTGCTTCCTGCTGAAATGTTAAGGGGGGTTCTTTTGGAACCGATTAATTATCCCCCCCAAGCACATGTGGTGGGGGAAGAGAAGGGGCAATGTGCATGCCCCTCCTGAAATTTTGAAAGGGTCCCCTAGGTCAGTGCCAGAGCAGTGAATACAGCTCTCTGGCACTACAGGCAGGGCCGGCCGAAAACTTAACGCCGCCTGGGGCGAAGTTTAAAACGCCGCCCCCCCCGCCGACGCCGGGGGGGGCATTTTAAACTTTGCCGACGTCATAATCCACGATCCCTCCCCCCCGGTACTTACCTTTAAACAGTCCTGCGGCGAGTCTCCCTGCTCTGCCACGGTGCCGGCTTGTAATGCTGAGCGCCGGAAATTGACGTCACTTCCGGCGCTCTGCATTACAAGCCGGCACCGAGACCGAACAGGGAGACTCGCCGCAGAGGAGAGAGAGAGAGGGGCGCCGAGCGGGTAAGCGAAAGCCACTCGGTGCCCCTCTCTCTCTCTCCTCCGCTTCAAAAAAAAAACAAAAAAAAAAAAAAGCGCTTGGGGCGGCAAAGTGCCGCCCCTTCTAAAGTGCCGCCTGGGGCAATTGCCCCAGTCTGCCCCATTATAGGGCCGGCCCTGACTACAGGGGCTACCTGTAATGAATGAAATCTTTACAGCCTAACATGGGGAATGATTGCCAAGTCCGTGCAGTTTCTTTACGCATGTGCAGCCAACACGTTAACTGGGGTTAAAACGCTTGTATTTTTTTAAAATGTAATCACAAATATTTAGATTTTGGTGGCAGTCCATTCACAGGGTTTGGCTGTAGATCTGACTAATGTGCTTTTAATAATACGTGTCTCATAAACGACGGCACATGTAGGTTACTGAAAGTAAATGGTACCCTGGTGGCTGTAAGTGGACCTGCAAGTCTGGTCTAACCATGCTGCAGGCAAATATAAAAAAGGAATGAAGGGGAAGCCCAAACACCAACGATCTGGGAGAAAATGTCTACAATGTACAAAGTTATTTGTTAGTTATTATGTTGACAACACTTCACATTGTATTTTCTCACATATTTTCAGCTCTGTGTGATGGGCAAAAGAGCCTTGCATAAGCTATCATGAGTGATACTTGTTGTGAAGTGCATAAGATTTACTCAAAATGTGTAATTTCTGATGGAACCAGTTCTCACCACATACTGTAGCCAAAGCAGATTAAACAAAAGGCAAGCAAACATGCAGAGTTTAGGAGACATTCCATACACTGCCCTGCAAGCTTACGGGGGTACCAAGGAAAAAAATATAAAATACAGTTCTGTATACAGTAACGCAGGATAGCGCAGACAAAATATCTTCGAGATTAATTTACCAAGGACAACTGCTTATTACATAATGGCAGTCCTGACATAATAAAGTAAGTGCCTAGAGGAATGCCGACTGGACCCCATAGTTGAGACCCATGAAGACTAAACATAGATCTGGGGTTGTTGGTTCTCTTCCATCTAGAGGAAAGTTAGCATTGACAAAACCTGGTTTTCTTTAATTGTATTCCAATAAGCATTTTCTTATATCTGTATCTTAACATTGAGGTCAACATTCTCTACCCAAGCAGTACGCTGAGCTCGTTCTTCATGACAATGCTAGTTAAGTCCTGGCTGTACAACTCTTCCTAGACTGTCATTAGTCAAAATGTCAGGACTGGTGATTAAGAAAAGGCAACACTAGGCAGTGGTCTGTAAGGGGTCAGTATGTTTTTACACAAGTGACTAATATGTAGCCGTCTGGCATTGTATTTGTAATTTGTAACTAGTAATAACAATAGTGGGATTCCCACTTAAGTTAGTGCTCTGTGGAATATTAGTCCCATACTATAGCCATCTTAGAATTTTAGGAGATGCCTCCTTCAGCCATCTGGAGAACAAATGATTAACTATAAAAGATACTTCCAAACCCTGAACTCAGAGCTTTTATGGAAACTGCACATTTCAGCAAGTGAAGAAAGATAATCCCTTAGATACACAATTCTGTCATCCTTATTCTACTACCTGTAATCCTTCAAAGAACAACAAAGATATAAAGTGATCTAAAGCAATAAAGATATATAACTTGGCTCATAAAAAGTACAGACTTTTACCTTAAGATGTTTTATGGTTATAGGTCATTTCTTTAGCTTTCTAAAAACCATACATTAAATTGTAGGCTTTCTGGAATACTAAAGTGCTGAAACAAAATACAAATGTCCTAAAGAATGTTAGATGATCTTAGTACCCATAACATGAATGAGACTCTTTTTTGGATTTGAATAGCCCTATTTCTACAAAGTCTGCTATACTGCTTTGAAATATGGAAACAGAAATAATGGCCGCCTTACTGGTCAATGGGCACTGAAACATCACTGATTCAACAAAATCTAGAGGCATAGTAAGATATGGAATACCCGAAAATGTAAATTTAATTTTGAGGAGACAAAAAGTAAAAAATGTATAGTTCTAAGCATGACTCCCATGCCTCCTTGAACCCAAAGCAGTAGCCCCCGTCTTGAATAGCAAGCAAAATCTGAGGTTAGCAACAGCAAACTTGGGCAACCAAGAAGTCAGTCCAGTTGGGTTAACCAAGGGACCTAATCAAAAGGTTGTATATAATAACGTCCGCTAGACTTGTGCATTCGGATTCATAAAAAAAATTGCTAATTTATTGAAAGTTAACGACTCTACAAAACGGACGGAAACTAAGCAAAAAGTGCAGAATTTTGGTTATGTCTGAGAAGATGCGGACAAAGAAGAAAGAGAAAAGTGAAAGGTGAGAAAATAGAAGATAGAAACGAGGAGAACGAAAAGGAGGAGAACAAGACACGAAAGATGAAGTGGTTAGCAGAGAAGATAGGAAGAAATTCAGAGAGCATGAGTAAGAGAATGAATAAAAATGACAGTGTGAGAGAGTGAGAGATTCTGAGACAGTGTGAGAGTAAATGTGGGTGTCGGACAATGAATTTCCTTCCCGAATTTAAAATGACCCATGATTTTCATCCAAATGAATGGGTAGGGAACAGAATTCATTGTGCATAAACTAATGGAATAAAACCAAAAGGAAAATTTGGACCATTTGCACATGTCAGCTTGCTATGTTACAGTGTGATATATTGTCCGGGCTCTAAGTTGGGACAGTAGCCCCAATATTTCTTATTTCCGGGGAAATGATTCACTATCATTTGTAGCTGCGTTTATTGGTTACCACAATCCTGGAAGAGAGTGATGCACTAGATATGTTTGGAAAATAAAAGTTAGTACTTTCAGATAACATACATTTGTTTTTACCTTGGCTATTGAAAACATCAAATCAAGGTTAACCCACATATATACACACACAATATTGTAAAGGGCAAAAGTACTGGTTCATTGTGTATCAAATACAAGGCACCAGAGCACATTACTTAATAAAAAAACAGACATTTTACAGGTTTTCAAACAATTCCAAAGCAATGTGATTCATTAGAAAATAAAGAATATAACAGACGAGCTATGCTTGAAAATGTATTTTACAATGGTTCAATACAAAAGATGGTGAAACGCATGTCTATTATATTGGGCTCAAGATTAAAAGGGTCAACTATATATATATGTTTATCCTTTCCCTATGTGCTTGTCACAAATTGTTTTACAGTGTTATAAAAGAGTTGGGCGATATGGCAATCTCCATTTGTAGTTGGTGCTATCAAATCATCAAATGAGCCAGCCAGGTGTGATTTTGCAGACTGATCTCAAATCTGCATCAAAGTTGTATGTATTACCAACACTCTACATTGTCTTTTTTGCTGGACCATAACTGAAGTCCAACAAAAGGTGGCCAACTGTGGAATCTTAACTTACCATGACAGAGATATGTAGTATCCTCAGCTCTTCCTCTCCTGTCTCTCCATGAGGAGCTTCGGTGGTTTCTTGACCTGGAATGTTGGGGGATCCATCTTGATGGTGGATGTGGAACAGAAGAGTTCCATTCTCAAGCCACTGCTGTCTCCAGCGAACCAGAGGAATGTCTTCTGTATTGCCAGCGATCTCTGTTACGTGGAAGGAAGAGAGGGATGTCTGTTATTTTCTAATTGTATTCAAGAACTCAGCAGGCCTTCGGTAGCAATTTAAAAAACCATTAAAAAAAATCAGATTGTGATAAACAATTACTATATTAGGAACATTTTCAATAAAACCTAAAAATATATAGACCATAATTAGCACATGACTCATTCCTCAGCTGTTTTTATGTTCATTTTCAATCAATGAAATAAAAAATCTAATTCTCAGATTAATTACATGTTCTTTAGTTCCCACCTGGTCCCTCGCTGCACACACTGACATCATCATGCTGTCAAATAATATGTTTTTTCTTATAAATTAGAGGGTTGCGAAATCCTATTCGCCTGTATAGGTCAAAAGCATTTCCCATAGAGCCATTCATAATGGAGAACGGAGAAATGAAACTTTTGAAGATTTTTTAACAAACTGTCAAGAGGAATGGCGGCTCAATTAGCACCACGGCTGCTGTACGAAGAGCTTTATTTTTTATCCGCTAGGGTGTCTAGACAAAAAAGGGGTTCAGACAGCAGTTGCACCATCACCGGATCCATTATTTGATCCTGATACAGGATTTCTGTGTGATCCTGTTTGGATGAATGGCATGCCGGACAATACTAGATAGTTCTCTAATTTGCTTGTAGCCACACTAAACTAATGTATTTGGTTTGACTTGGCTTCTGGTCCAGCGCCCCCTTTACTGTAAAATAGTACATTCCAGCTTTATCAGCTTATGTGACAAGAACACGATTTTTCTTGAGACATTGGACAAAGGCGATATTAGTTCTGGAGACCTCTTTTATGTACAGTAATTATACGATACAGTATACCCTATAATATATGTTGGTCTTGGCTATATTATTTAGCAAGTAAATAGAAATAAGGATGCAAATTTCCAAATAACACAATCTCGGTGATGGAATTTTTGCTTGAGTGCCAATTTTATGATTAGTTTCTAAATGCTAAATTAGTCCCTTTATGTTCAATTCATTTGAACTGCACAATTTCATATATATTCGGTCCATTATGTTGCCAGAGTGCTGACGAGCCAACCAATAAACGCTAATTTCGGACAGTGGTATAATTAAATATACAGGTGTATCTCAAGTTAATGGTCCATCTGATGAAAATAAGACCGGGAAATTGAATAGTTCCAAAGGACTGTGTTAACTTGTCCCGTGAGGGTACCTATTGTATGAATAATAGTCATAATGTTTTGATGCCCTTTAAGTACATGTATCTTACAAATTTACACGTGCTAGTTTATAATATGGCAACATATTTCAAGGAGATGTTCCTTCAAACAAATGCCGTGGGTTACGACGGATAACAATTATTTTTCTGCAAAATTAAAGGTTTATATCATGCAACAGCCACTAAAAATGGGGAAATTGTCAACATCACGTTGTACTTTATATGATATTCATGGACGTTTGCAAACCATTAAGAGCAGTCAAAATGGTATGGACTGCATACATGGTTTATATAAGTAAAATTAACCCTATCACCTGATAAACAACTTAAGTGAATACACCTTATTTCTTGAGGTTTTAGTGCATTATCCATTCCATAGGGTCTGCTTTCAGCCCTCTCTCTCTAAGAATCCTAACTTTAACGTAAGCAATTATTACACCTGTCAGGAAGACCAACGCTTACTCCAGTGTTGCATGCAGCCTGCCCTGACTTGAATGCTCTGGCTGCGCGTCTGTAGCAGAGTAATAGTTTGACTGCGACATTCTGTGCCTCGCATTTGTTGACACTGTTTACCTTATAAAACACCTACAGTATCTTCCAAGTCTACTGCAGCCAAAATCGTCCTGATTAATAACAGCTTATGTTGTTTACCTTTCCAAGCTGTTATGAAGATAAAGTCAAGATACACCGGCGTATTTTCCGCACCCACTCAGTTCCAGTCTTTCCAAAGTCTAATACAAAATCAACAGCGTTATTCCTTACTATATATATGTCTCAAACACAGTTTAAAGATCCTAGTTTCCATAATAACATGTGGCAGCAGATTTCACGTGTGTGCTATACTACAATATACATTCATTAGACTTGTTATCCACAGAGAAAAATATAAATGGAAATAAACTAGATGTATTCATTGTGAGTAGATTGCGGTTTTAGGAACAGAGCCATCGCCTCTATAAGAGTGAGTCCACTAGTTTTCAGGACAAATCTTTTCAAGGTCATCCATGTAAAACAGTATGAACTTTAAAGATTCCAGTCAGACCATTCTAGCCCACTAAGGGTTACAGCAAACTCCATAGGTTCATTCTTCACCGGTGAATGCCGGATCTCCAACAGCAAAGCTCTCTAGGTTTTGATGAATGCTGAAAGCTCTTGCCACTCGTTACCTGCATCCATATCAATCTCCATCAATTCGTATGTTTGTCATGTTCCCAGACCTCTTATGATTATTTATTCACTAGTTACTAGACGCATAACACATAAGGAGACAAAACCAGATGGCTCATAGTTAACAGCTTACGACCGGTTTAATAATGAACAATTGTTTACTATACTATAGACTATATTCTATAATGCAGTACCAGATAACACATACACCTGAACTCAATTACAGCTGGTCTGAAACGTAAGAAGTAGCGGGTCCTTAGGTTCTCCAATGGTTAAATAACTATAATTCCCATGGGTCCTTGGAGATATACAGTGCCTCTCAGTGCCACGGGCGTAGGAGAAAGTGAACTCTCCGTTTTCCTCTGGAGACAGGGTATTATTCCACTTATAATTTTCTAACTAGCTGATCATTTGAAAAGACAGGTGGTTTTTAATTTTTAATGCCAGGCATGTGTTAGGAGATGTGAGCCTGAGGGCTAATTCATGGAGCTGGCAAATGCCCCCAGGTATTTTAGAAATATGACTCCTTACAATTTCATGTCAGAGTGCTGGGAGCTTCTCTGCCTTCACGGTACATTACTGTGGCAGTGGAGGAAGATACATTTTGACTGATATCATGCAGACGGGGACTAAAATACCCGCGCCTTTTAGTAAGGTACTTGCCCAGAACGTACAATACTCCCGTGATCACAGAATTAAAATGTCACAGAATGTCTCATCATAAACTCACTTCATATGCACATCATTTACTTTATTATCACCCACCCCTGCATTTCACTCCCCAACATCACGAGTGTCTTTCAAGAATAAATCTCTGACTCAATTTTGAAATTAAACTATAAGTCTGGGATCCATCCGCGAGGATTTATTCACCAAAATTCCAGTTTGGAAGCAATACTATGCAATACCATAGACTAACCCCGGTGAGCTCCGGTTACAAGAAGAGGTTTGAATGATCTGTATAATGTATAATTAAATCAGGTGTTCTTGAAAGTCAACTTATTTATTGAAATAGGGCGTACCAAAAGCCAGCTCAAACCTTGTTAGAGAATACACTTTATATCCGGGATACATTTCCTCTGCTGTCACTAATTTCGTTATATGAGAGATGTTTCCTTTCTTTTTTTTTCCAGGCATAAAGGATTTGATGTGATTTATATGGGATTGCGGTTGTTCTGAACAAATGGTTAACAAAAAAAGTTTGGTCCTCATTGTCGTGATAATGTCTTGCTTCTCTGTAGGGTTCGGTCTTTATATATCTAGTTGGTATGGGTTAGCAATATAGTTTCATGGACTGTCCGGCTTCTTAAATAAAAAGCCAAATTTCCCTATTTGCTAAAGTCAACGTGCAAGCTGCCGTGGCTTGCTGTGGTCAAACTTAGCTTGCCAGGTTGACATTCAGTACATAGCAAGCTGAATAAAACAGCTGGGTATCCATTGGCCTCCATAAACAGTGGAGCGGCCTAGTTAAATAAAGTACACAAGGGCCCAAAGACTCGCTCTTTACCACAGTAGGGTCTGGTTTAGCCTCTCTCTTCCACTCGCCCATGCATGAAGGTTTAAAAGACTGAGCTTAAGTCTGGTGGCCTCTCTGTACTATATGCTACAATATACTATAGCATGTATATGTTGTATTTCATTGTTTTTTTTATATATATATATTTTTCTGTGGCTTTACTGGCCCATTAATGCTGAAAAATCGTATCATTAGTCACTGGTTATTTTCCTTGACAGCTTTCAATGACAAACAATATGAGTCACTCACCTCTGAGTATCTTAAAGTGTTTCCCTCGGTTTCTTTGTGCCATGCACACGGTTATTTGTATGATAGAGATTCAACCAAATTACACACCCTGCGCAATCTGAGCAAAGTGTTTTGATCGCAGCTTATTCCAGGGCAGCGACTGATCACTTATATATTTGATATTAAAAATCTCATCTCTGAACGATGTAAAAATGATTTGAATACCAAACATTCTTCCAGTCGTGTTTTAAGAAAATATCGATATATTACATTTCTTAATTGAATAGGAAATGGAGAAGGTGAAAGTATGGGATCGGGTCTTTAATATCCTTGATTTCTTTTGCTGAGATGTAGTTTGACAACGTAGTGCTAATGCTTTCAGCGTGACTTGACTCTCAATGACAAGATGCAATTTAACGTAAATTACACCATAGCACAAAGGACATCCCCTGACGTAAGTTGCTTTTTTTGTGGAGTATACAGCAGCTTGGAAATAGGTTAATTTACCCAGACATTTGCACAAAAATGTATAGTAAGAAGCACATTTATTAGCATGTCTTGCCAGAGCCTTCAATAAGTCCTACAGCGATTTTTGGCAATACATAGTATTTTGCTATATTTCTGGTCCTTTGTAATGCGTAGTTTCATGGTTGAGGTGACAATCTAGAAATAAGTTAACTTATGACTTATGTGGGGTCTTATGTAGCTCACTCAGCCCACTTTCCACCTCTTTAAGTACATCAGTAGCCCCATCCCTGAAGGCAACCCCAAGAAAGGGGAGCTCTGGGAAGCCAAGCTAAGTAGGGGGTAGGGGGGCTTCATTTTCTATTATTTTGAACAGTTACATAAAAAAATTTCATGGTTAATTGTTTACGTTTCACCATTAAAATGTGAGATTCTCCTACCCTAAATTTCCATTCAAAAAAAGAATACAAAAACGAAACACAACGAAGGACTCGTCAAAAATAATAAAAATGTAATATAATATTCGAGTTTAAAAAAAGAAGAGGTTCAGCATATTTCTGGTGTCGTGGAGGTTTGCGTAATGGCAGATATTATTTTGGAGTTACGGTTAAATGCCAAGGTCACTTCTATTAAGAGGCCGTGATATGCGAAAGGAGAATTGAGGAAAGGTCGTGGCTCTTTTAGATTCAAATGCTATTGAAGGACGGTTTATTATAAAAAACTTAATATAACAAAGATTTTTCTAAATATACATAATCACCTTATGGACAACAGTGTCAGAAGACCACCAGTCATATAGCTTTAATTTAACAAGGCAGTTGTAGAGCAGAACTGACAGGGATAGAGAAATTCTACAATGCAAATTAGCAAAGGCTGGATAAAATGCGTGGGGTTATATTATTTTATTAAGTGGTTTATATTTATCGGATATGAAGTCAGATGCTGTATAAACATGGCATAAGTGGTATGAAGAGCTAGGTGGCATGTTTAGATTCCCACGGCCTAGCGATGAAAAGTACTGTGCTGCTTTGTGAAATCATTCCTTGGGTGCTACTTGATGAAGCAGAATGGTGATTGAAAAATCCGCTTCTAAAGTGGATTTCTGGCATTTGAGGATTTTCGGTTTGACAAGATGGTCCTTTTTGAGAGGATTAGGGAGTTTTACTACCCACTGCACATACACTATGGAAAAGGCCAGTGACAGTAACATCTGCCCCATTAAATACTTTGCCTCTTGAAGAACTGTTACCACCGGGAATAATATTTGTAAGAGAAACCTAAGACACAAAAAGCTATGTGCACATTTCTTAAATATTATTTTTAAACCAGCATGTCAAATATATTTTAATATTATATTTATATTCATCTGCCTTGGAGCTCTTTATGCTAATATGCATATTACTCTGTCCAAAGGAATAGGCTTCATAAGAATCGTGGGAGTTGTAATTCAACAGCTACAGATCAAAATTTTTTTGTAATAACCCTACCTGTATTTGAGAATAATAATACAAATAATAATACGTATTATTATTATTATTATTATTCATTGATTTACATATGAATATATGACTAATATTAGCAAATGCTGTAAACAGATCTACAAAAGCCTAACCGTAATATTTTACTTTTTTAGACTTAGGGTGATGTGCGTTATTTCTAACTAGTATTTACATTCAAATATATCTTCCTCTTAACCCCTTAATGACAAAGCCTGTACATGTATGGGCTCAAAATGCATTGTTTTCAATGGGATTAGGGACCGCCCATTGTCCTTAAGGGGTTAAATATATCCACCAACTCTGGTGGTGATACTTCCATTTTAATAATAACAGCATGCTAAATGTGTTACAAAAAAACAACAAGGAAAACGTTGTCATAGTTTAATGAAAAGAATCTGATATAGGGCACCAGTTCATTTAGTCGGATGTACAAAGGTCAAAAAGTCACCACTTATGACTGGGAACAAAATGCCATTTTAAGCAACATAAGGGTTTTACTGTAAGGGCAGTAAAGGTATATAATTCACTGCCTGGAAAGGTCATATTTTCAGATATTGCAGACTCTGGGAAGAAGAGAGCTGGAAGCCGAGTAAATACAAGTTTACAGTTTTTTTTTTATTTAAACCCAGACACAATATAGCTTCGGGGGAAAAAACTGATTGCCATCTTGCAGTCAGAATGCATTTTTCTCCTCCTTTTGAATCAAAATTGGAAAGTGCTCCAATGTTTTTTTTTATTTATTTACTTCTCCTGGATCAGCATCAAGAAAAAGGTGATTGCAGAAAGGTTGAACTTGATGGACACAATAACCGCGTTGAAACGCAGACTAAGCTGCGCTAACAGTGACTATATAGCAGATAAGCAATGCATACATTACTGCGGGTGCACCTCTCATCTACCGTAGGATTCATTTTTTACATCTATTGTTAATATAAAATCCGCTGGCTCTGGTATGGTGTACATTTCTTTGGGAAACAGGAGCACAATAAATATAAAAAAACTCCATTAACAAGATTCTTCCATTCTGTGCAGACACAAGCACAAATATATGATTTCTTGTTGTAGATGTGCGTTAAGATCCCTATATCTCATAGGTAATAAATAGACCATTGTAATCTAGAGAATAAGACCTGCTTGTTTCTCCTTGCCTTGTCTGTAATGAATAATCTTAATTCCAGATAGCTTCTGGTACTAATGCATTTAGTACGTAATTTAATTGTGTTTGTGTGAAAGAAAAGAGCATGGGATTTAATGTGTTTAAATCTGAAAGTTTCTGTTACCATTAGGGGGTCTTTATGTACCCTGGAAGTTTTTAGGGGTGCACGGAGATGCACAGTGAACATTTTAGACACTCAACAGAACAGAACAAGATCTTAGCAGGACTTTTGGAACGCTATGTCTGGACATATGCTCAAGGCATCCACATTTAAAGTAGATGGAGAATCTCAGAGGCAGGATGTTTGTTTCCTAATTTGACCAAAGAGCTATAAATTATGTTTACTGCATGACATCATAATTCAGGGTCATTAGTCACTGGCATGAAAAAAGAAGGTTCATGCTACTTCCCAAGAAATAGCATTCCTCCTTCAATACAAATAGTCTGGAGGAGGAGGAGAAAGATGCCCCGGAGTGGTTGGACATAGGGTTTACCAGTCCCTACTGAACCGCAGGCTTGAGAAGATGTATATTATTTCGAATAAATAAGGGGCAGCGGAAACCTGCAGACCATGGTTAGACTTTTACTACCGTGGGGCATCTAGTGTGATGTTAGGACCTGATGAACACCATTACACATAACCCTTGGGAGTAAGGGCTGCTTGAAAACAATATATTTGGCATTGTGACCCCTGCAAACACGCATGAACATATATTAACTCTTGAGCTAATATTTTGTTCACTTGTAACATAGAACACCGATTGTGAAGCGGAAAATCTCCCAGCAGACACGGTAATTTCATATACAAAGCTGAAACGTATAAATGTTTTTGGCATTTTACACTTGCTGACACAGATCGCATAAACAACCACAGAGACATAAATCAGTTTCCATGTGACAAACATGATATACAAACATTAAAAAAACTAAAAGATATCCACGTTCAGGGAAGGCAAGCTAGATACATGAACCAGTTCAGCTCTTTTCATACCCAACAGATGTGCCCTGATTTGGACACCTGAAATGTTGGGGGTCATGTTATTAACAATGCCTATGCATGATCAGGGCCTTCCTGGGGATGACTAGGTGCAGCCGCACATTACATTTGTAATATTGATGGTAGTGGCCGATCGGTTATGGAGCGCAGTCAGATAGCAGACCACCGATCCAATGCCTGGTGTGCCAGATGGCCGCCCGGGGCTTGTGTACAATCCTTATTTAAAGCACAAGTCCGATTTCCAGTCGGAGCTACTCAAAACCTGCTTGTGCGCCAAAATGTACTGCAGAGTAAAGTTGTGTGCGTTCAAGTATAATAATGTGAGGTATTAAGTCTGAAATGACACTGAACTTGCCGCTAAAATTTGGTGAGGAATATGAATTCCAGTCATTCCAGTGAGTGAAACTCTCATCCCGAGAAATTCAGTCTGACACATCTGAAATGTCCTTGCCACACCAAGGAGAATAACCCTCCATATTTGACATTGAGTCCGTGCTGCTTAAGGGCACACTTCAGCCATTATATGCACTTTAATGAACATGATAGTTGAGTTGCCCCTTAAAATTTAAGTTTTTTTGCCCCCCTTGCAAATTCATGTGAAGATTCTGTGGGGAATATATGCATTTGGCCATTTTGCCACCCTTCAGGTTTTTGCTGTGGTCAGACATATCTCCTGCCATGTGATTAAGATGGATTCTCCTTCATATTCCTCACCGCATGCGTGGTGGAGTTGGCTAACAAGACCCTGTCTGCATGCACCATAAGGTCTCCAATTGATGTTATAATATTTGGCACAACTAAAAAGTCACTAAAATTAAGATTTAATAATGGGCTTGAGTCTCAGGGTTTTGATTTAAATATCTGAATCCCAGAAGGAATGGGTAGAATCTCATGGTCACACTGTTTGAAGAAGACTCACTTCATCTTCTGTTCTGATTTAATGTTACCTCAGCATTATAATCGCTTAGGTCACCAGTGTGTTTGTATTGCTAATACATCATAGTTAAAATCCCTTCTTGAATACAGGTGATAGTTCAGAATAACTCCAGTTCCTGACAAGTAATAGTTGTCATACCGACTGTTATTAGAACCGTTTGATTACCACCATTAGTGACTCAATATAATGTTTTTGGTGGACTTTTAGTTATTACATAAAGAACTTCATGGTTAGCTCATTTATAAAGTTCCCCGGAATGGCTATTAAAGAGGAAACATTTGAAAGGGTCTTGGGGTCAGTTTATTTATTGCTTGTTATAGACGTTGCCCGAGAAACCAAAGCTTTATAGGCAACAAAATAAGTGGAGGTTTTTAAAGCTACTGGATCTGCAGAAAGCAAAAAAAAAAAAAGAAAAAGCACAACTCAATTGCAGCTCCATCGAGCGACACTGTTCCACCATGGTATTAGTTATACATATCAGCATCACAATGTTCAATTTGCTTCGGTGATTCTCTAAAAAATGTAATTTTATAACAACCGTAAATCAAGATTTTCTACAGTTCAACAATATTCTGCAATGTGCATTATGTTTGCTCGTTTATCAGGTTGAACCAAAATATATTACCCGTTCTGACCTTTAAATGTGTCTTCTCATCCTTGTAAAAAAAAAATACCAAAAAAAACCTTATCTTTGTGTTTTTCAGAATTCTGTGTTCTACAGCGGCAGGTCAGAACAGGAGGAAAACGGAATTAGGATTTCAAAGATAAGTGGTTAGCTAGTCTGCAGCTAGAACTAACAAATTACTCAAAGTAAAGCCATTTAGTTTTTGGGGTTATTTTGAATACAAAATGCATGGCTTTAGATTTAGGTATTTCCAGCCTGTAAATCAAGAAACGGAATAATCCCGTGCAATCAGGCATGTAGCGCTATTAATCAAGGAGAGTCTTCCATTTATATATATATACTTACTAAGTAACCACATATTGATTTGATTTAGCTTTAAGTCATTGCATATTTGTATGAAGAATAAAGAGGCATTTAATGCAGTTGTCTCAAGATTCCGCTGGGTTCTACGCTGAGTGCTTGTGCCTTTCCGAATCGCTGATGGTATAGGGCCCTCTAATGTGAAGCACCACTTAGCTTGCCATGCGCCATATATAAGCTGGTGACCAAATGATCCTTTTAACCAGGAATGTTTATGGAGGATGTATATTAATGGGATGTATTAAATTAAGTGCAGACGCAGCTAGGTTTTCCATAAGCATACCCAGAACATTCTAAAAAGAGCTCCACCTGAGGCTCATCAAATATTGATTCTTTAATGGCCTGTAGTGAAGATTCTATGTAGGGACTCGACAAATGTGTAAACCAAATGCCTCAAATAAAAACGTCCTCGTGGAAATATTGACTTGCCATTATGCACTTATTTGAGTCACCTGCCTTCAAGCAGGGACATCAACCATGACATACTGATAGTACAAGCACTAATTCGGAGGCTCAGGTGTCACCAGATCTGTGTAGAATTGTGTGGCCGTGAGATTCTTCATCCTGAGGTTGGAGGTTGAGAATTCCCAGGTTCTCCGTAAGGCATGTTAGGAATTTTTGGTAACTCCTCATCCACGCACAAAAATATTTAAGAGGCTACTTTTGTATCACATGACAAGTAATATGAATGGGGCAAAAATTGACCTAATTAAATAATTATTTCTGGGAAGGGTTTGGGCATTCAGTATAAATGATGTTTCCAATGCTGCATTGAGAGGAGAGATCTTTGTATCTGGAATAAAAATCCAAGGCTTCCTTCATGATGATTTTTTTTATGGTTTTCCTAATTAATGAGAAATCTGGCCCCTTTTCCTTGAACAATAGACTAGCCTTCCCCCTAGATTTAACCTTATGGGGTTTGTTGTACTCATATCCAGTATGAGCTGTCCCCATTATGAGTTACATTATAGCAACGCTTTACAGCCTTATAATAAAATGTGATTTAAGTATTAAGGGGCAGGTATAACATATTTGTTAACATTTCTTTACGATTTAAAAAAATAAGTAAAACAATATTACAGATTTTTTATATGTAAAATTGTGGTTTAACAAACCAAGCATTTTATTTAACGAGGCCAGTTCTTATTTTTTTTTTGTCTGAACAATTTCTAACAGCATTTGAAAACACTTTCATATTTACTAAATCAGCCCTGGCTGGACTTGAAATTCTGCCACATCTGAAGTTATGTGGATTTCAAGCGAGACGATTCATGGAGCATCTAGGAAATAAATTCCCATCGGTGGAACTCTCGTGCCTGTTAGGAAGCTCCAATTAGTGGTGAAAGTGCAGTCACTGCTGTCGGCTATGGGTATTTACAAGTTATTGTAGCTGGCAATACACAGTTTGTTCGTCTCCACTTTATAAACAACTCCAATGTCCGTTTGTTAAAATGGTACAACTTCTCCTAATTTATTAACTGAAGACACATCCCGGAGCTGCTAAAATATGCTTCACCCATCAAAACCACGTCGAATTTAAAGAATAGGGGTTGAGGCCAATGAGAGGAAATATAACACAACTTGGAGCCGAGTCACAAAATATGATTGAAAAAAATCACAGCAGCTGATGCTATTAAGAATTATAAATTGGCATGGGGATATATTGATTACAGAAAACTGCTTGAGGACACCGTGACATCCAAGTACAGATAATTAGGGGAAAAAGCCTGTTTTGTGGATTGCATTAAGTTTATTTTAGCTGAATAATCATGCGTTGGTTACAAAGCTTGCCTAAGGCTGCAGCACCTCTTTGTCTGAGTATGAATAGACAGACACAGAAGATGGAGCATCTAAATATATATAAATATATGTATATATAATATATATGTGTGTATATATATATATATATATTAAAAGGAGACACTTTGTATAATGTATACAAGGAGACATATTAAACCCTGAATATTTTCATTCATTTACTTTACAAGATACTAAAGACTCTCTTATATCACCCCTGTTTGTGTGGGTTGTAAGGGTTACACTCCGGGTTCTATTATCCTAGTGGGTTCATTCACTAAATGACAAGATGTAGGTAAGTTGCATTATAAAGGGTCAATTCCACCGAGCTTTTCCTGTAAGAAGGGACTTGTTGGGCATGCATAATTCATGAATGTCACTGTCTAGTTCATAAAGCTCTGGAACAGAAGCTGGACAGAGACAAAAATCCAAGCATTTATGTATAGATGGCACAGCTGTGTTTAATATATGTGTGTCTGTGTGTGCGTGCATACGTGTGTCTTTTCCTCTTAATATCACATGGGCAGCAAGACGTCAATGTACTGCCTGGTCATGGATCCTATCTCCAGCTCCATAATGGATAGATAGGGTCCTATTTGGGCATTGTGTACTTGGCATGGATTATAGTCCCAGGAATCTATGTATCCATCTACTGTATATAAGACCAATTCGTGGCACAGTTTTGTTAATATAATATCACACTTTGTAGATGCCATGTAGTGTGTTGAACAGTCATCTACAGGAAAAAAAGAATTGTGACTGCTGGGTATATTGCAGGGAGCAGGAGAACAATGAAATGAGGAATGAAACGTAACAAAAAAGATAAGGTTAACAAGGCGATCACAGGGAAGTAACAGACACAAGCGGAAGTAGGAGATAAAACACACTCGGATGGAGAGATGTAATCTAGGGTGAAAATCCTACAATGCTAGTAAAACATCCAATAGGATGTGGGGATAGGAAAACATGTTATATAAAAGGAAGCCATGACATACGCCTGAGCAATTAGACAGAATAGCATATCAGAATTTCGGTTCTAGGAGTTCATATTCTATGTTTTTCAAAAAGGAGCCCGTTTTGTGTTTTTTGTACTTTATTTATATATTGCTTTCATTTTTGTGGGCGTTTGGTATTTGTTTATTTATATGCTCCGCTCGACTTTCCTTGTTTTCAATAAATGATAGCACCGTCATCCTCTTACTACGGGAATTAAAAACCCATGTAGAAAAAAAAACATTTAGAGCATGGTCACCTGAGGGCTGTCCCGGGTAACAGCTCTCTCGGCGGAGATATAGAAACATTACCGCCAATAGCGCCCATCGCTCGTCTTGGGACAGCTCGGTGCAAATCATTTTAATGCTGGGTTCCCTCTCAGCTCTTCTGCTGTGTTAGATAAGTGTTATAACAGTATTTATCAGTACTAACACTCCTTAACTCCTTAAAGCCCCAGAGGGGGGTACACTACATGGCAAAACCTACAGCTTTTAAAAAAGCGCATCCATGTCTCTTGAAGGAAGTGGCCGTAGTTATTACAGTTATGGCATTTTAGATGGAGTTTTTAAAATAACATGTTAAACATTAATTAAAATATACATTAAATTCATTCCTCACTTAGAAGTCCTTTCCTTTTTGTTGTGCCCCTTTGACCAGTAAACTGAAACAGTAAAGAGACAGTAAAAGGAAATTCTGTTGCCGGATAAATATACGGTGCTAAATTTGGGGCGATCGCCAGATATATTCCTTTGTTGTCTATGGTGATGCCTTCTCGATCAAACCTTTTTCCATAAAAGCTCTATTTAATTCAGAAATAAAGCCAGTTTCAAACAATTATTTGCCTTTAAGGTTGTTTGTATTCCAGTAAGTAGTGAAGCTATTTGCTAAAATGATAATCAATATTTACCAAAGATGTCACAAGATGATTGCTGATTTCCAATGTGTTGCTGTGTTTTTTAAATGAAACAGAAAAGGCAATGCAAACGGAAGATTGAAAAGATGAAAAAATTCTAGCTTTTAATAAATATTGGCCAGAAGACAGCATTTGCCAAAAGATGACACATCTTGTCTGGAATAAGCAGAATCGTATTGCTCTCTATCCTACAGGGTTAAGAGAAAGTTTTACTGGTTGATAACTTTTATAACTACCAATTAACAAACCAATAAATCCATTTTATCTGCACTTGATTAATTAGCCTCATAGATTAATATTTGATAGGTAGCTATTTATGGTAGCCGCGATAAATATCAGCTTTTGATGAATATGGTAGGAAATCTGTCTGGGTTATAGGGAGATGGTGTCCCTACTCGCTGAACAGGAAGGGTATGAGGAGAGCAGAACTATCGAACAATACCCCAGCCAGCAATTATCACTGAAATATGTCCATATTTTCACTAATGTAGAACAGGGCCCATATTTGAACGACAGCAATACTTCAAATTCTGTTGTCAGCTTGTCCTTTGGTAAGTTACATTATCGTGTGAACTCTGCCTCATCTGTAAAGCTGAATTTAAATGTCACATTCTATCTCTTCCCCGTCTTCCGCCTTATGGGGTGATTATAAGGAATGAAATTCCGAGCTCGGAAGGCAGCTATACATGGTCACGTTCACAGCTCTGTACAAGGACACATTTGCAAGGTTTTTTGAGGAGCAACCTAACTGCTGTAAGTTCATCAAAACAATCATCTGTGTTTCCCAGTGACTGCTTGTTGTGTTCTGGGAAGCAGCCGTGTACAGGTGTATTGGCAAACCTGTTGAGGATCAGGATTGAACATCACTTTGAGCCACCTGTGCCATACCTGGGAACTCACCGAGTTTAGAGCTACTTTACTCTACCCTTTCTCTGCAGAAGGGAAGCTTTGTTTAGCCATTCTCACTCTCTGCCCAGTTTCCATCCTACTAAATGCTTTGGCCTCACCCCATGCATGGCTAACCACACCCACATGGCAGGTTAGCCCCACCCTGATGTGTGGTTAGCCCTACTCCAGAGGCGGAGAGCTTCAGGTAGCCTGCTCTGGGACGTTCCCAGGTATGGCCATTGGTATACCAACCTGCTGAACCAGGTGGTGCCGCTCATCATGGAAAGGGAAGGGGCCGTGCGGCTTTACAGAGTGTTTTACACAAAACACAACAAGGCACAGAGAGGCCATGAGTAGCTCAATATTGAGGGGGGCACTCAAATAAAAAATAATTTGGCATGAGTGATCTGTGAAATTAGACATTTGGTCAACCAGCCATGGTTATGAGTTAGCACCCATCCTATATCCTGTTTATACAAGGAGCCATAGAAGTACAGTAATCCTGGGTCCTAATGAGATGACAAACTAATGAACTTGGTTATAGAATATGCCGCCCAGAAGCAAGACTAGTTTCTGTAATCTACAGATTCCATAAAGCTTGTCTTCAAGCGATTTTGAGGGCTGAGACATAAAAGAAACATAGCCCTTTGCAGCCAAAATGGCCCAATTAGCTATATATTGCTTGGAGGTCTTAGTTTGCCGATGGAACACCCCTTACTGCTCGTCCCTGACGCAGATGCCCTTCTTTACAATGTCACATTGTTTCCTCTTATCATAAGTAAATGCATCTTTGCACTCTAATAACGAATAATAAGGGACATTTTAAATAAGAGAACTTTCTTTTGCTTTGACGACAATCACTTTCTAATTACAACTCTAATTAATTCTAATTGAAGGCAGCCATTGCTCAAGAAGGTAGCAGTAAAAAAAAAATGGTTTAATACACATTCAGCTGCAGCGGTATAGTCCTTTTGGGCTAATTGCTTATAAATGAGCGTGTCTTTAAATCCAGACTAAAACCAATGACAAACCAAGGATACGTGACCGTATGACCCGACACAGACACGCCGGTACAAAGACGCTCTATAAAAACATTTTACATCTTATGTCTTTATTCGTCGAAGTACAATCACAGATGGGGGAAGAATAAAAAGAGGTGACAACAGCTTGCTCCGCCACTTTAATATAATGAAAGCAGGTGTTTAGTGAAAATTGGCCATTGCACCAAATCAGAAGAGGTGGTCATCAGTCTGCGAACATCTTATGCATGCAGGTGCGAGTAACACTACAAGTACCCCATAAGGTACCCCATAAGGTGGGGGTGTATTCTCATTATCAATCCCTTGCAAATACTGACATAGCATATTTACGGCATACCTGGTTCTCTCATCAGTCTTTGAAGTGTTAAGCACTTATTTGCAGAATGCACGGTAGCCAAAACGTTTTGCTGGCTGGTTCTTTATTAGACAGAATGACTCAGAGGATGTGGGTAGACAAAGTAACATTAATAGCTTTTTACAAACTTAATTTAATAGAATAGGATACAACAGCGTGTGAAACAAACCTATTACAGTATTATTTATCCATCAGCATTTTTCTCTCCGGGGGGTCTGTGTAATAAGGCAAAAAATGGTTTTTTTTTATTTTTAAATGGTTGTAAAGAGATGCAGTTTCATCTTTGCGGGCTGCTAAACATGGTCTATGGTTATAAAATGATCTGCAATTGAGTACATTAGTTCATTAAAAATGAGCCGAACACAATAGAGTCTTCAGTTCATAATTATTTTTTTTTTACTTAACACAATACCCTGCATAAGAAAAACTGTGAACCTCCAAAAAAAAAAGAAAGAAAGAAAAAGATTTAGCTACGGAGTATCGTAACATGAACTCTAGCTGCGTTTTGTAGTAAATAGTGATTTTTTTTTTGCAAAATTAATGCCAGAGGCTCCTCCTGTATCATTAAGCTGTAATAAATAGCACGAAACTGCAGTAATAAAATACATTTATCATGCATTTAGAGCAGTCGGCTTTAACCCTTAAGTGCCTGTGGCAGGGGCTCATTTTCTCCCTGGGAGACCATTCCAATTCCGGGTTAAGGTATTCATTAATGTCTAGTTCATGGTAAATTATGCATCACGTAAATGCATCAAATACATTGTATTTTAAGTGTAGTGGGGGGCACAGTGATGTACAGTATAAAAGTATGCTATATATATATATATATTACAGCACGGATATTACACAGGGCTGACACCTAGACGGTAATTTATCCACACACTGTTTAATAATACCTTTAGAGGAAAAATAATATGGATGGTATTTTTATTATAAAATGTGTGAAACCTCTGTACACTCTCACTTGTACCATTTGACAACAAATGCATTTAAATTGAATACAAAACCCTTGAAAAGCATAAATCCAAAACGACACATGTAATCAATTTGTGATATGTCCAGTGCTTCTGGAATACACCATTTTTTGGCCAAATTTACATTGACCTCTGAAGTGTTCAAGAACAAAAATATATTTTTGGGCTATTTCTACTGTTAACAGAGACCCCCTGATTACCATCATCCAATGGATATGACTAATAACACATCGCAAGCAACACTCCAAGCTTTTCCCATTATCTTCACATTCAAGACAGATCATACATTTTTCTATTTTGCTACAGTATAAAAATCATTAGATTTATCCACCCAAGTTCATTTTTATTTTTATTGGATGGTGCAAAGTTGGAAAAATCCATCGACCTATAATGTTGTTAACGGTAGAGAAGCAGAGAGGGTAAATCCATATATCAGAGCTTAGCAATATCTATAATGTTTATAGCAGAGGAAAGCTTCTGGGAGGATAAGCCCATATGTCAGCATCGAATGTTGTGAAAAGCATTTATAATGCATAAAATACCAAAAACAAGCCTTCGCCTCGTGGATCAGCAGAGTGTATAGTGTTTGGGATGCAGTTGGGGAGAACTGTAGATAAATCTGTAGCTTACTGCTAAGTGATATGCCTAGAGTTTATAATGCAGAGAGCCTCGCCTGAGGATAAACCCACATTGTGTAGTTGGGACTGTGTGGTCAGGCAGGAGCCCTATAAAAGACTTAGATAGGAAAAGACAGTAGATGTGATACGGAAGCATGAAGTGGACATGTGTCAAGTCTTTTAGAGTGATGCAGGAAGAAAGTGCCCCATGGAGTAAAGCGTCCAGTTAGACGCGTCAAACTGATTAACTACAGTGTGGATGATCAGTCCGAGAGTGACAAGTCCCCCACCACCCTCCACAGGACCTACAGGGCACGTAAATATTCGGAGGAGCTTATTCCTCCACTTTATTAGTGGTTTCCACTTAAAATTTAATTTACTGTAAAAAAAATGAGTACTGCACAGTCTTCAGTGGAAATAGATGGTTTTCACTTGAGGTGTTTCAATATCGCAAAACGTTTTAAGGCATTTTATGTGTAGTGGTAATAAAAGGGAGAAGGTCCAGTAGGCTTCTCTCGTACACTGCAATTACTCATCTGCAATGCAAAATGTTTAAAGGCTTTCAAAGGATCTCTATAGTCACAGTCCTCTGACTAACTCGACACAGCTTGGCAAACCTGGAAGATCCAACATGCTGTTTGTTAGGAACATTAGAAGAATGTAAGTTGGAATCCTCAAGCTGCCTGATTCTCATTGTGTGTACATGGTGTTCTAATTTAGAATTCTCATTTATATCCAAAATAATGAATTCAGACCAGAATCATCTTTGTATTTCTCAGCTCGGTAACTCTTGGACTTTCACAACAATCCAGAAACATCCAATTTAGAATCTGACCTCAGTAGCGTGGTTAGCAAACATGTTTTCCTTGCGCTACATGCTATGTTGTAAAGTAGTCATAGTGAATAAATGTCCAGCAGCATAATTACTATAAATCTCTACAAAATGAAACAGAGTTTGTTTAGTTTGGCTGTTATAAGGTGACTGCTTTATTTAGATGGTAATAAAATGACTAATTATTTATGATAGTGTTCATGAACAGTTCATGATAATAAAGTTACTGACACAGATACATTGGGACCTTGAAATATTTTTAATGGATTAATTACAAAAGAGTTTCTCTAAAGAAGAATACACATAACTTGACATAACACTGTTTCTGCGCATGGAATAACACAACATCTTAAGCTTTATTTATGACTTGCCTCACTTATAGTCCTTACTGGTGACACTAGGTTACTATAAACCACAAAATTAAAAAATAAAGTCAGTGTTAATGCAGTTCCACTGTTAAACAATACTACGTTACCCATACTACCAGCAGACCATCCATTACTGTGAATTAAGTTGGTATGAGTGGAGATGGGACCATAACTTATTTTAGTGTCTCCTTACGTTCCATTTGTGGGTCTTCAAAAGGACTAGTGTGTATGGAAGACAAGTCATGCTTAGCCTACAGGTCAGCCTGGTTCTGGCTCGTACCCCATCATGGTTGGCTCAATGACCCATATAGATAACCTTCAGGTAGTAAGCCTCGCTCCTAAATGAGAAATCTAATTAACGTCAGAGATCAGGTAAGTGCCATGTGTGTAAGCTACGTGAATTACACAACAGCTGGTTCTTTTGTGTCTTCACAAAAACTAGCTCTAAAAGGGTGACAGTAGTGCAAATATACTGATGTGCATCAAGCTAGCAGACATTATCAACATGGCTGTAAAACGATATCCAAAAGAAAATCTGTAAGAGGCTACTGGTGCACAAATTATTATTTTGCATGTTCTATAACCTAGTGATTTTTTGAGTGAGCTAACCTTGAAATCTCTTTAAATTGGTCTCCATGACAAACGTACCCCCCCACACAGCACTTTATCTTCTGATAAGTATACAAGTATGTGTGAAAATCTGCCTCAGTCACCCTGTGATGATATATAAGTCCTGAATTTCCAAGTCAAACTCGAGCATCTGCTTGGTGTATTTCTTGGTAAAGCTCCAACTTCACTAAGATATTCTGTAGACCTATATAAACTAAAAGCCAAGCCAAAAACACATAACTTGAAGCACGCTCTAAGAAGTGGTATGGTAAACTTTGCTTCCTAGAGTACTTAACACTCCTACACCCATATTTATCCTAGACAGGACTTCCACAGCTGATGTTTTTCCGATGGCACATATTTTATCTCTCGCTACCACGTGTGAATCCCTATCCTGCAGTGTGTGGGACGTACAGACAAAATTAAAAACCTAATCCTAGAAAAAAAAATGTTATAAATGAATGAAGGTTTTCATCATGAAATTGATGAAAGAGAAAGCAGCAACCACATGGGTTTGCAGACAAATTGGCTTAAGATTGAGAAAACAAGTGGATTTTGTAGTTGATAAACTTGGAATTCTATGGAATATAAAAAGTTGCAAAGAATCATAGGAAACAAAAAAGCAAATTGTAAATAAAATGGCATTCAGAGGCAAAAAAAACAAGGGGAATTGAAAAAGAGATTTGTTTTCCTACAACACCTGACGGACAGCTGCGCTTGACAGCCTAACACTGATTGAGTTCCCCTAGGGAGCTCTTCCTATCACTGCAGAGCTGTTTGCTGGGAAGTTAAGCAAGTCTCTGATTTAATTAGAAGTCACACTGAAGGACGGGTACTTTAAAAAGCACTGTTTTACATATCCGTTTTATCGGAGCCTCTGGACTTCTACACCATCTCGACGTATGACGTCACAGTGAAGTCAAAAGTCACGTCTCCTTTAACAAAGATATTGTGTTTTCTCATGAATGCCAACAATATAGAAAAATGTACCAACTGGATGGATTCATAAGACGGTTGCAATTTTATTTACAAGACTCAGCGGGCCTTTCGTTTCTTCAACACAATTACTCCTATTCTTTAAAGATAATTGCCTTTTTGTGCTCCTTTTGCACTTTTTTGTTTCTTTATTTTTGAATCCAAAGTTGTAGTTGAATGCCAACTTTTTCGCAACTGTAATAGTGGTGAAGTGCAATTAGCACGTAAGTGGGAGCTGCAGAAGAATGGTGCTATTGTTGACTGCAGCATCTTAGCGACTCTGCCTTGTGGGGAGTCTTTAAAAATTCTAAAGCAGTAAAGAGGTCAATTGATACATAAAATAAATTCTGGCATTTTGAAAGCAAATATCTCCACTGAACACTAAGATGAAAAATCTTTGTATACAAAGGGGTATAATTCCTTTAAAAAAAAAGATATAATTTCTTTTTTTAATCAGGAACCATTTAAAGACATTTTTCTTTTTAAAAGTATTGCATTAAAGTCAGTGCTTTGTCATTGCGAATATAGCTACTGGAGTAGGAGCAAACAGGTAAATCTGCAGGAGCTCTAATTTCAGCTTGCCGACTATAAAATATCAAGGGTCAACTACAATGAGCTTCTTCTGCAAGAAGAGCTTGGTTGGCCCAGTATAATGTATAACTAAATTGCTCACTGAGAATCCTTGGAAGTCATCTCAAAGATTGAGGCTAGAGGAGAAACCTGCCAGGACTGGCACTGTGTACCACCAGAATGAATGCACATAGTGCTTGTGTAGCTGGTTGGCAAGGTGTGTGTTAAGAGATCATGTCCTCTATAGCTAATCCTCAAACTCACTAAATGGATATAGATCTAAAATGATCCTTATACCTGTATTCACATTCTTTGTAATTTACATTTCACACCTGAGCGTGAATGAAGTGGTAAAAAGAAATACCATTGTATGGAGTAAAGGAGGCTAACCTATCGATTGGAAGACATGGAGGAGCTTAGAGGTTGAAGAAGAGCTGCATATGCTGGACTGGTTAACAATTACACCAAGCATGTGGTTCACATTTATTATTTTCCATAAGCATATAGCTTAAAGTTTAGGGGTTTTGGTAAAGTGGCTTAATTTTAAGAATCACATGGGATGTTGGATCACCATATGTTGATGATCTAGTTTGGAAGCAGTGAGATTTGCGGCAGTGATTTCTCCATTTATCCTTACTTTCTATGTGGACATGTTTTTTCCCTAATGTAACGCAGCACCTTTACTATTTTCAATATTTATAGAGCATTCGCATAATTGGATTGTAAAGTATTTCTATTACAAAGAACTTTGACCTAATATTAAGAAGTTAATGACTTTATTTGGTTGCACCATTCAGTTCTCATATATTTCATGCAATATTTCCTCGGCAAAATCCCAATAAAAAGTGTTTGTGAAGGGAATTAGCTCCGTGTGATTAATAATGATGATAAGTAGAAAATATTCTGGGTGATTTTTAATATATCAAGGCCAAGCTCTACAATTTCCTTTTAAAGAAATATTGTAGCTATTTTTTCTAAGAGTAATTCTAGATCTGCATTAATTACTTCTGAGTATTCTCCAACTTTAGATAGATTTTCCGAATCTTTAAATATTATCCTATGATCCAGGTGCCCTATTGCATAAAATTTCAATTTATTTGACTCCCACCTATCCCCTCATCATTACTTGGACCTGGTCCCATAAAAAGAGGAAAAGGCAAGCTACATAAGGTGAATGTTCAAAGGTGCAGAAATGTACCCATAAAATGTAAAAATATTGACAATTCATATTATTAGTGGTTTAGGGTTCTTGAAACCTTTGGTTCCCATAGACCAAGATCATCATATTAAGGTAACGTGAAAAAAGAATGTAGAGATATGAGAAGAAAAAGGCTGAAGTCGGTTACAGTACAAATATATAATTACAATGTCTACTAGACATTTCCTTACATCACAACCCTCTCAGGGACCCTGCTAGGCAAGCAGATATAGCTTGATTGCCATGTTGTATGTGCACAAGGGACACTGTTGAGGAGAAACTTGCCAGATCTGACCCTTCATGCCAACCCTATCAACTTCTGGAGTTAAACTGTCTGTTCTCCTGCAACCTACCACTTTGGTGAATAAACTCAATAGTCGCATACTGAGCTGTCTTAGAATATTCACTATACAGTACATGGTGGAGTTTTCTTTAAAAAAAAAATAATTTGATTTTTAGGCAATGCCACTTCCCTTGTCATTGGAAAGGCGCATTCTAACCTGAAATCCCAGGAACACAGTGTTATAATATTATAACAATGTGCATCGATAAGGGTGGCACAACCCTAAGGTAGTTAGTATTCTGTTTTCAGTTGAGTAGAGTAGAGCCTCAAATGCCTGATCTGGGAAAAAGAGTGTTTCTAAAGCCCACAGAGATGGTTTAGAGGTTTATTTCCAGGTAGCCATTAGTAGCCATTATATTTTTCTCTTTATCTCTCCATTTTCTTACTATATCTCCTCTTTCTCAGTATCTCTATCTCTTTCCTTTTTTCCTCATCTCTTACCTTTCTTAATTCATGTGGTTGGAGCGCAGTGTCGGTTCCTACAGACCTCTGTTTCTCTGCTTCAGCGGGGTTCGCCCAGTCTCAGTACTGAGCGCTGACCAGCATGCTTTGCAAAGGAGCGGTGAAACAGAGATCTGTATCAACGGACCTCACACTCTCTTTATTTCGGGCTGGATAGAGGGAGAGCCATGATCTTCCCAAACGGCCCTGTTGAGAGCTGTGGTGGCGGCCACCAAATCGGGCCTCCCAGAAATGACTGGACCCAGGGCAGCTGCCCCTTTTTCCCACATTAAAGATGGCCATGGGTGAGAATTTAGAAAATGACTTTGAAACATTGAATCTGATTCCAACTTAGTGGTAAGAACTTCTGATTTTTGAACATATAATGTTTATTTGCTTGTTCCATCTCTTTTACCCATACGATAATCCCTAAAGTTGTTAAATTGTTTTAAATTTAGTCTATAAGCTGTTTACACTTTTAAAATTCATTCTTAGAATAAGCCCCACTGACTCATTACAAGTGTCTTTCTGAAAGAGGTTAATCAGAAATTCCTTAGAAAAAAATGTCTCTATTTCTATCCGCTTTCCCAATTTAGCTTGAGCTGACAAGCTAAGTCACACTGGAGCATAAGCAATATGCAGTAACCATGGTTACCCAAAAAGTAGTTAAGAAGACCTGCGTGGATCAGCAGAAATCCCAGAGAGACACACTGCTGGTTCTGCTGCTTTCCCGAAAGCTGGGAGAAGCATGTTGGAAAATGTAATTATTTCCCTGCAATTTCATTCTGTGTCACCTAGCGCTTATTTACAGAATTAACTGTTCTCACATCTGCATCTCCACATCTGTTTGTGACTGGTGCCAGAACAATTACGCTTCCTTTGCCCACCCCTCCCAATACACAAATAACATTTAGGTGAAACATTGGAATAATGAACAAGAGACGGTAACTTTGTTTCCGAGTGTTAACATCCAAATATTTTCTGAAGATCTAATCTCCGCTGTTTGGTTACATACTGTCAAGTTCAACTGGTTTTTATTATTTTATGAATTCCAGCAAGTAAATATTCAGAAATATCCAGCTGAATCCAGGTCAAGAGCGTTATAATGAGCCCGGCAATGTTCTGTTCTTCCGTTTGGCTGGTGTGTCAAAAAATCAGTAAGACGCTTGTATTCGTCATCGCAGCGCTCAGTTGCTGACCATTTTGGCTTTAATTGGAAACCAGGCCCATGCATCGCAAACTGAAGTGGCAGACGATGCCAGAGTAAATCTCTCCAACAGAGAGATATACAGATGCAGCACGAGGGATTACAAGCATCTTTAACAAAGCAGCCGCTATACGTTTGTGTTACATTCAAAAAATGTTATAACGCTGGGCAGGGAAATGCAATCAAAAAAGCATTTTTAACCACATTTTAAATTTTCTATTTTTAATGGGAAATATAAACCTTTCGAGGTGATATCTGCCTTCACACCAACAAAAACAAGTAAATGTAAGTGTTTCAGATGCAATATAGATCAAAAAGACTGAAATGCGCCTTTCGCCCTTTTTAGTGCCCATTTTTGTAAAATAATAGTATAAAGGGAAATATACTTTTCAACAGTTCATACACTATCGTTAACATTCCTTTTTATAAAAATAATTAGATTTACATAAAGTACAAACATATTCAATAAAAGGGGTTGTATTATATAAAGCCATAATTCTCCAGATATACACATCAAAAAAAATTGCCATTTTAGATGGAAGGATCATATTGACTTCTACGTCTACACACCTCACCCCCATGTGTATCTCTAGAAACCCTAAGCACACAACACCTAATAGATAGTCCTAAAATAAATCCCAGAGTTCATGCTTTCATACTGTTTTTTTTCCACTTGTGTCATTACAGAGTAAGGAAGTAGTCAGCATTTTAGACTGACCCCAGCCAGTCCAGATCCAAAAGTCTCAGATGCTCTAAGGACTTTCCCTACGGATAAAAAGGATCATCCAAACAGAATCAGACAATGACCCAAGACAACCTAAGGGGGATAGAGATCTGTGCTATTAGACCAAAGATATCCTATCCATGTGTTCCTAAAAACTAGACCTTAGGAAAATGAGATCCAGAGGATAAAAAGCTTCCAGGCACCTTTGGATCCTGCACACCAGGCAACCACCTTATTATTCCTCCACTAATTTTGGGCTATGCATCATTATGTTACGGTGCAAATCGCTCCTTTGATTTATTTATTTTTAAATTAACTTGGCTTCTGTGATGTAAATTCAATCAAATCTCCTTTTTTTTTAGCCGTGAATGTGCTTGATTCTCAATATTTCACACTATCTAGCCTGGTTACTCGACGTAGCAAATTTCATCAAATTAATTTGCAAAATTCAATTTGCCTAGTTCAACCTACCGAGACTGAGCGAAGAGATGTGGGTTTGCCACAATGAAATCAAATGTGTTTTATTTATTAGGCACTTGATGGATTTTCTACCTGGGTGCATAGTTGTCTATTTAAAGAGACAGTACATGTTGTTTGTCATGCTACCTGGGGATGTCTATTTAAAGAGACAGTACAGCCCCAGGAAGCATGTCAAGGAATATGTATCTTTAAAAAGTACTGTTTGACAAGGTTATTTAAAGCTGGAAGAGCCTGGATAAACCTTTATCCTATTAGTACACAGACATCCAATAACACATATGAAAAGACAATAAAAAAATTAAAGGACTGTACAGACATACAGAGCATTCTAAAAACATTACATGTATGGGCGACTCTTTAAAAGGATGCCCTGTGGTAGCCTAGAACTCACATTGAGTCTGGGAAATAGTAATTGCAAAAAAAAAAAAAGTGTGATTCGCTGTATGATCGTTTCAAAGTCACAGGGTCAAAAAAGCACGATTTTTCACACAGTTGCCAAATCTAATTTTCCTTTAAATTCACTTGACATTTGCACAGCTTGCAGTAGATTTAAACCAACTGCTAGATTCCAACAGAATCTAATGTGTATTCTCTTTGAACATTATCTGATTGTACAGGACTGCAGAATATCTTAGTGATTTATAAATAAATCATTAGGATGTGAGGAATGAAATTGTTATTTTTTTTACTTTGCTTTTTTACTCCCTCACCCTGTGGGGGCCGATGACAGAAGGATACTGGCCTCTAGAACTGTTCTGTGTTAAATATTTTAGGATGTTTCTTTCTTTCTTTCTTTTTTCCTAATTTACTTTCAATCATTCATATAGCTACCCCTGTGAGTAGGGTAACATGGATTTTAACACGCTGGATCCTTTATGTGCTCCTTTTGTATAGTAAAGGAGAGTCCAGCCCACCACAGTAAGAGGACCGTTAGGGTCCTGCATTAGGAAAAGCTACTCTTACTGCTGCTCAAACAGCAAATCCAGTCCTTAAGTGTATGGACGCCAGCTGGATACACGTGGCAACACACTGTGAGAGTGCACATCATTTAGGGGCTGCTGGCCTTAAAGTGCCGGGGCTGCTTTTCATCCCTAGTTTGACTCTGACATCATCTCACATTTCTAATATTTCTATACCTCTGACACAGAGGTATAGAAATATAGAGACCTATCCAATTGTTGACCAAAGCAGACTATATCACGGTACACTAATAAGGAGAATAGATCTAGTCTAAAAAGCCTAATTGGTCCAGAAGAATATATGGACGAATATATTAAGGTTCACAAATTTGGCCACTAAAAGTCTCATTAAGCCATGTGCACCAAGGATTATATATAAAAGGTATTATAATAGTCTCAGCGAGTGCAAGGAAGCATAACATGCATTCTTTTACATGTAGTTAATGCTTGTTTAAAACCTAACTTACATTAATAATACAGAACTGCCTTCCGGCAAAGCGACATGGCTGTGAGGAACGCATAGCACTGCAGCGTGAACAACGCCTAATGCCTGCTACATTTACCTATTTTGCACTAAAACATATGGAATAGTATTATCAACATAATCAACAGAAATAATCAGCTGTCCACTCGGGCCTCTATTATGTTAGGTTCTGTCTCATTAACCACAGCGCAAATTGGTTATCTGGAACACAAGGGGGATTAAGACTAGGAAGAAATGAATATCTTTAAAAGAACAGGGACGCCGTCGAGGCACATTCATGTGAACAACTCTCTATTCTAAATCTCCTTGTATGTCCTTGCCACGTGGAATGTACGCTATGATGTCATGCCAGCATCACTGATTATGTACAAATATACCTGCATTTCTCACCCATTTCTCCTCTTATTCCTAACCTTTTCAATACTATGTGGGGTTAGCCCTGCCCTTGTCATTGGCTAGACCTGCCCCAAACAAGGCTCATCATGCCTCTTGGCTAGCTTGCCCTGGGAAGTTAACAGATGTGTAAAGTAGTGAGCTATCTTGAAAGTCATCTTAGCAACTGAACTATGCATTATCCAGGGCCAACAAAGCCCTTCTTGTTAGAATTGACACTTTAAAACGAAGATGGTAGGAATTATAATTGCAACCCCCTGTCTTCACCCTGTATTATGTAGGGACAAATGGTAAGTTTATCCTGGAAGAAGGGCTGAGCTAGATATTGTGTAGTTCAGTTGATGAGATTACATTAAACAAAATCTGGATCAACTTTGCCCTTCTAGAAAGATGAGTTTAAGTTACTAGACCTGGTTCTTGGTTTTAAAATTGGGGATCTGGAATAGCAGCTTTGATGCAAATCCTTTATTGAATAAACCTATATATAAGGCACACTACTAAAATCAAATGACCTTCTTCCATATTTTTACTCCCTAAATATTAGTAAATATATATAACTTAACTTAATATAAGTTAAGCAGCTAGATCAACCAACCGTATGCAGAATTCCACTGAAATGCATGTATATTTTATTTAAAATTGCACTGTTTGTCATAGACATGCTATGCTTTATTTCATTATATAGACAAGGTGACATAGCTTCTTCCCTCCTATTACTCTCAGAATGGCTTCTGTGTCCTGGATTCTCCCATTCACTGCCTACTTGATATCTCTATTATATTCAAACCTTTGCACGTGTAACAGTGTTTGAATAATTTTTTACTGTAAATTACCATATAGACAATTAACTGATTGGAGATTAAAAAAACCTCCAAGGACCAAACTCGGTGAGACTTGATTGAAGTCTATGGGACTGTTAAGAGAATGGAATAAATTAGCTCTAATAATATTGTCCCTATAGCAACAAGCTATTAATGAGAAAATTAATTAGTGATAGCTTAACTACTAAAGTTCAGGAAGACTTTTAAATGGAGATACACAAACAGCTGTTCCGCAGTCTCCATGCTGGGAGTTGGGAACAAACCTAGAAACAAGGCACGGAAATAGCATTTTATGCCGAACAAATAATATATGCAGTATATCATGGATAAAAATGGAAATGTTATTTTTTAAATACATAAAATACATTGAAATATTAGTTTGTAACAGTACTCAAGTCTTTTGGAGACTCTTTAGACCAAGTCATTAAAATAATTCTGAAGATAATTTAGTAGGTAAGGTTCTAGACCTACAAGAGCTAAAGGGGCATGGGTCACCTGACTCTAATTTAATGTTTACATGTATAAAGTGTTAAAGTGAAGAATTTTTACATGGGTGGAAAGCTTTACTGATCGTCTCCTGTTTCTCATAAAAAAACCCTTCCCTTATTGTGCGTTGCATAAACTGCGGAGAAAGATGGACGCTTGTGCTAGAAACGGCTACAACGGTTCCTCATTTAAAAACAGTGGGAGGCAATTATAAAGATCACCTTGAAACCTAATTAAATGTTGTTTTTCCGCAGTGTTTATTGAGATCACTTTTCAAATAATTAATTCTATCACGTACCTAAAGTCCAATACTACATTTGTTAATATTTAGTTTATATTTGAAATTGTAACCACAAATTAAGGCTCTGCTCCCCTTAGTTTCGGTCTTATATCCTAATGGTTTTTTAACGTTTACAAAGGAGAAATGGACTCTAGTAATTGTTTGGAAACCAAAAGGATATTTTATCATAATGGATACAATTGATAATGGATACAATTGATGGGCCTTTTTGGCCAAACACACAAACCCCCTAAGAGAACTGGGGGTCTTTCTACCTCTGTATGTCAATTGTTTTACATATGTTTTATTTTTTTCTTATTTTATTTTCAATTGAGCAAAACTGAAAATCTCTGAATTTGGTAAAAAAAAAAGAAAGAAAATACATATTCTGGTAAAAGGTGGAGACTTAGTTATTGGTACATGTGAAAGAGAGGGCCCAGAAATCCACAATGGACTGAAACAAGGACCTACTCTCCAGTTAGCAACAAGTGTATAACCTGTATGATTATGAAGCCAATCTTCTATCATTATTTATTGCTAGAAGGGCAACTTATGGACAATGTTTTATGTGTAATTCATAAGCAAGCATTGAGCCCCTGTCAAAATGATCGGTCTGCTCTTATTAAAGAAGACTTTACCTACTAAAAATTCCCTTTAAACCAAGCATCTCTTTGTACTGCCAGGTAATTGGCAACACGCTCTAAATATTATTGCTTGAAGATCTCAAGGTGCAGGGATCTCGAGTTGTATTACATTATCTTTCATCTTGTGTTTTGCCCGGTTATGCCATGTAAGGCAATATGAACATGTCCCCCAACTGAGAAATGAGATCATTTATATTACTTTTTTCAACATTCTGGAACATCTCATGGATGAGTTAAAGGGCAGTGCTAAGCTGCTAGCTTTGCAGTCATTTGCCACGATTCAACATATGCTTGAATTTGCCACAATCCAACATATCATGTTTTTTGATCCTTTCCGTCCATTAGGTAAAATTGTATAAATGACAACATTATTATTACTTAAGAAACATACAACTAAAAAGAAATGTGTAATCTGAAAGAAGACAGAACCTGGCTTTGGATTTATCATATTAATAAATGTATCTAATATGCGGTATCCTAGACTAGAAATAGAAGTTGTTCACTATATAAGCTCGTTTGAGCATAGGCTTCCTCACCTGTTGTTTCTGTAAGTCTAATTGTTATATACTACTTGTTTACCCATTGTACAGCGCTACAGAATATTATGGTGCTATATAAAACAAAAATATAAACTTGAATGTGCCCTACGCTTTATTGTCTCCAGAAATTAAGACTTGTTTTATGTTACGACCTAAATAATTTTGAAATCTGTCAACACTCACAACGCTCACAGCATAATTAACCATATTATTTCCACTAGTGTACATCAAGAATAAAAAATGTGATGTTGTCATTATTTCAAATGCAATTATTTGGATCTGTTCACTAAGGTATCTAGTGTTAACTTGATTGGCTCTGTGTTCAAGTAGATGTAATGGGTAGTACCGTATTTATCTTAAGAGCTGCCCCAGGCCTAACCTAGGGCAGCGTCGCTCCCTCTGTGCCACGGCACTTATTGCTCAGAAGTAAATGATGGAGTTTGTGCTGACTCGGTATGGTCCTCCATAGTGTTGATGGGCTGGTTTTGGAGATCAGGGATCTATTTTTAAGGGTTCCGTTGAGCAGTAGCCATTGGCTTCACTATACGGCTTCCACCCCTGGACCTGCTGCCCTAAGCCTAGTTGGCCAAAGCCCAAATATCCTACTACTGGAGGTTTTTACAAAAATATACATAGAGCACTAAAGCCAATATCTAACATACTATAAAAGATTCAAAACAATCTCAAAAGTTTAATATAAAGAAGCGTAAGTAAAAGAGATTGATATATATATATTCAAAGACGTTGACATCATGCTCCATAAAGTACCTGAACAGAAAATGCCAAGGGGTCAATTAGTGTTTGTCATCTTTGACGATCTGTTAAAAATGGGATGGAAATATTCTGATGTTGTTCTGTATTTACTATTTTTTTCTGAAACTTCTTGCCATTAGAAGCAGTCGCTGCATATTTCAGTTACATTCCAAATTCAATTCCAAACCCGGCACTGAGCTGATTCTTTATGACACTGCTAATGAAGATTCAGACACTACAAAGCAGTTACAAACATGGCATTTTGCGAAAAATGCTTTTTGGCAAACAAAATGGCGCTATAGCTTTTAAAATTACTTTTTAAATGATACTAGTCTTAAGAAAAAAAACTTTTATGTTGCTTCCATTTCCAGCAACATAAAAAGGCGCAATTAATTCCTAATTTCCGAAACCATAGGGTAGTACCATAGACGTATATTATGCCATAGTGATAACGGCAATGCGGTCTCTATGGCGGCGTCTTCGTGGAACTAACTCTACCTGGCAGTAAGATCTCCAGTTCTTTATACTAAAGGAAATAGAACAGAAGGGGAGATAACTGCCGACAAACAATAACACAAACTAAAAAAATAGGTACTGTAAGGTGAAATATTATAATATAATAAATTATAATTTGAGGATGAAAACAAACAGGATTGCAACACTTGAGAGAATTCTCATATATTCTGCTACCAGTTGTGTGCATTAAAAATAATTTATTTGGTGCAAAAGCAGTAAAATCTGCCCATAAACTTGATTTTCCCATGAATGTATAAGCAGCCATGCGTGACCATTTGACATCTGTTTGCTTATGCAAGCTTATAATGAATGATAAGTATAATGGATGCAGTAATTGAAGTGAACTGACAAACAGGCGATAAGAGTCTTTGTGAAAAGAAAAAGGGGAGTTGTAATCTCAGAGCAATTATCTGCTTTAGTTTTTATTAGTTTTTAACAAGCTTGATAACCAAATGTGGTCACTCCGGCCACTTATGATTGTTTTCACATCTAAGAGGCAAGCAGGTTTATGATATATTTTAGGAATTAATAGATAAATCTACTGGAAGCGCCAGGAGGTACAAGAATATCACACTTAATTTTTTTTAGAGCAACTTAATAGTTTAATCATGTGCTCCAGCTCAAGGAGGGCATTTATTCCCATAGACTAGTAAATTCTCTATTTATTCCTAAAAAATAACCATGGGAGGGCAGGATGGGAGGTATACTTTAAAGAAGCAGTTATATGATTTATTGACTACAATGTTACCTCCATCCACCCACCAATGATCTATTCATTTTTACCATTGTTCTAACTATTTAAGTCTAGACTTAGTTTAGAGCGGGAATACCCAGCAATATTCTAGATACCTTGAAGCCTCGGTGCAGTTTAGTTTTGCAACAGACGACTGTATCAGTTGAGAGAGCCTATTAAGTCAGTGATAAAATACAGTTGATTATTTTTTTTTAAAAAAAATTTAAGAGCGGAAAAGCTTTTGGAACATATTGGCCACCGCTTGGACAATTCTGCTCCACCTGTGATGAAAAGCATGTGAATTTATTCTGCAACCTGGTAAAGAAAAGCAATGAAAGCATAAAAATGTTATTTATTTTTATCTAGACAGATTTTGTACGAGGTAGCAGCACGGATGGGATGTTTCCTCACTCCCACAAGCATTCAACCTTATGTACCAGAAAAATATCAAATGTTTGATTTAGTTTTTCATTTTGTAGAAGGTTAAACTATATCTCAGTACTGAGGGTATATAAACCTCCAGGAACTAGGAAACAAAGTGAGAATATGGTTATAATCTAAGTTATATTACATCTGATAACCAGAAAGCTCATCATGTCATGGCCAACATCTCAGAATGATGGGCTGCCCAATGGGTTTAAGGGAAAATGCATGGTCAAGAATGGTCAGTGACCGGATAATGTCCAGCTCCTGGCACTCTTTATCTCCTTCAACACACCACAACCCAGGATCAATACGTGTTTCTTCTTCTTGGCTGTGCTCCACTAATCAATAACCGCTGCATCAAAATATTCCACAAAATAATACAAAGATGGAACACCGATCTATACGTGATGTAGCTGTATTCACCACAGCATGATTCTAGTGACATTTCTGCCCAAAAAGTGATGTTGGGGTGATTACAGACAGGTTGTTGTGGCCTCTTTGCATTATTTCCCGGCACCCCCTAAATAAGACACACAATAGAGTAATTAAAGTTACACAACATATGTATATCTTTCATTTAAGCTAAATGTGACATTACACGTTTGTGTCTCTTTACTTATACCACTAGATATTCTACCTATGAACCATCCCTACATTGACTACAGTATAAACATTTTACGCTAATCTAATTTTACAGCATTTTTTAATGTTCTCCACATTTAAAACAACTATACTGACCAATATAGAATGGACCATTAGAATCCACAGCAAGAGTTGGTGAGTGGATTACATCTGTAAGAATTCCCTTAGGGAGCGAACGGGAATGAGCACATATCCCAAGGGAGAGCCTTGACGCAACCACAAAGGATGAGACGAGTAGATGCGGAGGTGTTGGGAATGGAAATCCTAGCATAATATATTTATTCCACTGGGATGGAGTACATCTGTCGTTTTCTTGCCTGTTTAAATGTCATCAACTCCATCAATATACAGTATAAATTCAAAACCAAAATTATAATTCATATACTTCCCCTTGCAACAGCAACTCTCAGGATTATGTTGGCTAGAAATGTATTCAATGAACCCTCCAGTTTTGCAGAGCTAAATTTGTTTGGATAAAGCAAAAGCAACAAAAGACAGAATCCAGGCTCCTTCATTCCCCTATCATATATATATATACCACAAGGCCAGGCAAGAGGCAAAACAAGACAAAGATCCAAAGACCAGAGTAGACCATAGTAGACCATAGTAGACCAGAGGAAATAGACAGACTAAGTGGGCTGAATAATTCTTATCAGCCATCAAATTCTATGTTTCTAAGTGAACTACAATAAGCTGTGCAAGGGAATGTCCAGTAATAATAATTGATAACCCACTCAGTCTAACTAAAAAGAATAAATGTATAGAAAAAGTCATTGGTTCGGCTATATAGCCTCATTAATTCAAAAGAACTCTGAATTCAATGCGGCCAACACTGCTATAACTTGGTAAGCAGTGCTACGTCAGACTACATCTCCTACAGGTAGTTATCGACTGCTTATTAGAGCTCTATTATTGGTAGCGGCATTACTCATAATAAAGACAGAGCTGCAGTGTTTACATTTTCTCCTTTTTCCATGCTACGATCGCTGCTGCTTTAGGGATAAATTGGCAAACCATCAGGTTTAATGCTTCCAAGCCCTGCGTTTTAATTACATCTCAGATGCAAAGTGTGTCACCCACAAAGCCCCATAGGAATTCTCTGCTCTGCAAAAAAATACATCTAGCACCGAGAAAGAGAGCGGTGGGTAGGTAGAGATAGCGATGTGACAACAGAGATGCAGGTAAGAAGGTGCAGGCAACAATGCGTGGCAAGAGAACCCCAGCATTTGTATCCGTCTGATGGCTGCTGGTTGTTATAACAATGCTACGTCAGGAGACCTGCAAGCAGGTTCACCGACTTTTACTCGAGGGAGCAAAAAACATGTGTGATGACGTCTACTGCTAGACAGTATCTGCCTTGGACTGACACGAGGTTGGCCGTCAGCCAGCGAAATAATGTTTTTCCATTTAACATCTTCTACTAGAAGCTCGATCAGACAATCTCTTCATTAACCGACAACTCGTTCTTTCACTGAACATCATGCCGCCAATTAATACCTGCTTATCAACACCAATTAATACTTGTATATCAACACCAATTAATACGTGTTTATCACAAAGAAAAACCGAGGAGAGAAAAAAAGAGCGAAATAAGCATCTTTGATTCTAGAACAGTCGAAGGTTGGTTAGGAACAGGACAGTTTCAACAATAAAGCCTGCAGACATGTGGTGAAAATTATAATAACGAATTATGGCAAAGAACGGTTAAAATTAAGATAATGATACATCACAAGGTGTAATGCATTGAATCGACTCTACACAAACATTATTTTAGTTAACATATTATTTTATACGTACCATAGCCATAAGAGTATCAAAAAAAGCTACTTTAGACAAAAAAAAGTTCTACCGTAATTAGTGGGTGAGACGTCCCCTATGTGTTTGGGCCGTTGAAACGAGTTAGCAAGAGAGTTTGTAAGTTCGCCTCTAAAAAGAGGGATGCTGATAGTGATGGGAGTTGCAAACAGAGAACAGATACAGGCAGTTTAATCCTAGTCAACCAATTGCTGAATGGGAAAACTTGCATAAAGAATTGGCAGATCCAGCGCTTGGGTGTATTACCAGACACAGGGATTTTTCTAACGCAGATTTATGTTTTTTGGGAGTTTTGTGCTGGCAAATATATAAGATATGAGCTTTTACTATGGTTTCAATTAGTTTCGCATCAGCTTAATGCAAAGGGCAGCGCAGAACATAGCATGTCGCTGCCAGAAATGACAAATCATAAAAATTACTTATTTGGTGAAATTATCCGGAATTCAGTGGATCCAGTATATTCTTTCACATATTCTTTTCTCACATTATATATATATATCGTTCTCTTGTCAGTTTATGTGCCTTCAACTCCATCAATATACTTTAAACAGAAATAGATAGATAGATTTAAAAATAAATTCAAAACCAAAATTATAATACATATATCCCCCCCTTATGTTGAACTGAGTGGATGAAGCACAGGAGACATTCTGCCGAGTATGAGTTATACTCTCACATACATTATGCAGCATTTTTTACCTTTACCCCCCCCCCAAATATCTACTAATAAAACTTTGGATGGTTGTTCCACTAACAAAAAATGAAGACATTGTATGTTCTGTTGTAGCTCTGAATCTGCAGCTTCTCTCTAAGGTAAGACACTCCAGTGGCAGACTGGCTCCTGGACTTCGTGTATGTTGCACGGACTTCATTAAAAAATACCAGGGTCACTTAGCCCCATTCTTGCCCGAGTATTGGCTTGGTGTATGCCAGTCCAATGGGCATCTATTAGACAACCAAGCAGTCCCGCTCCATAACAAACACTAAAACGTATAGCGGTTTGCTCAATACAGATGATACGGTGAATTATATCATGTGCATAATATTTGCAGGTGACTAAGGGTGCTGCGCAGTTCATGATGTAAACTGGCCTTATTTGTGCGGTCATTGTGGCTGTTTCTGGTAATCTAGTTATGTTACACATCATGGTTTGTATCCGTTAGTCTTTAATAAAACAGAGGCTCCAGGCCTACAATTCCCATTATCCTCAACCATCTAAAACCACGTCAAAATCTACTTCCCATTATAAGACTAAACATCACTCAACTCTCAGACTAAAAAACTATTTTTTTTTTAACTGAGAGAATAAATTACTATTTCTTTTATCCAGAGAAGCCCTTTGCTAGGTGGCTATTTTATAGCTAAATGGGAGGGAAAGAGATCTGGAATCCTTGATCATATACTAGTATGTAAATATCCACGATCATTTATTCCAAGAGAGGAGAATTTAGTATTATTCACGTCATGTGCTTCAGAGATCAGTAAAGCAAAGCGTTACGTGTAAAGAGTATGCATCACCATCCATTCCTGGAAATGCTAAGCAGCATCTGCAGTCTACTGGTGGTTCCCCACCTTCTATATGGACCCGCATCATATCTGCACCCCAGAGCCTCACCCAGAGTCTCCCTATATTTATACCCTTTCGGGATGTACTTATCAGGTGTACCTGTACCTAAACAGGTGCAACTCTGGTGCTAAATGCTAAATTTGGAGCAATCGCCTTTCAAATGTCCAAGAAAGACTCCAGTTACAGTATATCTTGATGAACACGGCCTTTAGTCACTATCCCTCTAGTGTTACAATAAATGAATTCTGTGAGGTATTATAAGCAAGTTTAATATTAGGAACTCCCAAATGCGTCACGTCAATTCTCAAATGTTATTCATAAATGAAAAGTATTAGATTTTAATGTTTTGTAATGATTACCAATTCTTAACAAATTGCACTTCAACTTTTATGTATATGATGATTTTCACAATGATTTTCATACATACAATGAGCTTTTTTTCTTCCAAATAATGCCTTCTAGATTTGTTTCATTACAACTATAACATATCACCAGATCAGAAAAATCTGAATCATTTTAAATATTTTTATACCATGGCAACAAAAATCACCCCTGCCTCAATGTCTTCTTCTCCTGCTTCTTAACAAGTTGAATGGGATAACGTGAATGAGGTAATAGATGGGGCTGGAGCTTACCCCAAATACACTGGAAAAGGGCAGTATAGAAGGCAGACACTAGGCATGATTGTGAATCCTATTGATCCTCCTCTGCAAAAAAAGGCCTCAGCTGGCATAATACATACTTAATGTGGGCAATTGCCTTGAATGCCATCTCTCTAATTTAACTATGCAATATACAGGGCCAGATGAGTCCTTCTTGGAGAAGAAACTCTTGCGGGTGGTCCTTCCTAATGCACAGAGATGACATTTTCGGCTCTCCTCTTTGTGTGGTGAATATACCCTCTTGTAGGCATCAATGGAACACCCAGTTAAATGAAATAAATGTCTCATTATAACTAGCAACAGATGTATCTCCTTCAAAGTCAATTTCTCGTGTAAAATAGTTCACCTGGAACTTAAAAGAATATTAGGCAACAAATCTCGGCAAAGAACAGTAATGAGCCCATGCAGAAAGCTTGCCTTTTGGCAATTAGAGGCCTGGCACTAAAATGCTTATATTATAGAGGGAATAGGATGAATGCCCCAAGCACATTTTCCTTAAACCTCACTTATTTATGAGTCTGGTCTATTGTAATATTCTCCCCTTCAGTAAACAGGATGGATTATTCATGTCAAATACAGATAGTTCCAAATCCCAATGTAATCACCTGGATTATAGTGGCCAGATGGGATAATATTCCTTGAGCTAACAAGTAGAAAATGTTCCACACTTCAAGCTATAATAAGCATTGTCTTAGAGTAAAAGGCATAGATCCCGCGCAAACAGGCAGTCTTACTGTGGATGCACCATTACTATAATGAAAAGCAGCGTGTATGTGGTATAATCAGGCTACCATCAGGGGTGGTGCAACCAGTACCCGTGTATTACATAGGTAGCCTCCCTGATTGCTCCCAGGGACCCTCATTGACCCTGTGAGCCTGACACCCGGGACTGGGCCTTTGAAGGCTTTCCAGGAATTGGCCTGATGGCCCCTGTCTGGGAATTGGGGCTTAGTAGCCTCAGTACAAACTTTAGGGTCTGGTGGCCCCATTGCAAGCATGGAGTGAGCAGTACGAGGAGCATGGGGCAGGGCAGTTGGAGAAGCACGGGGTGGCGGGGAGCCCTGTTCTAAGGTTTGCGCCGAGATTTCTGCTCTGATGTATGATGGCTGCTCTGTGACTGCAAATGTTTGCTGAGTTTGTAACGTAAAGATGAGTGGCATATTTTGTATTTTTGATATTACACCATTTCAAAGGCATGCGTCACCTTCAGAGCTTTTTAGCAAAACTGTTTTCAGGTAAACTGTATGATGAATTCAATTGTTTTTAAGAAATTATTTAAAAGCAAGAGAGTTTAAGCTAAGACGGTATCGGCAACAAAACATGCATTTTAATAAGTTTCTCTAACTTATCTTCACACATCTTTGTGGCTTGGCCCCTGCTTACTCGTTATTTGGACCTGTAGCTATAATAACCACAATCAGCCTTAACAACTAGCGCAAATCAGTTTGAACATCTCCTAAAAACACAACCTGTTGGCTGCCAGCAGAGCACTTTAAACCCCCGAGTTCCAGGAGAGAAGATCAGCAGAGCATTAAGTGTCTCCTAATTCCAATTCACCGCTGACTCTCAATTAGCACAAGCATGCGCTGGCCAGGTATAACGTATACAGCAGCAAAGGGACGGCGGAGTGGAAGCTTGAAGTCTTCAATGATGTTATTTAGGAGGAAGCGCGGACCTTACTATGGCGCTGTTGTGACAATGTTGGTGGTCAGTGGCACCATTGTTGTGTTCTTTCGCAGGCAGAAGTCAACAGTTCCACCCCCATCGTCTCCACACTGACACACTACTTCCCCAACTATAAATTGTTTTCTGTACATCTCCCAGATTCTTTGGTGGAATATACTTGCACTTGGACTCCTGCAGACTATTACATCATACTTATACATCATAGATCAAAGCCAGGCAATACAAGATCACCTATGGAATATATGAAAATTGGCAACATGTTTATTAAACCAGTATATAATCCGTGGAACAGAGCAAGAATTAAGCACATACTGGGTACGCATTGCATTTTTGCTTTGTTTTGTGTACTTATTGGTCGTTGTTATTTACTTTCATGCTCTTTCTGTATATTGTTAGGTATTTAATCCATGCCTAGCTACCATCAACACAGCTGCCGTTAACTTCTAACACTACCGTACAAGGGTTTAGCTTAGTTTATTGGGAGTAGGGAGGCAGGAGTATTAGCAGTTAACTTTTGCATCTTATAGTTTACGGTCGGAAGCATAGAGAAGAAAATTGGCTGATCAAACCCTTCTATAGTGTTGCCACGATTTTACGTCAGGCTCATAACTCTTTGAAATATTACAGAAAGTATTTCTGCCACAAGATCTGCAGCAGATGACCCCACACCCCTACAGGTTAATAGGAAAGCATGGGAGTGGAAGGGAGATGCGAGCATGTAATGGAAATATTAGTACACATTAGATAGATAAGTACCTTGTTAAAAAGCACTCAGGACCTAATGTGCATGCATAAATGTCATTATAGGTAATGATAACTGAAAATGTAAAGCGACCTCTGAAAGTGACATATACATTTATATCATAATTCAATAAGAGTTAACAGAATGAAATTTAACCATTTCCAGGCCAGAAGGTCATTGCAATGCCTCACATCAGGATTATGTAAATATGGGCATCAACAACCATTAACTCATTAAGCACAAGCAGGGCATGCAGTCATTTATTTCAATTTAAGTCAATGATCAGAAACCCCTTATGGCAAAAACAAGGAATGAGGCAAATTCTCATAAAACAGTATTGTTGTATACATGTAGACTCCAACTTACTTTCACTCTTTGCATGCCAGGTTAATCTGTTCTAGAATCCGATCTATGCACTAAGCAGGTATTTAAATAAATGTTTTTTTGAAAAAGGTTAGTTTCTAGCTAGTACAGTACAGGAGGGTCCCATTTAGCCCGGCAATAAATTGTGCCCATTTAATTGTGGCTATTAAAGAGTTAACATTGTGTTTAAATGTTGCAGTGGTGCGCGCAGGCTTACCCAGCTAACACTTGGCTGGTCCACTTAAAAAAATCGAGATGAAAGAAAAGATGAAAGATACAGTGGAAAAGCTCCTAATCTGATAGCTATTGATAAGCGCTGACTCCTACGCGGTAGTGCCAGTAACAGGATAGATAACTGTAGCACATGAATAGAAATGCTCCTTCCTAGAATTCTCAACCATACATGGTATTTAATGGATGTTAACAAAAAAAATGCTTCCTACCCAGGTAATCAAGGTAAAAAAAACCTGAAAATTAAACTACTTATTGAGTGTTCTAGCCACAAATAAAAATAGTGGCTATAACAGGTAACCATAGAAAATGTCACCTCTTAGTAGAGATCAAAATATGTACCAGTCTGTTATTGCTTGTAAAGCCTATGGAATCTGCCGGCGCCATATAAATAAATGTAATATATAATGTGTGATAATAAACAATATTGAACGTTGAGCATTCAAAATGTTCAGCATTGGTATAAGTAAGATGTAGGCCAGGGGAGCTGGTGAGGTACATCCAGCTAACCTGTAGCCCATCAAATGCTATAAAGATGCAGATTGTTATTATTGTGATGTATTAATTTATATTGCATCAGCACTGTACAATGGGTAAACAGTACATACGAGGTAGTGCATCACAAAGCAACTTGGACTCAAGCAACCTTACAGTCTTGAGAGTAAATAAGGGATCATAATATCGATGTTGTCCTAATCAATGTATGATTGTGCTTAGGGGTAATTAGCATGATTTACATATTTGGCAATAATGTCACCTAGCGTTCTGAGTTGTTCTAATATGAGTTGTGTTGTAATGTAGAATGAAAGATAATCTCTCCTGTTTCTGTGTTATGTATTAAAGTCACCTTACTGTGTAGATAACCTTTGCTAAATGAAAGCTATGAAAATACCATCTCCTACTTATCTCCATTCATCTGTGAATGATCCATAGACCGGGCTGATTAAGCAATATTATTGCATGAGCTTTTTTGTTGCAGACGAAGGGATGAGCCTTTCAGGGATAACAATCTTATACGCAGACATTCCACAAAACGTATTATCAATATTTTAAAGAATTACAATGGAAAAACTTGAAAGCTGAGAAAAATTCCCTTTTTCCTATGATAGTTCCACATATTATAGGGGTGGAAAGAATCATGGTGCTATCCATGGTACTTAACAGAAACATTGTTACATTAAAGGAAAATCCATGGGAAAAGATGTCAGACAAATACAGTATAACTTTTTTTTTTTATAAATGTTTTTTATTATTTCATTTTGGCGTGTTGAACTTTTTATCTTCAGTTTATTCCGTTAATAGAAAATTATATATTCCATGCTATTTTGCAGTGTTTTAAAATTAGTTTATTATTGTATTATTAATGTTATTGTAGTATTATAAAAAGATTCTAGAGCTTCTCCTTTAAATCGTCGTTTTCTGAGCTCTTTTATTTGTTATTAAACATTTTTTTCATGTTTAAATTTTTCTCCCGACACATCTGAAAATGTAGGTGGCAAATGCGGAATTGCCGTATTCTACGTCTGTCTGACACAGATATGTTAAAATGTGCGAGATCTATACAGCACTGCTTACCCCTCTGGCGTTCAAAGACTTTTTCTTTGAATACATTTATGCAAATATCACCAAATTCATCAAAGGATTTAGCACTGGCTGGGTTTAACCAATGCCCTATGGAAATACTCCTTTCTTATTCCTCCATAATATAGCTGTGGGATACTAGCCTATACAGATATTATAATACCGTATATATAATGTGTAATATAGCTGCTCCAGAAGAGATATAAATGGCTGCCCACTTAAAGGAATAGTAAAGCTTGATAAGAAGTAGCTCCGTGTCTCATGACTCCACCATCCAGCAAAAAGAAAAATCACCTTGAGGCTACGGCTATTTCACACAGTTATTTAAGACTAACTGCTCTTTTAATTGTTAATTGACTAAAGTGTTTGGTTACTTCAAAATTAAGACAAGCAGATTGTAATATTGATTGCATGAATAGAATCTCAATATGTTTGCACCTCACAGGCAGCCTTAAATTCTGCAACGGAGACTGCGTTCCAGCACAGTCTGAAGTTTTACCCAAATGCCAGAAATGGGGGGCTTGGTCTTATACACGTAATCTGTCTGGTCCTACAGCAGACTTTGACCTCATCTCATCTTCAGGTATTTGGTACCTTGTCTTTCCAACCCCCCCTATGCTTCAGTAGATATCCAGTGCCACGTTAGACGCATACACCATGCCACGATCAGACTCTACTACCTGATGCCTTACACAGTTCTTGTTTAAGCACTACAGGAATACAGCCATTGCTATATTGATCCCAGTATAATTAGTGCATCTTAATACTCCGGGACACCTATGAGAGGGTCAACATTCATAGAACGAGAAGTAAAGGGACCAGATGTCAGGATCTCATTGATGAATCAGGTTGACGCTAACTCATTAGGATAAGGCTAAACAAAAGACTTCTGAGGTCTTCTTAGCTTATGCTATGCTACACCTTATTCCACGATTAGCCTATCGAACAACATCACTAAGTGCAGTATTACAGACACGCATTCCCATTTCTTATAACCTTGGCCTATCATCTACAGCGCATTAACATTTCTGTTGCCTTAAAACATTTCAGTATAATCAATCAGTTTAATGTAAGGTAGTGAATTATTTCTCACACCTTGGTTAGATCAGTACATCACTGTTGTCATCTTGAATATCTGAAAATAAATATCTTCAAATACACTCCTCTGCCGGACTACATTATAGACTTTTTAATTAAGCATCAATCCTCTCTTCACTATATTCCCCGTCATTTAGTAGAGACGCACGCCGATAACCTTCCAGTCTGTAACTATATACATATAGAGACATAACGTTCTAGGCATATCTCCCATAAAGATACCCGTATTCACCTTTGCGGACTTTGAGAAGTGGAGATCAACAGCGGTAGCTACCCAGAACTCACTGGAATCTTATGATGTCATAATAGGGCACCATGAGAAATGTGTTATTCACTAAGAAAACGAACATACATTCAAAGATATCAGTAAGGAAGAGGACCGCTCACATTTCAATAAATCATACAAAAAAAGTAAATGAGAGCTTCTTCTTTATTAACCTGTTACCCATGAGATGTATATAGCATGTACTCATACATACAGTACATCACATGTGTAATTGACAGGAGAGTCTGCAAGAGAGTTTGTAAGATATTGGGAATACCATATCTTACCAGTATAGGTTCATGGTGAACTGTAAGTTTGCAGGTTAATTGAATACGTTTTGCTATCAGATGTCCCCATTTATTATAAAATGGAGAATTTACTTTATATAAGGTGTTGAGTTAGCCTAAATAATGTATGATAAAAATAACGTATGATAATAAATATTCAAGGACATATAATATGTAAACTATGCATTATAGGGGACACCGACACCCTACTTTTAGTAGGCAATCTCTGGGGTTGATTACATTGCACAGGTAACAGTGTGAGTTAAAATGTTTCATCAAATCGCAACACTGAAAGCTCACATTTTAGTGGCAAACCCCTATATAATAAGTATATTTATAAATATGTGTCCTCTAATCACGTATGTCCCTGGGTGATGAGTCCTGTGCTGATTTATATCATGATGTTTGGCAATTTGGCCTTTGAAGAAAGCAAAAATCACACTAAAATGGTAAAGCGGACCCCAGCACAGATCCTGGCATGATGCTAATTAGGGCTTTCAACTCTAGTTTATCTAAAATATTTTTACACTTAGCCAGAATGTATCGTTACACTTGCACACGATGTATTTAGGTTTCTCAAGCACATTCTGATGTGTTCCTCTCCCACCAGCGCACCAGATGACATGGATTGACAAATTCCATCTGTGTGCCAATGGCACGTTAATGTACATTAAACAGAAAACCTTTCTGCACCGGGGTAATTGAGCACAGCAGACAGGCCTCCCATTTTAAAAGTATGGACCTAGACTGTAGAAAGAATCGTAAGAATGCGGAGATCCACTTCGATGATGAATGGAGAGCACTGGGATATTTACCAACAGATTGTCGGGAGGACATCTATCTCTCTGTAATGACTTAACTCGATACGCAAATAATCCGGTGATTGAGGTTTTAAAATGAAACTTGACCCTTCAAGCAGGGAACCATTATACCTCATTGAAAAACCTGTTATCTGCTTGACTATTTTATTGAAGACATTTAAACGTCTACTTTATTTAAACGGCTACTGACATACCTCTCTTCTTGCCCCTGAGAAATTCAAGTTGGTTACGAAACGTATCTGCCAGTGTCCCTCTCTCTGTTTTATGTTCTTGTGGACTTTGCTTTCCGCATCCCTCTAGATGTTCTCTATAAATCTGTTTTCACTTTATAACAGTTGTAAAAAATACTGGGAAGTGACATTTGTAAGAAAGTGTTATTAGGAGATGTTTATACCATCAGGGAACCTATTAAAGATGCAGTTCCACCTATCCTGCAGAACACACCTTTGTAACAAAGAGGAGCATTCCTAGTACTGTTGAATATCCAAAGTTTTGTTTCCTTCACCGTTGCTGCCAGGAAAACTTAATTGTCATGTGACACAAAAGCTGGCACTGATAGGTTGTTGCTATGGAAATCAAATACGCTTCTTTATGCCTATATTAAACCTTACAGAGGAAAAAATATAATCATAGATCTGCTAATGTTTAATTAATTAGCATTCTGAAGAATATTTTCTTTAGTTACTACCGAGTGGTAATATTTATGGAAAGGGAAGTAGTCAATATGTCCTATAATTTTATGACATTCGTGTTGCTTAGTAACAATAATAATAATAATAATAATACTTTTTTAAATTAAAGTCTAACTGTATTAAGTCTGCATGCAGTAAGGGAACGGGTAGCCTTTCATTACTCACACTGTAGTAATACTTAGCTTATGAAGAATTTAATTTTATTTAGGTTGTATCTGCTGGCATATTATATTTCTTCCAGTGCTTCATCTTCCAAAATATGCAAATATAATTTGTAGCACAAGCTCTTGAAGAAAATGTCATCTAGGCAGGTGTAAAAGAAAATATACTAGACAGCGAGGTGTACTTACAAAAAAAAAGTCATAATAAAATTTTAGAAACATAAAAACAATTATTTTTTGTTGCAGTCATACCATTTATCTTAAATCAGCTACGTATTCTGGCCAAGGTCTAGTAGGCCTTAGCCTAGCGTGGCAGGTCCAAGGGGAGTCCTTCTGTTGAAAAACAGTCTGGCAGATCATATATCTCGGCATTGAGGCCCCCCGCTGAGCGCTGGTCAATGGGACACTTATAAGGGAGGCCACTGATCTCTCCAACCGTCCCGTTTACAGTATGGAAGAGTCTGCACAGCCTCCTGAGGATGCAGCAAAAGGCTCTACGCGGATACAACGTCATATCCTTACTCCACAAAGAGGACAGCAGCCAAGAAGAGAGTGGCTGTGGATGCTGCCCTGGCCAGGCTTGCTAAGTATTGCAACATGCCTTTTGGCCCACCTAGGGGTAGCTTATGCCAAAAAGCATCAAAACTGTCTCAAATACACATCAAGTATCGATATATTTGGTTTTATATATATTTTTTTTATTATTACTGAAGAGCAGTAAGATGTGGGACGTTTTTTTCAGAAGGTGAAACTAGTTCCAACTTGATGGGCCCCACAAGCTTCATTTGTTTTAATTTTTCATCATTTGGAACCCTTAATAGTTCGTCAGAAGTCACTGCAACACTGAGCTGGACATTCTAACGTGATCATGGAGTGTGTTCTACTGCAGAGCCATCAAGACGCAAGCAGTGAGGGCAAGTAAAGCGGTGATCTGCGTAGCCACGTTTCACCAATCTGTAGTAATTTAGCAACTCACAATATGGCAAATGTTGTACATAAAACTATATGTACCAGAGGAATTTGGAATTGTGGGACAAACGGTAAGACTTCAAGACCGTAAACAGAGGAAACATTTAACTGGTGATCACCCCAGATATGGGACCATGGCAGAGGACTGCTCCATTTCTACCATAATTACCAATACAGAAAAGGGTTAATTGTGACACATGAGATAATGTTATGGTACACCTAGGACTATCAGCTGTCTGTCACCAGAACAGGTCTCAGCTTTTAAAAAGTCATTAACATGGTTACTATATATATATTTTTTCATGAAATACAGGGGTCATTTGCGCCGTCTCAAAACCTGACCCAAGTCCTGAAAGTTTCCAAAAAAAAGCAAAACTAGAAAATCTGCTGCCAGATGCCTCTGATACGGAGTCGATAACTCAAATTTTATTACCTGCTGTTTACGCTGATCTGAAGGAGCATCAGGATTCAGCGCGCTATCCCTTAATGCATGAGAAATTAGAACGCAGCTTTACTGTTCTTTTATCTTATTTGTCAGGTCACAGCGTACTATGAGACTTGCGAGGATTTTTATTAAAAGTGCCATGTTTTTTAACTTGAGAAAAGTGCTTGTATTAAATCTAAAGAATGCAGTTTCCAGGATAATTTCATGTTATCTTATCCTGTGATAGTTTGTGACAAAAGTAAAAATGGAAAGGGTACAATTTGAAAGGGATAGGAAAATGCCCCATTGTTTAAAATCCAGACAAAGCGCATTTGGTTTTTTAACCCTTCCAGGTAGACTGGGAAGTACAACTCATGGTACACTCAACTGGCATTCAAGAGGTTAATTTAACGTCAACTTTTAGGGCCTAGTAAAAGCTCTTCCATTTATTTCTCAAAGATTTCTAGCGGCGATGTGCCCTTTTAAAAATACTAGCTTTTAAAAAGAATTTATTACAGAATATTTGGGGTTGGACAGGTTGTACTATGGAAGTCGCACTCACCCAGCACAAAGTATGGGAGTTCTGTGTTCTCCAGGTCATCGGCTACAGCAATCTCTCCCGGGAAGTCGTTTCGGACGGAGAAAAGCAGCTTTGGCTCGTTGGCGGAGGGGCTGTGCATGATGCTGAGGTCGTTCTCCCGGAGGAAGGGGAGAGCAGACACCGTGATGCTCTTCATCTTGCACTCAGCCTCTCTGGAGGAGTCTTCTTGCCCGGCACTTCTTGGTAGCAGGAGGCAACCGGTCAGCAGCACCCACAAAGCACCGGTAGAAGCCATCTTTAGTCTTCCAAGAGTTCCTCCTCTGCCTGCGTGCTTCCCTGCTGCAGGCACACAGAGTCTGTCGGTGCTCTATAAACACACACTGGATCTATATGTGCCTCTACCTCACAGGATCTATATGTGCCCCTACGGCACCTGTCTGTGATCCCTGCCACATCCGCTTTATACCCTTATGCACACAAACCATGCAAGTGCAACAAAACCCGTGTATTTTCACCCCACTCTGTATTGCAGATAAACCCATGCAATTCTTATACCCCATGCTTCTCCATGTCAGCGAAAAATCACCATTTACTATCAAAAACACACACAATAAAACTGCAGTCCCACAAACACTATTTTTATGCCACGAATGCAATCCCCATCATGTCATTCATGCTTGTATTGAATACACATGCTCACCGTGCCCCCCCCCAGCACACCAATACACCTAAACCCTTTACCGCAGACACATACATAGAGATGCACATCTCCCTCTTACCTGGTCGGACCTCCGTGTTACCCCTCGCTGCAGAAATCCCACGGTAACACACGTATGACCACACAGAGCTCTATCCCCTCACTGCACATGCAGGCAAAGCATCATCCCACCCTACACACACAGACCCACGGTAACGCGTTAGAAACCACGTCTGCCTATCATCTCTGCCCATCAGTCTTCCTCTTTCGCTTTCTTCCACTCCTCTCTGACTAGCACTTCCCCCTCTCCCTTCCTACCCTGCTTCTTGTCTTTCCCTTGCAAAAGGGAGCAGAAAGAAAGCCCCCTTCTTCTTCCCCGGGCACAGCTAAAGAAGCAAGGGACGCAGCACGGAGCCGCCGAGACCCCGAGCCCAGCTCCGATTCCTTTTGTCTGTAGGCAGTAGGAATTGGAGGTAGATGAAAGGAGGATGAGAAAGAAAAAAGAGATGGAAGGAGGGGATATACAAAGAGGGAGGGATGGGGGGGAGCGTGCTTCGACTGAGTCCGTGTATACATGCAGCATAATCCTGTCTCTTACAAGGGCTGCTGAATGTTAAGTGCAGGGCAAGGTATTGGAAGAGTTGTGGCTGTGAGCATCGTCAGGGATACCCCGGGTACCATTTTCCTCAGTGACTCGCTCTTATCATATCGCTCTCCTTCAGCATCTGTCACCTGCCAACTTGGATTTCAACCACAAAGTCCCATAAGGTCTATTACATTAACTGGCTCTTATGGTTATTAACAGACTGGTTTAAGAATTTGTACATTGAGTTAATGTAGATCAGCGTCACTATCAGATGCATTAGAGAGTCCTATATTCATATGCTTCATACGCTTTTACCGTGGACTTTCAAATTATTAAATAAACTAAAATGAAGAATATTACTTGTTCTTATCATCTCTTCGCCTAAGGTTATTTGCAGGTAGTAGAGTATACGTTGCCCAGTAGTTAATTCATAAATTAATGGTTTGTATACACAGTACGATCAAAAAATGGCTTCTTTAAGTATATCTTTACAAATAAACCTCCACTGCATTTGTTTTGATCGCTGTTGTTACCTAAGCTTGTGTTGAGCCAGACCACAATACTGCATGGAATTCATTCAGCTCCTTGCAAGGTGATGATGATGATGATGATGCATGTGGTTTTTCTCATCCGTTCATTGTTACAAATGTCAGGTCATCTATTCCTTGTACAAAGATTCTGCCCGTTCTTTTCATGAGATACTCATTTCGAGTTCTTTCTCCCATCGTTGTAATGCTAGGAAAAAGGATATTTTGTTCCAAGGGTCTAATCAAGTCGTGGCATTTGGAAACCACCGGGAACATTTTACAGCGGAAAAGCCAGTCAAGGTAAAAATTCTTCGTTCAGGTAAAACAGTTTATACCCCAAATGTAGTTTAAAAAAGATATTTTTAATATGTAAGAATTATCATCTTGTCAACTTTGTCCCTGACACCAGGGGCTTTATTATCTAAATAAATAAATAAATATATGTATATATTTATATATATACACACACACACAGTATATTATATATATATATATATATATATATATATATATAAACAATCTCAAAACAAGAAGATTCTGAATAGTAAACATACTAATGACAGTAAAAATGACATTGACAGGGTCCCAAAATGAAATGAACGTCACGCGAGTGAAAAGAATGCTGTCGTATGAAACGAATGTCTTTTCTTCTGCCACTAACACCCTCTGATGCTTATAGTGTAAACGTAAATCAATTTTAAGTTTTATCCGTTTAATTCCAACATCTACAGATTCACAAATCAAATTTGGCCAATTACAGACGAGAGGACAGAACGCCGTTCTTTAGTCCAACTACATTCCGATCTACTAAACAGATTAGTTTAGGAAATAAGCCCCTAACTTAAAAAAAATACACTAGTAATTATATGAGAAGGATAAATGAGCAGACATTTTTCACCTTGTGGTACCCAATGGGGTGGTTCAGATTGGATAAGAAGGTTCTTAAAAACGGCGTTAATTAACACAGATAACACAGGTGGGCCTGCCAGGGGTATATGGTCTTTGTTCACTAAGAACATGTGGCCGGTAAGGGAATGTGGCCGGTAAATGAATGTTGACGGTAAGGGAATGTTGCCGGTAAGGGAATGTTGCCGGTAAAGGAATGTTGCCGGTAAGGGAATGTTGCCGGTTAGGGTGCAGAGCCACTGATGGACCTCTGACTGGGCTGGCAGGTAAAGAAGAATTTTTATAAAGCCTGTCTGTGGGCTGGAGCCTCAGTTTTCCTTACTTCCCCTCAAGTTTTGCACTTTTTTATTTTGCGCAATGCGCTGATCATTTTGTATATTTTTTATATAGTTTTTTTTGTGAGAGGTTATCGTTTTGGTGGTAAATGTCTTTCGGTTCCCAGTATGAAGGACACCTTTACTTTTGAGATTATGGCCATTTTTGGGAAAGCTCTCAGTTTGCCCCGGAATTCTCCGATATAAGATCTGATTGCTGGGCTTTTGGGACAGATTTTTTAATTCACTAGTAAGGGGCAGTTGCTTCTGGTATTTCCCACTACCCACCCCACTTATCATGTGATAGACTTAATCATACCCCCATGCACCGCATTATCTACCCTCACAGGTGGAATATAGCAGAACACACAAAATAGTTTGAAGACAACAATGAGGGAAATGTCCCCTGCACAAGAGAACCAACAACCCCAGATGTGCATTTCAGCCTCCTCAGTAGCGTGCCGCTCATATCCTTCTAGGCACAAGTGATCAAGGATGTCCCTGTCTGGGCTCTTTCCACTTGGGGTGAAACCCGAGAGATCCCAAGGGGTGAAACAACACACAAAAAGGTTTGCGATCAACTCAAGGGAAAATGGACAGCAGCATGATACGCTCTATGGTGCCATTATAGAGGAAAAGATCTTCATTGGCATCAGTTGAGTTGTCTTCAAACTTTCTTTTATGTCATATTGCCCTTCAGGTGAATCTCTTGGGTCCTTCTGAAGTATATATGAAAGGGACAGTATCTGTACCGAGTTGATGAGACCTAGGGGCTGAAAGCTATGCCTAGGGTTGCTGGTTCACTCATACAGAGTTGCTCTGTATGTTATTTGGACTGCCATTGTGGAGAGGATTCAATTTATATGCTGATGTAGATATTTTTACTCTGTACTGTGCTAAACTTGAGATGAATCTAAGCAGGGATGCCCCAAAGGCTAGGCTGTCAAGTAGCTGGTTTTGGTTGAGTTGTTCTCAAACTTTTATTTATCTGAAAAAAGTCAGTCTTCCTTGGAAGGTCTGTATTATCTAGCAGTCTCGATGTTGCTGGGGTCACATGTTGTACATTAACATTTATTGCCATTTTCAGCTATTTTTTGTTTCCCATCTCAGTGGCAAGCAGCATTATCCTACCAGGGGATCGGGAGAGCAGGCTGTCTCTTTAATTAAACATGGTTAATAAGTAACACATCCTACAGGGCAGCCACAATTTTAAAGCAGCGTTGCAAAATAGTTTTTCTATAAATGTCTCTACATTATAGGTGACATCTGGTTACCTATGTATTACTAAGTCAAGGGGTTTCGCTGATTGACAAAGATATTTTCCCAAAGTGCAAGCCGTCTCGGGGGGGGGGGCTCATGCAACCTTATTACTATGATGGGTATATACCGCCGCAGGGCAACTCTTACTGAGCTGCCAAAAAGAAAATAAAGATTAAGAAAGAAGCTCCAGGGAGATCCTCAAGTTGTGCATCAGTTTTAATAAGGCAATTTTATCTGCGAAATAATTTCCTTTTTAAAGATATGAGCGCCAGAGGGTGTACACTGCATTAAACTGCATGCTCCACTAATACGCAAACAGATAAAATGATATTATATAATACAGAGATTATGTGTATGTAATAATGGATGACAAATACGGACATTTTCAGTCCAGTAAGAGAAAAAAATACATATTCAGCAGATGTCCTCTGCTGGATATTACGGTCAGGCCCAGACTGCCCAATGCAGTCGGATAGAGTCACAGCTGGGCTTCTCACTTGGCAGACCGAGCACCTGCCTAGGGCGCCATTTTTTTTAAAGCAAAGTGAAAGGGTTAGGACTCCAATGTAGCCCCAAAAGTCTTCTATTTTATGTGCAGGGGATCTTTGTGCCTAGGAGTACTAGGAATATGCGGCCCTGGTTAAAGTGCCACATTTTGGAGACACAGGGGCTGCTGGGCCACGATAGTCATGCCAAGAATAGCTGCAGAACACAGACGTTACCCTAGCCCAGCTGGGTCCATCCAATCCCTATATCCATCAGTAACAGAAGTTCAGTCTAAAATCCCTATATGCTATACCTAGCATGAACATCACTAGAAGGGAGTTTTTACCCTCCGTTAAGGTGTTCAAAATATAAAAAATTGAGTTTTAGTTTCCTTTACTGGTGGCATAATTTGGGGGATTAGCTAGCCTGAAATTCCAGACTTGTTTCACAAGGACTATTTTTGAAAGTGGTACTGATGGCTGTTTATTGAACTGAAACTCTTCTAGTTAGTTACAACAAAATATAAATTATTTCAGAGCAAAATGCAATAAAGGCAATCAAAAAAAGAGTTATATACAAAGAGCAAATTAAATGAACCATATGATATTTTACACTTTCCTACTTTGAGAAATGTTAGTTACTGTGAGTTAAGCGCATCTTTCTATTATCACATAAGACAGAAAATAACTATTGACTGAAAGTAAAAAGTCCATTTGACCAAATCAGGTTGGCACTATTTGAAGGCATTTAAGTGCATGCTGATGGATATTAATGTGGTCACTATTGGTTGAAGAATGGATAGACCAAATATTAGGGCTGCGTAGCTTTTCCATGCTACATCTGGAAGAAAAGAAGGTAGAACGTGTTATGAAATAAGATACACGAATGTGAAAATATACAGAGTGCAGAAGCAATTAGGAACAAGGTGTCAAAGACAATTGGTCCCATTCTGGCGTACACCATACAGGTAAAGTGGTGCCGGCTGCCTGGGGGCCCATCGTGAAACATAAGAATTTATATGTGTGTCGGTCTCTTATCTGAGTGAAAACATGATAATATACTCAATTCTATTGCAACATATTCTTTCACCAAAGAATATATCTCACCTAATATAAGGCTTTGCACAGTAAAGAGCACCTTTCAAATGTATGTTATTAGGGTGGGTGCATGAGTTGTGTGCATGAATGAACACATACCCACACAGCATGTTTCAATAGGGAAGAAAACCAACATGTTTGGCAACACAATGCTTGGAGAAACAAAAAGCATTTTCTACTTTTTTTTCCCCAATATCCGTGAAATTCTGCATCACACAGGTATATCTAAAATAAAAAAAATATGAGTGTGATGTTTGAAGGGCAATATATAGAATCCTGGCGGTAAAATGTGTTAGGGAAATGCGGTTTGCTGTAATTATTAAAGTTTAACACGATTATTGTTTATTTATGAAGTGCTAACATATTCCCCAGATTCTTAATGCTATTATGAAAATTACATACAAATTGTCATACAGATATAACATATGGCGGGGAGGTGCCTATTGTGAGTTTGTGAGGAAAATTGCAAAATGTCTCTGTTTAAGACAGATTTGGGTAGCTAAGTGAGTAATGCAGTATGCCATTGCATTGTTTTCAAATAGGAGAATTCATTAACTTATTTAATAGCTTTTTAAAGCTAAATTAATGGCAAAGTGGCCAAATACCTTCAAAGTAAAATACACTGTTTAATATAACTGATTGATAATGCCCTAGAGGCAATTTTACTAGCATTTTACCGTAATTAGCCCTTTAGGCGTAAAAAAAACCCTTCAGTCGTAAGATCCCAACGTACATTGTTGCAAATGTCAGGTAATCTAAATAATACAGAACCTGCGGTCGGCGACGCTGTTGCAAAATCAAGGGAACAGCAGGTCTCTTCATACAGACCTCCATATCCTGCTCCACTGTGATGCTTGTCGCGTTCTGATGCTGAGCACCGGGACATGATGTCATATCCTGACACTCAGCACTGAAGCCATGCCTTCCACCCTTGTTCAGAAGAAGACAAAGAAGAGGCGAAAGGAGAAGAGCAAACAGGGTGTCCGTAGTTTGTATTTTCATGAAAAACATGGAGGCTTTCACCAGCAATGAAAGGACTATCCAGCTCTGGAGCCCTTGCGTCCCAGGCCTAGGGAGATCCCAACCACATCTCTGTGAAACAAGGATGTTGAGGGTTGTTAGTGTTGCTGGTTCTCCCACACAGGTGAAATTTGCTGCAAATGTTCCATGAAGTCACATTGCCTCGGTGGGTAGAATCAATTAAAGAGTTGGGTCACTGTAGACCTACTGGCACATCACTGGCTGCTCATAGTATAATCAACTTCAAACAAATATTACAACTAAAACATGTGTCTAGCATAACCTGCACATTCCTGGTACTATACTGAATTCATATTTCAAAGCTTAAAAAAAAATAACACCATACAGTTACAAAGAAGAAAAAAAATCACCCATCTGATACAAAATTCAAGCCATCTGGTATCACAGACCTTAAACACACAATCCGCTTTACTTGTAGAGTTTAAGAAGAGCTTCTCTTAGGCTGTTTACATACTCGTCATGCGTTCCTTAAACTTTTCAGGTTTCTGTTGCTACAAGTGTTTTCCCAAATCCAGCAAATATCCGCTATTACGGGCTGAACTCGCGGATGGCTTCTTTTTTAGAGTATGCATGGTACAGTACGGCTTCCTATTATTGTTGGAATTTATTGCAGTTAATTAAACCGCTTACATTAACATTACACCCATGCATTCATTTATTTTTTTCTGTACCCTTTCTGTAATTGCACTGGTCTATATTTTATAGAGACATTCATTTTAATCTAATTAGTTTGTAAATTTTAGCCAAGTGTTTGCTAAAGACAATAAAGAGTATAGGTAAATCACGGAATCGTTATTTAAGGCGCAGTGTATATCTAATGTGGCTTTTAAAATGTAAAAAAAAAAGTTTCTTACTTTGCTCTATTGTCATTTTTATGGAGAAATCTTTCAAACTGCTGCGTCTGGAGGTGGGTTAGGTTCTAAATCACTTGCCACACATAGTTTCATTACCAAACAGGAGAGTCATCCTTATCATGGCAAAGCAGTTGTATGAATTAAGGTATCTTCTTGGGACAGCTCCTCTTGCTCCGATGACTTACTAACAACACCACTTGCTGTAGGAAGCTCACTCCAAAAGAGTGTTATAGCCCATGGTAAACAAAAAAAACCAAGGCACCAGTGACCCTCAAATAAAAAAACAGTCCACTTGTGCTTATAATGGAGTATTTAGACCCATATTTCTCAAGTGCAGCTACCATGACTATATCTGGGAACTCTCGGGGTTCGCCCCTTAGTCTCGGGCTGAAGGGGCCGATTTTCAGGGTCATCTGACTCCTGATTCTTCACTCCTGTGATCAAATACTGTATAAGACTCTCAATTGGTGATTGTGCTATCAGCATGTTATGGTTGATATCTCTGCTTTAATGCAGGTGGCTCAATGAAGCTTATCTTTCAATAATGACAAGTCAAGGTTTCCATGCGGACCAGTATTAGAGCTATTTGGTGTCTCACTACACAGAATATTCCCTATAGGCTATTAAAGTGTTAATACTTCAGCCTCAGGGTCAGCTCAATATGGCTATGACTACATAGATGTGGCTGTATTACTCCAGTCATTGTATGTACTTTACTGCATATGATAGCTGGGTAGCTCCTTTACATTTTCTTTAAGCAACCAATCAGTAGCAAAAAAACACTGGACCAATGAGGAGGCACTCCGTTGCAGCTCTGGAGCTGCAGCTTTTCTTAAAGGTAAAGTAATTCATTTATTTATTTTTGCAGGTTTAATAAATGCAAAGCGCTTGAATATGCATTCTCTGGAGTTTCCCTTTAAGGTGGAAGATTCAAGTAGCAGAATATCATATTATTATTATTATTATTATTGCTTTATATAGAGCCATCATATTCCATAGCGCTGTACAATGGGTAGCAAGGACAAGTAGTATATAAAATATTTTGACTTACAGAAACAACAGGTGTCTGTTTTAAGCCTTTTACACCCCAAAAAATGGTGACTGTACGGCTCTAGTGTACACCTACTTCTATACAATGATATAAATATATGCTTAATCGCTGGGAAACGGTCCAATTTTTTCTTTTTGACTACAGTGTCAATGTTTCAGTTGCCACAAGTATCAGCAAATAGATGGAATAACTGACATTTTGGTTTCATTTCTTCAGCTGTGATTCAGAACTAGAACCAGAACTGTCTTCTGCCATAAAGTATATTTGCTTAACTGTCCATTTAAACTCTACGGTGTCTACTGCTGCAACCAGCCATGACAGATGAAATGCCGAATAAAATGAAATGAAAATATGTCCTGATACAATGTGAAGCAGAGATCTGCCAAATATATTCTAGATTCATCATAACTTATTCCTAAAGTGTGTGACTATAATTAGCCCTGTAATGTGAAACACCAGGATTCTATACATTACCATTGACAGGATAATACGGACAGCTTGTCTAGCGAGACAGGTGGCTAACAAACACCTATTAATTTAAGCAGAATATTAAAAGCTCAGACTGCATAACTTCAAAACCATTGTTTCTGCTCCATTGAACAAAAAATACCAATTGTTAAAAGCCTACAACTCAATGCCGCAACAGACCAAGCTGGATGAACAAAATACTCTTAAAGTTGCTGCTAATCTGCTGAATTTAACCGGTTTGAAGCTAACTGCAGCTTTAGAAACGTCATACCTAGTAAGGCTGAATTTCTATACTTTCCCATAAATAATTCTTTAATGATGTAAAAGTGCTGCCGGGAACACTTAATTGTTATGTGATGCAAAATCAAGCACTGATAGCCACAGAAACTGAAAATGCTTCAAGATTCTGCGTTGCCTTTTATGTGATTAAACCATCACAAGAAATAATACAATATCAAGTATTATTGGTGCTGACTGGTGCCGGGTAAAACATATTAATATGCATATTCAAACACATATTCTGCAGCCTCATCTATAGAAGACAAAAAGGACGGAGTTAATACAAATAGGTCTCAGGTACCAGAGTTGCGGGACATACAGGCAAATAATTAATGAACATTGCAGCGCTGCAGCACTACTGACTCTGTATAACAGAATTAAGAACCCTTAAGACCTGATCGCCAAAAGATGTTGAAGGTGGATTCATAACATTGATTCTTTTAAGGAGAGGCAAAATAGAGCAATTGGGAGTCTTCTTTGGCAACCACCACTGTTCCCCCGTTTGCCGTACAAAATGAGGATCCAAAGCATTAGGAACTAAGAGGTCAAGAGAGGCAGAATTCACTTAAAGGTAACAAACTAAGGAATAATCAACTCAAAAGTGAGCGAACCTGTGATCTGAATGCAAAATCTGTCAAACTGAGGGTTTACTCAATTAGCTCAGGCCGCCATGAATATTAAATATAACATACCATGCCACTGTACCATGTAAGTATACTGTAAATTTGTAATACATCGTTGTTCATGTTCTTCAAGTAGGACATGGACCTCCAAGGCCTTCTGAAGCCCATAGTTTCTCATGCATTTCATTACATCAATGTAATGTGTCCGGCAGTTTACGTATTCCAATGACATGTGGCCCAACATTGTAATATATTATGGGTCATCAGGCAGTGACTGTGTTGCCCTGGGACTTCTTCAGTTCTTAAGACATTTTCAAGGGTTATTGAACGTTTTAATAACAGCTTTTACCATTGTAATAAAAAGTAGAACACAAAGCCGGAACCTTATTCCTTAGTGTGCTAGAATCTTATTTCCATCAACTACTGGAAGCCTGAAACACAATATATAAACACGTGAAGGTTTTGCCATGGGAGGTTTTAGCCAGTCTGTTTAGGATCTGAACTTTTAAACGTCTAAAAGCCTATATTTCTTTAGCAGATGATACCCAGATGACAGCTGGGCGAATGTAAGATTTCCTCCTTCAGGAGTAAATGATGAAGAATGAGAATCCGATTTAATAAATGCAAGGGAGTCTGGGACAAGCTCCATCAGGAACAGCTAAAGCTTTATAGCTTGCCTTATGGGGTCTTAAAGACATTTTACACATTTCTGTAGAAAAATCAATGGATGCATCTGCCCCCAAGTGATAAAGAAAGACCCAGAACACAAAGCAAATTTCCTTTCCAAGCCGGACCAAGAATCATGATGTGATTTAATTTAAAAAGCCCAAGGTGTGATGTTTTAACCGTGTTGGTAAAGATGCATGTTCCGTCGTAAGTCCACAAAGGAACACTGGTCCCCCCAATCTCTTGCCTGTGGCTACATCCCATGGATGATCATGTAAAACCAAGGGACGGCTAGATCATCTTGGGTCCCCTCTGGGTATGTAGGAGCTGGGTCTTCAGGAACTGGCTCCACTTTGGCATTTTTTCAGTGCATGCAATCCTTTAATCGCACTAAAATAAGCACAGATGTGCACACAAAAGTTCCATAAAGACCACATCCCATAACAAAAAAGGCCCAGAAAAACTAAACGCCATAAGGAATTATCTTCTTTCCAATCTCTTGGAGTGTTGGAAAGACCCTAGACAATAATGGATGTCCGAACACTTTGAAAAGGACCATAACCCTACTAGAGTCTTGATAAGCATTGTGGTGTTTGGTTCCGCTTGTATTTAAAATGAAATGAAAATATATAAATAAAAAGGAATAAAATAAAAAAAAAAACAAAAAATAAAAAACACCATCATCAACCCAGAATCAAAATATTAACTTCCTGCTTTCTTTTAGCTACTCTTGTAATGCATTAATCATAGGTCTGTAAATAATTCACAACTATTTTTCGGTATTTTACATTTTGTATTTGCCGTAGGCAGGAGGAGTAAGCTTTGCAGGAGAAATACGATTTATGTTTGCAAAACACTTCTGAAAGTCTTCAGCTTGCACGCAGCCAGCATTGTACAGAAATGAAGCATTGGAGCCCAAAACTAAATAAACTGCAATTAATTTATAACATTTTTTTTTTTTTCTGATGTTAATGATTTTTATAGACTCCGGTTATTTAGTAAACAACCCTCATATAACTCCAGCTCTGGATATATGTGCTGATCAGAGCGTACGAGTGTTGTTTTTTTTCCAAGAAGCAGTAAATACTTGCGCTGTGGAAAATGGCTCATGTGCCTTATGCTGTGTAAAGAGTAAATTAGGTCTGGCAGTTTTCACCTGTTCATTTCCACTGCTGTCAATGAGAGTTAACAGGCTAAAGCCACATGTTCCTCTTTACCCCTCGCATAGAATAAAGCATGGTTGTATGTTACATGCAAACAAGGTTGTCTACATGAAAAGGCCAAATCCCTGGGGTTGGTATGAGAAAAACAAAGGACGAAGATTTAATATGACTTCTTGGATTTTATTCTCAGGCCTTCAAAGTTCACTACCCCTCTCTACCCACCAATCGCCCTATTGTATAATTTGGGGGTTTTATCCTAGTCGCTACAGGCAAAGTGAGAGATACATTATTTAACTAGAAGGAATACTTGAACTATTGAAGCGGAAAAGGTACAGTTTTCAGAGGAATGTAAAATATGAGTGGAAACGGGGATTCAAAGCCTCCAAGCCATAATACTATTAAGCCCAATTGAGTCTAATTTAGTTAAGACTAAGCAAGGGTTAATACATACTTCTCAGCATATGAAATGGCCAACAGAAACTCTTGTTTTAGGGATATGCTTTGAGATGTGGCTAGGGGCAAGGTTGTTTGCAGTCGAGTAAGAGATTTAGAAGAATAATAATGTATTTTATGTACAGAATTTAATTTAGTCTGTGTGTATACCCATTACATACCAGGCAGAACATATATGTCAGCAGCTTAACCACATACAAACAGCACTTGATAGCCTTTGTGTACCGTAGATAACTAAAACAGTATACCTGAAGCAGAAAGTAATACAAAATACAAAGCAACAATAATTACACCATGCACTAAAAAACATACAACAGTTCAGGGGCACAGAAATAGTGCTTCGGGAGTAACTCCTGAGGATGGATGTGGGGAAAGGGGTATGACGGTTGTTCATGGGCTAGGGGGAGTGATGACTAAGGATTATCATCCTCCTCAAGACTGTCAATGATGGAGTAGTCTCTTAGCAAGCTGAGAATCAGCCTGCGACAGTCTCGGACAGTGACCTGCGCCCTTCTCAGGATCAGGCAGTCCCTGGCAAACCACAAAGCATCCTTAACACAACACATTAGGCTCCAAGCTTCTTCTACGGCACCATTGTGTGAGTTCCTGGGAAGAGTCCAAACAACACCAAGAGTTGGGACAGAACTTCCTGTCCACAGAGATGTGGAGTTCATTTTGCAGGGATCTCAACTTAGCCTTTTAATAACCTTAGATAATTTGAGCAGCAAAGAGACAATTTGTCCTTAAAAAGTCTATCATACTATACCCTACAATATATAAACACATCCAAACTATCCCTATCTGTTAGGGAGAGGCATGAGGGTTAAAACCACTACACATTAGAATGGGCAACGTTTGCTTTGGTGATGAACGTTTTATTATTTTATTACTATAAAAAACAGGCATCATATAAAATGTAAATGCATGCAAAACCAACTCAGCTGTGAAAAATCAACTTCTAACAGGTTTCTCACTTTGGAGTTGCTCAGGCATTTTAACACTTTATTCTGCCATTACAGTAGAAAACTCTACCCCAACAAAAGAAGACCAAAACCTTCCAAATTCAAATTGCAAGTTTTCTCTACTGAATACAAGAAAACCAACATCTCCACATCTACAGGAACTAAAGGCCTGCTTCTTAGATCAAGTGAGTGTCTGCGAGAGAGGGAAACCTGAAAATCTGGCTTGAGGCTGAGTTAGCGTCAGAACGCTTGTTATAGCATCTCCAGGTTTGGCCCACGACGGCACTTGGCATGTGAGTGGCTGTGTGGAGGCTCATTTGTCTCTTTACTTTGGCCCTTCGTTCTGTACTTTAAATTGCCTTGGTCTATGGCGGTAGAGGGGTATTTTTTTCAAAATACCACCCATGGGCTGGGTCTAGAAATACAACAGTAAATCACACGGTTCACAAGCATAATGTTTTAATTTGTTTTGTCCATGTGCAGATTTTTGTTTCTAAATCACTGGTTATGTTAAAAACCCACAGTGGAGATGGGTACCTGATAACAGGGCTTTTTGGTGAGGGGGTGGGCTATACCCTCTGGCTGACCAATAAGCAACAAACATATAGAGAAAGTGCTCAAGGTATACCCTACACTGGTAAGTTTCCATGCACCCCCGTGTCTCACTGCATTATGACATCATACCGCTTAGCCATTCCAACATGACCACACACATTAGCTATTGCGCCAAAGATCCTGTCAGCCACAGATTTTTTGGATCATAATTTATATACAATATACACCTGCTTCTTATGATGCTTTCTTGTTTCCGGCCTCTTATAGCATACATAATTCTTTCACCTACACATTGCCATACACACTAAGAGCTACATATGTACAAAACTTCAATTTGTGAATAATATTCTCAATCTCCTTAAATCAAATGAAATAAAAAATGTTTGCATAATGCACGCATTTCGCTTCTTGAGACTCTAAACAAGTATCAGACACCGCTGTTCAAGTTGCCGTGCATTGTATTTTCCAATGTCATTTATTAATAGATCATGTCTGTGCATCCAATATATAAAAAGGAAAAAAAGAAAAACATTCACATACGTACAAACACAGGTGTTAAGAGCAAGTCAACTCTTTCTACCATGAAATGAAATTGTTTTAGCCCAGAGACCAGTGATATAAAGGCTGCAGCTGCTTTATTACCTCCCATGATATGGCCGTCACTCACCATTGTGTTTCTGGAATTTATTCGGCCAATTTAATGACATGCAGTGAGCGTTTTCTCTTTAGTGTGTGTTGCTGATGTGCTAGAGAATTTCCCCCTTGTTTATTTAATTTCCCTTTCATACAATCTCTCTCCTTGTTCTCTCTCTCTCCTCTCTCCATTGTTTCGCTAGTATTCATACATATCCATCTGAAAAGCCAGAGGATACCGCATGTGGATTAATGGCTTCCAGGTAGTGAAGAGAACATTACGCCATTTGTGACAATTTACAGACACAAGCCGACAGTAAAATGCAGCCCCATAGCATATGATTATTGTCTGATGGTAAAGGTGGCTCTGTTTGTGGGAGTTAAAAGCATGGTGTTTGTAAATAGGAGGTAACATGTATTGCGTGCTGCTTTACCATTTAGATAGGAATATGTTACTGGTCACTTAGCAAGAGGAGGATTGATATCCAATGTTATTTGTTTAAAGAGACCATCCTAACAAAGAACTCACAGCAACTTCATAGCCTGCCCTATGGTACAAACCCTATCAGGAGCATCTTATGTTTTAGGAAACATCTCCATCAATATTCTAGGCTGGGGCAGTCCACAGATATTGTCCACCTATTGGCTATAGTGCCTAAAACACAAGGAACATTTTCTCTGTATAAGGAAGCCAACAAACCCATACATTTGTGTCATTCTGTGATTGAATTTGTAAAGCCCAATGTATCATGCGTTAATAATATCATCTAGTGAAAGAATGGTGATGGTGACTGAGCTCCATGTAGGAACACAGAGGACACCTGCCTTCTTCTGAGGTTACATTCTAGCTAGGGAATAGCCCTCTTCCCTCTCAGATAAAAGCCAGATATTCCCTGCCTACAAGGAGAGGAACCACTGAAGTCTCCAAGTGGATATGGCCCATTTCATATGAGAGCCAAAAGATCAACCCATACCCTCCACAAAAAAGGCTGGCTCCATTGTGACATTTCCAGTGAATGGTCCCATTTCACTGCCATGCTAATGCTAGGACCCCACTAAGAGTCCATCTGGAAACAGTTGCCTGTATGGTTACTGCTGTTGCGCACTCCCACCAGACCAAACTGTAAATCTGTAGGTAAGAATTTCACGTCAAGAGACAAACACTAGTTTTTTCCTTGTAAGAAGGGCCGGCGTTAGCCCTGTATCATGCATGGTTAAGCAGGTGAAATGGCATTCACTAATTTACAATCCAAAAATGGATGATGAGATTAGAATTTGCAGAGTAATTTAAGGCTTAGTTAGGAACCAGTTGGATTCATGTGGAAAGGGCTGGGTTATATCAGCAATATTGGAGCATAAGCAGATAATCAAATTGAGCAGCAGGGGCAAATTAGTCTTGAAAAAGCAGAGGGGCAAAGAACGACCAGCAGCTTAATTTATTAACAGGTCAGACACTCAGTGGAACATAATTAACCTGTTGATCTGCTAAATAGTAAATGCTGCGAGAAACATACCGTAACTAGTTTCACCATTATATATAAATATATATATATATATATATATAATATTAATAAATCAATTAACTTCTGGAAATAAAAGGAGAGGAGAGCCTTGTTCAATAGAGTTTACAATCAAGAAATTAAATGTCAGCTTTGCACCATTTCTTTTGTAAGTCCTTGATTTGCCCTGACATAATCTGAGACCTGTACACATTTGGAGAAACACAATTAACATTGAAGGGGTGGCAATGAGGGAGGCATAGAGCAAATTACTCAATAGGCTGCTCTAATTATAAAATTAAAGAACATCATCTGAAGCGTCTGTTATGTGTTTTACATACAGGGTCATTAAATGAATGAATGATACAATAACTAATCAAGAAGGAAGGGATCTGAAAAAAAAACCCCATAAATATTAAAATAAGTTATTACCGGAAGGGGTTAATGACAGAGACAGGGAATTAGAACAGGGTAAATACGAGCATATATTCAAAATAGCTTCAGGCAACAAGAACAGAGATAGAAAACTACCTTATAACACAAGGGATGTGAAAAAAAGTCATGTATCCTGATTAATTACTAGATTACTAGAAATACTGTGTGTATTTCACCTGAATTCTTATGTACGTCTCTCAGCTTCAGAAAGCAGAAATAAAAGCTTCCTGATCACAGGGTGGCAGGTCTTAGCTGTACCCTGCAGGTGGCAAGTGAACAAACGGGTACCCACTTTTCATGGCGATGCATTTTATGTATGTGTCTTGAAGGCAGTTCTCATAAAGTGCCAACAAATCTGAATACAAAATTCTAGTTCTTAAAGAATTCCAAACATAAACTTTAACCAAGAGTCGTTTTATTTATTGACTTTAAGCCATATATTATTTTAAGAAAACTTTTAAGTAGATTGTTCTATGTTATTACAAAATATGTATATATGTATATATATTATATACATACATCATAGAGACTCTGGGTTAGATTCAATGGCCTATCTAAACCTACATTGGCTGTACCAAATGAGCTATAATGAGCTTCTGCTGTGGCACTGACCTGCCCCAGCATAAGTTTTCCTTTGGACACATAGAGGTTTCGACATGGAATCAGTGTACATCGTGTTGTATTTGTGAGACAGGCTTGCTAAATGTGTATGTGCTTCTGAGCAGTTACCATTTATGTTAGGATTGTGACATATGAGTTCATTTGCTTAATTCGAGTGAGTATGAGTTTAGCGAGTTAGCTTCATTTTGAGCAAAAGTCTGGATTTTAGATTCAATTGAGCCCTCCCCGAATGTATATGCTTTTACCGTGTCTACCTGAATTTAGTGGATTATCTCAAAATATGAAAGACTCTTACATACATATATGGCATACAGCCTACAAAAGAGGCACCGGAGATTTAAAACATAAACCATATTTCAAAGGCAACATTAGCACATGCACCTGCTCTCACACCTTCTGAAAAGCGGTTATATAGCGTGCCTCCCTTCTATCACTATGGTATTGCATCCAAACGGGATCAAAGCATTCGTAACACAGATGTGCTCAGATATAAGATGTCTCAGCTGCATTCATCCAAGGAATTTGGCTGCCACAAGCCATTGTTTGATTTACTACATCCTCAAATACACAATCCATAGCATTGCATCAATATAACTCCAACCCTACTCTATATGTTATTGTCAGATCATTGTAGACCATCATGTCTAATTAATTTTAGGTCTGGCTTTCTAAGCCATCCTGTCTTCCTAAGGATGTGTAGGGGAGGCTAACTAAATGAAAATAGTGAGCCTGAGTCAAGAAATGAAAAGTAGGGAGGGAGATTAAAGAGAGAGACTAACTAATGATATGCAGGAGGACAAAGAGACACATGTGTTGAATACTTTACTCACAGTACCATAAGCCCCATTGACGTGGACTCCACTGAACAAGAAATTGGGATCACTGCTCACGAATAAAGTAGACCTCTGACCCAATATACTTAGTGTGATCTGTAAACACCATTACATACATAATTACAGTGAAGGATGGGAAAGCTACAAATCCTGGAAAAACTGGAAAATGCATTTCCATCTTTTACATTTTCTTGTTCTACTCTCCTACTCTTTCACTTGATTTATAACTATTGTACGCAACGTTATTCGCGTGGTAATGCCATTGTTGCTGAAAAAGTCACGGACATGTATTTTGTTTTGTTTAAGTTTTAGAATGCAGTGTGATGTGCATCATTATCAAGGCATGTTGACTTCTACACAAATCCTTATTACTGTTATAACTTGCAGCACATTGATTCTCATTATTGTTAATGAGTGCTTCCACTACAATATATAAGTATATTTACATGTTCAATCAAGCATTCCTCCTGCTTATATGTTCCGCTAATACGGTATTTTGCCTCTTTTCTCGAGTCAATTCTTAAGGATCACCTGTGGCCTCGGATTTAGGGATTACAAAAATCATATTCCGATGGAGCAAATCCTGCACCGTTGCTCTTTAACGCAGATCAGTCACGTTTCCATAATCCTACATATCACATACAGTTCTGCACACTAAATAAATGCAGGTAACTGCGTTTACAAACAATAATACATATTAAAAACCCACCTTACGTGTATGCCATGGAGAATGGTATTTTAAATTACTTTTTTTTAAATCAGGATTCAGGAAAATTTCTATATACAAGTATGAGGTCACCAACCATTTCAGTATACTGGGATTTGGGGAACCATAAAAGTAACTCACGGACTGTTCTCTGTCATGTTCTAGTGGTCTCTTTACATTTGCCACCTGAGAATACCAAATTATGTCAAGAAGTCCGTATTCTTAGTTACATCACATCAGAGTACAATTCCATGAAAGACATGCAAAGATCTGTTCAGACTGTATTATCATATATACCGTATATCATAACTAGCAGATACATCAGACATTAACATTTCATTTCACTAAAATAAACCAAATAATGTCATTTCTTATGACCACATGGACAGCTATTAAGAATAGTATTTAAACCATATTATAAAAACTTGAAAAGTAATTAACAATCAGATTACAAAATGACAAAAGAATATACCAAATGTTTTCATTAAGGTATTTAAGCCACAGGAAAGGAATTAGATCAACATCTTTGTTAAATCCCAAGAGAAATCTACTTGAAAATGTAGTGATCCAATACTGCTTTCTAAGCAATAACAACTTATCTACATCTCCCCCTCTTGGTAGTTTGTGAACATTTCCAGACCAATACACTAAAAATCAGTTGGAGTATATTCATTCTTTTGTTTAAAATGTTTTGTAGTTCATGAAACCTTTTTGTTTCGCTTTAAACCTGCTTCCTTCAGAATGTAGAAAAGAGAATTGCGGAGCACGGAATGATATAACCTAGCAGGTGTGAGCCTAGCGTTACTAGTTCCCGGGCTCAGGATTTCATTGGCACCCTCTGGCAAGAAGCAGATACACCTACACTAAAACATACTAACATGCAAACTCACTCTAACACCCACACACACTTACACCATATATAAACACACAAACTCACTCTAACACACACACTTACACCATATATAAACACACAAACTCACTCTAACATCATGTACTTACACTATAGGCCTCTACCATTTCCCCATCATACCCTGTCCTGTCCCCACCAGCCCTGTTTTTTTGTGATCTTTCCTTGTCCGTTTCTCCCCGGTATCAGCTCTATTAACCAGGCCTACCAGACCACTTCTGAAAAAGAGCGGAGCCTCTGCGCACACCCCTTGCCTCTCCCCTTTGCGCAAGTACTCCAGGAGGCCACAATATTGTAGACTGATTTACCAAGACGTTTCTGCACCCTTTTTCTCCCCACCCTTGTCTGCATTGTTCTGGCTTCTTGGAGTAATTGTGCAAATGTTTGTTTGTGAAGGCTCAACCCTGCGGAATATACAATCCATAGTATTGCATCAATATAACTCCAACCCTCCTCTATATGTTATTGTCAGATGATTGAAACGTAGACCATCATGACATTTGGGATTTTCTATCCAAACTTATGTTCTCCTAATTTATTTTAGGTCTGGCTTTCTAAGCCATCCTGTCCTCTGGGAGGTCTGGTACGGCGGAGAAGCAGACCATTTGGTCTATTTGCACAAGTCTAGTAAAAAAGGATGGAACTGTGCACAAACCCATAAGGGCTGCATCATCGGTAAATGGACCATATAACAACGACAATAAAAAAAAAGTTCTTCTAAATTCACAATCAATTATAATGCCTTGCTAGAATTTCTGTGACAATTGTACTTTTTTTATAATTATCAAGCATCAAGGACAGTTCTTATTCTTTCGGATTATATAAAAACCCTCTGAAGCATGAGGATAAAATTTAGATGAAGGGATTGTACTTCTAGACTATATATGGCAATTATTAATATATTACTTTGCCACTGTAGATGTTCTAATTCCCTTATTTTACGATTGTTTTATTATTAAAAAGCAAAACAGAGATTTGTTCAAATGTACTCTGCAAAAGTTCCCATTATGTTCAGAGACTATTGTTATGTTCCTTGGTTTAATATGGAAAAATGGTTTGTTCTAAACATATATATATATATATTTCTGTGTGGATGTAACTATAATAGTTCAAAGAACATCATCTATACAAGAGTATGCAAGAATTTGTATTAATGTGTTTTCTTGTTTTGTTTTCCTTTATTGCTTTAACATTTTTTTGTTTTCTTAATCCCACTCCCACCCGTTCCAGCTGAATTTCTGACCATTACCGCCCACTCCCGCAATGTGTGTTCCACTCCCGCAACATATGTGTCCAATCCGGCAGCTCCCGCAACATATGTGTCCAATCCCGCCCGCTCCCGCAAACACCATTCACACACATTCCTTCACTCATTCATATACTCATTAATTTCTTCATTCACAGATACTCATTCATTCCCTGATTCATGCATACTCGTTCATACAAACTCCCCCACCCTCTTACCTGAACTGCAGATTTCAGTTTGTTGACGGATGCGGGTGGTTTTTCGGGTGTTGTGGGCGGGAGCGGACAGTCAGACAAAGTTCTCTACTTTGCGGCTAGCCCCTTCTCCTATGTGCAGCTATCGCCACCTTTTTCCATCTCAAGTGCATTGGTTTATATTTATCGACATTTACATTGAGATGCTCACAGTTCTTGAAATTTACTTGAATCACTACTTTTAGAAAATATAATTCAATTTGTCAAGCCAACCAGCAGTTTGAACATTTTCTTAATCAGTGTATTTGTTTTGGAAGTGTTTAGTTTAAATTTACAGGGCAGTCTTGCCACAGGGAAGCTGTGATCTGCGTGAAATGTGAAAAAAAAATATCTAGCATTATTTAATTGATTTTCTGTCCCAAAGTTCTCTCCTTGTCCTCACCAAAAAGGCTTAAAAAGGCTTCCTGAACAAATCAGCAATAGTAATAAGAAGCTTAACAATAGTGAGTAGTGGTAGTAAGTAATAACTAAATGGAGAACAAAAAACACTAAAAAAAATGCAGATCCTTTGAACAGAACCTTAAGATGGCTATTCCTAGAGTATACTCAAGGTGATTTTGTAACATATATATTTATAAACCAAGAATTTAACTCTTTGGTGGGCTAATACAGCCATGTAAGATGGATAGAACTCACCAAACGTGGGATACTTTGATGTAATGGCGGCCAAGCAATATATGGACCAATATAGTGTGACGGAATCCCCAATATTTATGCCTTAGGATTTGTTTTAATGGAATTTGCTGGGTATGCGCTGAATTCTTGCTTTGTTTCGTGATTTTATTGGTCATTATTATTCTAGCAGCAATCAGGCAATATGAATTTAAATGCCTTTTATGCTTTCTGTATATTTTTGTGCTAAGGAATCATACATTGCCTGTTTTTGGTTGAGCTGGCCTCCTACCTGCATATTTTTAGGCAACTAGGAGCTCTCACTAAAAGTAAAAGATAAGGTCAGATGCGGAACTCTGCTCATGGTACTGTTGGTAAAGTAACATTATAGTTCATATGTTCTACAGAGTCATTGTAGCTGGACGTCCCATAAAGCTGAAGAGTTCTTAATGAGTTAGACTTAGAAACAATATTGGTTTTACTGAACCTTTTACTAGTTATATTTGTTATTTTGTGTGTATATAAATCTTTGATTTCTTAGTAACGTTCCATGCTAAACTGCCCGTGTATTTCTTACTCGGTAATCCGCCTGCTCAGCTTGCCTGAAAGATGTCAGAACATACAACTATGGGATGGACCGTCCTTGAAATCTGCAATGAAGCAAAGGCACAGTTGCGAAGTTGGCTAGAATACCTTATGTTTATGTATTATGCATTCAATATATGTGTCAAGAACAGAAAGTTATATTTTAGAAAAAAAATCAATATGTGAAATATAAAAAAATAATATGTGAACCAGAAACGGCACTCCACAGTGAATGTATCCTTCTGTTCCAGGTTTATGCAAATGCTTAGCTTTTATATGTAAATATATGAGAACGGACAATAAAAACTAAAAGTTCAAAATATATATAGTATAGGATACTGTAACTGTTTGACCTGGAAGGAGTTTATTTCAGATGTGGAGAAATGTTAAAACAAGAGGGTCAGAGGCTTAGATGTAATGTAAGGGAGTTTAACTTTAATGAGAGAGTGGTAGATAAGTGGAACAGCTTCCCAGCATAAGTGGTAGAGATTAATACGGTAAGGGAATTTAAACAAGCGAGGGATAGGCATACAGCTATCCTGAACCTACAAAAGGAGGAATGATTAAGGTTTGATCTTCAGTACAAGAAAAATGGGCAAACTATATGGGCCGAATGGTTCTCACCTGCTGTCAAATTCTGTGTTTCTGCCTGCATGGGCATAAACATTGTCTTTTGTTATGGGATAGATTGGGGACCAAATAATCTCTTAAAACATAGAAAAGGAGATTAAAAACACATTTATTTTAACACCCATTCATATCCACAACCCCAAATGTTAAGGCAGATGTAAGCTTTCATTCAGAAAGGCTGTATGATTAAAGCAGACTGCTGATGCAGAAGTTGAATTATTCAAATGTGATTGCGGTTTCAAACACCACATAGTTCTATTGAGTTATAGGTTCGTTGAACTCCGTTAGCTCCCATAAAAAGAGGGGAGAAATTGCAAAATTAGTCTTACAATGGGGGTTTTATTGAATTTTCACACTAACGTGATAGAACATTAAGGATAATGATGACTTACTACAAAGCATACTAGAGAATTTGAATTGCAGCTTGCTCAGCGCCCTGCTTATCTAACACCCTACTTTTAATGCAGGACACAGGGGTGAGCATAGATTTAGTATGCCTGGACCCAGTATTTTTGGGGTACCCCCTCTCTGCAAACAAAACACACATGAACATGCACATCTGGAGTCACCTTTTGACTTATGGTGACTCCTAGTGATTCCAGAAGGGTGACATGCCATACACCAAGGACAGACAGACGGATTATAGTTTGTCCCACAGGTTCATCTCACACTTTTTGTGAAGTCAAAAGACTTGCACAGAGGGATGCTAACTGGACCCTACTGACAAGGCCCTTGAGGGAAGAAGCACACATCTGGGGTTGGTTCCCACATGCAAAGGAAGATTGCCTCACATTTTGCTTCTGGATCAGACTGGTATGCCAATGGAATCCTTTCTCTCAATAATGGCATGAGAGAGCTAAAACTTGAAATGTTTCTATAGTTTTTCTATCAAAAAGTTCATCATAAACATGTTTTTTTTTTTTGGTACATCCATCCATCCATCCAATCTCTTTCTCACCTGTCCCCCCTCTCCTACCTCTCCCTCGTGTACAGAGTCTGTATCTTTAATGCAGTTCATGCTCTGTGTTTGAGCCGCAACCGACTTGCCTTATGCCCCCCCCCGTTACTGGGGTGCCTGGGGGCCGTGCATCTGCCTTAGCATGCCCCTTATCCAGTGGCGCTCTTTCTTTATGTACTGGGATTGACTGAATGTTAGTAAATAAGGCTACATATATGTTACATATATGTAGACACAATAGTGAACTGTGTATAATACTGTGATGCACAAACCTTACAAATGAATTGTTAACCAAGTAACCTCATCTGCATAATGCATACTTCAGCCAATGAGGTGACGCTCTACACTGTGTATTATGCAAAGAGGAGGAGTTCACCGAGGTTGGGCATTTGTAAGGCATAGTAACCTGGTAAATTGTAACTTCAGTTCTTCTACTGCCCTTCACCAGTCTTTTAAACGTCATTCCAACTCTGAAAACAGATGAGAAGCCTTTTTTGGATATAGTGGTCATGGCTAGTTGATGACTGGTTTGACGTCTTGGATCAGCTCACTTTGGAAGTTCCAGGGTACCATGATGCTGAACATCACCAACGTAACAGCACAGTGGCCCTAGACCAGCAAAACAATATATGCCACAGCTTACCTGGCAGTAAAAATGGCTAAATATGTGTATTTCCTCCTCCAGACTGTGTTATTTGGTAGAAGGATAGCAGCAGAAGAATATGGTAGGCGATCAACATTTTCACTGATGAAATTTACAGCATCACTCCTAGCATGGAGAGGCGACGAAAGCGAATGTGATTTAAGAGTTGTTGAAGAGATGAGGCTTATTGCAGTCAAACAAGAAATCTCACTTTTCCATTTTTTTACTTTTTATTATTATTTTTATTAGAACTGCACAGCATCCACTGCACATAAAAGTAACAGAGTGTATTTTTTCAATTTTAAATGAAAATCTTCCTGAATCAGAGAGACTTGCAATTTAACTCCTTGTGCTTTATTCACTAAAGGGAGCATTCACTGTGTTTGATCCCCTTTGACTATATATTATGAAGGTGCAACCCGCATAAGTTTTTGCTTTAAGAAGAATTTTTAGGAAACTTTACCATATTTTTTTATTCCGTGGTAGAGTCTTCAACATGTCCTTTCTAACATTAATATTCTTTTTGCTTACTGTGCTCTGAGCTGTGAAAGACTTCTGTCATGTTTGTTTTCTGCCGTACGCTCAGTAAATGTGTGGCATGCTGTCATTTAACTGTTTCCATGGTTTAATGTCTAAAACCATAACACACTGTACATGGACACCTGCTGCAGTGGAGCCAGATACCCGAAGACTTGGCTTTTTGGTGGGAGATGCTGGTCTCCTCTAGAAGACATCTGGGGCCCCACTATTTGGCAGGAGATCTTGAAGTAAATAGGTCTAGCTACCTTTTCAACAATTAGACCTTGAAGTCGGTCTACTGTGACTCTTGCTTTTTACATTACAACATATATATATACACCTATGTCCCCCATACTTCTCAAAGAGGAACCGTTTTGTTTCAGAGATTGTGGCTAGAACAAACAGCTGCTTAATAGTCTGTCCAATGGTGCATCCTTGCCCAGGAGCATTACAAATTCTAGCTTACTTCTGCCATAACCAAGAAAATCTCTATCAATATAATGAGGGTTCTCCTGAACAAATATGTGAAGTAAATTTCCTTTGTGTGAGACAGCCAAAAATCCATCTTAGGCCTCATCAGTGGGGGGGTCCAGTTGCTATCACTCTGAGCACAAGTGAGCAAGAAGGTGGACCCCAAAATATTAGGGTGGGTGAACAGACAGCTGCTTAGTAGCCTGTGCTACGGTGCACCTCCACTCGGAGGTGTCTCGTATTTTAACTCATTTGTCCTATTACAGAGGAAAAATCTTCATCAACGTATCAGTCTGACTCTGCCCACAAGGCAGCACAATTCAAAAATGCAAGTCCAGACACAGACTTCGGCAATAAAGAGTACAATATCAGCATGTCTACTCTAGCCCAAACTGAGGACGAAAAGTGTCCCTGTCACTTTAAGGCCAGCGGCTGCTTAACGGGATGTATGTGTGGCTGCTGGGTGGATGTGTACGGCCTCATACTATGTTTTTTCCCTTGCTCCCCTGCCAGCGGAATGTATCCAGCACTCAACCACACATTAAAGCACTGGATCTGCACACAAGCAGCAGCAAAGGTAAGTCACCCAACTGCAAATTGCCAGATGGCTATCCCAAGCCTTTGTGTATTGGTACCTGGCATATCCCTTTGGTCAACAACCCTCTTATAACAACTCATCAAATCAGTAAACAAAACACACCACAACACACTTACATCTGTCTGCATAACTAAAGCACAATTCACAACCATGAATTGGACATAGCTGTGTATTGTTACCTGCACTATCATTATCCATATAATTACCAAGTGCCGACACATCCAACAGAGCTATACAATATGATTGCAATAGAAACAAATGGACTCGGAGTGACCATTCCCCGAAATAAAAGATCCAGAGGAGCCTGCATGTGAGACATTAGTATAAAGATTATTTCTATACACAGTCAGCTTTTCCTGGCTATTCATCTGTACAAGGTAATTGCTCTAGTTGCCTTTATTATGGTAAATGTCTTCTGGATTAGCCAATTTAATTGCAGTGATCAATGCCAACTTTCCATACTAATTGGGAAATTATAATTCACCGTCCTAATGTCTGAGAGTGGACTGCACCTGATGCTATCCCACGCATATTATAGAAACGTAAACAGAAATTACAGTCCAAACTCGGACACATACATATACAATGTTACAACAGCCATAAATAATATCACCAATAATTACTTGATTGACATCATCTGGAACGGACACGTACTACGGCAAGAAGACTTCAGCTGACCCTGCACAATGCATAGTTCAAGAACTCTTGCTGAGTTGAATAATTTATAGTGAAGTCTGTGAAGAATTCAAACTGCAACTCTCCTGCAAACTCTGATTGTAGTAAGACACCCAATAGGAGAGTTAACCCCCATATCTGGCCCACATGGTGGGTAAGCTCTGCTTGCCCAACGTAAAACCATATCCCCCATTTTCCCAAGAAAGCTAAAACTAAACCGTGCTTCCTGTCCTGCTCTTTATAGAAGGCAGGAAGGGTTGTGGTCAGACAAAGAGCAGGGCTAGCCCCAGACTTTAAATAAAATGGGAAGTGGACCCCACACCTAGAAACTAAATACAGAGTTGCCAGGTCAATATGGCCCGTTAGGTAGCCATAAGGGCTACCTAACTCCTCCCTTACCAAAAAACAGACCTTTTTTAGGGGCCCCAGTTCTACCATTCAGAAAAAATATGCTGTCTGCTATACTGATAATGTTCAAATGATCAAAAAAACAAGAAAAGAAAATGTGCCCACTTGCGTATCAGGAAGGCTTGGGGTACATTTTGCTCAGCATGAGCAGTGAGGGCCTATGCAGCTGCCTGCAGCCATATACCAAGAAAGTTAAGGGATCTTATAATAAAACCGCATGTGACAACGACGCCAGGCCAAAAAATCAATGCCAATAATGCCAATTCCACGAGATTCTGATTAGCACAGGCGGCCCAAAATTCTCCTATTGTTGCTCATTACCCAGGGAACAAATCTCATCCCTGTCCGTGTGTTTTCCATTTTACTCTCTTTTTATATTATTATGTTTCGAAAGGCTTATTTGCGCTTCTGCAGGATTATTCTTTGGACTCCATCAATAACTCTATATTGGTTAAATTCCACACAGTACACAATCTTTTCTCTGGGCACTCCAATCATCTCATGTATTTTGCTGACAATGAAAATACAAATAGATAGTTGAATAGAGAATAGATACAAAAAAAAGTGGAAGAGATACAATATTTATTGAAACGAAACAAGCAGTTGGCAAATTGGTGCTCTAACATTTTTCCATGTTTAAAGAAACAGTCATAGTAGTAATTCTTAAAAAAATAAATGCATTGGATGGGCATAGAGCTATCCTGAATCTAAAGACTGATGCAGGTCTGATTCTTTACATCGGGATGGAAGGAATGGTTCGTATCAGCCATCAAATTCTATGTTTCTATGATGCTCTAAAAAAATGCAAAACCTAACTTTACCGTGAAAAAGGTTTACATGTGAAAACTTCAAATATTAGGTTAACTATTCGGTAGTTTTAACAATTTCCTAATAACACATTTGCACTCATTGTCTTTTTTTTCTCCGTTGCTTAGAACATTTCCTTACAAAAATACAGAAATGTTTGCAATTACTGCCTCTTTAGCAAAACATTAGTGCTACATCACGTCTAAAGGGTGAGTTATACCCTGCTGAGAAACAGGTTAGCGTAGAATTATCAGTAGGTATAATATATGTCTTCTACCAAAAGTACAGTAAGGTTAAAAGAAAAGTTAAGGGGTATTTACGTGACGTTTAATCCTATAAAAGCCTTATTGCTAATCCTGTAAAATAACAGCTGTGCTTCACAATATTCTTAAGGATGTCTAAACCATTAATACACGATAGGAGAACTTACCTAACTCCATCACAAAGTCTCAGGGTGGGGCAATTTTTTTGGTTCTTAGAGGACTAGTAAATGTTAAATTGTACTCGCCATCCTGCTGTCTAGAAAACAATGTAACTTGTAATGTCCATCAGTAAATATATTGTCCAAATAGCTACCATTACAGCAAAAATACTACCCACCACCCAACTTGATAGGATAGATCATTGAAGAGTATCAAGGATTATTGCCTGTTAGACCCTTATTTATTTATTTACTACACTTGGTTTGGTGCAGACAAAGAATCTACATTAATATACTGTAGATTATGTATATATCATAACACTTAGACTGACATGGGCACACTGTTGTACAGCGCTACGGAATTTCATGGCGCTATATAAAACAATAAATAATAATAATATTGTATATGCCATCATAATTCAGGACCATGGACAGAGCACAGAAACTATACTATACGGAATACAGGCATCGCTTCCATGTGAAGAATGCAAGGATAACTCAATCTCCAGTCTTCCTTATCTAGGGTCACACACCCCAAAAAAGATTTGTCAGCCCTTCCTCCCAACTCCCCGAGGAGAGGAACCACTGAAGTCTTCAAACGGAGCATGAGTCTTTATGGTAGGGAATGTCTTTTATGGCAGATTAGACAAAAAGACATACTGTGGCATTATCAGCAAAAATCCACATAGCATTCATCTGTATATATAGTATATATGAAACGGAATAAATAAAATAATATATAACTATATATGTAAGAATAATTTGCCCACATGCACAACAGTAAGCGGTGCAATATGTGAAGGAAAAGGTTTAAAAACAATGCCATTACATCCATAGCCCTCAGGCTACCATTATAACAATTATCTTCCACCCACCAGCCCACAGGCCAGGTGAAAAAGAAGAAGGCATAGGTAGAAAAAATCAAGTTCCTCTGTGTTCTTCCTGGGATCATACCCATGTGTTGTGATGGGGCTTCATGGGGGGCTTAGAAGCGCCTCCGGTTTCAAGCTTCCTCATCCTTAAGGCAAGAGGACCAAGTGTTTCCTTCTCTAGTCCAATACTAGATAAGCGATTGTGTCCAATACATTTAATGTCAGATTATTAAATGTTGGACAGTCATATCCCATGTAACACTGCATGTAGCAGCAACGATTTTACGATATTCTTTCTATGTATCACAAGCTAAAGGAAAAATACTCAACTCCTACTTCCCAATCTTTCCTGTTTACTTCTCTTAAGCATTATTATCTCCATTCTCTTTTTCCTTTTATGCTATAATTGTCCTTAATCTACCATGTTTTTGTTTAAAGGAGCACACCCCCAATCAGTTTTCTTACTGTCGTTATCATGCCTTTGACAATATATTATATTAGGGGACGATTGATAATAGAAGCCGGGAAAGCCCGTGACACATAGTGCTTATTGCTGAAGCTTACGTTGGATTGTATCACACAGGAGGCATGGCTGATGAAAAGAGACATAACAAGAGAGGGTGTATGGCAAAGAAGAAGCACTAAGTACTATAGAGAATGGTGGTACTGCGTGGCTTTATCCATTTACATATTTTTAGCTTAAAGAATCCATATTAAAGTACCGTGTAAGTATTTTAATACGCATTACTTAAAACTGAAAAAAATAATGTCAGCTTTCAGTAGAATCTGCCGCGCTTCATCTTCTTAGGTGGTCCGACCTGTTACCTAATAAAGTCCATTCCTCCACTGACATTAATTAGTCAGAGGTTCTGCATGGTTGATTAAGGAATCCTATTTTCTACCCCAAGGCAAATATGCAGCAGTCTAAAAACATTATATTATGAAAAATAGAACTGTCTTGAAACAGAAAACAATACAATATTTATTTGATACTAGTAATAAACATTTTTGCTGGAAGTTCTTCTTTGATGGCTGCAGCGTGGCAGTATTGTAGCTATGAGCAAAGACATTGAAATCAATTGGGAGCTCCTTCTGCGCAGGCACACTGGGGGCCTCGTTATATTGCCCCCCTTAATCTTTTGCGCAGGCCAGTGCTGGAACTGGCTGTTGGGAGGTATAGGCAGGTTGGGGCAGAACAGAGAAATAGAGCAAATTCATAGAGAGAAAAGTGATCATTTTGATATTCATTAAAAAAAATTGAGTGCCTATGACAACTGGAGTGTCCCTTTAACTATCCCTCCTATGTTTTTTCCATCCACAATCATGTGACTGTGGTCAAAATCATTAACATGTCTTTTTATCTTTGTAAACATTGAATTGTATATAGAATAACAATGACTATAGGTTCATAAAACAAAGCAAGAATCCAGCGCCATCATAGCGACTACCATTGAAAACACCTATCTAATGCAAAAATATATGGGATTTTGTCACACTATATGGCCATATTTTACTTAGCCCGCCACTACGTCAAAGTACCCCAAGTTTGGCGAGTCCTATCTAATTTTTCATGGCTATATTGCTAAAGGATAAAATGTTTGTCTGGGGTTGTTGCTTCTCTTATGTATTGGTTCTGGACTGCCCTTCCGGCAAGAGCAGATTGATACCTCAGTGGAGATTTGTTTTTCTCTGTAATGGCACAGCAAAGCCCACATTTGAAAGATGGCCATCCCCGATGAGTTAATTTCAAACATCTTTGTATAGTATGTGTAAAGATGTAATTTGTTTGCTAGTTGTCAGTGTAGAGCAACCTATAACTACAATCAGTCAAGGTGTGTTTTCAGGTAGCTATGTATAACAATTATCACGAGAAAATCTGTGAGTAACAATAACAAAACAGCAGGAAGTTAAATGTGCGTATGGAAATACCTTCCCCCAAGTCATATGGATACCAACATGTAATTTTAACAATTTTAACTTCCGTAAACCTCTCGAATACTTATGAACATTGTGGGTTATATAGATCCAACTTTATTGCATTATTTCCTTCTTCTCATATTTACCAACGAAATAAAAATCCTCATTACACATACAACTCGCTGCCTGGTAAAGAAAACAGGAGGGAACATATTCAGCGATTTATGCCGTATTTATAAAAACTACAGGGATGTTGTTTCACGGTTTTCAGATCTGTCAGATAGTAATCAAGTCTTACATGGAAGGCAGATTAAAGGGAACCTTACATCAATCACATGAGATTTTTTTTTTCCATTATGGCTTCGAAGAAATTGAAGAAGAAAAAAATGATAGACAGTGATAGGGAATTTTATGCATCTCGGTAAAATTAGTATATCGTGTAACTGTTTCCTAACAGTCTCTAAACCCAGAGGTGCTCCATGGGTGGGTAAAACAGCCAGGAGCTACTTGTAGGATCTGTCAGAATCTATTGATTTCCTGTGAGTTTTACTAGTTTGATGCCACTGTCTTGTATTATATCAGTATCTATAGGCTTCAGGGGTATATCACAAAAAAATAAAGCTTTTGGTATGAAAAAAAATATTTTTTGTATTAAGGAAAATAAACCTAAAGTGCCATTTAAGCCTCATAACAACTCCCTGCGATCCGTAAACAGTAAAAAACATGTACAAAAGTGAATGGGTTTAAAGACATTGTTGATGGATAGAAATAAAAACATACCAATGAAACCCAATGCACTCCATCTGGGCTTTCTTTCTTCCATTACATTTTAAAAATCTATTAGGTAATCATTACTTCTTAAAGTGTTCAGTGCCTAGTTTACCTAAAGCACTTATGATCACTTTAAGTTTATTGCAGATGTTGCCTGTGCGTACGCGATATCCATAACTAGGTTCATGTATATATAATGAAAAGCTTAGATTGTTGAGATCGAGAGTGTAAGTTTATTAATCATTCAACATTTCTGCCCCACTTGAGATGCTGACCTTTTAATTTTTCTACTCTCTGTCCCATGGCTCGTGTGCTGAGACAGCTCGAAGTACTATATTTTTTTTTAGTTTCTTGCATGTATGAATATATATGTAGGGCAGTGATATTTTTACCTACGCAGGCATCCTCTAGAGTTCTTCTTGTATCCAAAGGTTATATCCATGTTTCTATAGGGTTAATAAATATCCACTGTGATGATGTTATTAGATGGGGCACCAACACAGGCTGTTAAGACATGGTTATGCTGATATAAGTGTTCCTGGGGTTTGACTGTACTTTGGAATATACTCTAGGGTATATGGTTATAAGGGATAGATGATGGTAGATAAGTGGAACTACCTTTCAGCAGAAATGGTAAAGGTAAACAAATTAAAATAATTTAAACGTACATAGAATAAGAACCTGGGTTTCCTGAATCCAAGACAAGATGAAGGACTGATTAAGCTCTGAGAATTTAAAGCAGGACAAAAATAGGCTAGCTTGGCCAAATGGTTCTTATCGGCCGTAAAATTATATGTTTCTATGACACCCAGTCAGTGATGTCTTTGTGAGGCGCGGTTTCCATAATTCCAGTGTCGAGTCTCAATCTTTAGAAGGAGTAGTCCGTCTATGGGACCTAAATTCTTCTGTCCTTCTATCCCTGATGTTTCGCTTTTCTAGAAGCTCAGCATGTCTGTGGTGTATGAGTGCGTCGTGGTGTTCTACAAACCTAAGAAGCCATAGTGCTCTGCATATGAATAGCAGAGAATGTGTTAAAAAGTTGACTTTTGTAAATAAAATACTTTGTTTATCTTCTAAATGCCCTAGTCAGTTACATTTAAAACTATGTAAAAGTTTCTAGGAAACACTGTATAATCTACAAAGCCAATGTTTCTGTACATATCAATAGCTATGTATCGTCCGTTTTCGGATCTCATAAAACCGATCTAAGAGACAATTCAGTGTTTTGGGGTCCAGATGTGCTAAGCCCTGCGTATAGAAGTATGTCTGCCCATGGAGCCTTCCTCTAGGTTAGACAGATGAATGCCTTTATAAAAGTAAATGAGACCAGAAACACCAACCTCAAAGAACATTTTTAATGAGAGTCACGAACTCTGAATACAACCCAACTGGGACTATACAAAAACCTTTTAACAAGCACATGTGTGGAGTCGGGAGAAATACAACAGAGGAATATGGCTGATACAGTATCTTTCATCTAGAGAACAGGAACTGAGCCAGTGATAAGAATTCAAAATACTCATTATAAGCAATCAGAAAAAAAACTATTGGGTATAGGTGCCACTGTCATATAAGTATCTGAAATAGAAGCTTAGAAACCTCAATTTCTGTTACAAATTATACTTGTTTCCATAAGTTTCCCAAGGGATAGCCAAAGTGTGAGTACCCCACATACCAGTGGTTTGGAAGGAGCTTCTGAAAGTCAGTGGTGCATATGGAGCCAATACACACCTGTTGCTTCCTATGACTGTATATGGCAACCAAATCTGATGTCAGCCTATACGTTTTTCAATAGACTGGCCAATTAATAAATGGAAACCCTCTATATTTCATGGGATATTATTTTTTACTGGTGCAAAAGAAAACAAGAGATGTCTTCCTTTTTTTTTGTACACTTGAACAGTATAACTGTAGGAACATTAACATAGGAAAACATTCCTATGCACAATAAGTACTAAATGTAACAGTTGTGCTCCAAATCCTTTGCCCCAACCATGAAACTATATACGAAATCGACAGCAGTCAACAAGTAAATATATATACAGGACTGGATAAAATTGGCAAATTTCCTTGGACGCATATGTGAAGGAACTGTTTTTCTTTAATGGGAAGTAGTGATCGTGGGCCAGTTGGGGGGGTCTCCCAAGACCACCCCACTGTACGGTAAAAATGAGTGAGGACAGCACAGACCTCGTTCACAAAACGAACATATCATGCCATATCCTGGTTCTCTGACTCAGTAGCTCACAATACAGCAAGAAACACATATATATTTAATTTTTTATATTAACCTGGTCCTCCCTGCCTTCAGCCCTATATCTAAATACATCCCCTTAATGTGTCCCCCTTCATCCTCCTGAAATATCAAGGGGTGTCATCTATGGAATATATCTGGAAAAGCGCAAGAAATCAACCTACTAGATTAAATGCAGTTTAATAAAATCCACCACAACTTCATTACCATACGTACATGTCTGATCAGGAGTATTTCTCTATACACAGCCAGAGCCTTCATTATGTCAGCGCAAATTACATGGAGCATCAAACTAATTATTAGTACTAGGCACAAATAAAGCAACTTACGAGGAAATTATACCCCAAAAAGTACCACGTGAGGCTTAATCGTCTGCTTGATATGAACAATGAATGCGACAAAAAAATAAGGCTGAAGACAGGTGCCACCCTGCTTTTGTACCCAAGTACACAACAGCCAGCTTTCGTGACAGTACTGCCGGAGCGGTGATCTATGAACCGGGATGGTGTGTGCGCTTTTTAACAAAACACCTTGCAATTAGTGCTCCTACATAAAGTAATAAACTTTATCAGCATCCTTACTTTTCTAACAATATTCATGTATCAGCAGTTGTCCAAACCCGAGTTCTAAGGTCACAATTAAATTCCTGAATTAAATTACATATTCCCTGAACAGATTCTACATTAAAAAAAAGGCATCCGAAAGCAGTTTAATGTGTCAGGTGTCTACCTCAATACAGCATAGAGTGCACCGGGACACCACAGTAACCACAACCAAATTACTCTAAATTCTCAAAGCTTAGTAGAACAATATATACGTTATGTTACCCCCTTTCTATTCAGAGTGTGCGCTGTTAGTTGTGGCGACAGTAATAAGACGGAGGCTACAGCATAGTTACCAACATTTGGTTCCAGTTGCCGTGTGAGATGTTATGAGGCTTATTTAATGTGCTCACTGTATGCGCCACCCATATTATAAGGGAGGCATGATATAACAAAATGCTCTTCCCATAAAACACCCCTTCTCTGCCTAGTTTTGACACATGACCAGAAACAGTTGTCCCAGCAAAATCAGGATTGTAATTACGCTTATAACATTCCTAAGCTGCCAGGACATTCTCCGGGCAGAATCTCAACCTTCCAAGGAAAACAACCTTCATATAGTCACAGTTCACCCATATGCACCAATTCCTTTTTGGTCTTGTATTTTAGATCACTTTCTTGAGGATAAAAGCCCACTCTGAAGTGGGCAGCAGTTGGTGAAATTCACACTGGGTGCTGTCTTTTCTTTTGCTGGTCTGCCTTTTTCTTGGATGAGTTTGGGGTGGAAGAACTTGACTGGCCCACACAGAGCCCTGACCTCAACCCCATCAAACACCTTTGGGATGAACTGAGATGGAGAGTCAGGCCTTCTGGTCCAACATCAGTGCCTGACCTTACAAATGCTCTACTGGATAAATGGGCAAACATTTAAAATCTTGCGGAAAGCCTTCCCAAAAGAGTGGAAGCTGTTATCGCTGCAAAGGGGGACCAACTACATATTAATGTCTATGTATTTAGAATGCAATGTCATCAAAGTCCTTGTTGGTGTAAAGGTCAGGTGTCCCAATACTTTTGTTATATAGTGTATCTTAAGTTCTGTTTGTAGGGATGGCTTAGATGCAAAATCTTTAACATTTTAGACACCTTAAGGTCACCTAGTCACTTTAAAGTACCGTTTTAGGATCTAAATGTTCTTCTTATCCTAAATCTGCAACTAGCCCCATTCCAATCAAAGGGGCACCTTTGATTGGATAACACTATTTTTTCATGGAACACAACTCAATGGCAAGGCACAACACCGTTTCTTCAAAATTCCCCTGTTTTTGTCAGAGAAAGGTCCCTTAATTCTTTAAGCCTCAGTAGCTCTTAGCACATGATATAGGCATATGTTAGCCTCAAGGTACATATTACGGCACCAGCCGCACGAAAACCAAGAGACCATATAGGAAAATGTAATAAAGTCAGGGCATACCTTCCTACATGAGAATATTTAAATGCAAAAGCCTAGCAAAACCTGAAAGGTAAAATATATTGATTTCAATGTCCAAGGGAAACCCTGAAACGTTGGTTCCATTAAATCAAAGTTTCCCCCTGAACATAAGATTGTGGAAGTGCAGCGTTTTTTATTCTCTGCATTCTCTGTACACCTTCATCCGTGATTTATTATTTGAGAGCACAGACCAACTGATCTGCATTTCCTTCTTGGAATTTAGATGCCCGTGGGGCTAGAAGTGCCTTTATCATCTTTAAATGGGGAATCCACACAACAGAACCTAAAGTGATTGGGGGTCCTTCTGTTTTATTCTGTATATTATAAAATGAGTTACTTTTATACTAGGCAGATGGCACAGAACACGTAGGCTGATGCTTAAGGTATCATTGGGGTGTTCTTTTAATTGCCTACAGGCGTGCATAGTGGAATAATTGGTTAGTTTAGGCTCGGAACCTTTACTTATTCCCTGTGCTTATATCACCTTATTGCCCCTCGGAGAATGCAGACAAACATGTACACTTTGTGGAGCTTCCCACACCTGGCTGTCAAACATGACAGATGGCTTTTGCTTTGCTACAAGGACAATTCATACAGGAAAACAACCTTATCGCCCAAATGGCCCCGATGTGCTTCAATATGTAATAATTGCTGCAACAACCTTTTTTTTTGGTTACTCTGAGAATCATATCTAAGTAATATATACCTCCCAATAAGGACATATGCTTAAACACATTAATCTGTTTTCTGTCTGAATTATTAGCATTTCTTATACAAAATTGATAGGAAACACTGCAGTGAGTTCCTGGATGGTTTATGAAGCATAACCCTTATGTTTTAAATAAATCATGATAGAGAGAAAAAACATACAAATGGAAAAATCTGACAACTGGAGTATTTGATGTTCAATCCACTCGGAATGTTTTATTTATAAATTCACTGTGCTTGGTCGGTGTATTCAAAACTGACCTCCTAAGAGTTTCTAAGAGTTGCTGAATGACAGATAGAGAAATTATACCCTAAAATACACTTGTTTTAAAGGGATATTTTGTTAACAAATAGGTGTGGGTTTATCCATCCTTCCATCTAAATGGAACATGTCATTCCATTCTATTTATGTCCAGTATTATGGCGTGCGTCTTTAATTCTGGGTTGGGTCAAGCCCTAAATGATTTTCCTCTGATTTCACACAAAAAAGCAGTTTTAGGGAACACACATGAGATGCTCTCATAAGCATTTTCACTGTCCTACATCATAATAATATATATTTTAACAGCAGGAAAATATAAATGCGGCTAAAAAATGCCTCATTGACATAAATAGTTGTGAAAGGCTCACAAAATTGCATAAATGATATGAGGAAAGCCTAACCCCATAGGCACACCTCAGACCACATCTTTTGCCATTCATAATGTTGGGAGGAATGATAAATCCAGTTTTGCCCCACTGTAACTTGGAAATATGTATCTGTACAATCAGGCCTAGACTGGCCATCAATGGCCAATCCCACCCTAAAGTTACCCCTACTGCGGCTCCAGAGGCAGAGCAGGCCCTGCAGTATAAAACAAGCTTATGATGGTAGCCAAGCACTAGAAAGTACAATTTTTAACACGAAGTTTGCTTTCGTGTTCGGATTAAGTGGATGTATGTAAGCCAGTAGTTAAAATGGGAAGTGAATGTGTGTTTTTAAACAATTATAAAAATAAATAAGCCTGATATTATATTTTGATCTCTTTCTACAGATTTAAAGCAGATTTAAAGTCAAAATTAATTAATCTAAGGCAGGTATTTCTCCGTAAGGCAGCTGGGCCATGTGTCCAGAGCAACAATTTTTTGTTTTTTTGGAGGGAAAGTGTGTAGTTAAATCTCTAACCGTAGCCCCACCCATACTGCCTATGCCCCACCCATTTTTACTAATGCCCCACCTACAATCCTTTGTGCCTATACGGTGTAGATTCTGTTCTGGCGTTGCATAGGCCATAGGAAAAAATACATAATGTGGCTACAGAACGGTTATCAATGGTAAGGGTCCAATCAGTAAACACAGGTCCAAACACGGCAACATCACCCATTCTTCAGTATACATAAATTCATTTGTCTTAGTCTTAGAATGGTTAACATGGTGACAGTAATGCTTACAGTATCCTAATTAAATGGCTATTCTTATAAAATATTACGCCGTACAAGTGGTTCAACGCAAATGTTTCAGAATCAAGCCTCTGCCTTGTAAAACGGACTGTCTAATTTTTGGTGCCTTGGGCTTATGAAGATGAATTACTGCGTTAGGATCGCATGAACAGAAACTGCGATCTTAACCCGGAAAGCTAGATTTCTAAGCTTTGTACGACATAAAATAAAAACCTTATGATTTTTTTTCTGTTTGTTTCATTTTTTTTGGTGACCAAGTAGTGTTTTAAATCCTACTGATATAAATACAGCCTTCACAATATTACTATGCGGTCAGTTGTTGGAAAAGACAGGATTAAGCAGCTAACATCAAGCTTACAATAAAAAAAATGAACTGTTTAGTGATTAAATAAATTAGTTATAATGATGAACAAAATGGTTGGCCAAATGGGGTTGCTCATTGAAAGGACTACGCTATTATCCCACAGAAAAAAAAATCATTACAATTAGAGAAATTCTCCCCTTACAAGAACATATCCTTGCAGCTCTAATGTGCTTTCACCTAAGGAATAATTACAGTTATTAAAATGCTTACATTTGGAGACTGTATCCTCATAGCCACAATGCTCCAAAAAATCACGGCATTAATAATCTTTCTTTAAAATAAAAAGGAAAAAAATGCTTGTTGCTACAATGTTCCCAAAAGAAATAATTCCTGTTATTTGACTACTTCCCCCTAGAACAGTTTCTCAAAGTCTCAAATACACAAAGCTGAAAAACTATAATATCTTGAATACTTACTGCACAGAAATGACTCCCTGCGGTTACAATTTTCTTTCCCCAAACTTATAAGAACATCTTCCCAGGACTGCACTTTAAAGAAATATTTTCTAATGTCAAAAAAACGTACCTAATAAATTCCCAATATAATGATTCCTTTGTAAAGAAATGATACATTGATATGGACTTTCAGAACAACTTTGTGTTCTTTCGACTTCCAATGATTTCATAATAGAGCCTTGACCTTAGAGATCACATATCTATGAGCTAGAGGGCAAATGTATTTGTATAGGGGATTATAGCGTGTAAAAAAATGATCCAGTAGGAAATGTTATTTTTCTGATGCTGCTTGCCTACTATGAAGTACAATACTTTTGAGGAGCGTAGGGGTCAATAAATTATGCCTTATAAATCTTCTCTCTACTGTCTGGTTGATATGCATAGCATAAGGGCCAACTATAAGCACTTACTCTCTGACACTAAGACGCCGAACAGCCTGAACCACATAATGTCAATCACGACCCATCAACATATGCCCCACGAATTTCACAGGTGGTCCAGTGCAGTGAAGGCATAATGACCCCTTTGAAGGACCTGTAAGTGTGAGCTGTGAGTCTTACATCTCAAACCACAATCCATTATAGGAAATTACAGGAAATAAAGCAAACAGAGATGTCTACAGGTGAGTGATGGCGGGGTGGGCTTGTTATTCCTCAAACGTTGTCAGCCATGGTGCCCGAATGGCCTGAAATTTGATCATTCTGTCTTGGATCTTTGCAGTTATTCTTCCCATGACAAACAAGCTCCAATTGTTGCTGAGCACCTCAGCCTTGGATGGTGCGACCCCTTTCTACCCTCTTGCTATAGCTTGCGCGGTAGATGCACAAATTCGGAAATAAATCTTCTCAAAAAGCGATAATTCAGGGAAAACCCCATTTTGTCGCTATAGAGTCTACATAATGTTCAATGTGCAAATATCTCAAGGAGACTTCAGACCTGCATTTTCCCACTATATAAACTTCGCTACTTGAGAGGTCGGAGAAAAAAATTAACTGTACGGTATGGGAGTAGGTCTGGAGCATTGCTGGGTGAGGGCCAGGGGGGCCCTGTATCTCCTACATATATTATATGCCATTCATTCAAATCATGAGTAGGCTTGTATTTTAGGAACTGTGAGCCCACCCCTATGTTTTGGTAAATACAATGTTTCCTTTTTAAGAGGTGGCCTTTTGTTATTCCAAATAAAAAGTAATATTGCCAACTGCAGATTTCTTATATTATTCAAATGAGTCATTACCGGAAGAGCCTGGATATCTGGAAGATACTCCAACTGATCATATCTGCCTTTAAAAACTTAAATAGAGGGAGGTTATTAGCCTCATACAGCTCCGTAGGGTCTAACGTGAGATTCAACCCCAAACACTGCGAGACAACAGTACATGTTTTGTCATTTTGCAATATAATAACACTATAATAAACCAAATTTGTATACAAACTGACACTAATGTCAAGCAAAGTTCTAGACTACATATCATATAACATTTTGGTGATGGATTCCCTTTAAATTAGAAAATTACCTGTAGTAGTTTCTATTTGTTTCTGTACTCTGCTGATTTCCCTTGGGATTCTGTTCTTCTAATAATCCACTCTCTGTTTCTCCAGGCCTCCTAAAGTGAAGGGAATTTAATGAACATCTATGGGAAAACACAATATTTCCCCCAAATGACCAGTTCACACTCCGGCATTACTGTAAACTAGGGATACACAAAAGCTATACTATATCTATATGCAGGGTTCTCAATAATAAACTGATCAACTTATTTGTCAAGAAAATAAAGAAGGTATAATATTTTTTTTTATAAATTTACACAATTTTGACTTTGTATAAATAACACAAATATTACCACTTTTCCACTTGCTTGCCGGCTGTTCAGTAATAAAGAAATGTGTTAGTTTTAATTGGGTTTATTTTTCTGGAATTGATATTTTCTTTAACTGGAAATGTGCTTATTGAGTCAAATGATTGTGTTCACATCAAGGCACCGATTTTGAAAACTACTCTTTTCTTTCCATTGTACTGAAGTGAAGAAAATCATCTCTCTTATCCTACAAACAACATATATCGGAACCCATAATTGGAATACCTTTAATACCTATCCCACGCATGTTTAAATTCCCTCACTGTACTAACCTTTACCATGTCTAATGGGAGGCTGTTCCATTAATCTACCACCCTCTCAGTAACGGACATCTAAACCTCTGACCCTCTAGTTTTAGATTATGACCTTTTGTGCTAACATTTCTCCTCCTTTGAAATAAACATCATTCTTGGATTTTTATGTCCCAAGTGCATAATTTTACATTTATCAACATGAAACTGCAGCTGCCACACTCCCAACCATTCTAATTTACTCAAATCACTTGCCATTTGGTTTCTTCTACCAGAAATGAAAAGAATGCAGACATTCCCTATCTTTAAGATCTTTTTTTGCATACCTGACAGTCACCTTATGTTTGGTAGGTCTGAGTGTATCACAGGGGTTCCACCACCCTAATAATGTTTAAAAAAATTGTAAGAAATTAGGTTTGTTTTTCTTGAAATTATTTTCTTGCACTTAAAAAAACTTTTCCCTAGCAATGTTTTTAACAACATCTTCTAAAAAAATGTCCCTTTTTTCTCATTTGAAGGGTTGAGAGATATGCGTTTCTCCAGGAGCCTGCCACAGGTCTTGATTTACATCGTCTATGCTAGTGAGGAATCCCTGTTTTAAATAGATAATTTGTATGTGGGTATAAGCCCATTTAGTGACATTTTATCAGCAGCAGAAGAGCTAATAAAGGCTATGCCAACTTGCCCCCAGTGGTGGTAGTTGAAATGTGGCATAAAGTCTAACTCTGACAAACCCATCTTCCGTGACCTTTGTCAGTATGCCAGAGTAAGACTGATATTTTGCTACATTTAGATTAATGCAGGGCTTTAATTAAGCACAAGCGCTGAAATGTCCAAAATATAGCAAGTAAATAGAATATCTTTTGACTATAATATATTGAGTGTAACGTTGCATGGCACAGGCATTAGGCTTAAAGAAAAAACAAGGAGTAACTAAGGTCGGAGGTCTTACAACAGGTGGAAAATGGATCCTTTCTGCCTTCAAATTCTTCAATTCAACAATTATTTGTTGTCTAAAGCTCTGAAAAACTAAAAGAGACGGCAATGCAGGCCGGCGTAGTTCAGGCACTTACATTTGTTGACCCAGAGGATGTCAGGAAATAAAAATAACCATTACATCGCTTCCCACTTTATAACAAATATGGCTGTTCTGTCAAAACCAGTTCTTGCTGTATTCACTTTACAAAAAAAAAAAAGAAACCATAAAGCCTCTAATCTCTACTATCACTGTGTATTTTCCAGACTCCAAATACCCAATGTATGTACCGGTGCTCAGGAAATCCATATAATGGGCAAAAAGAACAAATTTGTCATGAATAATAATCACGGCTAATTATCAGGACTTCCAGGACCTCTTTGATCTCACGGTATGGAGAGAGGCATTTGGCTCTGCTTGCTTCCTGCCCCTTCTCCCACCTATTTGGGTTACCCCCAGTCCTTCGCGCCACAAACCTGCCCCATCCCTATCTATAATCATGTATCATGGGGCTGTCATATTATTGTTCCAAATAAAGATAAGAGTGTGCCACTCTGGGTCTGCGTATTACCAGATGCTGAGTTTCTGTACGCATTATTAGCTTTCGCTATATATAAAGTATGGTTAGCGATGTTAGTCCTTGAATACCGTTAAAAGGTCAGATTTTTAAATTATTCATTCTTGGGAACAGGTCAGTTAATTGCTGTGCCAGTGACTGTTCTCAGTATGGATATAGCATAAAATACCAACTTGTTATTAATGCTTAAAGGAGACCAGTTATTTAAAAAAATATATATATATCAGTAGAAAATAAAATTGATCATATATGTGTTTAAATACCATACTAGGGATCTTCTCCCATAGCCCCTCGTATGCTATGCCTGCCAAAGATGTAACGGGACTGTAATGCTTTATACCAAGGAATTCTGCATATATATATATATATGTTATATATGTTATATATATAACAGAGAAGGTGCCCGTGAAATAATATTATTATTTGATTTCTGAATTATTTGATTTGTTTGCCCATATGTTTTGTTTGGCAATCTAAATGTTCGCATCTCTAAGCTCTGACCTTGTGACTCACCGATGGTCACAGTAAAGGAAATCTATAGAGAAAATGACGTTCTGCTTGGAACAAGTGGAGTGTCCGCATCAATCTTCCCTTATGTTTAACTCCTTTAGGCAATTACCAACAGTGACAGATGAAGACCCTCCAGGGCCCCCAAGGCACATGGATTTAGGGTTCCTTTCTTTAAACAAAAGGAAATAAGCACACTCATTCTCCCACATTTACTTACATTCATCCTGGCTATATGGGGGCCACTAGGCACAAGTCTAGTATGACTAATGGACAATTTTATTTTGGGGACGAAATTCTATATAATATCTGTGTATTAAGAATACGATGTCATAAAAGTCCCTGTTGGTGTCCCAATACTTTTGTCCATATAGTGCATGTATTTGATTCATTTCGTTTTTTGCTGGTGAGGGGTCCTTTTAAGAGGCAGCCTTGGATTTATTTGGCATGGAACACCTCTCGTATCTTTTTATTGACTGGCACCATTACCAGCATTTGATATGGCAGTTAATGCTTCAACTGACACTTACTGTAAGTTAATGAAACAGTAGTAATGTTGATGCTAATTACCTGTATTTAAGTTAGTTCTTATTTCTCTCCAAGGAGTCTATTTACTAAAGATTGATGATATTGGATGTCACTGCAAATGAGTCAATTTGCTGCACTGTGGTAGGTTAATTTCACTTTTTTTTAATTTATTTTTTTACTAACAACCAAAGTGAAATATGAATCTGATAAAGCGTCCCCAAAGTGCAAAGTGCCCCTCAAGTTGATACACTTTTTAGGAAATTTCAGAGTTACAATGTCAGGTTCATACCGCTGGCTCCCCGATGTACAAATACTACAGGTGCCCTTACCATGCCAGATTCATAGCATTTTAGAGAAGAGGGTGCATAAAAACAGAGCGTTTGAGCCTAGCATTACATATTTATTCATATTCCACAGCTCTGTAAAATGACATCATAAGTATAGTATAGACTTACAGAAACAAGAAACAAAACTAAGTACTTTTGCCTAGGCTGGCAAGTACCCACGCAAAACCAGGTCAGATCACCCTCTTGGGCAATCTGTCCTTCTGATGTGCTGCTGCTTAATGGGCAAGTTACAAAGGCGATCTCTGACCAGTCTCCCCAACCGGCCCATTTACACTATGGAAAAATGGGCTTGGCTCGGCCTCCGTAGAATGCATTACAGGAATCTATACATATTTAGACATCCTAAACCTTGTCTTGTTCCGTGTGGCCTTATGCCTATACCTTGGCACTCCCCATGGCTTGTACCGCTGAGCTCTTCTCCTCCTTCCTGACCTTTATGTGATGAGTGGGGCTAAGTCCTGAAGGTGGAGGTAGCCCCCATAAACAAAGCAGGACCAAGGTGGGCAGTGGGTAGTGGACAGAGTGAAATACCATTCCCTGACCCTGGCAACAAAGACTGTCCTAGCTGTGATACCTGGATGCACCTGGGACAAACCCAGAAAGTACCCGGGTCTGCTTATACCTCTAACCTCTCATCTCACTTGTTTAAATTTGCATGCTATATTATCAACCGCTTCAAATGACCAGGGATAGATAATACCCAGGTCAAGTTCCATAAATACACCAGTTCAGGTATTATTATCATTATGTTTTCCTCTTCAGTCTGCTCCACTTCGCTATTCATCCATTTTTACATAGCCTTTCTTTTTCTAGTTAACCCTTTCACCTTCCACTCACCTCATCTTTGCCCTTTCCCCATTATTTAACCCTTTCCCACCTTACCACTAACAGTATAGCTTAATGTGATAAAAAAAGAAATATTCATCAGCCAAAGCTAAGCATTATGGGAACATCTGGCCAGCTACCTGTTGCCTACCTCGGAGCTAATTATACCAATATGACTTCAGCCGACAGGTCAAATCACGCCGACCCGTACAAACCTACCAATGCGAATGCATCAACTCCAGTCGATATGCATTTTGCCATCTAGGTAATTCACCCCAAAATGAATTGCTTTACAATAGCCTAATGTTCGGTTGGCATATTTTTTTTACTGGTCACATATATTCCACGTAAAAATGGCTAGCATAGAATTAGTGCTGCCTGGCAGTATGTTGCATTCAGATGCTGCCAAAATTGAGGAAATTAATTAAATGATCTCAACGGGGTTCACATAGGAACCACTGTGATTAATTAATTGATTTCCTTAATTTCAGCTCCATATGAATGCTACATACTGCTGGGTGACACTTCATGTACCGGTCAGCAGCATGTAGAATTTTAAAGAGGACAGGAAAAAAAAGCCCAAGGATATGTTATACAGAACAAAATGCAATTCCAATTATTTCCAGCCATAACGGACATCTCCATTCCCTTTTACTGAGTTACAACTCTCACGATTCCAAGCCATAAAGCAGACCCCTAGTGGCCCGAACTGGCCCTCTGGCCAGCCTGCTGGGCTGCTGCCTGACATTCCTCCATATGCACCTGATTGGCCACTCCTGTATATCACATGATGTGGCTTGTCATTGGGTGGCTGCCGGCCTTAAAGTGCCAGGGCCGCCAAGTTATCGCCAGTTCGGCACTAACAACACCCAAATAAAGTGGATCTGACCACCAATTAAGATTAAAAGCTTGGAAAAGAAGGAAATGTACGATCGTCACATGCTTCTAGCTGATCAGTTTGTGTCATTCTTTACACTGAAAAATCAAAGAGCAGTGATTTTATTTGGACAATCCGTCATCAGTTCTCCTTTGTTAACAGCCATGTCTCGTTAGGAAAACGGCATTAAAAGTGCATCACTGCGTTCCAAAAACTGGAGTGAAAGCTAGTAATAAAAAGTCTGCGTGAATAAAGCATTCCTAGCTGGTACTCAAGCTCCCATATACCTACTAATTCACAGGTATGTATAGGATTAGGACTGCTGAATATATGGGGCTAGTGGATTTCCCCTTTAATCCGCGATGTATTAAAAATGTTTACTGCGGGATTTGTACAGTTAAAGAGGACATCTGCTCACTATGTAATATGAACATGCCCAATGGATTCACACAGTCATTAGCCCGCGTCTCTCTGTTTATACCTTTAAAACCTAGAAAGGTGGCATAATGATTACTAAACATGCCTAGGCGGATACTCAATTGCCAGTGTCTGGAAACTACCACTCCCATCATCCTCATCCAACCTTGTGAACAAGCACATACGTCTGAAATTCAAGAGGCCGTGAAGCACAACTACCATAATGTTCTACTAGATTTAACTGTGGCTGGATTGGCATAATGAGAGTTGGGCTCAGCCAGGCACGGAGAATAGAAGCTTGTTTATGCTACCATGGGGGTCATTTTGTTAATTCTAGAAACATATTTCAACCGCAGTATATATATTTTCTTTGTAAATGGGAATGGTGATCGCGGTTAGATAAAATGGTCAAAAGGGGATAGTAAGTGCCCATCTGTCTAACGATAAAAGTAAGGACAAAAAAAACATCCAGAAGCCTATTTTAGTCTCGAACATCATACAGAACATAAAATTCATGTTCCGTAGTGAGATCCTGGGTGCAGACATGCAAATGAGGTCTGTGTTTGCTTTACCTTCATTCCCCTTTTCATGCCAGGAATTTTTTTTTCTCCTAAAGCTTTAACTGAATGTGGATTAACCCCTTTGGTACAAAAAATGATAACACTAGCCTGCAAAGTCAGACATTATCAAGGTCCCCTCGAGAAGGTTCAGAGCCTGCAAAGCTGGAATACTATTTTATTTGTTCTCTTTCAGATGTAAAGGTTAGCGTCACCTAAGCATTGCAGTTCTACATGTCAGAACCCCACGAAAGGGTTAATCCTAAACAATCTACTGACACACCAGTGAAACTGTTTAAAACCAGAGAAAGGAAGAAATTACAAAACGGGAAATTAAACCCAATGTAATTATAAGGAGTAAGACTATGTGTTTATAAAGCGCTATTCTCTTCAGATCCAGTGAAAACAAAGGACATCATCAAGTTAAGATAAAATGCTCGAAAATAAGACAAGAATGATTTGAATGAGACATTGGCGCTGTGATAAGGGCATTGTAGTTGTGTCATTGAAGAACTGATTCACTGAGTCAGACCTGCCATCTCCGGAGCCGCAGTAGATTATCATTCAGGAAGGTGCTAGTGGAGGTTTGTTGAGAAGATGTTTAGATTTTTTTTATGTCCCTGGGGGTCTTTATTCCCTAAAGCTCCCCAACCAGCGGTGGCCTGGAGCATATACCGTACATGGGGCAATAGCAGCAATCAGGACTCTGTACCTTTCTGAATTGTGAGGCAGGTAGCCTGGTAACCCATAATGGGGCTTTTCAAATAGTTTTTGTAAGTCAGACTGCAAAGCATGGTAAACGTTCCTTGTAGCCATGAAAAGTAGAAATGGCTGTAATATGCAGGAAAAAAACAAGGGTAGTGTTAGCGTGTATTGCTGCTCATCAACCTGGATGTATTAGGACACGCTGCTCTCGGGATGGGACTGGTAGCGAAAAAAATCTCTCCTGGCAATTTAAGGCCAGCAGCTGCTAAATTGCACGTGTGAGGCCATTTACTGTATACATGCAATCATACTCTGTGCATTTATATCAACCGCAAATGGTATACAAATGGTGGCTGCATTGAGCTGAAATAGGATGGCTGGAGGTGTTGTTGGGCACCAGTCCATGGGCATTTGCCTGGTGTGCCTGATGGCCAATCCGGGCCTGTCTGCTCATGAAGAAAAAATACAGATATATTTTGATTAGTGTTCCCATATCACATTTTTCTTCCAGGACACATCTCATTTTTACACTGTTATCTCCTCAAATAGCCTAATTGACATTTTTGTTTCAGGGGTCATAGTTAGAGGTATGGATAAGGGTAGACCTACCATCCCAGGGTAGGCAATTTGGTCACTCCCTCTTTTGAGGGAGTGGTTTTATGAGTGGGTGGGGCTAGCCGAGTAAGGGGATTGAGAGTACAAAGAGAAGAAAGAAGAGAGTGACCTGGAGACCCAAGGAAGTAGAATTTCACCCGATTCTATCTCTGACCCGAGAGTTGCTGTTTTAGAGGCAGGGCTTAATTTTACTAGGTCTACTTTCCTGAGCTATAGATGGACATTTATATAAAAACATATGGAATTTAGAAGAAAAGCAGTTGATTGTAATTATTCGTTTTAGAAAAACATTTCCTGCTCCTTCTTTACATGCTATTATGAGTGTGGAACACCATGATACACTAATGCCCCCAAGTATAATTAGCTCCAACAAAAGAGGGACAGATGGACTTGGGTCCCAAAAATGGACTTTCCATCATAAAGAGGGGCTGATGGGAGGTACAAAAATCTATAAATGCTCACAAAACATGTATTAGCTGGTCTATTTTGAGTTGTTTAACCATCAAGTTTTCTATGAACTGGCTGTTGGTCATTTACCAGTAATGTTAATTAAAAGTGCAATAAGGTGTAGAAAACATATATTATTATTTTTGCTACTTTTTGTAAAATATATGTAGACACTTTTAGTGCTGCTGAAAAACATCAAAGAACACGTTCCACGTCACGTATAAAATTAAGACAGTTGCAAAAACGGAGTAATACCCCCTAGGTGTTGCGCACATAAAAGTGATAATGGAGTAAAAATAATTGAAAAACAAGAAAAAAGGAAGAGAAACAAGAAAATGCCTTTCTCTTTTGAAGATTCCTTTTTACCATTACAGGGGGAGTAGCCATTCTATTATCTTACTAATTAAAAGTGCATTTTATCACTATGATGCGGGTCAGTTGGAAATGTTCGGAAGTTTGGTTTCACAAACCAAAAATGCATAATCATTTGAACTGAGATTCTTTTGTAACCACAAAATCGATCTATCCATGTGTTTTCCTGTGCAAATGTGGCTGTATTTGGCTCCTGGCCTTCTTTGTAACTTGCTGCTTCCATAATGAACTAAATCATCACACTTCCTTACAAACACAGCAGGACTAATAAACAAAGAGGTCTATGTACTGACTCTGAAGCTACAGGAGCTTCTTTGTTGCAATTATTCTCCCAAAGACTTCCCTCTGGTAAGGATCCATGACAGGTATTCCTCCCAGGGCCTGAAGGGCCAAAGTGGCCCTTTGTGATCACAACCATCTCTTGGCACACATACTAGGGAAAACAAATAAGTAACAAAGTGTTTATTTATTTGATCTATACATTGGCTGGTAATTTTTCTAGCGCAATACTCAGGCCATGCTGCCAGCTGCACAAGTCAACCAGCTCCATAATCTGTTATTTTGAATGCCTTTTTATGGATATTATTCAGGCTTTAGCTCGCTCCATTATATTCACTGTAGTTCAACAACACTTCTGAGGCTGCAGGTTGCCAATGCTTTTTTTAACACGTAACCACAACATGTAACAAAGCAACCTTACCAATAACTGTACCTTTGATTGCAAATCACCAATATTTTAGTAGTTGAAAAATCTGCAGATAATTGCTTTGAATATTCAATATCATTGATTCAATGTAACACGCAAATGCATTTTCGCTCTGGCATTAACACAAAATGGAATACCATAATATATTACTTATAGTATATTCTCAGAATCTAACCATATCACACATGCAAAACATAGTGAAAGTATATTGCGAGCGGTTGTGTAAACTAATCTCTTAAAATCTTTGCATATGCTAGCAAGCAATCAGATTGTCGGCTCTTTAAAGTGCAGTTTTCGTTTTGCATTATAGGCACAGTTTGCTTGGTGCCCCCAGTGGCCATATCGGGAATAGCATGTAAAGCAAATCATTCTACCAGAAGTGAAAACATGGTGAATACACACAATATATCACTTTTCTGTTAATAAAATGAGCCACCCATTTCTAATGTGCCGGCATTACTAAATTGCGCTCAGTGTAAAGTAAGTCTTTATGGTTGATACTATATACAGAGGGACTGCAATTATCCGTTTATTCTATTGATGTCCATGCTACCTATATTATATGACCTCTGTCATACTTGCATAGTCCTGTTTAAACAACCAGATAGAAACACTGACACCGGATAGGTTAGACGGATTAATAAATATGTACGTTCAGGCTCCCTTTGGAGTTTGCCCTGTGTTTTCCTAGCACAAGGTGCTGTTGCACCTAGAGGAACATTCATTAAACAAATAAACCTTAGCAGATCTGTTACTTTACTCCTTCCTTCTTCTGAAGAATTAACCACACACAAACTGCACAGAAACTTTTAAGATGCTCTTTCAGTTTTCCATGGCAACAGCCCGTCAGTGCCTGCTTTTGCGTCACATGAGAATTACATGTTCTCGGCAAAATCTCTGAATGCAGCAATGTTTTACATGATTAAATGATTGTTTCTGGGAAAGGTTTGGGATGATGTTTCTGAGAACACCTTTAACTCTTAGTATTCTTTCCCAAAGACAACATTGTAAGATTTAACCAATATTAACCCCAAACATTACATTTTCTTTTTCTCACGCAGTCTCATAAATGTTCATGGAATGACGCTGCCTCTGTCATATTATGAATTGGCCTGAATATAAACCTCACTTGTTCTTTAAACTTACTGATCATAAAATTAATGTGCGGCCAATAATTGGAACATTACAAAAATTAATGTGGATTAGATTTTTATTTCTGCATGTATCCAACCGGAGTAGGTAACCTATTTATATACCTAAATATCTATATCTTTATATATATATATATATATATATATATATATATATATATATAGATATATTCCTTATGTACCTGATGATAGGGATACTGATTTGCTCTGCAGTTATATTTATATGAATCCTTAATGCACTGTATATTATAGTGCAATTAAAGTCAAAATCGTGAAAAAAGGTCATTAAATTAATATATACTTTAAATGTGAAAGCACGTTTCCCTTTATTCTTTGCTTATTTTATGGTTCGTGGATAATGTGTTTTTTAAATTATTTGTAGTGTTTGAGACTATCACCTGATATACAGTAATTCTTTTTTTATTGATTTATTTTGTCTGCAGCTGACCGCATTTATTTCCTTTTTTTGTAAAGACAATTTTACTTTCCTTCGCTTTACCAGTTATTACTGCTGTGCTATGCTCAACTCGCCGGGTTTTATATTGCAAATTGTACAGGCGTATTACTTGTTTGTTAAAGTTATACAATGGAGATTAAGAACATAACCCTTTCATTTGCAGGGAAACAAAACCTGTGCATTAATCTTTCCTATGCCCCAATGGTTTAAGATACAGGTTCATTATAGATAATTGTGTCTAGTGTGCTGCAGTCACAATACTACATTATCCATGGCTACTATAGCCAAGAGATTAACTCTTTTGGTGCCAGTGAGTCTACTTCAGGCACTCCCTAAATGATGTCCATATGGGATGGGGTCAGAGGAAGAGACTTAATGGGCTAATTTCTAATATAAGCTATGAATGAGGGATCTTATTGAACAAAAAAATACATAGCATCGAGTGAGAGTGGTAGATAAGTAGAACAGCCTCCCATCGGAAGTGGTAAAGCCTAAAACAGTGAGGGAACATGTGTGGGATAGATATGAAGCTATCTTAAATATATGATGAGACCAAGGGCTGATTAAGGTTTGAGTCTTAAATGGGTGAACTAGATGGACCGAACGGAGTCTATGTTTCTATTGTATGTGTGTTTATGAATTGATACATTGTTGTATCATATTTGTTATGTTTCTCATATATCCCACATCATATAAAGGGGCTCTTGAACCAATAGGAACCTGGAGGAGCCCCATAATTGGGTTATATGGTAGCGCCACCTCCTGGATGGGGCAAGACACAACCAAAGGAATTATGTCCATTGCTAGATTTACAGCTGGAGAGCTCCCAGGTACAAATCATTTGAGTCAGTACTTGGCTCTATGTACAGTGACAATTTCCAGATATACCATCAATGTTTTCAGGGGTCAATGCTGACTCTCAAGGGTTAATGCATCAATATGTGTTTCTAGCGCACAGAGCCAGGGCATGCGGAACGTATTAATAAAAACCACAGACCAAGTCTCATCGCATGGACAGAAGGAGAATACCCACTTTGTGCTTGATGAACATTTCACCCACCCATTGTCATTCTTGGAGAAAACAGGGAGGCGACCCGATCTGTAGACATTACATGCTGAATAATTATCTTCAAATGCACATCTTCGCCATGCAGAAAAGCAATGGAGGAGAAGAAAAAAAAGTATATAATAGGAGCAGCTGTCTTAAACCCAAAGGAAATGCTTATTGTCTGTGCAAGTAGTTTTCCATAAAACCAGCGTAATTCACCAGCTAGAGCGAAATGACTAATATTTTGCATACTGTTAGGAAACGCATTTAGGTGCCATAAGTAAAAGAAAATGTACCTTTTAAAGCTGAAGTGTGTTTTGCTCTTTCAGTAGAGGATGCATACAAGCACCCTTGAAATGTTCTGTAATCTTTGCAGCCACGTTATTTTTTTTTGGCCTGTGTCAATTAGGCTCATTAGAACAACCACTGGGGACGAAATTAAGGCTGTCCTTGGAAAGCAGAATTTGGTGTTCAGGCCACCTCTGCAGCTCTGAGTACACGGAGTAAAAGGCACAGAAACGCAGAATTTAAAGGCAAATAAGAACCATTCGGCCCATTTAGTCTGATGTAGAGACTCTAATCAGTCCCTGGTCTTGTCTTAGATTCAGGATAACTTTATGCCTATCCCATACGTGTTTAAGTTCCCTTACTGTATTAGCCTCTACCACTTCTACTGGGTAGCTGGTCTACTTATCCACCACCTCTTAGTAAATCAAAGCTTCTTTACATTACCCCTGATCCTCTATCATATGACCTCTTGTTCTAGCATTTCTCCTCCTTTGAAATAAACGTCTCTTGTACTATATTTAATCCCTTTAGGGTATTTAAATGTTTCCGTCACATCTCCCCTCTCTCTTCGGTTCCCCCCCATGCTGTACATAATAACATCCCTTTAGTCTCTCTGATATTTTCATCTTCCAAGCCATTCACATTTTAGGACACAGGGAAATCTGATCTAAAATAACATGTATACACTGTAGAGATACAGGGATAACTCAATTTCACATCAATATTTCATCCAGCCAGTATTACAGCAATGATTGTGTTTTCATGTTACTTCCCTGTCCCTTTTTATAAGGAAAGCAGCGTTGAAGCAAGAATTGCAGCTTTGGAATTGTTATTATATGATATATCATCTCCTGGGTGTCTTATTACATTAAGGATCAGGGATTGCAGAACAATTGGTTTCAAACTCCTCTACTTTAAGTGGAAATAAGAGACTTAATAGATTTGTAAATCCAGGCAGCTGCAGCCCTAACTCTCTCTCTCCCCCTTTACCCGATGTAATTCTATACAAGATATTGTTCATCAATGCAGCGTACAGCAAGCTGCGAAGGGTTAAAGCCAAGAGAACGATCTCATCCAATCAACTCTCGCCCCAGGGAGGTTTTGAGCCAATCGCCAGGCGCTAGGGGTGTGTCTTTCTATTCTATTGGCTGCGGCGAGACAGGCATGGAATAAGGGAATTGAAGGAGAGAGTTTGGCCACGGACTTGGTGCTGAACTGGAGCTCGTGATGCTGCAGGTAGAGGAGAAACTCAGATACTGGGAGAGGAGCATATAGAGGCAAAGGAGCAGGAGAGGGGGAGAGGTAAGGGATGGACTAAGGGATTGGCACATATAGGGATATATATATATACATATATATATACATACAGATACAATACAGATCAGATCAGCTTCACTGGGAGACAATGGGAGACACACAGACCTTGAGATACAGAGACTGTGAAAATCAGGAAACACATCCTGACCTTATAGGATTGATTGCATGATGTGTTTTGTATATGGATGGCACATGCTGTGATGTACACCCTGGCCTGGCGTAGGAGATGCCCAGATACATGCACACATTTGCAGGTGTACAGCTGATTGTCTTGCAGGGGCTCCTGGAGTGTTGTGCATTGGAACCTCTGTCCCCAGGTGACTTTTTGACCTGGAGATCTCCACTGTAGCAGCCCATCCACCCCCCCCTCCTTCGCCTGGGATTGTGTTACTGATCTTGGATTCTGATGGACAGAAGAAGCCAAATGAGACTGATGTGCAGCTAATCACCAGCTCCTTGAACTTTCAGTCTGGCATCTGGGTAATAACCGAAGGTATTAAGGGACTTGGAGAAATCGCTCCACTGCTGGAAATCTGCTAGATCCCATTGTGATGGGTGCTGACGCTTTTATGGACATTTGATTGGCAGTGCCCAGGAGGTTTGGGGCCCCTTCGATATTGCCCTTTGGGTAAGTTAAAACTATCACTATGTATGCACGCAAGTTAATGCATTAAACACCTTTTTCGTAGCTGTGAGAGCAACAGCTAAATGATCCTGCAAGCTGCTTGCATATCAAACACAGGGGCTTTTACTAGCTAGAGGCAAAAGTGGGAAATGGCCAAATGTAAAACAAATGCATAAGCTCTAAGACCGCTCCGTGGAATGGCACTAGCGTGTACATATTCATTATGTTTGTGCGGCAGTGCATGGCTTTTATTTATAGTACACTGAAGTCATCTGTAGGAATGTATATATTATACTGAGCCATATTCTGCCTTTCAATTTGCCGACACCTTCTCTACTTTTACAACTGGACACGTATTGGAGAGCCGTGAAAGGGTTAAACTTCTTTCCCTGCAATAATGCTGTAGGGCACCACTCCATTGACCTGTTCCTTGCTAAAGAGACCCACAAGGCATTGCTCCATTAATCACTTTATCGCTGGGTTTTATGTTCTCGATGCGCTGCAGAAAATCTAATAAACCTCTAGGACAGAGGTTGAGTTACCCCCTCATTGCTGTAAGGGCCAGCAATGTATTGTCATCCCGGCCCCTCCGGCAGTAGAGAGGTAATCTATGAGGCTGGCAGCTTGTACGTTGAGAGAAGCATAATTATTGTTTGTGGCCTAAATATCAGGCCCCCAATAGCCGTCAGAGTTCATCTATGTAGATATAGAAGGCTTAGACAAAGCTGGAGATACCCTAATAATAGTGGAATGCAGCAGTCAGCTCGGTCCGGATCCGTTCTGGAACTAATTGGCTTATGAAGCCGTAGAACTTCTCAGGGAAAAAAAGAACCATTGTTACCTGCCCTTTTTTTGTCAAGCTGGGGGCCAACTTTGGGAAGCAGACATTTGTCTCTCTCTCTCTATATATATATATAAATATTTTTTTCTCGTCGTTTTGACTCTGAGATTTCACAGCAGCTGCCGGCTATAATGTCCTAGTGGACAAGCGGTTGGCTGGTGCTGGCCCAGATCATTAAAATCACAGCAGGCCAGAGGGCAGATGCCTTGTGTCATGTGGGCCAAGTTCATAGGTGATCTGGAGGCTACCCCCCACCCCTCCCATGCACACACACACACACACATCCTTATAAAGCGTTAGGTCACAATCGAATTGCTACATAAATATTTAACATATTCAGAGTGGGACTTCAGCTTTGATCTTTGTAAGTTTTTAAGGAACAAACATGCACTTGTAAATATTTATTTTTAATACATTGCAACGGTCTAAGGAAAAATAAAAAACAGTGTTTTACTATGTGCAGCTAAAAAAGAAAAAGGGCAAATATTCTCTCATATATATATATATATATATATATATACGAGAGAAAGAGAGAGGGAGATAGATGTTTATTCTCTGAGCAGTACTGTGGCACCTTAATTCTTTCCTGTCGAGGGTCCCCAAAGGCATTGCAGGCCATTGTGAACATAGGGACGAGTTAACGCTAGGCATGAATGGCATAGTGTATGCAATCACAGCTGTGCTGTCACGCTCCTATAGGCAGATTAGAGTTCGTCTCATGCCCTCTGGCCTCATAACAGGTTGTTTATGGAAAATTATAAAAAGCACAAGGGCCCATTTAAATTGCCACGTAAAACTACGAGATTGCCTTGCAGCTGAGGACGGGTGGGAAACCCGTAACGTATACATGTAATGCCGTAATGTTCCGTAGCAGCTTTGATCCCAGCTCTGTAAAGGCAATGCACGTAAAAGACATTATTCTGAGTTTGGGCAGGTTGAGTCTTGCCATACTTTGCATGGGAGGGGGGGTGAAGCTGGCGTTCTGTTTGTACCCAGCCATCCAAGCTCTTAAAATACAGACGGGTTAGGGGAGGAGGTGCAGCGTAGGCAAAAACGGTGCTCGCTTTTTTACCATGTTGTATCGATTACATTAAAACAATAATGCATCTGCCAGACAAAACGTTCATTTATGCAAAAGCACAAGAGCCGTGCAAAATGTGGACAGAGGAACCGATCCGTCAGCAGCATTTCCAAACCGTAATTACCTGCAGGGGCAGGCTGGCAGCATCTCACTGGAGGGCAAGCGGTCCAGATATCAGACCGACAGTAGCCATCGTAACAAGCATAAAGAATTGTAGGCGTCTTTTGCAACTTAAATGTGTTGGTAGCTGCAGAAGCTCTTCATGCGGACAGCTGACAATCATGATTTATGAAGTTCTATATTATTATAATTCAGGGACATGGTTTCTATACCCCCAGAAATTACCGCTAACCATTGGGTACCAGCCTGTATTATTTGAGAAAAGAACATCTCCACCCCTCTGTGTCCTCGGTCTCTCCCCCTCTCTCTTTTTTCTGTCTAGCCCTCTCCCATTTCTCAATGTGTTTTGTTCAGCTACATATGTCTGTCCCCCCCGGTACCTCTCTCTGTCCCCAAACTGTCTCTCACTCTGCTTGTCACCGTGCCATCCCTATTTGCACGTTCTAGACTCTCTACCTCTCGCTCCGTCCCAAAATTGACACTGCTGTTTGCCCTTAAGCTTCTCTGTCTGTCTTACCTTGTTTGCGTCTCTCTGTTGTGCTGTTGGTCCCTATGTGTGACTATTTCTCCTGCTCTAGGATATCCAGATGCTTTCTATTTCAGTCTCTCTCCCTGTCTTCTCTGACTACTCCATTGGTACATCTCTGGGTCTGTATGCAAAGAGTCATTTGTGCGGCTTTGTGTGCGATTCTGAACACTGCTTGTGTGACGGACAGGCTAGCCAAACTAGCATCTGTCGGCTTTATGATTGTATATAATGTCTGTGTGTGCGATTGTGTGTTTGTTAATAGGCTTTTGTATGTTGGTATATGACTATACAATGCCTGCATTTTACAAAGCCCCCCTGTGTGGTGGAACACTACCCCGTTGTTTACCTGAAGTTTCTTTTGTGGCAACTTTTGTTTTAGGGTAACCGGTGCAAAACTACAGTTTTTGAATGATTTTTATTTTTTAATGTTATTGATAAGGCTGAAGCTCTGTTTATATATTACTATAATGTATTTTCCTTAAACTTTGTTCTACACTTATCCTTGTTATCGCTAACCTAGAAATTGGCTTTATTAGCTATACGTCAAAGTGGGGTTTAATCGGTAAAAAGGGGTCTTCACTGATATAATGCATAAATAATGTGGTGAAATAAAATATTTTACCTATCTATAACTCGCTGATGAGGATAAAGTGTTTGGCCGCCCATCTTGTTTTGGTGATGAAAACAAGTTAAGTTGTGTAACTTTAAACTGTAATTTTTGAGACCTTGTCCTGCTTGTGGTTTGGACAATGAAAGCCAACTTTTCTTTACTGATGAGCATTTCCCTATTAGGGATTATTCTGGCCTTATCTATGAACAAGGGTATAACCTGTAATATTAGGGGTTTTTACAGAAATCTTGATCAGTGGTCTGATTCTTTGATTCATACAGTTTGGGGTTTATTCATTGATGTTTCAAACGTACTTCTTGTCTACTGATCTGTTAAAATGATCCCAAGAGACATAGCGTAGGACAACTGAAATCTTGGCTTGTTTGCGTATCAGTTGTGCTGATTAAAGAACCAATTAAATGCTGAAGATGTTGACTCGTTTATTTTCAAAGGTCAATGGATCAGTTAATTTTGAAGGTCCTTGCGTAAGCAGATCACAGATTAAATTGCCACCTTGGGTACCCCTTCACACCTAAAACTGGCTAGGACTATCCTGTAAACTGGCAATAACATTCTTTAATAATCTATTCTACCTGTTTTCCCAACAGAGGCATATCCAACATACCCTCAAGACTAGACTCCAATGATTGTTTTCAATTCTTCTAGAAGTAATGTCCATTCTAAGTGGGGGTAGCCAATACTAGGTGCACCTGTGAATTTACTAAGCTTCAAAGCGCATGATCAAGGCATGAACCAAGGTCCATCTTGGTTTTCCATGGGGAGAATGTAGTTTTAATTTATTTAATATATCATATAATGCTCTGGAGACGGCAGTGACCTATATCACCGCAGCAAAGAGAGTTAGCGTCTTCTTAATGTGATACAGGGTGAAAGCAGTCAACATATATTGTGCCAAATAAATAGTCTTGGTTTTTGAATGGAAACTTAAGCTGTTATCTCTTTCACTGTCAAAAGAGTCTGCAAGACATTGTTCTACTAATCACTGCGGGTCCCATTGAGATTAAAAGTGTACCCTGTAGCACCGCGCAATACACAGTGTCTGCTTTTGCCCTCTGCCTAACCTTGTGCTTTAGAATGTGCTAACTTCTTTCTCACACCTTGATGATATTGGCAATGCTCCATTTGTGCAGGGGAACATCTTCACATTTCCATAAAGCAGACGTGTATTTTTAAAACGTTAACGCTACCACCTGTCTCCTTTTCACCCCCAACAGATTATGCTGTGAAATGTCAAAAACAGAATAGTCCAAGCAGCCAAGTTCTTTACTCGACAGACGAGGGGGGGGGGTGATTTCAAAGATATATGTAGAAGGCTTACAAAATATAAACTACCTATCATAACCTTTTGATTACCAGAAAAGCAAGCATCAACAGATCAGGGGGTCAACGTTTTTTTTTTTTCTTCCCCAATCATGTTTTAATTTTCATATATTATCCAACTTGGGGCCCAGGGTTTGTTGAGCCTTGCCATACACTAACATACATTTACAAACACTTACACACTACAGTAACACACACACATGCTAACATTTTACGCTCGTGTACACACATGCTAACACCATACACCTATACAAACACTACTCTAACACTATATGCTGACATACACACTCTCGCTAATGCCATACTGTAACATAAACAACTCCATACATGCTACCTCCACACTCTTATGCACACACACTGACTAACAATACACATATATAAAAATTCACACTATGGACACTTACACACTGAATCTGGCACTATAATACAGTAGACATTCTGACTCTGGCACTATACATATACACACATACACGCTGACTCTGACTCTACAGTATACACACACTCACACTCACATACACTACTACCCCTCTGGTCCTCTACGCTGCTGCCATTGTGAATCCGGCACACTATGCTTTCCTGCATATCGCTCCACTGGATCCATGATGGCAGCCCTGCAAACCGTGGGTGCCAGTAAGTGGTTTATAGTTGTCATGGTTTCCTGGTGCTAAGGGTGTGCTGAGCACTGTAACAGATCAATACCAGAATACTGTGATTTTCATATAAAAAATATATATATTTTACATTTTTAAAGTGTGTATGCTCATTAAAAATCCACCTCTTTCTTTAGAAAAGCAGTTGTGGGTTTGAAATCCTTGTCATCCAAGTATGTGTCTGCTGTTACAGACTGAGGCCAGCTCATCATCAATGACCAACTTAGTGTGTCATCAGAATCATCCTCTCATGCATTTGCCTTCTTTTTCCAACCCCCAACAAGTGAGGGGGCACTAGTAGTGCGTTACAGCTCTGGTGTTACAGCTTCTCCTAGAAGAAAAGTTGTATGGGGTTTCCCTTTAATGAGGTGCTACCCAAATGAAGGATTTATAAGGGATTATTGGATAGTAAAAAAAAAGAGATACTTTCATCGGTTACAACAGCAAACGATAAAAACTGTGCTTAGGTATATGTTGTGTGTATATATGAGACATGAATAAATGCATGCGTTTTATCACAGTGGCTCTTACATTGTATTTCATCTGCAGCTGTACATCATAGGTTATCATCTGATATTTGGCTGCAACACTGTTACTTGCTCTATTGTATGTAAGAACATGCTTGGTATTTGGTGATGAGGAGCACTAACTAATTTCATGCAGAAGCCACTCATTATTTGCTTTTCTGGCATCTGTAAAATGTAAAATATCTGCCCCTTATGTATGTTATACTCATATGCAACTAAGTATGTGACCTTGAACGATGACTGACTGTTTCACTTATCAGGTCATTCACCACTCCAAAAAGTGCAAAGGTAGGATGACCACATTGGCCATGTTTCCTAGGACATATATTGTATAGGTTTTGTGTATAGCTGACCAGCACAGGTAACTTGCAGTGGGTGAAATATTTACCTCATGGAAGGGAACCAATTACTACACACTGCAGGGCGCAACTTTATATCAATATGTGAAAAGTATATGTGTCCTGGAAAACATGGCAGATGTGGTCATCCTCCTCGATCGATACATGCTACAATGATCAGCTTGGAATTGCATGACCCCTTATATCTAATTTTAGGTGGAGTGAATTTGCTAACTGTATTGGGGGCATATGTCATATGCCCTTTAGTAATATGAGATTTAAACATCAATGCTGGGATTTAGCTGCACTCTGCAGCCTGCATACCCAATTGAGCCTGCACTGAGAGACGCAAACTGACCTCAGGCTGGTTGAGATGTATTATAAGCTGGAGATCATTTTTATATGACGTTCCTCCCTCCCTATTTACCAGCTTCAAATTTGAGTTTATTGGCAGAACACGATTGATGGATTCCTTTTTCTTTTTTTTTTGCTCCTGCAAACATTGATTTGGTCTAGATATTTAGGACATCAACTTTGGGCATATACTGTGACAGCTGCTATTAATTATTCTACATATTGCTTATGTATTGATCATTGTTTGTAAGATTTCTCTCTTTTTTTTATTGGGCTCTGACCAATGCTTTTTTTGTTGTTAATTTAGAATGTTTTCCATAGCGGGTGATAACCCTTTGAAGTCCCGAGGGACAGGGAAAGTGGTTCTTAATCGAATGCCTTTTAGAGAATTAAACCTTCTGAGAATATCACTTTACATTGGAAAGTATCGGTCATGCATCTCGACCTTTAAAGGTGCTGTTTCTCTTAGAAGAAATATTCTCTGGCATGTCCAGCAAATTAACTATCGTGGATCTCAATTTTTTAATCTGGAGGTTTTTAAGAAACCCTTTTCTGTTTCTAACATCCCGTGAGTACCTGCTTTATGCCACACGGCAATTTAGCATTCCCAGAAAAATTACCGTATTGGCTCGGATATAGGCCGCCCCCGTATATAGGCCGCACCCTAAAAGTTTGGTGCTTTTTTAAAGAAAAAGTTTTTTTCTTTAAAAAAGCACCAAAAAACATGCTGCCACTCTGCCCCCCCCCCCGAGATATGCTGCCACTGTCCTCCCTCCCTGAGATATGCTACCACTGTCCTCCCTCCCCGAGATATGCTACCACTGTCCTCCCTCCCCGAGATATGCTACCACTGTCCCCCCCCGACTTACCGGAGCAGACTCCCGGGTGTCTTGCAGGGCCGGCGGGGGACATCTACGCAATACAACTTCCGGTGCCGGCACTGGATGTGCCTGCACCGGAAGTTGTATACGCGTATTGCGCCGGCCCCGCAAGACACCCGGGAGTCTGCTCCGGTAAGTCCGGGGGGGGGGGTCCGCACGATGCGCTTAGACAACCTCCCGTGCCGGCACACCCCCCCGTGGGAAGTGCTGGCAGGGGAGGCTGTCTGAGCGTATCGGGGAGTAGGATGCAGGTCCCCTGCACCGTTGCGGGGGATCTGTATCCTAACCCCGCTGCCTGCCCGGCGCCCGGGACTGTATGTCCCGGGCGTCGGGCGCTAGACCCCGATTATAGGCCGCACCCCCACTTTAAAGACTTAAAGTGGGGGAAAAAAGTGCGGCCTATATTCGAGCCAATACGGTATAAATGAAGCAAAATTGTAAATGATTACAAAACTGGAGGGCTTTAAGCATTCCCTGGTATTTGGAATGATGTTTCTAAAGCCGCATTTAGTTGTAAAAGTGTTACATGTCGCAGAGTTGACTGAATGTGTAGGAACAGAACTGATGTTTTCTGTTACTTGTAGAGAACAATGAAGATTCTCCTTCACACGGGGACGCATTGTTACTCTTGTTGCCTTAAGCCATGGAGCTACATTGATTAGTTGATCCAACATCAGGAGGTCTTCTGGTGGCTGTGGTCATTTCACACTGCTAAACAGCATCCTGCAGTTTGGTGTGGTCTGCTCATTCTTCGTACAAAGCCCTTAGCTGTGTGATATTGAACTCCATAGCTACATAATAAGAGCCGATAATATCCTTCTACTAGTCCTTGGGGAACACTCGCAACAAATAAACAGTCACATCATTGTTTAGGGTCACTGCCCGTGTAATCTATTTTTTCCACAAAAGTACTATGTTTTATTGATTGTATGTAATGGGATAATTTACAAGTTTCATTCAGTCGATGTGATGATTTGTGTTTACTATTATTAGCAATTTTCCATATACTATTCATATATATTGATTGATAAAAAGTATATTTGTAACATTTTTCCATTAGGTGACCTGCCCTTTTAATTGTTTTTTTCTAAATGTTGTTCCCTTGACACGTGCTACTTTTTTATATGGTTTGTGTAGGTCGAGAATATGCTGTTCTCTATTTGAAGTAAGGTATCATGCCCAACTATGTACCATACTAAAAAAAAAAGATTCCAGAAACCAAAAAAAAACAAATTAATACCTATATTTGGAACAATCAGTAGTCAAATCTATTCCAAAAAGGACATAGTAATGTTAAACAAGCCAATAATTTTACCACGTTTTACCCAGGGACTCCGGGTAACACACACAGTTTCCCAGAGGCACTGGTAGGGTGACCACATCAGACACATATCGTTTTTACGTATTGCTGCCCAGCCCAGATAAAGTGCTGCCCTGCAGTATGGAGAATGTATAACTGACGAATTGGTTCTATACATCCCACATACTGCAGTCATTACCTGTGCTGGTCATCAGTATGAAAAACGTATATGTGTCCTGCAAAACATGGCCCATGTGGTCACCCTAGGCACTGGGTTAGTGTCTTTAATTTCAGCAACTGTTGGTAATACTAAATGTTCTTCCTCTTCTTTGTAATTGTAAGTATTACCAATAAAGAAAAGGGGATAAGGGAAGAGCTCTTTCCTCCGTCTAGAACGGGATTCACCATTTTCATAGAGTCTGCAGTTGGAGGTTCATAACAAAGAATAGTTTTTACAATCAAAGGGCTACGCGCATGTTCATATTCCACCCCCTCTAGAGTTTTTATCAAGATCATGCCTGTGGATAAAGCCAATGGCCAGATTGCACAAACAAAGATCTACATGCTTCACCTCATGAGGCCTGTTCTTGATAATAACTCCGGAGGAGACGAAATGCGTAGGTTAGCCTGCTACATTTTACTATTCTCATCATTTATAGACTGGATAGAGATCTATTGGCGTAAAACATTTTAGCTTTATGCCTTATTTAAAACTATTTGTGTGTGTTGGAGAGTACATCAAATATCATTTACATGTACACTAGTTTATGTGATACTTTATATTTCAGATGGGAACGTAAACGTATCCAGGAACAAATTGCATCAAGGGACTGGAGATTTAATTTATTTAAAATAAAATCTGGATTTCCGATCACCATTTTTGATTGCGCGAATTGAGCGATCTCATCCAAATTGCTGTGTGGTTTAGCTGCTCTTTATCGAAAGCTGATGTTTTGTCAATTTGAATGCGAATTCTTCTGAAATAACGCATCAGATAATATCTTTATGTGGACAATGAGTCCGGCTTGCTGAAAAATATAACATCTAGTGTCGAAAATCAAAAGAAACCCTTAAAACCTCTCCTTTTAAGAGATCACTTGCTGTATTTAATAATGAAATCCTTAGAGCTAAGCCATTAGTCCATAGATACTGCTTTGCAGCGAAATAAAATACGCATTCTTCATAGCCGCACATGCTTCATTCAAGTAGTTTTCAGTGTTAAACCTTTGTAATGTTATTGGTCTGTTTAATGTTGCGAAACAATGGAAATAATACAAAATGCACTCAATATTGATAAGTGGTTTTAAAAGTAATAACATCATTTTGTTTACCTAATATCTGTCTCTGAAAGTGTTGCACGCAAAGGTATATTGTTGATTTTTTTTTCCGTTTTTCCCCCCATTTCATTATTTTGCCTAATGTGATTGTCTAATTATGTTTCTTCTAGATAACCAGAGAAGTGCAATAATACAAAATGAGAGTACGGTACTTCATATATGAAATTATAGTCCATTAAGCTTTTTAACATCCTATACTTTCTGTTTGAAGTATATTTTCTCTTAATGGTGACACCTGTCAGATTTACAGTATTATAAATTCCGAGCAGTCGGCTTGTTAACTTAGCAAATTATTTTATTGTTTGGATGGTTTAATAAATTGTAAAATGAGAACACGGTTCTTACACAGAGAAATTAAAAGGAAAGACGGTGGGAGGCAAGTGGAAGGGGTAAATACTTAAGACCTCCATTCTTAATGTATTCCTTATCTATTATACCCTGATCATAATGTCAGGTTTACTACAGTGCTTATTATACTCCTGCACTTATTGTACCTCCTCTTAATTATACTGTAAACTATAAAATGCTAAGGATGTCTGTTAGAGCCAAAATACATATATATATAATAAATAATAAAAAGGGTAAATATATTTAAAGAGACAGTAGAGGCTTGATGTGGGGCAAGTGCAATAATTGACAGTGCACAGTGAACTGGGAAAGTGCACAGTCAATATAAATCAAAATAGGCTATCATAAATGATTAAATAGTTCCCGTGATTCAAGAATACAGGGACTGGCATGAAAGAGGTCCCATGGACAACCTCACATGTTTGTGAATCACACAAATCTAGATAGTAGAAATCGAGGCATAGATCTTGTTGATCCAGTGAGTAATCAGCATACCTTGGAACTTCTGGGCTCCGGCAACCCGGAGCCTACCCTGGCGGGACGCGGCCAGAACTGCCCACTGATGTTGGGGGCGTTCCCGCCGATGTCAGTGGGCGTTCCTGCTGACCATTGGGGGAAACACCCCTATTTCAAGGGGAAATGGGCGGGGAGTGGGGCGTGTCAGGACCCCGCTCTGGTGACCCGGAGGATTCAGATGTTGACCCGGAGAACTGGAGAGGCAGAGCTTCTCCTCGAGTCCTCTGGTCCAAATCCTGTCTGGTAATCCGTTTGGTAAACTGAAAACAGCACAAAAGGCAAATATAGTACAGTCTGTTAAATATCGTATGTAACACAATCACACCATAACATTCCATAGTATGCCAATTGTTATTAACACAGAAAAATAGAATTTTAAAGCAGATAAGAACCATTTGGCCCATCCAGTTTGCCAATGTGTCCTGATGTAAAGACTCAGACCCTAATCAGTCCTTGGTCTTTTATTTGTCTCAGGATAGCTTGATGCCTATCCAGTGTATGTGTAACCCTTACTGTACTAACCTCTACCACTTCTGCTGGGAGGCTTTTCCACTTATCTACCACCCTCCCAGTAAAAGAAAACTTCCTTTCATTGTCTCTTCATTTACCTCCTGTACATTTTTACAAACATTTACTACTTAACAGGATTTATCACATTTACTGTTACATCTTTCGTATCTGTATGTCATCCATTAGCTACAAAATAATTACCCACGTGGCATTATCTATTTTTTTTTTTGCAATGCTATTTGCACTATTTTTGGTTTATTTCCTTTACCCTCGTCTACTTATAGGGTTAAATGCCTGCCTAACATTTTACGTTTCTCAGCGGTATTAAGATTTAATGAACCCTAATAATACAGTGATGCATTTTCTCTTTTTTATTGTAGAGCACGGTAAGCAATTGAGTGAAAATTTTAATTTAAAGGTGACGGAATTTTCCTAAGAAAGCTAATTATATCAATAGATTGTTTGTTTGGAAACACTTTTCATTTGTACAAAATGTTTTTATTGTTTTTACTTTATTAATTAATTTTTTGCTGCTGTCATCAGAAGTTACTATGGTAACCACAGTTTTTTGTAACGAAAATTAATGGCGGACGTTTTAACTTCCCAAGAATTTGAATTGTAAGCAATTTATATATTTATGTTATGTTAACTGATTGTTATTCTTTTTCTAAATACATGCCTCCCTTTTTGTTTCCTGACAGGGAGAGAGGGTGTGAGGGAGAGAATGAAGCATCTTGCTGCGTTCGAGAAGCATGAGGTGGCACCCGTACACCCGCTCTGATTGGGCATGGCTGGTGCTGGCATGGTTGACTGGAATGCTGTACTTGGGACCTGCCACGGCAACAGTATCTAGGCAACATGGATCTGCCCCTTCACCCGGTCAGGCGTCATTGGACTGGTTGCTTAGTAACAGGGGACCCTTCCATGGAACCCAGCAGTATGTGGACTTTGCCGAGCGGTACCAGCAAGGGTATACCACGAGGTATAGAGTTCACAGGTGAGAAATCAAATGTTTTTTGGTGGTTTCATAGTGAAAATACAGGGACGACTATTGGCCACTGACTACTGTATTCAGGGTGCAATAGGTAGCCAAATACAGTACCCAGGGTAACAGAAATGTATGGTGAAAAAAGACACAAGTCCATCATTTCACTCTTGCTGTTGATCCAGAAGGCGGCAAATTACCCTCATTGTGCCTCAAAAAGGTGAAAATTTCCTTCTTGACTCCAAATGAAATGGCAAACTGATTTCTCACAGGATCAACAAGCCATAGCTAATCCCATCCTTATAACCATAACTATAATCCCTGTATGTTCTTTACTAAAATGTATTCTAGCCCACATTTAAAGGCATCTATCGAATTTGATGACACCACGTCTGTAGGTAGTAATTTCCACATCTTTATTCTTCTTACTATAAAGAACACTTTTCACTGGTTTAAGTGAAAATTATTTTCTCGAGGTCTGAGTGGATGGCCTCTTGTTCTTTGCACAGTCCTATTATCCTCTTTAGGCCCAGGTTTTTTATAGCCAAACCATATGTTTGTTAAAACCTTGATTCCCCTTTTCCAAATTTGACAAAGCCTCACAAAGTTTATTGCCCTATATTACATATTCATAATACTATTGGTGTAAGAGGTTTGTGATAGTGATTTTTAAAAATATTTTTACTTCTAGTGGAAGGGCTAAGGGGCACATGTTTTAGAGAAAAAAAAATCTTATTTTTATTTTTATATATATGTATATATATATATATATATATATATATATTATATTTTTGGAATGGGGAGAAACTATTTTTCTTCCCCTCCTCTTCATGATCTGACTGATCTCAATGTGATCAGCAAGCAGGCCTCTACAGCCCTGCTTTGCTGATTGCAATGTGTGCAATCAGCCAGCAGGGGAAGACCCCAGCAGGGTCCAGGAAGAGGATCCCAGCAGAAGTGTTTGATACAAAACCAGTGAGGAAATTAAAGCATGCATATGGCTATCCTGGATTTAAAACAAGACCAAGGACTGATTGAGGTTTGCATCTTTACCTCAGGAGAAATGGGCAGACCAGATTGACTGAATGGCTGCCATCAATTTTTATGTTTCTATATTTCCTTTAAACAAACAAAGTTGGTGTAACGGACTTACTTTGTGCTTAAATAAAATAGTACAGGATGGTCACCAACTGCTTGGAAACACACAGAAGTATTTAGACACACTCAGGACAACCAGATGGTCATTTGCATGTAGGGCTTTGAGTCCCCATTCAGAGGGATCCCTATGAGAGTTTTCCAGTCATTTGCAAGAGAGTCTGAACTGGATGGTGGAACTTTTTATATCCCCTTTTTAGTCTTGCCACACAATGGACATCTCAATCACCATGTCTCTTGTCTGCGCTCAGCACATGGATTACTATAATATGTCTCCGCAGCCATTTTACCTGACAAAAATGCTGTATCCTGCTAAGAAGAATACCCTGCTCTTAAGAAGAAGAACGTATGCAGCCAGTGCACTCTAGTCGGGAAGTCAGAAATTATTTGAGCTTAACCCTTAATAAAGGCTACCTTGCATCCTTATCCTCTATGCTTACGTGCAGAGGAAACAAAGAAGCTAGCGGCATAGCATGAATGCTTAAATGGGAGCTATGTGTCCACAATGTAATGGCGAAATAGCAGTATGGTTATTCTGTAAAGGGTAGGAAAGCAGTGCATGCAGTATTATTGTAGTCATAGGGCACACAGGAGGAGTTGTAACTGCAGATAAAGACTTATGAGCAGTGTGCAAAGACTAAAATTAGAAAAGCGGCAATGACAGCCACAAGAACTAGGATTAACAGAGCAGAGCATGCAAAACGACATCTCAGTGCACACAGGATTGGGATGACATGTTAATTCACACGGGGAGCTGATAGCCATACATCGGTGCACACAGGGAGCTGATAGCTACAGATCAGCACACTCAGAGATCTGAAAGCCATACATCAGTGCACACAGAGAGATGATGATCCGGATCAGTGCACACAGGGATCTGATAGTCACAGATTAGGGAACACGGCTCACTGATAGCTAGAATTCCCTTTAAAGAATGGAGTGATATTCACAGATAAGCACACAGGGGTTCTGATAGTGTCCAGTCAATGCCCTCCAACAGATCAGCACTTAGTGTATACAGGCATGTGATCATGTGATACTATTCAGTGCAAATACATGAGATCAGAGATCAGGGCGCTTACATTCACATTCAGAGCACACGTGATGGTGATGCCTAGATCAGTGCTCACAGGGAACTGATGGCTAGCCTGGTCAGCCAACACAGGGAAATGAAAGCTAGTTCATTCCGGGCTCACTGAGAGCTGATAAGTAGCTCAATCAGTGCACACTTGATTGGGTTTATTCCAAGACACATCATATACAAGACATACTGTGACATCAGCAGCATAACTAAGAATATAGAATGTATGCAGTCGATAACAGAAACAGCACACTCGAAACATCAAAAGCCACCACACATTTTACTATTCTTTACTATACTTTTCTATGATGTAACACAGCATCAACAATCTAGCATTAACTGACGCAAATGATGTAAAATCTGCACATATTAAAAAAAAAAAAAGTTTTGCAGCTGGACTGACACCTGGGGATCGATGGCTAGGTGGAATATCTTACAAACGATGTAAAAAGGAATGCTGGCATCAGTTAGGACTGGGAAGCATGGGGATTTGTTCTCCTCAAGAACGTCAATGATGTAGTAGTTTTTGAGCAAGTTAAGGATCAGCCTGTGACCGTCTTGGACAGTGACCTGTTCCCTGCCCAGGATCAGGCAGTTCCAGGCAAACAATAAAGCATCCTTAACACAAAACAATAGGCACTGTACTTCTTTAATGGCACCTTCCATGTGGGTTCCATACAAAATGAGTGATTGGAGAGAGTGTTTGGTTTACAGTGATCCCGGCACAGCCTGTGAAAAAGGGCACTGCGGGAGCAAACGTAGGGAAGTCTCCTCCAACACAATGCACTGTGGTCAGTGTGTGTATCTACACGGGCCTCTGGCTTTCATAAATGTCCTGCACACAGAGAGCCAACACAATCATCGCTATTGTGCACACTTTGAGCTAATAGTCACAGATTTCTGGTGGCCAGTGACTAGGTGTATTCACATGGTGAATATGAACAGCTAAGCATTAGCGGCTTTTCCATACAGGAACCTTCAAAAGAACATATAGGGATCTATGAGTCACAAAGTAATTGTCATGCAAAAGCTGTGTGCTAGAACACAGATGGATCTGAGGGTCAGATGCACACACAGGCCAGAGTCACACACCGGTGCACACAGGTTTTTAACAGCCAAGTGTCAAAGCAAGCAGAACCAGAACACTGGATCAGTGCACTCGGGGAACTGGCAGTCACTATACAGCGCGGAATAGGAGAAGGACAATGTGCTGCTTTTCTGCTTCATAAGTTTTATGGCAGGTACCGTCACATTGGAACGTTCAGCAAAAAAGTAATAAGGTGCCAACTGATCAGTGGGCAAGCTGAGCGTCTACTGCCATGAGCCGTGCCACACCTGTTGCTATAGTAGCCGGTGCCATGGAGAGTTAGAGGGCGGGTAGGGTTGTGTTGTGTTTCCACCTTTGTGTCTCAGGAGCTCTTGTGTCTATCCTGTGGGAACAATATGACGGTGGAGAAACAGGAAGAGGCGGCCTCTGGGGATGATCTGCAACTTCCACATATACAACAGTCAATAGAGAGACAAAAAAACAGAGTAGAAGGTAGTCATGGAAATAGGCATCCTGTAGCCAGATGATTTCTCTTTTTTTCAAGTATGTCCTGGAGGGCATATTCATTCACAATGGATCATTGGCCAGGAACTGAACCCAGATCCCCCGCAACACTGAACAATAAAAAGTTGATTATTATGAAGAACATATCAGAATTTGAACATTACAGGTAGACTAGACACAGTCTTGGTAATGCCTAGCCCTTGGGGTAATGTAGACTACAACTCTCAGGATCCTCAGCCACCATTTATAGTGAGATGATTAGTAAAATGGTTGGCAACCATTTGCCTTTGCTGGTGCTGTTGACTACAGTTCCTAGCATTCCTATAGTTTTTGGAGTTGTAGTCTATAGGATCTGTAGGTCAGTGGTTGTTCAAGAAAGAGAATGGACATGCAAGAGAAGGACTGTGAGAAGTTGTAGAAAAGCCCCTTAAATACCGGGATTTATAACCTTACCCATCCGGCTTTCCTTTAAATAGTGCCGATTCCTCGTTGTATGAAACTCCACTTACACCAGTAAAGCCTCATTCACATTTTATTTACAGCTATTTCTCCAAAATGAATGAATATACATATTTAATAAAAAAAAATTGCTAGTTTCTTTTGTTATGTGTTGAAACAATTTTCAAAATATATAAGCATGAAAAAATACACTTTTTTTCTGTGAAAAGGAAATGTGTAAAAAATGTTTAGGGCTTTTTTTTTTTGCTGGCTATTTTCATTCTCTATCATATTATAGGTTTCCATGGTGACATTAGCAGTAGCGATTTTGATGCCTTTAGGCTTTAAACTTTTATCAGAATAGCTGAAAAAACAGCTGGATTGTTATTATGGAATCTTTGCCTCTTACTTCGAGTCTTTTTAATAAGTAACAGAATGGAAGCTCACCTCATAAGACATGTTGTCCAGAGAAACTCTTTATGCCTGAATATTTTCTTTTTCTTCAAACCCAACTTTCCAGCAGCTTCAAAACATTCCCCCGAGTTTGAAGGTCATCTACTTAGCCACATTCTCCCCATATATAAATTAATTCCACAGCTAGGAGCCTCTAATATGCAATCAGGATGCCTATCTGGCACATTGGATCAGTGTGTCATACATAACGTATATCTTTTGACTATCGGTTGATGTCTCACCCTTTGATGTGGATTCTTTAAATGTGAGTTTTATCCTTCCATCCGTATGGGATTTTTACTGCATTTTGACACATTTAAGTGTGCGTTTTGTACAGATTTATGAAAGAACAGATACAAGAGTAAACTGAAGACCGTTCAAAGGAGGACAGGATAATGGCGCACGTTTTATATGTTACAACTTTGCAGGAAAGGCTTAAAATATCTTTGTATGTATCGTGTGGAATCAAAAAAAAGGGTGGGGGGATATATTAGACACTTTCAAATAAGTAAAGGGATTCTGAAACGCACAGAAGGAAAATGTAGTTCACAGAGATGGGAATGTTAGAACAAGAGGTCAAGTTCAGAAGCTGGCAAGGTGGAATACACAGGAGACACGTGACTCTTTGATTCACAGAAATAGTGGTGTATTTGTGGAGCAGCTGCCCAGCATAGGGGGTAAAAGTGCTTAAATGCATCCATGAAGGCCAGTGGGGACCAATTAGGGCTTCTCGTTCTTTCTCAGGCTGGATCTGGGCTTTAATTATATTGAATCATTGATCGGACTTGGTCTCACATACCGCTGTGTGAACCCAAGAGGTTTATTTATTAATCCACAATTTTGCAGGTAAGTCAAGGTGAGATTTCAATATTTCAACTCCTTGATATTACAGTGCATTATAAAACGCTAACCTAAGTGAGATCCTCTTGTGGGAAGGATTGAGCTGCCAATACATAATACATTGTTAATGTCGGGTGATTTGTTCAATGGCATATTGCTGATTTAGCGAAATTATACATGGACAGTTCAGCCTTTTTTTTGCAAGAGAAACTTGCTGGAGTTGGTCCTTCATAATGTGATGTGATGTTAGTTTAAACTCACAATTTAGTTTATAAATCCTTAAATATACAGGTTAAGCTAAGCAATGGTCGACCTATATTGAATTACAAGCGTAACAGGAGTATAAAATTGTTTTTCAATCCCGTTGGTACATCATCATGCCCTTGAATTGGGGAGAATAATTACTGGAAGAATAGGTAAATCTGTTGAGTTGCCCAAAGTGGCCAAGAACCTTTTTTTCTTTTTTTGATCTATACATTTTCTTGTAATTTTGCCCACTCAACATATGGATCTCTCTCTCTGCTGCACATATATATATGAAAACACTATTCAGATGTCAGAATCCCTTTAGAGAAACCAAGGGCACCCCATGAATTAGTTGGACAGTTCTGCAACATGGCAGTTGAAGAATGCCCGTGACAAGCAGCTATCTGAGAATGAAATCCTTTTTATCAATACTGCCTAGAGCTTTAAAGCAGATAGAGAAATTGGTTCTTACCTGCCAGGAAATGCTATGGTTTGCTACGAATTCTGCTAATTGATCTCACTATTGCTGGAACCTGTCATGACAATGACAGAGCTTTAAATTTCATTTCTGCCGCATGCTTTCGAAATTGCTAGCAAATGCATAGATTTTGATGTATGTACCTTTTTTTTTTCTTTATGCCCGGGTGCCGCCTTGCATACGTGGTTATTTCTTTATTAAAATGCGTTTGAAAGAAAATATGGAAAATGATGGATTTTCTATAATAAGAACAGTTCTCATAAGGAGCAGGAAATATGATGACATAGCTTTGAACTTGTAGTACTATAATATTTATGGAAGCACAAGCTTCCAGCCTGGGCTTCCATAGTCTTGGACAAAAGCCCTCCAATGGACACAGCAAGTGAAATACCCTTATGTCAATATGTCTAAGACTAAGATATCCATTTTCCATATAATGCTGATTCTTCTATAAAGGTAAGAATTAGGGGCAGTATGGAACAGCATATTTTTGAGCTCTGTACCAGTAGCATAACATGGAACTCCTCTTTGTCAATGTCAGTAGTTCAGTGTGTGTAAATGTAAATTATTGTCAACCGCAACAATAGTTTGCATTAATTTAATTTCCATGTGAATAAAAGCTCTTTCGTTTTAGTCCCAAACTGGGGATAATTTAAGGAACGGTCATACCATAGACTATGACTATGCACTCAGCAGAGCCACTTCTGCTCCATGCTGCTAGGGGTCACCTGACTTTTTTATGTTAAACCGTTTGCTTCAGAAATAACTACTACTTCTTAATGTTAGTCTATGGCACATAATAAAAAAAAACACCTGGATGGAAGTTAAACAAGCACATTTTCATATGAATCACGTGTATTTTACCCCTACTGACTTTTAATGAATATTAAATGCAGAAGTACAAAATAGAGTGCAATCAACTTGATATGTTCTATTGATTTCTATGGAGATTTTTCTTTTTGTAATTCTAGAGCAATCACATTGCCTTTATGTTTCCTCCTGTTTTGTGTTGGTAAATGTGGCACAATGTCTCACCGTGTGTTTTAATATATTTCTCCTTGGGCAGGGAGTTTGGTCGCTGGAAAGTAAAGAACATGGCCTTAGAGAGTAAAGAATTCCCCAACCTGACTCTGGCTCCAGAATTTGTCCGGAACATCCGTCAGTTGGGAAGGAGACCCTCTCTGACCCAGATCACAGAAACCCTGATTAAAAAATACGGCACACACCTCTTGATTTCTGCTGTCCTGGGAGGTGAGTCAGGAAAAGTAAATGTAGTAAATGTTTGTACAGAGTGATACTTCATATGATGACTACCACAAGTACACGAGAGGCACATTGCCCAAAATTGTGCTTGTGACATAATGATATATATAAATGAAAGTACCAGTCTTTTTTATGTTGCAAATGTAATACCCCATCTTTAGGTGTGTTTTTTGGAGGGGAGCATAAGCCTGACGTATATTTATACGTGAGATCAGAGGTGTATTCTGGTATTGGCCAACAGCAGCCCCTCGGCCACCAACAAAGGGAAGATCACAGAGATGGGAGATTGGGTTTCCGGCTGAGCCATTACTCAGTTGGCCAATTACAATGGAGAGCTTCGATCTCCTCATTCACCCCAGTTACACTGTGAGACCTGTGCATAAATGGCACAGACTCCGTTGCCTGCTCATCCTATGCGCTGCGTGTCCTGGATAGGCGGTGTGCTGGGATATGATATCCTATCCCAGTGCTCAGCAGTAAGGATCTTGGTCGCAGAGGGGATGGCTGGGGGGCATTGCCCAAGGGCTAGTCCTGCAACAACGCCAGAAACTAAACAGAAAGCGGAAAACAACAAAATCCAGATCTCCTTGCTTTCCTGCGCCCCCACCAGGGATACCAGTCCTTAAACTCTCCCTACACAGTGGCAGAAGCATCCTAACAGATACACAATTTATATAAAATTGATAGACCAATCTACTGATCCTGCTTAACCAATTTTGGGAATGCACCAAGATGAACAGTTTTAACAGTCATTATTTTCATGTGGCAATTATAAGACATACTCTAGATTGTAAGCTCATTTGAGCAGGGCCCTCCTCACCTGTTGTTTTTGTAAGTTATATACCACTTGTCTTGTCATGCCAAGCCTACCCATTGTACAGCGCTGCTATATAAAACCATAAATAATAATAATAATACTTTCTAAGGCTGGTCTCAGGCTATGGACAGTTGCTCGTCATTTGGTAATGCAAATCAGCGCACGCTGGGCTTTTCTCTTTGCTGTAATCTGAACTAATGTTTGCTCACCATGGAGTATGTGGGAAGTCTCCGATGGAAGTACATCTGGAACTCCTACACCCTAAAGAGACAATAAACGCATAAGTATACATTAGCACAACATAGAACTTCATAGCCTTTTATACTCAGTCATTAATTTCTAAACAGGATTCCAATTTTCCCCCTTGTTTCGAAAGATTAACCACTTGTGCACGTTTTTATTGTTAGCTTCCTTTTGCCTCTCACAGGGTTCCTGATAGCCTCATATTAGATATTTAATTTCTCTTATTACAGTTTTTATGGCTTACATTCATAACCAAAGCTGTAACATTTTATGGAGTTTGTTAACAAAAGGAATGTATCACTGATGATGGAAAAAAAAGTATATTTTGAGTGTTATTGAGCTCTAGCAGTGTTTCTCTTTCATGGGACGCTAGGATTTCTTGGAGCCAGGACTGGCCAAATTAGCAGAAATATAGCAGCCCAAAACACACTGTGCACAAACCAATCATGATTAAAATCTAGTGATTTTTTTTTAATGAATGATTGAAATCAAAATGTGAAAATAGAACATTTAATTAATATTGGCATTTAGTTATTTCTCGGTTGCATAGAAAATTCAATTAATTAGCTGCTCGGATTATCTGTAGATGCTGATTTGTCCTCTCAGAAAGCTTTTCTTGTAATAAAGTCCAGATCTCAATCCAGATGGAGAGAAATCCATGAGGCATGGCCCTGTACTGTAAACTAGTTTGAAAACCACTGCTGTGGTATGTAAAAGACGTGTACGGTACGGCACTATGCTACATGATTCAGGATCAGCCTTATAGAACTGTATTAAGGTAAGCCTTTCACAATCTTATCTCCTTCCTTTGATATCAAATTCAGCCTGGACAAAATGACATTGGTGGTTATTCGGAAAGTTTACAGGGGTTTGTGTTTCAGCACCTCGGCTTCACTATACATTATGAAGGCCCAGTGAGCTTCTGCTGCAGAGCAGACCCTGTATAATGTATCTAAATCAGCAAGATTTCTCCAAAATCTCCTCACCCATTGAATTATACATTACACAGGGCCAGCTCAGCCCTTCATGCTGGAGGAACTTGCCAGTGTTGGATCTTCAGAATGAATAGTGAAGTGACAGAGTTAACACAACTCTCCCCTGCCAACTCTCCCTTTTGTGAATAAACACTTTGTGTTTATTCCATTCTAGTGTCCTACACAGCCCCACCAATGGCCCTACCTGGGAACTCTCAAGGTTTGTCCTTAAGTCTCAGCATTTTCCTAGAGTCTAGAACAGACTCTATGTGTTTTCACACTGCTAGGATCACATATAAGACTCCCAACTATTCCTTTAGCTACCAGTATGTTATGATTGATATCCCTGGTCAAGGTTTCTTTGAGCACTGGTACTAGAGCCATGTGGTTAACACATTGGTGAGTCATTGCATAGAATCTTTAAAAGGTAATATTTCAAGTCACAGGGTCCGTTTATTAAGAAAGTACCCAGGTATGCCAATAATGAATATATATGAAAGTACTTTGCAAGTTCTTTAATACATATCATATACCTGTAGGAAGTCCTTTATGGTCCTGTTTTCATGCCACTCTTGGCTGGTTGAGCCAGGCAATTGATGGGTGGAAAATGCTTCCATTGAAATCAGTGATGCTTTCTGTGCATGTAAGTGGGGTGGTCTCTTTAGACCACCTGGAACTCCCATGTGAGCCAGCCCTGGAGTTTTGGCAAGAAGATGTCTTCTGCTGAACATACCTTCAGTGAGCCTTAGATCTGAAATGAAAGGCAAATACTTTTCCTAACATTTTTATTAGATGAAAATGTCTCATTTGGACAGTGGAAATATCCACATTAGTTTAGACAATGATTCCAACATCATAGAGTAAAAACATGGCGGCAGTCCATTTAAAATATATGTTTTAACATTTATTTTTTTCTTTTCATTCTAAGCTGAAAAACCGCTAGGGAATGAAACGGCTGCTTGTGTTGCTTTTCAAAGTATTAAACTAACCTTTTATGTGAGTTTGGATAAATAACAGCTCCAAATATTATTCTCTGGTTCTTCTGGGTATTATTTGTATACGCATGTATTTATATAGCACATGTTTTGTATTGTTAACTTAATATTTTGCAGGGATGCAGCTTGTTTTCTTGACATTTTTGTTTATTGAAGTGAATGCTTATTATCAATATGCTTGTTCGAGTTCAGTATTTTCCATTGTGGATCCATGACAGGTTACACAATTATAAAAAAGAATGCAGTTGTGTACCAAATAATGGAATTTTGTAGATTGTAAAGATAATATAAAAAAATCAGATTTAAAAAATAAATAAAAATTCAGCATTAAAAATATTCAAATGAATCCGGCAGCCAGGCTCAGTGTTACCTGCGCAAACCCAATGAACGATTTTCTCTGATAGGAAAATCTGTGGCTCTGTATCTAAAATAAATCTCAGTATAAAATCGGTGGCTGAACAATCACGTTGTACAGGTCAGGCTATTAAATGTGTTTTTATGTTTAGTTTCTTGCCACAGGGACCACATTTCAAGAAAGAACAGGGTTTTCTCACAAGAAAGAGCTTTTAGCCTTTCCATAACCACAATTTATTGCGATATTTGCCTTTAAACCTGATCGATGGTAGGAGAGCTATTTCCTTGGTCTTAACAATGTGGTAACAGCACACATACAAGTTGATTAGTCGGGTTATTTGTGCACTCAATGCAACCCTCCGAGGGCCAGATGGATTATAAGACAGGTGAATGCACTTAAGGGTAAATTTAAGAGCCTAAAAATTATGTCAAGCTCAGATTTTAAAACACAGATAGTTCTCACCGCTAATGTAAGCAGTTTTTTTATTCCTTTGCTGAGGTTTAGTTTAATACCCCCAACCCATATCTTCTGTAGAATCAGATATTGTGTCCCGCAGAGGTAAGGCATTGTGGGAGTTGGTGGGATCTCATAAGATATGAATGTTGTGTGGCGGATACTGGCAGGTTAGCATGCACCCCTGCTGCTGTCGAATGTTAAGCGTTTTTCATTCCTGGTTTGCGGCGGCTTTGAGCTTTCCCGCGGATAATGATCTGAGTCTCTAGTTTTGATATGTGGGTCCGACAACAGAAGTGACAGAACTTTTATTAAATGCAGAATTTTTTTTTTAAAATTGATTGGTGTAGACTGGTGTACCCCAATTACCAAACCAAAAAGTCCCCCCACCATGCTTTTCTTTAGCGCTGTCAATCATCACTAATGGCCAGGGAACAGAAACAGTCAGCTTTAGCAATAGTAATAGTTTTGAAGGAGCCATCTGATCAAGTAGGGATATCTAGAAACTAAATGCTGTTTGCAACCTTGTGGCCTTTGATACCCCTGAAGTTTAAAAAGCTTTTTTTGTGTTGTCTTTTACTTATTTGACTACCCAAATGGTTGCTATTGCATGCTTTTTGGAAATGTTACCCTATTTTTCTCTTTATCCTGTTAGCGCAGGCCCTTCTGTTAAGTACTCTTTCTCCATTTTTTCCCTGTTACCTTCCCTTTTTCTTCGTTCTGCCTTCCCTGATCAAGCATTTTACTTTCCTAATTATCTTTTATGTCTCCTCTTTTTATTTCTATTAATCCTGCCCCTTCTTGCCTTTGGACCATTGTGGCCAAGGTCTGACTTTAATAGTCTGGGTTCTCCTGGACTTCTATGGCTATACCATTTGAGGGTCCTTACAGTAATTCAACCTATTTTACTAGGTTATTAAATAGTATGTTCTTAATTTAAATCCCCCTTCTTCCTGGTATTGAGATAATACATCCAAAAAGAATATGGAAGCCCTAAAGAAGCAACCTTGGCTTGGTACGTGTAAGGAGGTAACGTTACTTGATTTCTTATGTTTCTAATTTTTGTTACTGTGATGGAGTACAGATGTTCACTCTTCCCTGCTATCTTTTCAAATTACACAGAAGGTTGGAGGCTCCGTCAGTGGAGTTACTTCCCAAAGTTCAAGCTACTATGTGAGACCTCTCCCTGATTTTTCTTTGCAGTCTCACAGACGCAGCAATAAATACACATTTCCTTTCACACAGCTTAGTTTTTAAAGAACTTAAGTAATGTTATATATCTCAACAGACAGAAGTCGGGCTACAAACAGATTATATACTGATAGAATGTTTCAGCCGCTGTAAGATTCACTGAGATATCTGCCACTCACAACGGGAGACGTTATTAAAAAAAATAAAACATCAATGACAGTAAGAAAATCTGAATATTAAATACATTAAAATACATGACAGTATTAATATTTTTTAGGATTTTCTACTTAAGCATTTTCCTTTATCTCTAAGTTCTATGATCAGCTTTGCCTTCTGCTGACATCGTCATGCAAATGAGTATTGTATATCAATTTAAAGGATTAATTTTCCAGCTATATTGGGTTTTCACAATAAAGAGAAGGGCAGGAAACTAGGAATGAGAAGCACAAGGATTGGTGAATGTATGGAGGAAGAAAAAGGGATGCAAAGAAGAAACAAAAGCAATAGAGGTGACAGACAGAGTTGCTACCTAGACGGCTTCCATGCCAACGATACTCTTATGGAACCAGTGATATGGTAGGTATTTGATATTGGTGTCCCTTTTAGCTGTTTGCAGGTCCCAATAACATGTTGATATGTCAAAACACTGATTTTCTGAAGATACATATGACATACTCCCTACAGATGATGGTCTGACGATGATGGTCCCAATTTTTGGGTAGGGTCCTGAGTAGCCTCACTGTCCTGCTGTTGTAGGATATGAGGCACATGGGCCAGTTGAGCAGATCCATCCTGATTGCCCCTGACTGGCCCAGGAGCTGTAAAATCAATAGAGGTCTGTGCTGTTGCAGCTCCCTTGTCTCCACTTTACGATGCTCTGCGGCTGAGCGGCACAAGGTAGCTCTTCCTGTAAGGTGACTGAATGATCCCACCTTTTTCTGGGGTCACCCCTACCACGTCCCCAACACAGGTATGCCGATTTGGACACCTGAAACCTTCGGTCGTATGATATACTATACAATAGTGTAGTCAGGTTTGGCCTTCCGGCTATAGTGAACCACAACTCCTCTGCCAAGCTCAATCATAGAAGAAGGTTGTGGTCCCTATAGTGAACCGAGAGGCCACATTTTGCTATCCATGTAACAAAGACTATATCCCAGTGAAGGAACATTTACTATAAGTTTGTTGTTTTTTTGCTTACTGGGCTCATTCCGATGCGGGAATATGAAATCACTTCTCCAGCTAATTATACCAGTTACTGCAATTAATTAATTACATATTTACCAAATGTCTAAGTGACAAATAATGTTTTATGTTTATGTAAACAGTTTCTCAGTAAGTTTTTTTTTTTTTTACTTATGAATATATGTGTATTTTAGGCATGAAACAGGTTGCAATTAAGTGATAAAATGACGCCTACACCATTTATATAACATTCCTGTATAATAAAGTCACGTCACTCTCACAAACTGTTATAAAGTGTTTCAATTAAAGGCATACCTTCTTTTTTCTTACTAAACCGTGTAAAATAACTTTGATGATACATTAAGATTCACAATTTCCTACACATAATGTGCTAACACTAAGGTGAGCAGTTTATCACATAAACTATTAAGAAGTGTGATATAAAAGAATTTTGTGCAGTGCGCAGGATAACAATACGCAGGTAACACCACATAATGCATTTTTTAAAAGGAAGATTCTTAACTGTTCCTGTACCGAACTGCTCGCTTTAACAGATGACACTGATTTTTTTGGTCTCTGCCCAATCTGCCGCTTTGATGAGTGGTTATGGGCTTGGAATAGGGAGTTCTGAAAGGTCCCACCTGTAGTTTAAGGATTTGGCACCATGAATGAATATAGGCCTTTCTGTCAATGTACACATTATTTGACCTTCAACATTTAGGATGTGGTAAATGTGATGTCATTGCACTTATAGTGAGATGCTTGAGTCCTCTAGAGAGAAAATTCAGGGAGCTATTATCACATAATTGAACAATTGGGTGACAGTAGAGATAGGGGATGAGTATACCTGGGAAATCTCAGGCTTTGACCCCGAGTCTCAGGGTTTCTGCTAGAGCCCTGCGCAGGACTGCTTTTTTAATCCCGCTCCCGCTGTTTTTAATCCTGCTCCCGCAATGTGGGTGTTCCGCTCCCGCCACATTTGTGGCCAATCCCGCCCACTCCCGCCACATTTGTGGCCAATCACGCCCGCCTCCTTACTTGATTTCCCGCGCAGTCCCGCAAGTTGTTCCCTCACAGCGTCTCTTCTCTTGCTCCGCCCAGGAACAAGGCGGAGTCACAGGAAGTGACGTCACATCACGTGACCCCGCCTTGTTCCTGGACGGAGCAAGATAGGAGACACTGTTATGGAGCAGCGAGAAGACAGCCTTGCGGGACTGCGCGGGATTACCGGGACCCGCAGTGCCTGACCGCCCGCTCCCGCCCGCAGCCCCAGCAAGACCGCCCGCGCCCGCATGTTTTTTGGCAGGTCCCGCGGGACCCGCCTCCCAATGCAGTCCTCTAGTTTCTGCCCCAATCTTATAGTCTCTGGGAGAAGGGGCAGATTCTCAGGGTCATGCAGTCTGGAACTGTCTCCTTCTTATTCTACACTGCTGGGATCATATCTAAGACCCCCAACTGGTGTTTTTGCTATCAGTATGTAATGGTTAATATCCTTGCTTGAACGCAGGTGACTCAATTAAATGTATCTTTAATAATGACAAGGTGTCCATGAAGTCAGGTATTAGATAGACATTTGGTCAACACATTTGATGAGTCACTACATAGAATCTCCACAATGTGCTATTAAAGGGTTAATATTTAAAAAGTCTCTGGGTCAGCTCATTTAGTATATTCCCAGGCAGCGTGATGAGTCGTCTAAGGATGGTGCCTTTAGTTAGAAGGATGATAAATAGTAAGACGGCTGGTATGAAGGTACAACCTTAAGGGGATATAACGTGTACCCCAGCCATCATGTGAAAAAAATAGAATTTCTGAAGCACAGAGGGGTGGGAAAATGTCGGACGGACCCCTTTCCCTTGTTAGAGCAGTTAAAAACTCATCAAGTAGTGAGCATTCCGCTGTAGAGCCTGCCTAATGGTTCGTATGTATGTGAAAATAAAATTTGGATTTGAGGAAGGGCAGGAAATAATAAGCCATATAGAACTGTTCTCGCTTCACTTTGTTGAATGTCAGTTACATTGTTATAAATGCCATGAAGGTATTTTTTTTCAAAAAATGGTTTGAAATGTTCTAATGTTAAATCATAAATGTTGAAATGTGTTTGATAAATGTCTCTGACCTGTTGTTACCCGGGTTCCAGCACAGAGTGTGATTTTAGCTAACAAAGAAGATGGATAGGAAGGGAATTAACCTGTGAATGGCTAGGCCAGTGCTGGGGGAAACGGGTGCCCATTACTCCTGGAATAGTAACATGGAACCATCTGGCTCTTGTACTATATGTGCTATCACCTTCAGCCTCACTAGCCTCCATTATATCATCTAAGAATATAGAAATGCATAGTCTATATATATATATATATATATATATATATATATATATATATATATATATAATCTGCCCACCCCTTCAGTTTTACACCAGGGGACTGCTGCTCCCTGCACCCACCGCCCTAGGAAAAGTAGGCCTAAGCTAGAACACGCCACTGTCTATACACATGTTCTCAGCTATCCAAATATTGATGGTCATCTTCCTACAACAACAGGTCAAGAACTCCAGTTGACCAGTCTGTCTCAGCAATTAGTAACTAGATTTTTACAGTGGCATAATTTCAATATTAATAGATTACAATTTAACATTTGCATTGCATTTTTTTCAATATTCAGTCGATTCTAAGCCTAGAGGTGACTTAATATTTAATTTAGATGACAACATTTACATGGTGTGTGTCATAGTGGGGCCACATGGAGACTTTAACATGGAAATCTGAGTCAAAGTTTCCCAGATCGTGTATTTTTAAAACCATAGGGACTATGATTCCTTGTAGTTTTAAAAAAAAAACCTCAATAGAACTGGAGACATCTTTAACACCTTAGAACTAAAAATCAAAAGGTAAATCATCTAACGTAGGATAGCCTTTGATTGCCTAATGCTCTGCCATATCACTCTTTTATCCTCTAGTGTTTATCCTTCCTTCCACTTTCCTCCCCCTATTCCCCATTTTCTAATAGCATGTCTCTCGGCCTCTCACTGTATTTTCCTGCTTTCAAAAATTTCTCTGGGGGGCCGAGCGATTTCTAGTTAACACCCCTAACGCAGAAGCTCAAAAAGTCACATTAAAATATTCATGGATGCGTAGCTTAAGAAGAAAGCACACAAAGGGGACAGGAGGGAGATCAAAAGATATTAAAAATATTTATGATAATATATTGCCCGTTTGAATCATGAAGAAGAAAAATTTGTAGAGGAAATCAGAGCGAGTATTCTCCATAGACACGCCGTGTAGCGAGGGATACACAGATTCTCTAAACTACATGTGTTGTGTTTTAAACTAAATCTCCTTAGTTAAGCTGCTATGTACGCTTCGCGACAATCTCCCGAGGATTTCCCTGAGAGTTCTTATTTCTTTTTAACATTTAATATTATTAACTGCTATTAATTGTAACCCTTTGCGTTCCAGAGGGCTGTAAAGCAATAGACAGAAGCAGAAACGGACAGGCGGAGCGGCGCTGTTACTTACAGATAGGTTGAGAGAATATATTACAATTAAAAGTGTAGAATACCCGTGAGACAGCATGCAGAAGCTTCTTATAATCTCCTCTCCCTGCTCACGCACCCATTGGTATGCTGTTCTAACACTATTAAAGTTAAAGAGGGCTGGCTTTCTAAATTTGTTGATTTTGCTGTGAAATCCCCCCGTGTCCATATATGCTAATTTAATATTTCCATTATAAAATGTAATTAGCATACAGGACCTCGTGGTGATGTTCATATTTGGGAAACTAAACCTGAAACTCTTCTAAATATTAACCCTGTAATAATCCTTTACAAAGATTCTGACCCAATTATTATGGCGACCAATTGGCTTTCTTATTGTTCTTATGAGGAGACAAATATTCTATCTTTAGATTGTAAGCTCACAGGCAGCGTTCTCCTGGTCTCTGTATGTATTAATGTATATTTGTTATGTGTGTCAACTACCCAACTTAAATTATACAGCACTGCGTAACTTGTTGGCACTTAATAAATAGTAGATACTAATATTTTACTCAAGCAGATAGTTCACCCATGATATATTTGGGAAAAAACACAACCTAACTGGGATGCTCAGTTATCTCTTTGGCACCTTTGCAGCATTACAAACACTGCAAAAAGGTTCAGCCCAAATTCTCTCTGGAAATGATGTAAAATTTTGCCCCATTCTAATTTTTGGGGAGATCATGCGTCGTGTGACACAAAAGCTTGCATTGATAGGCTGTTGCCATAGAATCTGAAACGTTTTTGTGTTCCTTTTATGTAATTCAACCCTGATCGGAAAGAATAAAATGACAGGTCGGATAAGTTTTATTTGCTTAACACAGTATAGAGTGTGGAATGAGTGTTTTGTTTAAGTGGAATAACACTTTTTTGGGAAGCAACACCTAATTAGGTGCCAGGTTCATTCTACAAATATATTACCTCAATATTAGTTTTTATTTTTCCTTGTAAAAAGAAAAAGTTTACCTAACAAATACCATTGTGATATCGAAAAATGTCATGCTTTTATAAAGCCTCAAGGAATGATTTCACATAATAATAATCTCTGCAATAGTAGCGGTTATGTTATCTCTCTTGTGATCTGCGAAAAAGAAAAATGGCTGCTTCTACTTTATTTTGTAAATCATATCAGTGCAGCATGGAAACCGCGACTGCACACATCAAAAACACTAGTTATGAAGATAATTATGCAAAACATATGTTAATTGGAATGCTTTTTCTCCATCTTAAAGGGGGTCTGTCATCAACATATTTAACTATAATTAAATTCCTTCCTACAGTTTGTGCATTTTTGTTTTTTCATTTAGTGTTATTGTTGTTGGAGATAATTGGTTTAAAAGTAAGGAGCTATTTTAACTTAGGGAAGCTGAGGTCTGTGAGAAAATGTGGCAAGCTTAGCATATTAATGAACTTACTGTCCCTAACATTCAAATAGACAACAAAAAAGCAGAGAGCTATCACCAAAGAAACGAAAACTGAGAAAACATAATGTAACGGGGAAGAATAATCATTCCGATGTCATGTATACACATAAAATGAGCAAAATTGGAGATCCACTGTCCTATTATTTTTCCTATCTTTTTACTGTATGATGCAATAACTAGCGTAGCCCTTGTCTGCACTTATGGCTTCTGCTCTCTCTAATGGGTACGGACATAAAAACTAAGAGAAAGTTGGATTAGCCCAAGAGAAAATGGAGTGCTTAGTTGAAGGTGATACGTTTTTAGTCGGCCAAACCTCTGAGGTTCCAAAGCTTTTGTAATTGTATCTTTTTCTACGTTGGCCCAACAATAGGTATCAACTTTAACTAAAGACAAAATAAAGGAGTTCCATTGTCAACTTCAACGAAGCTTAATGCAATTATAGTACCTAGATATAATAATTTCTGTGAGGAACCCCCTTTACACACTAGGGACGATCTCCAGCCCACCATGTTTTTAAGAAACAGAATCCCTTAAGAGGATATATCTTCTGATATATCACAAACCATTGGATATGATAATCACATCAGCTATATGGCTTACACTATGTGACTTATTTTCCTATGTTCTTGCAGGAGAAGAGTCTCTTACCATGTTTGTGGATAAAGGGAAACTGAAGCGAGAAGCTGGAGTCCGCGGGAATGCTTCAGCCCCCACATTGGACACTTTACACCAACTCGCTGCTTCATATTTCATGGATCGGGAGAGTGCGCTGAGACAGCTGCACCACATTCAGATCACCACGGGAGCTATTAAGGTACGCAGAGCATAGGTTAATGAAGCTATTGCCTCTCTAAGTCCATCTAGCATAGTAGTGATTAACACCTCTCTGCTTTTAGAGGAGCAGTGATTCGCTATTCCTGCTGATGGCGGAGAGGTTCATTACGAAAGGTTACGTTGGACAGCTGTACAAATCCCATGATGCAATGTGTTAGAGCTTTACTGGACTGGACCAAGCAGTCCTGGTAATTTAAAACTATTTGACATGTTTGCTCTGCAAGGGTTTTGGTTGTAAGAAAATTGCCTTACTGTTGATTATCTGAAGGAAGTTCATTATCCAAGCTATTCCCGGATGGTATTTTTAGATGGAATCAGGAAGCTAGCGGAATGCAGTATTCTTGTGATCTGGCGATAATAAAAATGTTTCGTTCTCCTGCAGCAGTGTACATAACATTTTCAGGTGCACATCCCTGTATTATAAGGTCTTGCAATATAATTTTGTTGCCTGGGGCACAGATAGATAAAAAAATGACTTTATGTCGCAGGAAACCACCTCTTGGATTTGTAACAGCTTAACTTAAATGCAATGATGTTCACCCTAGAGATCGTTCCAAGCTCAAATTCCATTCTAAGGAAAGTAATACCCTTCTTATTTCTTTAGGTGCAAAATAAATGGGTTTGAAAAAAGGGGGATTTACCAGGACTTAAAGAAACCGAGATTTTAGGGGTTTTTTTTAACAATATTTTTATTAGTTTTCCAAAATCAAAAGAGCAAAATCTAATCATTGTTGGAAAGAAACAATACAAGAAAAGCCAGCAAAAGCTAACAGACACAAGAGAATCGTCCCCTCAAAATCAGAACAAGTACATTTTCAAAGAGAATAAAAAAAAGAACCCCAGATCCATCACAAATAACACCCACAGACAAAGACCCAAACCCTCCCCAATTCACCTCCTCATTTCTCCGCAGTCGCCCAGTCCCCAATCGTATTGGCGGCAGGCAAGTATGCCATGTGACATTTGCAACGGATACCTTTCTTGGATTTGATCCTTAAAACATCTGGTTTTAAGATATGTTAGTATCCTAAATTGCCAACATGTATACATTTTTTATGAACACCAAGGGGAGTCATCAGATCTGAGATAAAACAGTAATGTTATTTAATTATTTATTTATCATTTATACATCTATGGCATCAACCAGAAGCATAGCTAGAACATTTCTTACAAATTTCCCTTAATTTCCTACAATTGCTTATGGTTGAATACATTTGAATGTAACTAGGAAGTTATAACACCTCTCCCTGTACTGCGTGCATAGTTTTAGCATGAGCCTTTTGTGCTAGAAGTTACATACAACTGCAGAGTACGTACAATACAGCAATTTAAGACATGACATATGACAGCAAGATGGTGGCTTCACATCCAACACAAGAGAAAACAATAGATGCAATTTTCATATTAATATCAATAAGGAATTAAGAAAAGCAGAAATAATACTTTGTACATAGGTGATAAAAATTTAAGAAACAATGTAATATTGATGTTAACAATTTTACCTTTTTTTGTGTTCCAAAAGTGAATAATATGACCAAAGATTATTTCTTTTAAACTTCAGTGTTCAAAATCATCATCAGACCAAAAAACCCACAAAGATTTAAGATTTCCCAAAATTGTAATTGTAATTGTTGTGTATCACTGGGGAATGTATAATTCAGATTAAAAATAAAATCATTGTGTATGGGGTGCAAGAGGACTGACACCACCCTAGCTCCATATATTTATCCAGAAATACATGTTTCAAAAGATCTCTCTTTTTCAAGTTATGTTCTAGAAGCATATATTTAGCCTTTCGTATTAGAGAAGTGTAAAGACTAATCTCGAATTAATTTGTACCAAGAAAATAATTATTAAGAAATGACCTTTAATGGATCACCGTACAGCTCATTTCCAAAAAGCATTAAATGAACAAAAGTCTCTTTTTTTGGCAAGAAAAAATGTCATGTGGTTTTCTAGCTCCAAGATGTTAATGAGGTAGCATTCTCTTGGTATTTTGAACGGAAGGGGTTAATGGAGCAGTGTATCAAGTATGAGAAAAGCTTCAGCAGCAACATTATTAATGGAACATTGGCCCCGTTAATGAACTTGCCACTCATTAAAAAAGGCAGCCAGCTTCCTTATGTTGACAAAAATGAGCTGGTTAAGACCTTTTTATTTTTCGGTAGTTTCTTTTCTGCCGTTTTGCTTTGCTTCACTCTTTTGTTTTTTTGCGTACATTCGGCCATCTCACTTGCCCCCCAGTGCGTCCGTGGCATTTTTGGCTTTGAAGAACTGTTTGGATGGCATAGACCCAAAAGTTGAATCCTAGCACGAGCGCACTTGGGTGCTTCGCTAACAGCTCGTGAGCCCACCCCTGTCTTCACAACAGATGTTGCTGTGCATTAATGATGTTACCACCTGGTCTGTGATCACTCAAACAGGTCCAGAATTTCATGGGGATGCGGCTCCACTAGCAATCTCAGCTGTGATTCTCCATTCAAGACATTTGAGCCATTAGGACCTATTTTGATGAGGATGGCTACTGTGTGCATGACCCTCGATTCGCTCAAAAATTGCGTTGATTGGACAAAATTTGGGGATTAGAAAGGGGCTGTTGCAATCAGACCGCAACCACACTCTCAGAGATCATTAATTCCAGTGGCATTTGTTTAAATTAATCATGAGCATTTATTCTTCATTAGCAGTGAACTTGGAAAAACATTTTTAAATACCCACTTTGGGGCTTATTCATCAACCATTTTTATTTACCCTGTGACATCTTGCCTGCTGTGTTAGTTTATGGTATTATTAATCAGCGCAACTAAAATATTATACTGTTTTCTCGGTAAGCCGCGTAGGTTACATCAGGTGACATATCTGTTCGATAAATATGATGACCGTATAAATCTGACCAAATATGCTTTAAACGTCTTAAAATGTAGTGTTCTAAAGACCTAGGGACCTTGTAATTAAAAGCCAGATTTCCCTCTTGTTACTTTATAGGTGGTATTTTAAAGGAGTTGTGATGTGTGTTATACATAAACGTGCTTTTATAGCCGTTAGTTTTTCAAATCCATAATTTGAAAAATATTAATATTAATTTAATACATTATTACATTTATTTAGATAGAGCCAACAGATTCCGTAGTGCTGTTACATAATTAACACATTTTAAAACACATAAAAACTAGTAGAAGAGGAGGAGAAGGCCCTCCTTGTGCGACTTACAGTCTCTTTCTCTCTGAAACGTGTCATTCACTCATTCACTCATTCACTCATTCAGTTATATTGCCATATTTTGCACATGCTTTATGTCAGGTGCTTTCGTTGTCCCTGTTGTCTAGCAGGTAAGCAGATCAGTACCTGCTCCAGTTCTGGTCATTGTCGCTATGAGTGACTACTGTAGTTACTTCACGGCATCCTTGAGATTAGGTAACATTTCTCAACCATACTACACAAATTTATTAGAAACACCAAATATCAGTCTTTTTTAGTATTCAGTAAACGCTGTATTCTGTTAAATGCCTTTACATTTTAAACTTGACTAGATATAAAATACCCCATGGTCTTCTCAGAAGGTTAAGACGCTCTGTTGAAGAGAGCCTTTAAAGCATACAACACATTATGTGCATATGAATGAAGAAACCTGAACAGGGAGAAAGAAAACTGATGTGCCAGTTGTTGACATAAACTGATAAATTGACCGAAAAGTTGATTATCTCAGATGACAATGTTATGCCAGAAAGCTAGACGAGCAATAGTTGGAACCAACAGGGTATTGGGTTGTATATCAAAACACAGATTATCAGACTAGAAGATGCAATGATTCAAGACTGTTCATGAAGGCATATGCTAGCACCTGTAAAAGGATATCTGGAGATGACCACTATTGCGGTCATTGCCGGTAACAGAATCCACCCAACGATAGTCTGAAGGCCCAATATTGTCAGTCAATTGGTCAAAAACATCAACATACCCTATGGATCTCTACAGGGTTTGAAGTTTTGAAGTTAAATGAACAAAATATGTATATTGAAAGTATTGGTAAGATGTAGAATGACTCCCATGATCTCTTTAGGATCAATGTAAATATTTTCTGCACATACGTGTGGGTTGGGGCTTATTTGACTAACCTGGAAGTATCATCTGAGCAAGAACTGAAGCTGATGAATGCCCCGAGCAATTACAAGTAATTACTCTGACCAAATATTCCTGTATAAATCTACTGGGGAAAAATATCTTTCCATAAAAAATTACAGAACCGGTCTGTTGTATTTTAGGCTATATATCCCTTTAATGAAGCTATCAATACGGGATGACTTGTTTGTTGAAAGTGCTTCCAGTATTGCAAGGTTTTAGATTAATCCCGTCTGTTAAATGCTTTCATGCCCTATGCCGCATGGAAGGTTTTGATGAATGTTAGCATTTTTTTGTCCCTAATAAAGAACACAAAGTATTGAGATATAGTGATTTATAACTGACATAGGAAGGAGTATGTGGTTTCATTAAGGGGCCTGCAATTATATCCGCTTACAGTATTTTTTTGAAAATAGTGTGGGATCCTAGCAACTGAAACACACAGGCACGGTAAAAAAAAAAAAAAAAACTCTTGCTCTTTGCATATAGAAACATTCCTGGCAGTGAAATTAAACTGTATGGGATTAGTGTCTGGATCTAAAAATATTTAGAAGGAAATTTGATGGGAAATTGCTCCCTGAAGAATTAATTGGTACTCTACCACAATACCGCATATGATTTCTAGTGTTTAACTTACACCAATGTGTTATTACCTGCTTGAAGGAACAGTGCACTGGATACAGTCGATGCACTGGATACAGTCGATGCACTGGATACAGTCGATGCACTGGATACAGTCGATGCATGTTGCACCGTCACGCGTGTTCCTGATATTAGAAATATAACCTAGACGTGCAGCTTCCGTGCTGTAGACACAACCTTGCAAAGTCTTCCAACAGCAGCGGGATGCTGATTATGGACACAGTACACATTGTTTTTGGCACATGTTGCTGTGGTTCTCTGTAATGTTAATATCCTACTAGTTGGCTTTGCTTTTTACTCTTCCGAATTTCACGTTGTGACTTTGCCTTTTGATTTTAGACCCTTCTCAAACTGCTTATTAATATCACATATTTCCTGTCCAAAACTCTGAATAAACCACCTGCCATTATGCTTTTGATTTGTTAACGTGAGTATGTTATAATACTTACATCGAAGGTGCTTGTGCCCTGTCTTTAAGGCTATACTTTTAAACTATGTCTACATGCATTAGTATTAACGAGGCGACTGATAATGTCATAATTTTGTGTGATTTAGACTGAGATGGTGCAGAAAGCCACCATTGTTTCTGTCACATAAAGTGTCTAGGCCTATAGACTGTAAGCTTGTTTGAGCACCTGTTGTCTCTGTTATGTCCTGTCCACCCATTGTACAGCGCTACAGAATTTGATGGTGCTACATAAAACAATAAATAATAATAATTTACACTATGGCCTAGTTATAGGCCTGTCCTATTTACACTATGCTGTGTTGAGCCGGCACATCCTCCCTAGACAGCATTAACAGGCGCTGCATGCCTTTAAGACACAGAGCAACAGGATATGACATCATATCCCAGTGTCCTGTAGTGAAGAATGCAGCTGCGGAGTAGGCGGGAAATACATCGCGGGCCAATGCCCAACTTGCTTGGAAAAAATGTCCTCATTTTAATACTGCCCTCAAAATAACGTTCTTTAACACCCCCCATAAAATAGCTCAAACAGACCGTATAAAACCTCATGTTAGTCGGTATTTTTAGGTATAATTTCCCTTTAAGATGGAAAAGGAACTCTGTACCGACAGGAGATTATGAGGTTATATCTAAACACCGTTGCGGTGAGATCTATATTCTCTGATAATGAAGTTACTGTGTAGAGATGGCCAACTGAGCTTCCCTACGTTTGCTCCGAACAGATGGCTCACACCATACAAGATCTAATACACGGGTATGCGTAACAGAGAAGAAACGTGCGTATTAGTGGCAGACCGCTATTATAATGAAGTATAACTTAGACGCCAAAGACAAACATTTAAAGAGAAGGGCAAGCAATACAGAAAACTTTCTATCTATAAAAATGACAAATCTGCTCTCACGATATTATTAAATAAGCAGCTGCAAGTTCTGGCTCTAAACAAGCTGGGTTAACCCTTGCTTGCAGGTATATATATAGTCTTCAAATCCATTCTAATCTGCAGTATCTGTTACTAGAAAATACTGTTTTACGTGATGTAAGGATGTCTGTGTGGAACAAATTTGTTCAGAATGTTTTTTATATAGTCTGTATACAAACTTACTACTTTGGAAGATCAGCAAAGGCATTACAGTTCAGAGCGATTTTGCTATAAAGTATACTTACAGCCCCCACACAGATTACTCATCCGCGATCTTGAAGAAAGTGAGGCAATATTTTTGTATTACAGTTAAATGGATGCCTAACAATGTCTGTTATTCAAAATAAGGTACAATCCAGTCCTTATATCCACCAAAAAGGATATTATAAGTCACTGTTACCCGGAGCTGCAGAGAATTTTAATGCTCAGTATAAAAAGGCAGATTAGTGTTATTCTTTGGGGCATAAGACTGTCCCTTTAATGCAATTTTTTGAGCGTTGGCATTCAACAAATCTTGAAAGAGTTTTTTTTTATAATAAAAGAGAAATGAGAGATGCAGAGGTATACTCAACTCCAAGAAGAGTTTCTTCCCTATTTGTGGATGGTTTTCAAGCATAATAACAAAGCACATTGGTACGACATTATATTCTACTATCTTCGGTTACTTGTCCTTTACAATAAGGTGGAGATATGTTCTACGGACTTCACAGTGCTCTCTTCTAGGCCAGCAAGGGAATGTTTTATATATTTATATCATGGACATTTGTTGAAGAGTACCCTAACATGATCGCACTCTGGTGGCTTCATCAGCAGGTTTAGCTCTTGACAGTTACAACCTAAAATCCCAAATGGAATGCACCGTACTATATTGGATTTATTATATTATGCCAATTTGTTAGATAATAATTAAAAGAAGATGAGACATAATAACCTATTTTTGCTTCTTTAGTAAAAGTATAAGACCTAGGAACTTCTTGAACTTTCATCTTAGAAGAGGACGCACATGTAAGCACAAGATCATATGATTTAGTTCTGAAATTGGATATTGATGAATGTTCGAAGGGTGGAAAAAAAATCAGCATGAACACAATCAGAACTACACATGTCAAAAGTTTGAGACCACGAGGGAAAACACTAAATGGTTGCCTAGTGGAGCCGAGCATGAGGCTGGGGAGGTATTTTCAAAAGAGAGAACTGACAGGCAAACAGCAAGTTCCAAACCATATGGGAGGCAACAATAAAATCGACTTGTATGAAATTCTTATTATAACTTAAGAAATGCATTTTATATAGAACGCTTTTCAACTATGACATGTTATCTACTACTGTGCGGCAGAATGAATCCCCAGGATAAGAAGGTAGAAGATTTTAAAGTTCCCAGCAGACACACAAAAAAACGGTAAAATAAGCAAAATGAATAACAGTCTGGCACTGGTTATGAAATGGCAATTTAATGCTGCTCTTAATGTCAGCAGAATGAAAAGAATCGCTTTAAAACAGTAGCGCGCAATCGCTATTAACGTAGAATGGGGGGGACCGCATCTCACATCATCCGAACTATCCAAAAAAAACCTTTTGCTTTTTCTATTCTACTTTTTCTAAAGACCTTGAAGCGGCTGTGATGAGACATGTTCACAACATGCAGTGTCAAAAGTTTTTGTTTAAATTCCTGGTCTAGAATAGGTACGGTAGACAGTGAGCACAGGAGACTTTGTAGCACCCATCATAGTCTTTTTATAGCCTGGTCAGCCGTTCCAAAGGTTCACTCAGTAAGAGGAGGACTTTGCAGTCAATAGCACAAGAAGAGCAAGGATGCTTGTAAGACGAAAGATCTTGAGAATGTCAACAGGCTGCAAACCAAAAGAAAAACACCTCATAATACCGACAGATAAACATAACCTGTGAGGAACCCATTATTTTTGCAAGGAAAAGTATTTTTAGCCCGGAAACAAAAAAGCATTCCAGGTGACATTTTAGATGAATAAAGTCAAAAAAACTTGTAGAAGGCATGGAACAAAATAGATATGGAATTTTTCACTTTTCCAAAATCTAAAAGTTCAGTACAATAAATCCATGTCATTGTGTTTGCAGATTAAAACTAACAACGTAATACACCCACTTTATATGCAAGCTAAAGGAGCATCCGCTATGTAAATGATCTTTTATATTGACATCTTGAATGGGTTTAAGCCGGCTACAACAAATCAATGGCACACTAAACAATTCACACCATGCCAAACTTTTTAATAGGTTAATGTAATTTATTATCAAAATTCCATTTAAAAGAAAGCAAAATGTACCTTGGGATAGCTCAGTAGTAGAGGTTCAAAGATGAAATGCTTAGATCTGAGCAGGATTTAGATAGCAGCAAATATGCTATCACAAGCCTTTTATTATAGAAACTCGATAAATACTCTTTGATTAACTAGACTGACTGCAAACTGAGTCCAACCAAGTAACAAACAGCATCTAGATGAAGAAGAGTAACCACAATGCCACCTTGGGCCAATATACTATCCATCCGACTTATTCTGACTATTTGACTTGCTTCGACTTATTCATCTGCTTTCAGGGCACAGGCTTTAGAGGGCCTATGTTTGACCATTCATAATAATCAGAGAGTACTGACTTCCATTTCATTACAAACAAAGGACAAGTCAGTATGCAGCTCCTTATTTACGCCTCATCCCCGATACTCACCAAATGCGAGTAAAATTAGCTGTACAGTTTACCAAGTGCACTGTAACCCCTCTTATTTCCCCATGGCCACATTCATGCCTGCCATGCCTAAGCGTATGACATGTATTTAATATGTGAGTAAATGATAAATTATGAGAACAGCAGGAAGCACTGTCAAGAAGATGCTGACGATGTATAGTATAGAATATGCCTTCTTGTCAGAAAGGCAAGATTCTAATTGGATAATGTCACTACTTATGATGATAAATAGCCAATGGGAATGCTGCCAGCCACTTGGCTACATAAAATCCTTAATTTGTACAATAGGTGCCTCATTGTACATGGTTCTTGGACATGAAATACTCTAATTAGCTTTAGTGAAGGTTTTTCACAGACAGCATAAACATTAAAAGAAGCAACGGTTCACTTGGCCTCTGCATGAGAATTGGCTAAAGCTGATGTAAAATTAAGGACATTTGGCCCCCCAAAATAGGAATTCTATATAAATGTAAAACAGACATTATGAACGGGGTTTAAGTTCATCCAGTGAAACTTTGGAAAAAAGGATAATTAATCTTAAGTAATGGGAGGCATACCTGACAGCACAATATATTGTCCTACCTACAGGACTGAACGCTATGTCAGTGTTTTATACATAAACGAGAAAGCAGCGGGCGCAGCAAAGATATCGAAAACATTTTATAAATAGATTGTCTTTGAAAAAAGGATTGTCTAACTTTTAAACACATACATGTTTGTTGAAAGCACTTGGAAGTAATTGCCTGCTGTACAAGACAGCCTTTGTCAAAACTAAACAGCTGTCCATGTATAAAGTGGATATAGAGGCAAAAGGTGATAATTGTTGACCTTATTTGCATGTGCCTACCCAGAATCCCTTGTGGTTGTGGCAGCACCATGAGATTTCTGAGAGAACAACAAGCCTTCTGGCTTGTCTGGTGTCTGTAGATGAGCGTTTCATAATACTTCTACTATCCCCTTAAATTTAAGTGGAAGGGTTTTCCATCACCTTTACTCACCATAACTTATATAATGGTATTCCTCGTGCTATCCCAAGCTTCTAGTATCAGTATCTCAACCCAATGGGGAATTTGTCTGGTGTTCCCCTTGCGGGAACCTGGTAATTGTATTCTGGGCTTCTGATGCCTCATAGAACAGCACCAAAGGAGCATGTACCTTGACTCCAAAAAAAAAAAAAAAATGCTAAGATCAAGCGTAGGACCTCCAGGGCAGGAGGGGGAAAAGCTTGATCCTCTGGCCTTAAGGTTCAGGTAGCATGGAGCCCAAGGTGCAAAAGTGCAAATTTCGCATATATTTGTATATATATGAGAAATTTGAATTTTCTCCTGAGGAAGCCAGTATAGCACTGGCGAAACGTGTCGAGAGAGCTGATATCACTTCGAAAGAGTATTCTATACAGTGGATCTGGGACTTTGGTTCACATGCGCTTTTGCACACTATGATATAGTTGTGCCTGTAATAACTGTAAGTGCATCCAGACCTCCCTCTCCTCAGATTTGTTTTAGATACTGCACCATTTGTGGTCTTTTTCTATTCCTATAGATTTTAGAAGATATTAAATTCTGCTACTACTGAACCCTGATGAGCCTGATTTATTCAGCAAGTTTGTGAGTGGATCTTACACATTTTTTATTTTCCATTTTATATACATATTACACTATTAGTGTTGTTTTTGTTTTCTCCTCATGTATATGCGCTCCTTGGTCGTCTTATTGTATTGTTGAGCATCTTGAGGAAGAGTGTTTTTTGGAAGCTGCTATCTTGGGGAGTATCTATTTATTTATTGTTATTTACACCTTTTACACTTCACACGTGGAATTTGGATTTTTGTTTTTTGGAAAAAACAAGCCGTCTGGTGTCTGTAGGTGAGTGTTTAATAATGCTTCTACTATCCCCTTATTATTTCCTTGCAATACATACTTCAAGATTTTTCAGATAAGGCATTCTTGGGTCATCAAGTTTGCAGAAGCACTGCCTGTTGTAGAGCCTCAGACCTAGGTTCATCTAGCCATTACTAGCAGGAGCTACCTGTCTGTAGAGTCCATCAAAAATTCCAAGATGTATTTTTGAGAAAATGGTGGGCTTTAGGGTGGGGCCTAAATTATGTAATTTTCTGCATCTATGTTTTCAGTAATTAGCAGCTGTTAATTATTCATTATGTTAAAGGGCAGCAACCCCACCTTTATGATATTTCAGGGTGTAGCTCTGGGTCCTGTCAAAAGCATTTAAAATGATAACGCAGAGCTGTTGAGAGAAGCTGTAAGCCGAGAGCATCTCACCCTGGGTTACATAAGGGGCATGTTTCTTTGAAGATACTGGATCGATTTCAAGGCTTAGGGAAGAAGAGAGACGAAGATATGATTTCCTAAGATCCTGTACAACACAACAGCAGACAAAAAAAACAGGGGGAAATGTAACTAAAGTCTATGTATAAGCAGATGGAAAATCACTTGGGGATACTTAACTTCAGCCCCTAGGCAAAACGTGTTCCTAGAACAGAACTGAGAAACAGCAACTGCTATAAAGTATAAAAAGCTGAAACATACTTTTCCTATAGACTGAATGTCAGCATATAATACAAATCTTAGCTTAGTTTTCCTTTTTCCCTCAAGTGTGTTAACATAATGGTGGAATATTACTATGTCACGCTAAACTAACTAATTGTATAATCATTTAAAGTATAACAAAGGGGGGGACGTATTACGAGATAATATCCATCAATGTATCATCTTAACTAAAGGTGTCTCCAGTTTTCACAGCCATCCATGCATTCCAAATACAACCACAATAGACTCATTACCTGATAGATTACGCTAAATAGCTTAGTGATATATGACAAATTGGCATATGATCCACCGCACAGAACGTTTTCCAAAGTTAAAGACACATTCATTTAATGTCCAATCTATTCCACATTTAAATAATTGCCTGTCTGTAAATATCATATTGGTAGTACTTTTCTATCCCCATTTTAAGCAAAAAACTGTCATAAATTAGTTAAAATATAATTGAAGGAACATATAAAAGGCTTTGTAAAATTGAAAATTCGCAAGGTCGGTCAGCATAAATATTCAACACCTATGATTTAAATCAAAAGCATCAAAGAACAAAAACATTATAGTATGAATTATTAATAAGGCAGTCCAGCGGGTCAAATGGCTACCAAAAATATAATAGGACAGGTGATCCAAGGGGTCATATAAGAAACTCACAGCCTACATGGAGAAAGGCCTAAAGATCTTAGCAATCAGGTTTATGCATATTGAGCAAGTGCCCACCCCTGCTGCCTTAACTTCAGAGTACAGCAGTCAGCACTTGAACAGAAAAATAATTCAAGAAGACATAATAAGATGGGACTCCAACATAGATCTCAAGTAATATAGTAGTTAAGTGCAGCTCCATGAGAGCTATATATTAGAGCATGCATCTAGCCAGACAGGTACCAAAATAGCATTAGATTTATCAGGAAGACAGTGCTATTCCACAAGTATATATGGTTTGGGATTTTTCTTAGATTGTGACACAACAATGGATGTTACAGTATCGGTCTCAAGGAAGCAGAAATCTTAAGAAGCTTGCGATGCCTTTTTTTGAGGACTGATGTTCATAGGGGCCCCTACTTCAGATATAATTGGATTATCACGATTGAAACAGAAGAAATTACATAATTCATCGAGATCTGATATCTTGACAATTCACATGGCTTGTCATCTTATTGTGTAAATGTTGCACCACAACAGTAATCACAGGTTAATGTGCGGGAGCATGACCTTCTATCAGGTTTCTTGAGACCTATAAGTGATTAGCTGAATTATTGAAGGAGTACCAAGAACAAAAACTTGGTTCCCAGCCAGTTACTATAAGAAAAGAACCGTTCAGCCCAACTAGTCTGGTTATTTAAATAGAGAAAAGATCCCGTGAGTGACAAATGTTTACTGATCCTCTTTAAAAAATACCTCACCATTGGAGCTTGCTTATGGTAAAATTAGGGAAATATTAGTGATCATTGGTTCTAGCCATGCATACACCCTCCTCTTCCTCTTTCAGGCATTACGTTAAAAAGACTTGAGGTCTGGTAGCTGGAGGAGAAATGACCATAGACCTTAATGCCCAACTGAGATCAATCAGTTTCTCTGTAGGTCCACGTAGCAGTGAGTTTTAATAACTTGAAGCAAGTCTCCTTGAGGCACCGATAAAGAATCACTGCCTAATGATTTGCTCAATTCCAGTGGCATTCAAACAAAACAAAGACGAGATCAAAAACTTTTTGCCTTCAGCAAGTTTTTAAGTAAACAGGTACATTTTCCCAAATGAACATATGACAAATTCAAACACATTTTTATAAATATTTAAAAATATGTATTAATGTATTCTGTCATTGATTTACTCTATTAATATATAACCAGATTCTAGCACAGCAACGAACATTTCACAGGGAGAATGTTTTAATGCTGTAGGTTTCATAGCAAAAAGCGTATTGTTTGCGCTTAAGCTTCCTATTGTCAAACGGAAGTAACTGGATTCTGATCATAAAGTTGCGATTCAATGTTGTTACACTATTGATGAGTTGAAAAGAAACACAGCACTATGAATTTTTCCATGTGGTCAGAAAATGAGATGTTGCTTCATTGTTTCATATTTGATGTTCAATGGAGTCATTCACCGACCTGGTTAATTATAAGGGTAGGTTATCAAATGAATACATTTAGGAGGATCACTGTCTGTTTCCTTGTGATCTGCAGATGGCCTGACTGCGGTGACCCAGTATGATGTGCTCTGGAAGTTCTCTTGTTGACAATCTTGAGGGCTCATTTTGAGAATCTACATTCTTGATGTTTCATGTAAAACTCCCCTATGGCAGTTTTGTGTTAAACAGAACAAGTTTTAGTTAAATCACGGAAGTGCTATTAAATACGTGTTACGTAATATACATTAAGCATTTCTGATAGTTCAAGGAAATGTATTCTATTCTGGGTTTTTTTTCCATAAAAAATACAAAGAATAGTCATATAAAGAATACAATGATTCAGTGGTTCCTAACCCAGTCCTCAAGGCACACCAATGATCAAGGTTTTTTAATCTCCTTATTGAAATGCAATGTGGTAATTACTAAATCTTGCACCGATATTATGCCTTGAGACTGAGGCCTTGAGTATGGTAGCCCATAGATCGGTATCGACCTCCAACTCTCCTTGATCTAAGAAGTAGCATCATGGCGAATGGTTTACATTCTAGCTTATCAATGGTAGATTTCCATTTTACTTACTAGTTTGGAAAGCAGGGGTGTTCCACAGCTATAGGCTGTGTCACGGGTAGTCTGACTCAATGAGTGAGTGACAGTTTCATATATATGTTATTGCCAAAGGCTGTGTGTCATTTGCTCTTTTCTTTTTTTCAATTGTGTCCCTGATGATTGCGGTTAACACTGATAACTCTCGTTTAATTCATTTTGGTTTTATGATAAATGATATAGTTATTTCTGGGATGTAGATGTGACAAAAAATGTGGGCTAGCTTTTATACATGGTGAAGTTATTTTAATATAAAATTTAAAGTCAGTTGACCCTGAGGAGCTCCAGTTTCTATAGAGACAAGGCTCAGGATCCAGTACATGAAACCCCTAAAATAACAGCAGACAGCACACAGTTATGGTTTTCACTTTGTATTGGCACTTTGTATTTGCATTTGTTTTTTTAGCATTTTCTAAAAACATGCCCCCAAAGCCCTCCCCTATGTATTACATTACAGCATTCTGACTGTCTACAGCCACTGCCATTTGTGCTCCTACTTGTGAAAAGGCCAAGGTTTACAGATCCATATTTGCACAGTGATGACCAGTGAGTGTGATTGAATGAGGTGTTTTGTGTGATAGGTGTGATGAGAGCGATTAAGCTGCCTAAGTCATATTTGTGTGAAGGACAGGTTACTTCAGTAAATATATTAGCATTTTATAAAACAATTCCTTTATTTGTATAGACACTGAAGGGCAGGCTTAAAAATTAATATATTTTTTCTTTCTTTTTTCTTTTGCCTTAGGCTGAACTCCCTATTCTTGCGTATCGGTTCTGTGCCCTGTGTTACACTTGGGAAAACTATATGTGGCTTATTTTACTTAGTAGCCCTGACCAAGTTTCAGCTTCTTTTGTGTTGTATCACTTTTTTTTTTATAAAAAGAATAACAAAGCTAGAAAGATATCTCGTAGAAGGGGAAGTATTCGTTATTTGTAGTTTCTCTAAACTTTTGGGTAATACATGTTCCACTCTGCTTCATTTTGATACTTTTTCTTGGTTTGAGAAGCAATTGTAATTGGAAGTTACCTCCTCCACATTCCGGATTCTTTGTTCCAGCAGACTCTCCATCGGCGGCATAAGAATTTGGATAATCCCGAGATGTTGCAGGACGCGACTCCATTTGTTTGCTTTAAATTGCATGTACTGTGAAAGAATGAGCATAAGACTCTTGTTTTAGGATGCTTGAGTGGTAGATGCTCATTATACACATAACCAACAGCAACAAAAATATGTTGTTGGCTGATAAGCCCTAGCAAGAACTAAAACATGTTTGAACCTTTTTTTTAAGTGATGGGACTGCTCAACAATTTGATGGCTTCGGTCAAACAAACATCCAACTTGTAACCAAAGCAGAAGGCACAGTTTTAGATGAAAAGACAGTTATGTTTTTCTTGCCTGAAGAAAAGCTTGCGTATCTAAGATTTTCGGTGCACGTTCTAAAAATGTACTCCCCCTTATCTATAATATGAGTAGCCAGTGTAGGGTCCAACTACTGTACTGTTGAACACAAATTCCCGTGATGTTTAGCTGGTATGGAAGAAAGCGACTTGCCTATGACAACCTAAGCATCATAGGAATTCACATGAAACAGAGCAATTTTTTTTTTTGTGCTTTTACGAGTGGCATTAATCTGGACCTATAAAACAGGGAGTTGGTTTTCATGCCTATATTCCTATAATAAAAGAATAAAAGCACTTAAATAGCAAGATTTAGTGTCTAAAGTTAAAAGTCTGACGTTTTTTAAAAACCTATTTATGGATGTGTGTGTTTAGGGAAGAAAACATGTTAGTGTAGAAAGAGATAAAGGTTGACCTTGAATATAGCTGTGCTATGGCCCATTTACAAGTTGTTTCGGTATTTCATAGACGCTTCGTATTCCAGAGGCTGCTTTGCTAATCTCTAAGGTACTGAGTGACAAATGCGTTAATATATCTAGACAGACACCATGATGGCATAAACCACCTTTGATGTTGTCTACATAGTTACGATTTGCCTGTGCTATTTTGTGGTGTTGTGGTTTCAAGTCCTTTCAGAAGATGTAGGTAGTGGACCATGGGCCGCCAACTGTTCTAGGACCTTTACTTTGGTCCTCATGGCGATACAGTGGTTGTAAAAAGATATTGTATGCACCTATGCACGTTCAAGGCGATGGAGAGGAAGGTTGAGCAGAAGGTACTCCAAACGCTGCGCACTATAAACTAAATCTTTATTTTTTCGGATATTGAATTACCAAAAACCATAAAATAGAAAAATGGGTAGCAACCGTTTTTTTTTGTTTTTAATATGACATCCAATGTTCGGTAATTCCACAAGTACATTTACAAGGCACTACATGTTATTGTTAAGAAAGTGTCACAGAGAGTGGATCTGATTAAGGTACCTCGCAGCTAGCAGAATGACACGTAATAAGATGGTAATGTGCAGTCAATTTACTTCTAAGGACGACTGAGTGCAATGCTCATTTCCTAATATTCTATATCTATTATGATTTTGGAGCGGATCTCGCTCCTTATTTTCTAGACTCTGTCTGGTTATTTGGATGTGTTTGAGAAATAATCTTGAGATTTATAGAAGCTCCCCCCCCCCCTAATTTCGCTTTGCAATTACCTTTCTGCCGCTGTTGCCGGTTATTTTGGAATAGCATTAAAAATAAACCGAAACTCATTCAAAGTAATTAAAGTAAAGGAAACAAGCAGGGAAAGGTGGTCATAAGGGGGGATGACTAAGTGATGATGTAGCCCTGGAGTATCGACCATCTGTAATTAAAGAAGCAGGTTCTAGTTGTTACACGATTCTGCTTCGATTACCTTCACTTTTGGGATCATAATACCTCTGTGGTTGAAACCCTGAAGCGGTGAAGGGGACGGTGGTTTGACCGGCTCCATATGCTTTATCATAGGATGCTGAAGGCTTGTTGGGTGCGATAAAAATGCCCCTCTCTCCCTTTAACCACCTATTCTATTAGATCTTTGGCTGCCATTCAGCACACTGGGCTCCTTGTTAAATTATTCCATATCTGTCTCTGTTCCCGTAGTCTATCTTTTGATCTGCATGGCACATTTTGAACATTTATGCCCTCTGATCTTTGAAATTTAAATTTCTACATAACCGTTTATGCGTACTTAAATATTTTATTTGTCTTATGTTGTCTCAGTGTGTTCTGATACACAGGTTTAGCCGCTGAGTACATGTTTCATTAGGGGATGATTGTGAATTGTAAATAAAATTATTCTGCCTGCAAGTATGTAAGTATTGATTTAATATTTATTGCTGAGACTATACGGCTTACCGTTCTCCCATGCACTGGTAGGATCTGAACTTCCAGCCGCTAATTAGAAAAGGCAACTTTTTGCAATTTGTCTTTCTCACACAGAATGTTAATCCAAACTTTCAGTATTAAGAGCCGCCTACGAGATCTCTAGCAAACAAAACGGCATTTTAGTATGACCTTGACCTCCATAGAGGCTCGCAACATATCCTATTAAATGCACAAAATAATGTATTTATTTGTACATAGAAATAATTTCTATGGCTCGATTTCCTCTCATACCTGAATAGTTAAACCAGAGACATGTACTTTTTAAAATCCCAGCATTGTTCTTTTAAATGTGTTACTTTTTTTCTATTGTTTTTGTATTCCCAAACTTTTTAAGTGTTTAACCCTCAGTAGCTCCAAACTCTCCACAATGAAGCTTTTTTTTTTTCATTTATTTATTTCCATTATAGTCAATGAGTGTCTCTTTTTACTGGCTTTAAACTTGTTCTTTTCTTTGGGCTAAAACTTGAAAGCTTTGTTGATCATTGCTTAATGGCTCCCAAAGACAGATGGGAAAAAATGCAGTCTTTAGGTGCCAAGAGGAGGAGATGCAATCGTAAAACCACCTTGGTTGAGTTGGGTCTGAGTGACCTCCCCCCTTTTTGTTAATTCTTTTCAAGATAATTTTTTAAATATATATTTTCTGAGTTGCAGGTCAGGGCATGCGAGTTGTCATTTAAAACATATGCCCTCATCTGCAAAATTTGAAAGTTCCGTTCACTGATATGTCGCTATGCAAGCATAAACAACCAAGAGCATGCAATTTGAGTTGCATATGGTCTATAAGATGAATCCTCAATTAGTGAATAGACCCCTGTGAGTGTTTTTGCCTGTGTGGTATTTATAAAGGTTAACATACTTGATATTGCTTTATATGTTCATACCCAGGTAGTATGAAAGCTCTGGAAGTTTCAGAACAGATTGCTCTGTAGAATTGAACCCTTGAAAGCATTTTCTAATTACATGTTTGCTTCAGAAGGTATAGGAGAGTTTCCTTAGTAACATTCATCCAACTTTAGAAACGCGTTGAAGGAACATTCTTTTAGAACCAACGCGACTTGAATTACAGCGGATGTAAAGACCTGCAATTCACAAGTGCTACATCGAGAAATGGTTTCCTTAATGAAGCGGAACATTAATTTTTCCAAGCGCAGGATAAAAGCCTATGTTGGAGTCCTATGATGACTGTTTTGACATTAGTCAAGTATGTCAGGGATAGAAATTGTGTCATCTCAGTTGTTGGAAGTACAACACTCGCTCTATTGTAGTCCATATTTCTGGCATTCGAGCATGCATGTAAGATTCGCATGTTGGGAGTTGTAGTCCACGGTATCTAATGTGTTAGCTGTTCCATAAGGCAAGCCATGAGTGCTGGGAGTTTCACTCCACAACTGCTTCAGCGCTAGAGTTTACTTATCTCAGCACAACACCAGAAATCATTAAAACGAAAAAAAGAAATATATTCACCAATGTACAGAAATATACTTTCTGCCCTTTAGGGATTTTAAGTGCCCATGGCCATTGTGATCCCTGGTTAGTTATAAAAAAAAAAACATATATTCCAGTAAAATATCAATAAGATATACGGTCCTTAACCTCTTAGCAGCCAAAGGTACTACCTTTGATTCAAAACAGAGCTTGTTCAAGTCCCTTCTGGTGTTAAAAAGGTTAAGCCTCTATAAAGCAGTTTCCAAAAAAATATACTGCAGAATTACAATCCATCTCAGTTACAAACCTCACATCTACATGCTTATAGCAAACAGTTATAAATAGTCCAAAATTAGAGCAATTTACTTAGGGAACATTAATGCAGATGTATCTGCCCTTCTTTGTTGAACAAGTACTCAAGAACCCGCTGATTGCATTTCTCTTTTTTAAATGATGGAATTCATTGTAGACCCAGGTTTTCTAAGCAGCGTTAAGCCTTGGAAGAGCCCATCAGTCACCTTACTACATAGCTCTATTTTAGCGGGTCGTAGATTAATAGATGCTGAAACTAAGAGCATTAGACATAAATATCTTTTGAAGAGCAATTCGATGAGCTTTTATAACCATTAGAGGACAATCACAGATGATGTCAATCAAAACAGAATTTAAATGCAGTAGTGGTTTACTTGGGAGAAGAGTAGAATGGAAGCTGCTCAGTGTGCAGCCTTCTCAGCCACTTAACAAAAAGACCTTTAACTATCACTAGCATGTATTTGCTGGAAATTACACCGCCTTAAGTCTTACAGTTAAATGCCAGAAATAAAACTATATTTCAACACAAAAAAGCTAAAAAAAAGAGGAGGAAAAGATATAAAAGTGCTATCCTTAAGTGGTGTATGTCTTTATGGCTATAATTATCATTACCATTTATATGTGCCGTAGCACCCAGCTCAGAATCCTGGTACAATCATTTGGTTGCTAATGTGAATGATGCATCGTGAAGCATAGAGAGGTTAGTGATCAGACATACTTTGCCATACACATGACTCTCAGCCACACAGATCACACTATCACACACACTGCTCTCAGCTCGACAAATCACTTTCAATCACACAGACACTACACCCAGATTCCACTCTCAGCCACACAGATCACACAACACTCTGCCCAACAGATCACACAACACTCTTCCCAACAGATCACATCCCTTCAGCCAGCCGGCTGCCTCCAGTCACGGGAATGGAGATTCCCTTTGCCAGTTGGAGCTTGGTTCCATGTGTGGAATCCAGAATGCACCTGGAGATGTCTCTGTATGAATCCATGTGTGCCTACATATCTATAAATAATGTGTGTATTCATGTACATACATTATGCCTTTGCATGTCTTTCAATATATGCTTAGCAACAGAAGGAAAGCAAATATGTTTTTTATAATGGGTTGTCCAGAATTGCCAAGAACTTGCCAATGCACAGGCACTTTGGCATAATAAATAATGTCATTAGAGGTGGCCCCTTGGAACACTGTTGCACCAGGTCCCACTTGATTATGATCTGCCATGTCCTAAGCAGTTACAAACCAACTTTAATCTATACTTATTCAACTGCTGAGTGTTATGGGAAAGGATGTTACATTGCAGGGATACTGAGGTTTATTCGCTAAACTGTTAGTTGGGGGACTTCACTTGGAGCATTTTATCTCCTTGACTTAAATATGCATTACAGTTTGTCAATCATGGAGTTATCGCCATTCCTCCTTACCTGTATCAACCAATGAACAAGAATCAGCAACTAACCAATAGAGGAAGGATAACAATGAGGAGATCTGGCAAATCCCAGGAATTAGAAATTAAACTGTTTCCATTAGATACACCCGAGGTGGGTTATAATGCATATATTATGCACACTGAACTTTAAAATCTATGGTTTGGTAAAAGTGACATATTTTTAGGAAGCTTTTAAATATTTGCATTCCAATAAAATTCTAATGGTTTGTGGCATTGAGGTCCACTGGTAAATGTTGAGGAAGATACTTTAGGTTGTGATTTTTAACATTTTGTAAAGGCATTAGAAGGGAACCAGGGAGGTGTTAATAGAAGTCTCTGTACAAATACTGGATGGGCAAATCCACCATCAATTGCAGAGTAGCCTGATTTTCATTAATATTTTGCAAAAACACCAAATCCAGATGATCTGTTTGCATAGATGTGTTTTTACTGAACGAGTTCCATGTTTTGTTGGTAGCAGTGACGCAATTAGAAAGATGTGATCATAAACAATGCCAACGCTAGCTGTGTTGGTAATGAGGTTTCGGTGATGACACATTTCACACTGTTTTTTTTAATCTATCATTAAAAACCCTTTTTTTGCGCAAAGACTTTTCCATACCTCCATTATTTATTTATTTTTTGCACTGGACCAATTTCCTTGGTTCACCACAAAACAATTTGGTCATCGGTGGGAGTGGGGCTTTCTGATCTGTTTATATTTAATTAAAGATGTTGCAACAGCTTCCACCCATGAAAACAAATGGGCAGCGTATCCAGATCAAGTTAGATAACATTTTCAGTATCTTAAAGCCATGCCTTACATAAGGAACAGAGTATGTCTGCTGGTGGTCCATACGTTTGTTACCGCTATAGATAGGAGTCAGTGCTACAAAGCTTGGACTTCTTATTGAAGTAAGAAGAAGCAAGTTGGAGGATGAAATGAATGACAGTTATTAGTGGTTCTGTCCTGGCTAATACAATCATTGAAGTAGGTTATATTAGCTCTGTGCTGATTAAAGCTCTTTGGAAGAGAACAGTTAAACTTATGAAGCCTCAGGCTAATGAACTGCAGTTGAGACTCATCAATAAAAGCATACAGACCTTTAAATGATACTGCACTGTGAGTACACTGAAGTCTGAGTGGGCTAATTTGATCATAGTAAGAACCATAGCTATGGAGACGTGAACAGATTGCCCTTGCATGTTTGATCTCCGTCTGAATTAAAGAGATCTGCAGCCGAAGGTCGTAAAAAGCAAGGTTCTGATCTGAGGACAAAGCAGTGTGAGTCCAGAGGGATTTGGGGTTTGTGTTTACTTTTTTAAGTGCTTAGAAACTGGGCATAAAAAAGTGCCACAGTATTTTTTTCACAAATGCTTCCTTGGAGGGGCTTTATAAGATACCCAGGGACATAGAGAAGATAAAAAGTGAGATATTTTTTCATCATAATGGTATGATTTCATTGAGGTTGTAACTCAACCTTAATGGAAAACTATAGGTTATGTTCTCTTAATTCTTTAACCCCTGTTTTCCTAGAGGCATAGACGGGTACATAAAATTAAATGATGTATAAAATACATTTTATGTGTGTTATATATAGAAATCTGAATGCGAATGCTTTGGAACTTTATTTGTTGCACTTCACTATGTGGTGTGTATGTTGACATTAAAATCGTACAATATTTTAGAAACCTTAAACTAACATGGCTTTATTTGACTCATCTACTCTCTAATAACAAATGACATAGTCGTATGGCGGTTATAGTGCCAAGTACAGATGGTATAGACCCAAAGGTACCAAGTCCAATAATAGTCAGGTCACTGACATTTTCAAAGCCTTCATTTCCATTGGAATGGTGCCAAGCAACTTGTATCAACGCCTGATCTTGGATCTACTATTCATTGTTGTTCAAGTACAGATCAGAAATGTCTTTGTAGTCACCTTAAATATATTAGTACAAACTGTACACATCATGGTGTTCTTTCCTTGTTGATAGAAGGACATTCTAAATTTATTTGCTAAGGTCTTCAGTTTACTAACATTCACCGATTCCTACAATTGGATTTTGGGAGCTGTTGTTCAAAATTGGAGTAGATATTTGAGACAAGGTCTTACCAAGGAATCTGACAGTAACGCATTCTTCTCTTCCTATTCATAATAGTCTTAGCTGACCATGTCTCACTCTCAGACATTGCTATCTTTATTTAAAGTTTTATTTAGAACAATACAAATATTTTATATATAATACATAAACCTAAAAAAAACCACCTCATCCCTACTAACCCCAAACTGCCCCCCCACCCAAAATGGGAAAGGAAAAAAAACCCAGAAAAAATATAGCATAAATAGAAACTTTAGTAATAAACTATGATTAATAACGATCAGCTTATCAGATGATGAATGGGGTAGGGTACTTTTTGTTTGTATTTGTATTTTTTTTACTCTCTCTAACCTACCCCCTCAAATTTAAATGCCCCAAGGTATAACTAAATAAAAATAAAGTGATTTGTGGGGCAGTCTCATGCACAGGTAATCCGGCGCTATAACCATCCACAGAAGCAGACCGCTCCGTTGAAGACATGATGTTCTGTGTCATCATGGTGGATTTGCAGATCCAGATCTGCGTAAGATCTTAATTATTATTAAAGGTTACCCCAGTACAAGTTCAAATATAAGTCAGTTTGATATGTTAGGTCTATTTCTGTTTTGCCCCGCAGTGATGTCGTTTTTAAAAAAAAATATGTTTTACATGAATGTGGCGTTTAGTATGTTTGAAACAGATGATCCATTGTATGTTTATGTTCAGTCGTGCATAGGCTGATCTCCCTAAGGTGCCGTGTAGGCAACCTGGCCTATTTAGATGTAACGGCAAAGATTACGAGCCCTGATTGCAGTAGACTGTATTGTTAAGTAACTCGCTATGTGTTTTCATTTAGTCCTGCTTAATCAGGTTTCTGATATGGAGGTGCGATTCTGTGTCTATACTTGTTTCAGCCATCTGCCAAGTAATTAGCCGAGCAATTTTAATCATGTGATCTCACTGCTTTATAAATCTAGTAAGATAAAATAGTGGGGCGACTAAGAATTAAGTATTGGAGGAGGATGACGGGCAGAAGGGATGAAGGCATTCGATAAACAAAACAGTTTTTATATAAAAAGATAACATTGTGTTGCCTCTGTGTTGATTTCTCATTATTTTTTCCTTATAGAGTACCCCAAGTGTGAATTGTATTCATACCTGGGAACTCTCTTCCTATCTCAGGGTGAAGGGGCAGATTTTTAGGGTCATACATTCTGGAGCTAACTCCTTTCTATTTCAAGAGCCTCAGAGCTGATTATATTATAGGGCTGATTAGCATACAACAGTAGCAGGGCAACAAAGGATACCTGGAGCTCTCCTTCTTCTGGGGCAGGGCTAGCTCAGTAGTGTCTTTTGTGTTAGAGGATATGGGTGGAAGAGTGGGCAGAACATGGGTGGGGAATAGGTGTGGGACTAGGTTCCAGATAAATAAGAAGCTGTCCTGGAGACACTGGGTCAAACCTGGAGAGTTCTCATGTATGTCTGTGACCCTGTGTATGCCACATATATACAACCTAGGTCAAGATTTCAAGATTTCTCTATGTTTTAAAAAAAAAGCCAACTGCCTCCTTGCTCATGGCCAAAAAAGCCCCAACTGTCTTCCACCAGGAACCTCATCTTAAAAAAATGAAAAACCACTTTTCCCCAGGCTCATCATGTTTAAAAAAAAAAAACACCCTCTATTATAGTACAGTCCCTTCCTGCAAGTGTATTCATTAGTTGGGAAATTAACCAGTGTGCAACTCTGTGGCCCCTACAGCTGCACTGGCTGTATTGTCCTGATGGAAGCCCTATTTGAAGCAAATTTGGTGAGAAATTGAACTCACCATAGCTACCAGCGGAATATTGCTGCCAATTGAACCTTTTACTACTTTGTGCCAGAAATGATTTATTACCTTACCCTAAGACACTAAAGTAACTTTACTGAATGAAAATTAACCTTTTTGACAACATTTTTAAATATTATTTTCAGGTTCTCTCATGGTGCTGCCACAACCAGAAGGGATCCTAGGTAGGCACACGCATATAAGGTTAACAATAATCACCTTTCGCCTCTATATCCACTTTATACATGGATCCCTTGAAAGTGATTGCCCGCTGTACAAGACAGCCTTTAGACAAAACCTGGTACTCATTTAATCTTACTCGAAATGCCAAGAAGCGAAATCACTCATTAACAGCATGTGACTCATCAGCATGAGATTGTAATACTAGCTTACTGCTTGAGGCTTGGGGTAGCACAAGACGTACCATTACGTAAGTTATGGTGGGTAAGGGTGATGGAAGAACCCTTCCACTTAAAATTAAGGGGGTAGTAAAAGCATTATTAAACACTCATCTACAGACACCGGACAAGCCAGAAGGCTTGGTTTTCCCTCAGAAATCTCATGTTGCTGCCTCAACAAGGGATTCTGGGTAGGCGCATGCAAATAAGTTCAGCAATATATATTCACTTTATACATGGTTTATACATGGTTCCCTTGAAAGTAATTGCCCGCTGTACAAGCCATTATTTGCACGCGCCTACCCAGAATCCCTTGTGGTTGTGGCAGCAGCATGAGATTTTTGAGGGAAAAACAAGCCTTCTGGGTTGTCTGGTGTCTGTAGATGAGTGTTTAATAATGCTTCTACTACCCTCTTAATATTAAGTGTAAGAGTTTCCATCACCTTTACTCACCATAACTTATGCAATGGTATTTCTCGGCTACCCCATGCCTCAAGTATTTAACCAGTATCTCAATCTCATGCTGATGGATTCCGTTAAGGATGAGCCAGTTATAAATGAGCTTTTCAGTCTTTTGCCTAAGATCAAGTGTAGTATCCTACGGGAAAGGGGTAAACACTTGATTCTCAGGCTTTGGGGCTGGAAAAGTATGCACTCCCTTGTGGGAGTGTCCTGAAGGTTAAAGGGGTATTGGTATTTGCGGTGAGGCTTGAATATCTTGTGTTCGCTTCCCTATTGGGAACCCTGAATTGTGTTCTGGGCTTCTGCTGCAAATGTATAGTACCTCGGGTCCCCAAAAAAAAAAAAAGTTTTAAATGCGTGGTTATTAATCGCTTTTCGGCCATTTGGCTAAAAACAAATCTCCTCTAGGTCGGGAGAGGGAAACGCTTGTACGTTGGTTTCATAGTTTTATGAACAAGATCTTTTTTTTTTTTTTTTGCTTTTATAGTAGTTTTATATAATACAAATGATTATTATATTTATTATATTAGTATTATATATTATATTTATTATTTATTTATTATTATTGTTATTATTATAAACAACCTGCTATCCAGAATTGTAATTGTTTTTTGCCCTTCCCTAATAGTTGAGCAGGTTGCTTTCATCCTGAGACTCTGGCTCTATGAAACAAACATTTTTGATGCATCTGTAATTATGAACATTTACAGAGATAATTTACATTTTATTTTCCTTCCTTTTTAAAAATTTAGTTTGCCGTTTTCAACATCAGCTGTCAAATTTAAATAATTTATTGATTTGGAATTAGACATGTGTAAATTCTAAATTATACATATGATGTTTATCCACAAACATTATTAAAAAACATAAAAAGCTGCTTCTATCCCCAGATCCCTAGATTGATGCGCTTGAGTGCCTGTGTCTCCTGCTTATACCTGCTGGCTTGGCCACTTTAGATATCTAAAGGGTGGCTCTGTTCCTGTTGGGTTTGGAGTCCCTTTGTTAATGTTTCCTACGTATTTTAGAATAAGTGCATTATTTATTATTCCTGAAAATAATTTCACTTTAGTTCAAATATCAAAGATCTGAAATGTAATATGATATTGTGATGTTGCTCCCACGTCTACACCATCACTCGATCCACACCTAGCCAAACTAGCAAATGTTTGGGTTATTTGTTTTTTATATGTACAGCTTGCTTATTAGGCACATGCGCAGTCCAAGATTTTAATTCATTACACTGAAATTGCAAAAGGCAAATTAGATGGCCGTTAACTCTCTTTTTCTGTATAACTAGCTCTTTATTGAAGTGATACAATTTTTCTATAGAAAACTATAACAATTAGACTTGTAAACAGGCCTAAACATATTGGTGCGAGTGGATAAAAGATTTTTTGAATGATCTAACGGAAAGACCAAATGTTACTTAATAATCCTCAAAATATCTCACATAAAACAATTTAAATTAAATTCTGCGTTAAGACCATTAGAGGCTAATGTGTTCAATTTATATAGTCACCTTGTTTCATGCTGAGATAATTTTCTGATTCGATCTTCATATAAAAAAAATTATCCCAGCACGAAACACGGTTGATATATAAATTGAAAACATTAGCATCTAATGTTCCGAATGTGGTACCTAACTTACAGTGTTTTTTTAGATATTTCTGAATTAACATTTTTTTTTCTTTGATCAGACAAAAATCACATTTTATAAATATATTTGCATGTGAGGCTTTTTTTTTAATAATAATCTTTTTAAGATAAAGTGATAATGTGTGGATGTTTAAAAATAGGTGTTATTTATTATATGCGTATAATGGTATGGTCCAGTCATTTGTTCCAGAGCTGCTCTTGCTAAAGACCCATTATTTAGGACAGGCACTAATATTATTATTCTTTTTATTAGATTCAGTTTTTATTTTTCTTAAACCCAAAGTGTTTTTTTTATTTAGAGAGAAATGCAACAAGGGTCAAAGGCCAGGTGGGATGTTGAAACGTTCCATGACATTTAGAAGCCTTGTAGAATACTGAACCACTGTGATAAAGCCTTAAAGGAACCCCCAGGTTGAAAAGGGTTTTGACCTTTGTTCCCTTCAGGTAGACAGAGAGCTTCTATTCTCAGATAGAGAAATAAAATGACTTCCTAATGATTGAGTTAAATGGTGTTACTCCCATTAGTGCAACCAGGCACATTTTACATTTTAGTATAAGTATACAATATTTTATAATAGATAAGCCTTCTAAATTAGAGCAAACAGGTATGGGACATAGTAGCAACTAAATACAGCTGTCACTCCAATCAGCAATACATCGTTTTAAAGTTTATAGGGCACTCTTAAAAATATTTAGCATTGGCATTGGACGTTCTCTTTTTCTAGCGTCTACGGTATCCTTTGCTATTGGGTATAGAAATGGAGACACGTCTAAACCTGACTCAGGCATTCAGAAAATATCAGCTGATGACATCATAAAGCAGATTATTATCACATGCACATACAGGTCTGTTGTGATATCTTCTCACAATTTTTAGATATATGTGTATAAATATATATATATATATATATGTGTGTGTGTGTGTGTGTGTGTGTGTGTGTGTGTGTGTGTGTGTGTGTGTGTGTGTATGTGTGTGTATGTGTATATGTGTGTATATGTGTTGTGACAGAAAGGCCGGTACAATAGTGGATGGGCGGTATATACGCCCTACTCTGGCTAACTTTCTGTGTCCTTATGTGTAAAATTGAAGTCCCAGGGAAAGATGTTGTTTGACTACAAACTGCATTACTGGCAGTTTGCAAAACATGGTAAGGGTCCCTGGGGCGGAGCATCTGGAAGAGCAGGGTGGGCCAGTGCTCCAACAGCACTAATTGCTGTATTGATCCAATCCAGAGTCTGCATTCTGGACAGGAGCTCCACAGGTGTGGACTAAGTAGCAGCTCACCTGTGGTTGATTAATTAGCAGGCAGAGGGTAAAAGGAACTGAGCCTGATTCAGGAAGAGGCCATTGTTATTCCAGCTGGGAGAGCTGAGGAACTGAGGAGTGTGGTTTCTCTCTGAAAAGCCATTTTGATGGAAACTTGTGACTTGTTGGAAGGTGAATGTTTGAAGCTCTTTTATACTAAGTCAGTGCTCAAGCAAAGACTGTAATCCTGTGCTGCTTATAACTGCTGCTGTTTCTTCCTGTAAAATAAACATTGATACTGAGCTGGATGTATCCTGGGCTTCATTTACCCTAGAAGACTGTGGTAACAACCGAGATCCTTGACAAAAATCCCAAGGAAAAGGGAGGCCTGTCGCATATGGTGGAGAATGCGGGCATCCACGTAAGTCTGTGGGTAGAAGCCATTTACAGCTCACCATGGAGAAAGTTAGCCAGAGTAGGGCGTATATACCGCCCATCCACTATTGTACCGGCCTTTCTGTCACAGTGTATATATATGTGTATATACACACCGTATATATTATTCTAAATCCCCTGCACTCCGCAACAATAAGTAAAGCACCCAGGTGCAGTGTAGCCAGCAATATAAATATCCAAAAATAGTCTTGACAAAGGTTTTTGGTTAGGACCGAAACGTTGGGGATTATGTAAATTTAACACAAATAAACTTTGCTAAGTTTGGAAGAAGACCCGTGAATGTGTGCTATATATAGTTTTACTATTTTAAACATTTACAGTATAAGCTGGTTTATAAACGGTACAAAATTAATGAAGTTGAAACAGCTTTGGAAATGTGTAAGAATATGTAAAAATATCTTTAAAATTTATAAATTCAGATGTAAAAAGCATATAATATAATACCACGAAAAGTACACTGAACCCTTGGCAGGAACCCTTATCAGACAAGTTGCCACTATTTTGGTGGATAAATATTTTATTGTGTTTATTTCAATTAAACTGGATTTGCACATTAACCAAATCGCCATGTTATGATGAGCTACTTACTAGATATATACTTGACTGCTCCCCATCTTTTCCCTTCCTTTTGTTCCTGAAATGAGTTCTCTAAGCAATGCTTTTGTTCCATTATTTTAATTTGTTCGCAGCAGTTCTGTCCTTGGAAATGCAAGAATCATATTGTTCCATACCTAATGTATCATCTCGATAATTCCACGAACTGCTGTCAGTCACATCAATAAATGCACAATGAAAAGAAAGAATTAAACAGAATGTATCACCGTTTTTCAAAAATATATATCTGAGCACTCATACTATAAATGTATATATGTATATATATATAGTTACATTATATATGTAGTGTATTCAGTGGAGAAGCTTTAAGGCTGGGTGGAGACTTGAGATGTGACTTAGATGTTTCATTGAGTTCCAGAACCCATGGCTTCTAGCAGAGAAGCATGAGGATCTATGCCGACGGAAGTATGGTTTAGTGGGTGTGGTTTTAAGCAGCCAATCAGTGGCATGAACCATAGCACCAAGGAAGAGACAATGTACTGGAGCTGCAGCTGCTCCTAAAGTTTTCTTATTATTTTAGTGAATGTGTATTAAACTACTTACAATATACTTTAATAAAATGCATTTTTTTAAGGCTTCCTGGGACGCTAAAGTGCCCCTTTATAAACGGAACATCAACATCTACTACAGTAATTATTATGCAGTATACAGCAAAATAATTCTTCAGGCTTGGTATAACGTGTAATGAAAGATATCAAAGGAAAGCTTTGAATCTAGAATCAGCCCAGGAAATGTTTTGCTGCTTGACCACAAGATCCTTGAAAGTGAAGCAGAATTCAGCCTCGTCCTCGGTTAACTGCAGATGCTGGAGAATTGAAAAGACTGTCCCACAAAACTTCTATATAAACCATTTGTGAACTTTACTATTACCTTTTAAAATACAACGATGCATATAATTCTACACATTTAGCTGTTATAAAACTACCTGTCTGAGAATAGTTCTTCAAATCCATATATCTGTCACATTAGGGTCATTGAGTGTCTATTATGAGATCTGTTGAGTGTTTTCAATACCTCACCTACATTTAAACCCCATATTATCTTTCCCTGTGCTATTATTTTCAGAAAGCTTCCTGTGTTTATAAAGCACTTCATACTATTAGTTATGCAGGCTTTCAATGCTGAAATAAAATATTGATAAAAGAAATACATATTTATATACCTGGGCTTGTTTTTCTTCAATAGAATTGTCTCTGATATGGACATTCCCAGACGAGATAACATCCCACATAGAAAGTGTCCTTTGACACATTTCTCTGGTACACCATTTAATTTGTCAAACGTCACATTGTGGCTTTAAAGCCCCAATCCACCCACCTTAACCATGCCACTGTAATGTTATAAAAGGAGGTCTATTGCCCCCATAGGCAGGTGCTCCAAGGGAACCTGGGATCCCCCTCACAACCACTGCTTTCACAAAACTCATCTTCCCCGTCTTCTCCACTCTTTGTTTTCATAAATTACCTCCACAGCATGTATGTATCTCACGTAGGAAGGGCTGGGTTGACCTTTCACAATGCATTGTTACATTAGACTTTAACCATACCCCACTGATCTACCAATGCATTGTACAGAATTAACTTTGCCCTTCCGGCAGAAGAACCCAACCCAGGTCGGCCTCTTGTAATTAATAGTTGTTCTGGCAAATCAAAACATTTCAGATCCCTAACAGATATATGAAAACCTAGTTTGGCTAAAAAAATATCCCTTTGATATTGTGAGGGATTTTATTTATCATGAAGTATTTCTAAAACATGATTACTCCCTGGCGCAACTCACAAACTTAAAAAGAGTGATCAAAGACCATACAGTTTACAAACACCTCCCCATATCACCTCCTCCTCTTCCTCATCAGACTGAGTTATATATCAACAGACATCTTCTGCAATGATTCTTAATAAACCAAGCATGTACCTCTACACAGACTATATCCCCACCGGTTCATGCAATCTTCTGGTACCTATGCTTCCCTTATGCCATTATCTGTGCATATCTCCCAACATTTCAAATGGCCAAAAACAGGACACCTTCTTTTTTGGAGTGTGGTTAGAGGAATGACTGTGACATCTTAACGATACATTGATATATATTTATCTAATTGTGTTAGACATTTGATAGAAGAATACTGTATTTAACTTCTGCTGTTTCTTTATACATTATTGTGACTTAGTGCTCTAGAACGCTGTGACCCACCAACCATTCTGAGCTCCTAGAAAAGAGGGAAAGAAAGAGGGACAAAGATATTTGGGTCCTCGTGAAGAGAGATGGCTGAAAGCTGTAATATTTTTGAGGATCTCTGAAATAAAAACACATTTGTGATAAATCCCAATTCCCACTTAAGAATAAATATCCTTTTTCACTAGGTAACTACACGTAATGGATTCTGATTAAAATATTTCTGAAAGCAAGACAAACTGCAGAAAAAGCAACCCCATAACATTAACTGTTGAGTGCACTGAAGAAATCAACCACCATGCATTTCAAGATATATAATTACAGTCATTAGTCAATGTTAATTTTAAAAAAGAGTTATGATTGAACAGCATCAAACATCTGTAATTCCGTCTTTTTTTTTAACCAGATTATTCTTGTGAGTAGCGTGTACCAGAGAGTCTTTACTGGGTTCAGGGGCTCCAGTAGCAGAGCAAACAGCTGCAAATTTAAATAGGGCTTCTCGTGTTTAACTCAGCAGGACATGCAGAATGTATCATCAGCTCAAGAAGAAAAGGAAAAGAGGAACCTTAATAGCGTAATTTTGTAAAATATAATTATACTTTCTAACAGGGGGGCTGGGAAATCTCAATACATCTAACTGTTGTTGATGTACAATGCCTATGATTCTAAGCAAGCTGTTGCTCAATAGGTCTGTCCAGGGGCCTACCTAGAGTATTTGGCATCCAGGGTGGATCCTAGATTTGGCACCCCCATAGGCCCCTTATACTCCCCTGTGACTCACATATGCACTGGCACATGTTTTAACCCACACTCACATTTGCACAAACTTACACACTCGTATCATGTACACATAATCCCTAACACTTGCACCCTACACACTCATGTTAACACATACTCCCTCTTACACACAGATTCATGGTCACACATTTTTGCATACACATCCATGCTCACAAATACACATTCATGTTGACACACACTTACAGATACACACCCATGCTCACATAAAAACACTTACTCATTCATGCTCACACATATACACAACAGTGCTAACATACCCAGATACACATCCATGCTCACACACCAACATTTACACATCCGTGCCCATGCAGATTTCCACATCCACGCTCACAAATACACATCCATGCTGACACATTTATCCATATACATTAATGCTCACATACACTTACACATCCATGCTCACACACATACACATCTATGTACAATGACACACATACACATCCACGCAAACACGTATACACTCTCACTCTAATGTACATACAGTCATTACCTTAACCGCAGCTTTCCTTTTGGCAGTGAGCAGCCTACTTTTATCTTTGGGGTCATGTAACCATATTGGGATCTTGTTTAAAGGTATGTAAAAATATTTAGTGACACGGTCCATGGAAAAATATTATTGTCTTTGGAATCAAGGAGGATCAGAAATGGATACTTAATGATGTAATGTAGTGCAGCATGTAATAGTACATCTGTCAGGATGTATCTTTAAGTCTCCAGTTCCCCTCCTAAATGGGACTAGTAGTTATGATACCTACACATTACTTGATATCTACTTGTTACCCAGTCGTGTTATGATATTTAAAACACTTAAAATAAACACAATGCCATAAAATATTAGGAATGATTCAGAAGGAAATTCACACATAAGCATGATATGGAAAGCAATTGACTTGTAATCTTCAGCAGTGTCTTGAGCCAGATAAGAATATATTCCGGTGCCGCATGTAGTTGAAGTTGACAGGACTTGGTGAGTGACTGAGCTTGACGAATGAAATGTAGGGCAAAGTCAAAGATGAACCCCAGGCAAGGAGCATAGTTTGCGGATGTGACTGTCACTTTAGAAAGTGATGGACGCTGTATTTCAGGAAGCAGAGGAAAATAACTTCTAGACATGCTGAGCTGAATTCTATTAACAATGATAAATACATCACATGTTTTTATTTACTTGGAAGAGGGACACACAGTCTATCCAATTCAACCTTTCTGAGTACCCAATGTCCTGACTTGGTAACGTTTAGGGAGTATTTAGTTATGAAATCTACAGATGTTTGTGCACAATATACACCTTTTATATAGTGCCATAATTATTAGGGTCAAAAAATAGTTCCAAGTCTTTTGGAGTTTAGACTAGGGTACATTAAGTAGCCAAATGCATGAGTACACTGGATGATAAGCGGCATGGAGTTCCTCCTTGTGTAGACTGTATAGGGAGTTTGAGTGGAAAATGGTCAAAGAGTAGACATGATGGGGTGGTAGTGGGTTAGCTAAAAAAAATCATGTTTCCATAGCAACCTATGGAATTGTATAATCTCCAGGATCATTCCATTAGTTGCTACTGTGATAAGACCCCCCATAAGACTTTATATCAGAACTGTTCTTTGTTTATGTCCCCATTATGGGAAGAGACCCCAGGTCTTGCAGAGCTTACATTCTAAATGTAGAAAGTAAGTCGTTTTTTAAACAGAATTTTGGGAAATGTTGTTAGCTAAGGCAAAATAGTTGATAGTATTGTGTGTATAAACACTCCCTAATATATGAAATCCCGGGGTTCTGGAATAAATGCTTTTCTAAGGGTCTGAGTCGCAGTCTTCAGTTATTATATTTACTGTTAACTAGAAACATTTCATCGATTCGTAACAAGACTTGTTTTTGTACTTCAGTTCCCTTTGTGTTAGGCAACAATGTATTTATGCTCTACAAATATATAATACTTGTGTGTTTATAGAAACATCTTTTTGTGAGCCATTTAAAAGGTTTAATTGTACGATATTCTGAAAATGTAATTGGGATTAGTTTTATTTTTCTTCTGTTTTTTTTTTTTATGTATCTGCTAGAAAAGTGTACATACATTGTGTTCAGGTCAAGACAATGTCAGCCGCTGCCACAAGACAAATGAAATAGAGAGTGGTTTGGCTTACCGAACAATGCATTTGATGTCCTTGCCTGCTGCAGATAATTGAATGTCATAATTGCCAGTTCACAATACACGCTTCCATTATATAGGTAACGGAAACCAGAACCGGTCCCCTGGGCTGCAGTAACTACGACAACCTGGATTCTGTGAGCTCGGTGCTGGTGATGGGCCCAGAGAGCCGGGTACAGCTGCTCGGTGAGAAAAAAAAAACCTGTGTGTGCCTTCCATTTATGCACATATTCACTTGGTATTATATGTATATATGTATTAAAAAGTAAGGCAAACACTCACAAAGACACATAGGTCCACTAGTGCACACTTATTTCATCATATTATCAATATTTTGATTGTCTATGAACTTAAATGTTGATATAAGGCAAGCAAAAAAGAGATATTTTTATGTGGAGTATGTGTCCTAGCCTTAAACAATACCTTTTAGCCTTTACCACTTATGATGGAAGCTTAATGTACCATTCCTAAATAATTCATATAATTGTTACCATTTACTCCAATGTCATACCTAGGAACTAAAATCAACATATGGTTTGTGCTTCCCAGCCGTGTGGATCTCTAGCATTGGGTAGTGTTTCTTGGCTCTTTCCATAAAAATACCCAGTTGTGTTCTCTTTTGGGTATGTCTCCGCCGCCATCGTAAGGAAGGAGTAAACCGGGAAGGTTCCCAGCTATTTCCCCCCTCTAACCTAAAGGGATGGAGAAATTCAATAAACAATGTTAATGTGTCAGTGCATGGGAATTGTATCAAAGCAGTGATTAATTTCGCACACACACATTAGTAAATCTGTAAATACATCATAGAAAACCGTTCAGAAGCGTTAGTGTTGTCTTTAAGACAATAGCTGCAAATTAATGGAATTAAATCCATTTTAGTTTTGATCACGGCTAATATGTAATATTAGGTGCCTTACATTAGGGATTATCTGGAGAGTCTGTAAACACTGACATCTCTCATAACCCAAGACAGAACAAAGAGTGTATTCTGGATACAAGACTTCTTGAATAATTAATGAAATGGTACTGAAGTAAACTGGGACACTCCATTCATCTCCCATCACCCACACATCCAAAGGCACAAAAGTTACCATACGTGGTTTCTATCCTTCAACATAAATACTAGTTTTATACAAAAGACTTTGCTTTTTGTAAAGCAGAGGGGTTCATCCCCCCTTTCCCACTCCGCTGGGCACTTGAAAGTAGGCTCTGTATACTTTAGCTACTCCATCAATGAGGATTTTGCAGGCTACCGGGGACCTGATATGAATGCACAATAACATGAAATGCATTATATGCAAAAGCTGTTTACCAATAAAATACTTGTATTTTGTGCATTTTTTTAATTTATTCCCAAAATAGAGTTATGCATAAATTCCTAGGAATGTGTTATTAAGTCAGACATTGATGTTTGAGCTGCCGTAATTAACCGAGAGGTTCTGAATTTTAGCCAATAGCAGTGGAGCTATTTATTTCTCTTTTGGCCTTGTGTATATATAGAAATAGGTATAATGATTGCACCTGGTTTGACTACGTATAGAACATAAATAATAGTTATAGTGCCTAGTAATTAGACATAGTTGGGAAGCACAAACTTTCAATAGAAGCAGCGCTCTCTACGCAGAGATAAATACGCCTTCTTGTATCTATAGATAAGTACACCTACGTTGATGTATACACAAGGGTTCGGAGGGATTCATTGTTAATGCTGCTCGCTTATAATTGAGGAATTACGTTTTTCTTTATTTCTAGGACTGCAGGCGCTTTTGCCTCAGTACCTGCGTGCAAAATTTGTGAGGGCTGCGCTGGCCTACATTTCCTGTAACTCCCAAGGAGAGCTAGAATGTCAAGCAGGAGAATGCGCGTGCCGTTGTGACACAGCCTACCCACAATGCAACTGCCCTGCTGAAGACATCCACGTTTTGGAAAAGAGCCTAGAACAGGCACAAGACCAGGCTGACAGTCAGAATAAAGAGTTTGAGGACTCAGGTGAGATGTCTATTCAAGTTCACGCAAGACAAACCTTTATGGCGGATTATTTTATACACAAAGTGGGAAAACATATTAATTACCTGCGCCTATTGTGTTGTCTCATGAAATATATAGGAATGGCCTACATTGCTCATAGCTGTGGTCGCTGTTTGGCCCAAGATGGTCTATTTCTTCTTCTTCCCATCCTGGAATGAAACTGCTCTGTGGGAGTAACCTCTAAGACAATTTACTAGGCAAGGGCTGTGTGGCTGAATCTGAAAGGGCTGCTGAGTTGACAAATTATTTTAACTTTTGGAATTACTATCTAATTATCTTTATTTAAACATATATCACACTAGACAGTCCTTGGCCAATTCTAACACATTAGCAGCTATTAAATGTTCTATATTATTACCTTTTGGATGTTGTAAGCATTTAACATTTGTACTAATGGAGATTTAGAAGTTGGTTATCTGGCCGGTGGAGCGGCACAAGCTGAAACATTTTTGGCTTGTCCAGTTGATAACTAGCCGTGTCATACTCACCCCCAACATTTGGCTAGTCCTTGTCAGTGTCTATAAATGTACTTGCAAGAACCAAAATGCAAAAAGAGAATGGTTTTGAAGTTACCACCAGATCAGAGATTCACAGATTCTGCAGGGCACCGAGGCCATGCCCTTTTTGCACATGCGTAGTGGCTGTTGGCATTGATATCCTGGCCATCGTGGTGATGCAGTTTCTTGCAGCAGGACGGGCATTGGTATCCCCAAAGGTGCCAGAGAAATTTGAATTTCTTGGGACTGACCTGAACAAATTGGGGATTTGGGCAGCTATCCCAAGGTCATTGTTATCACCAGTCAGGAAAGATGATACCTCATTAAGCCAGTTTCTTTGTAATGATTATGTTTGGCCATATTATTAGATAAAAGTGAAACACTTCTATGGCCTGTCAGTAAAATAATAGCTAGTATGCAGGTATTTTATCATCCCCTGTGTATTCCCTGTCTATTTGTCTGTAGATAATGTATCTACAGTGCAGGACAGTCTGATTCTGGAATTAGACCTGTTCTTAGCTACATTGTAACAATGCTGTTTTGTATACACCAGAACTACTTAGAAAGAACATTTTGCTTAGATTCCAGAGAACCTTATATTGTACTTTTAAACAGTCCATGCATTTTAGATGAGGAGCTCTCTAGAGATAACCTAACTCCTACAGTCCTTGATATTTCTCACTAAAGGCCCCAGAGCATCTGACAGGTTCTTCATGTAGCATCTGTCCTGTTAATAATCTGGATGGTGTTGCCATGACAACAGAAGCATGCTGATGCGACTTAAATTGTAGGGAATGTTGGGGAGACAGCTGACAGCTATAGATGAAGAAATGCCTCTGACTAATAGACATGTAGAAGCTGTTAGGGAAGTTATGAATAAAATGTTATAAGTGGCTGAAACTATCACTTAGCATATCTACAACCTGCCCAAAGCTATAGCGAGGGTTACTTGCTTTCTTCTCTTTAAAAACAAAATGATGGAGGGCAATTTAAAATGACATTACCTGGGGTTAAAAGGGTATTTTGCTCCCCATTTTTTCGAGGGACCTGTCAATCAAAGCGTTTTGCGCAATGCAGGCAAGGTTTCAGTGATAAAGCTGTCTGTTTAGATAACCAGTGACATCTATGGTAACGTTGATGGTTGGTGAGGTCTGGTTGGTGAAGGTTATGTATGATCGTGCCACCTTTGAGCACAAAAGGCAGTTATAATTAAATAAAATTGTTTACAAATAAGTGTATTTTAATTACTTCTAGAATCAGGCCACACCAATAACGGAATTGTTTTAATTAATTAATTACATTTAGATGTCATAGTTTTGCTTTGAGCAGTCATCGCTGATCCAAAATATTTATACTGAGGGAAATTTGCGAGAGCAAGATATTACAGAGGGTTTGTTTTCTTCAGTTTTATGCTGAAGCTCCCACGTGATTACTTCTCACATACATTGTATTAGCTCAGCAGTTTACTAACTACCCGTGTTTTGTTTCTACTCTTACAGCGGAGGTCCGTTCTTTCCTTAAGAATCTGCCTACCGACCGCTTCCTTAACAGCACAGCTATCTCCAAACTCTGGAACGCTGACCTCCATCTCCTTCGGCGCTATGAGCAGCTAAGAGCCGGCTTCAAGCAGCTGCTGACCAAATCTCAGCGTCAAATGCGTCGTCTGATTAACCTGAGCAAACACTGCCTGCGCCAGCCTCAGTACACATCTCTCCGGGAGAGGTAGATAATCACGCCTGGGAATAATGTCTAAGATCTTTTTTCCTTTTACGTGATTGGTCTCTAGATTTTATTTATTTAATGTATTCATAAAAAACTATCATCTTCTGTATGATTTATGGTTGTGTTTGTAGAAACCCATCTCTCACCAGGTTTTTGGAAAACGTTGTTGGTAAAGCATTCTATTCCATAAGACAAAATTGTGATAAAAATAGGGAGGACGCCATTCCAAATAATAATCAGAATTGTGCTGGATATTTTCTAAGCATGTTCAATTACTATTATGTATTTTTAGTTTCATATTTGGGTTAATTGTCCTTTAGTTGGCCACAATATCCAGAATACTGGGCCACCAACTTCCTGATTGGTTGAAATTACAAGCACTAATCATATATCAATTACCCTTAATTTGCTACCAGCAGCAGCTGCTAAGATTAAAATAAATCTTCAACATTAAGATAAAAAAAAAATGCAACAAATTAAAAACAAATTAGTTAAGGATTTCAATGTGCCTCTCATCTTAGAATCTGACCACCATACCCTGATGTACTAAATGACCAGAATCCAGCTGCTTACTAATGATTGGGTGGTGCTGCTTTTTCCAGAGATAAAAGCTAAAATTACATTTATGCGTGTAATGGAAAATAATGTAGGAATGTTAAATTGAATCCCTCTTTTAAATTGTCTGCAGCAACCACAGAATTCTACATTACGCAGATTTGTTGCACATAGTGAAGAATTCTTAACACCTAAAAATAACACTTTTATGTTCTTTAAACACTTGTCAGGCGACTTACACGTGCACAATGTTCGCACGTGCAAGCAGAACCGTACAAGCCTACAGGGTCAACTGCTATGTGTCTTTGTAAATATGTATGATACTACAAATCATATGCTTGCGCTATGCAGAACATAGAACAAACAAGACAGGAAGATAAGTAGGGGGCGGCAATTCAACGTGCGGCAAGACAAACAAAAGACAGAAGAACGGGTAGCGGAAAAAAATACACCCACGTCCCAATTTTTTGTTTTGCTGGAGAGACTTTTGAGATAACTGTTAGTACAAAATAGTAATATAGATTTATATATATATTTAAAATCAGAAGTGGCAAACAAGTTTACACAAAAGAAGTGGCACTTTACTAAAGTGTTCATTTATTACTAAGCATCTAAAATATAGCAAACATTTTGACCAACCTTTGCCGCTCATAATCAAGACTGAATGTATCCATGATAATTGATGCTTGTTATAAGAATAAATTGGATACCTAAAAATCCAAAATTTCTTCTGTAAACTTCAGCTAAGAACACTACATTATGAGATTAGCGGTTAACATCATTGCACGTCATGAATAGTCTGCAGCTACCCCCCTAATGAGTCTTTATTATTAGAACCTTCAGTAAGTAACGCAATTAAAATCTAAATTCAAAATCTAAATTATAAATGAGTATGTGGCTTAAAATGTATCCCCAGTCCATAAAATGTATTTTTTGTCACAATATATATTCATGGCAGCACTAAAAACCTTTAATTAATTGTAATAATTATGAAAAATAACACTGAAGGCCTGTGATTTAGGGTCTTGTTTACCAAGGCAGATCTGATGCACTTCTGGAAACTTCTCCAAACTTTGGAGCAACTTTTACTTACTCTTGCAAAGACATTTATCTTGTATTCACTGGAGGTGATGGGCTCTGACGAATCTAGTATGCAGTACTCTAGCTGATGCGTTTTTGGATGGTTTCTACTGAAAGGTAGAAGGATTCCTAAAGGAAACCAGACATTTCTGTGACCTTTTTTATGCAGGAGGCATTTCCCGTGAGACGTCCGTGCTGCATGGGGTATATTAACCTAGAAGATACAATCAGAGAAAGATTTAATTACATTTTAATTATGTAATCACCCTCACCTTTGAAAAGAAGCTAATACACAGTGAGGAATGGATGCTGGGAGACGAAATTGAAACATTGAGTCCTCAATTAAAGCAGCATCCTCTCAAACTGAAATAGGCACTAATTAGTATTTTTACCTTTATATATGCCATGCGTGCTTAAAGCGATGACATACGAGTGTAGAACAGGTTGAAAGTACCAGAGTTTGAATTCTGGTTTATCGACAATTTAAAGTTAAAGAATCAGCCCAGCCCCCAAAAATGTATTTTTATTTTGTTTTATATCGCTTTGGACTTCAATGTATTTTACCCCATGCAAGTTCAGCCATACCAATGAGCAATTATAATTCCTAAATTCCCATATACCGCACAGTTCTGCGATTTATAGATAGCGTAACCAAATATACTCCTACATCGTTAACATTCTTGCTGCCTGCTCTGTTTTAATAGTATCTGTCTCAAATTTATCTCATTGTCTCCTTTTTTGTAAGTAAAAAAAACATAAAAACATCTACTTTATTGAAAAGTCACATAACTAAATGGGTACTGGGGATTTTATCTTTATGGTGAGATTTATACTATCCGGAAGGATACATAGTTACATTTCTTGTGGATAATAGAGCTATACTTTTGTATATCTTGTTGCTGTCATTTTTTTTTTGCCGTGGCAGTAAAAGTCACAGGTTGAGCTTTAACACAGAATATTTAACACTGGGCTTTTGTGGAAAGTGCTGACACCAGTGGGGTCACTAATTCCATGCATTCTGTGGCACAAGATAAAAGAACAGAATTTATACCCTTTACAGTGTTTTTTTTTATTTTTATGGACACCGAGCCTGCAAGATTGGCGGGAAAAAATGTATTAGGCTTAAAATGGGATGAACAGAGCAATAAAGACATGAAAAAGAAACATTAAAAAAATATATATAAAAATATATATATATATATAGATATAGATATAATATCTCCATATATTCGCTGTATTTTGTCTATAACAAGATTTTGCTTCTTCTCTGTAGGATCTGCATGACTGCCCCTCAGTCTGTGCTTCCCGTTCATTGCAGAGCTCTGTACGTCCGTGTAGATTCATTACAGCTTCATGAGATATGTAGATAGATAGATATTTCCAATAAAGCATTTGATTAACATTTTGCTGAAAGAAGATGCATATTTGTGGGCACGCGTGTTTTCAGGCACTGTAATTAATTACAGTCGACACTGTTCAGTGAACTGACAATATCACATGTGTCCTTACAGGCATCTCTCTAATAGTCAAGTGAGACAGGTGGGTTTATGAGGCATAGGCAAGAAGATGATAAAAAGGGTGCAAATCATTATAAAGAAGATTGAACCTGGCAAGGGAAGAGCTGTGGATATTAAGCATACAGATCAGTAAGAACAAAAAAATGGCGATACATTTATCAGACAGCCTTTGAATAATATTAGTCATCTGTAGGCTATACAGTTGTTCCTGGAAGCAAGGTGAGTAGCAGTGCAGTGTCTAGCTCAGCCACTTGAAGCTGTCTCGTGTAGTAGTGCTTATTAAATATAGATCACTAGCTCATCACTATGTACAGCAATAATGCCTCTAAAGTCACAATCTCAACATTATTAACGTTCCTCTGCCAGGTAATCGATTCAAGCCTCATAATAATTTATGATTGTTTGAGCTCTTTCTTTTACAGAACTTCAAGAATTTAAGATTTATAATTCATTGATGTTTTGTTTTTGTTTTATTTAAGAGCAACTTCTGCGACGTTTTCATATACACCATCAAATAAAACCAACTTACGGTATATGCTCTTATATGACCTGGGGTCAGTCACAGTGATTCCCAGTTTGCTACATTTCCTTCCTAGCAAGAAAGCTCATGAATTCCCTATAGTGCCCAGAATGCACGGTGGTTTCAAATGCATCTCATTATCATGGTTATATGCTTACGGCAATGGCTATGTAAAGATAGAAAAAAGAAAATAGAACGGACAAGAAAAGCAGATATATTATGTATATATGAATATATAATAATATATTCATATATACATATTAATAATATATACATATATGTATATAAATACATATATGTATATCTATCTATATATATATATATATGTATTATAATATTCGTATATTATAATTTATCGTATTTTTTCTTAACTATCATTCGTCAGTTAAACATTTTTTTGCAGGATTTGTTTCTTCTTTGGCGTGCTTCCGGAAGCCGTTGTAGCTTTCTGTATTCAGAATCTTTTACAGCCGACCATGTTCTTAGAATCAGACAAGCCAAATTTTCACATTGATTGCTTTCTTAAATCTCGTTAAAAATTCTGTCTCCCCTTACCGTTTTCTTTCTTTCTTTTAGCAAAACAGCAACATGAAAAAGCAACGTGCGGTTATATAGGTGGACAGATAACAGCAAACAATATAGAAAGATTGGAGCCTGTTCCAATTAATGCAAAGAATAGTATAGTGTCTCTATATAGAAGCAATGTGTTTTATGTAATTGGTCCAAACAAGACCTTATAACATTGTTAAGATGGAACTCAAGAATACTCTCATAATGAAGTATTCAAAAGACATCTAAATACAATATTTGTAATGCATAAATAGAGAGTGCTAGTTGTCATTCCATAGATGACAGCTCTGGCCTTCGTTGCATACGCTTTATTTTACTTACGCTTTGCAGAATTTGCGGTACAATAGTTATAAGCTTGACCTCAACCTTGCATCCTGATAGGATATTGTGTGTTGTTATTACTCTTTCTTACATCTTTTCTCTATGCTACAAAAGAGAGGAGTTGTTTCAGGGGAAGAGTGTTAATCAATTAGCAATTGATGTCATCTATGCCAACAGGATAATAGGATCCAACGCTAGCAGGTTGATATAATTTAAATAACCTAAAAACTGCTGAAACACTTAGATAAAATAATGCAATTCCAGCTTCTTCATCTCTGCAATTGTAAAGGAGATGGATAATGGACATTTTACCCTTAAATGAATGGTAATATTGTTTTATATATATACTTACAGATGCACTGCTAATGTTCGTAAGTCATACTGCCTCAAAATCCTACTTCTCTATGATGTTTTTAGTGGAAACTTGTCACACTCAATAGGGAGAGCAAGAAGGTTTAGCTGATAAAATATACCAGCAATACAAATAATACCCATTGCATTTTTTTTAAAATGTCTTGTGTTTAGTAAATGCATCATCTTGGAACAAAAGAACAATTCTCTTTACAAATGCTAATAAATTAGCAAAGGATAAAAAAATAAAAGCCTCTAATTAGGCATTTTACAATAGACCTGACAGCCAAATAACAGCTTTGCACCTCTCAACACAAAAGAAAAAACAAGATAGAAAAAGAAATCACGTTGTACAACAGCTGGTGACTGCATCCATACTTTATACCTTTAAAATATTGCCGGCCCTATGATTTTTAATTAATTTGTCTTTTTTTTTTGTCTCAAATTATGTCTCGTGCGTTTACCATCATAATCTACCTTAACAATCCACTTTGGTAGGGTTTCCTCGTCCTTGTATACCTGTCTGAATTGTAGAAATAAAAAAATTATTTCGTTGTGAGAGTGACATTGTGTCATTCAGAAAGTCTTCTCGATAAAACCTTTTTATCGACCTGGAATATATTTCTATAAATTAGCCTAATCCCCTTTAATCGCCTAATTTAATATGTAAACAAACCCAGACTATTGTATTTCTGTAAAGAAGAACTGGAATCTAATGTTCCAAAATAATCCAGTGTTTATTGAACTGCATAAACTTCTATTCTGACTCATTTTGTACTTAAACACAGACCCTAATGTGCAAAAATGCTAACCAGACATTTGATTTAAGATCAATAGTCACTGGAAATAGCTATACAGGGAAAGATCAATTTACATGTAGACTAGACTGAGTGAATTCATTTGAAGACACTTTTTTTTAAGATTCCAGCTTTTCTTTAAAACCCTTTTGTTGTATTGCAATACGGAAGAAATTGTCATCCCAAAATAGCATCTTCTATACACTAGATTTTCCCTCTAATGGAGCTTCTTCCCTTGCTCATGAAATAAAAAAAAAACCTGAAATATTTCCATTTTTAGTTACTACTGTGTGTTTGTCTACTGAATAATTTGACATTCTGAGAGTGTCTGTGTGGGCACAAGGTTTAGTGCAGGATTATGAATATGTAAGCTTTGTGCATATATTGGTTTAAAATGTCAAAAACAGAGAGCATTGTAGACATAAATTGCATTATGGAATTTAATATTGAGTCGTGGTATACTCTTTGCCAAAATATTAGAGGTTTTTGCTGAAGTTTTTAATCTCTTAAATATAACTCATTATATGCAGCTGCTACCAGTCTGTTCTTACAATGCTGTTCAGAGCAAAGGAGCTTATCTGTGCATCTTATGTCCAGATTGTAATGTCCATTTTTATATCCACTATCACATCATTATCTGTGGTCATGATGTCATACCCCAGCTGTGAAGGAAGAATACAACTGGTCAGACATTAGAGTCACACAGAAAAATACGGCAATAGGGCTGCTACAGACGGCACAGCTCTGAAAGGACCGCTTAGAACACAATAGAAGACTGAAAGAAGACTTGTTAAGAACAAGATGTAATAGATTGAAATTATGCCCACTGTTTCTTTCAGCTTTTGTTATAATACTTACTGTACAGCTTGAAGTTGAAATTGAGTGTTCGTAAGATACATTGCACGTTTGACATAGGATTGACTTTGTTTCAACGTGTGTCTGTGACCTCCTGTATGTTTCTTGTAACACTTCTGAGAGGAGGGCATAGCAGATTATATGAAACTGTGCTCATGTATGAAACTCATTAATTTTCCCTTTGCATTCCTTGCAGATCTGTTTCTTATTGGTGGCAACGGGCTCAATCTCTTCTCTACTGTAGTGCAACCCTCATCCCGGGCACATTCATAGAAGCCACCCATAGCTGTACCTGCACTGTTCAGCATCCCCTGTGCCAAGGGCCTATTCCTTGTATCCAGGGACCTGGTCCTTTGTGTTCCCTTTGCTCATCAGTACACCATGCGATGTGTGCCAGCTGCAACCCAGGATACACTCTTACAGCTCAAGGCCTGTGTGTGCCTATAGTGCCTGAGTCCTCAGAACCTTATCTAGGGACAGAAGGTAGTTTGCAGGACCTGGAAGTTAAATACTTGCTTCTTAAACGTGATGGACGCCTAAGAGCCCCAGCGTTCTTTATCTCGGGTGATCTAAGGCTAGGCATGTGGTTCCAGATGGGTGGGAGGAAGCGTATGCTGCTGACATGCAAGAGTAACAAGCATTGGCCACGGCAACTGCACATGCTTCTGGGACTTTCAATGCGCCTTTGTCTGGCTGGGAATGAGACTCGGGACCCTCAAGTGACTGTTTATGTAAACCCCTTTGGTGGGAGCCATTCAGAAAGCTGGCTGCTGCCAGCTGGAGAACCTGGTTATCCTAGCTGGGAGAAGACTTGGGACATAGAAGGAGGGGACCGGTGCCAGAACTGGACTTTGATATTAGGCCATCGTTGGAGGTCATTTTTTGAAACTGTTCACTTTTACATGAGAAGCAGCCCACTTGAGGAAGAAGGGGAGGAAGATTCAGCTGAATGGACTGACAAACAGACTCTGGATGATAAGTTAGAGAATCCAGAGTATGTTCGCATAGATGGTCTTCAAGCATTTGGTTACAGCGTTCCCTTTGACCCGGAGGCCATCAGGGGTTTGGCTCTCCAAATGGACCAGCCAGGGTCACGAGAGGGAGCTCTGCTTGAAATGCAAGAGCTAAGAAAGAGGGTGAATTTCTTGTCTCCCCCAGGTGCACGGAAGCTAGACCTCTTTAGCTGCCTACTGAGACATCGACTGAAGATGAGTAGCAATGAGGTGACACGAATACAGGTCCAACTGGCCGCATTAAGCAGCCAAACTCCAAATATCTCAACATATGAAACTGCCAAGCTGTGCAGCTAGATGCCCCTGATGCCCTCTGCATTTATTAGCCCCTGTGATTGACCATTCCAGAAAAGAGGATTAGTTAGACCCAAAATATGTGTAAAAATGTCTTCCTTTTGTGCAGTACATTTTCTTAACCAGTTTGGTGTCTCTAGGGTCTGCAGCATCTTCTTATTAGAGTTGCGAACACCTTGAGCACAAAAGTGGTTAAACCAGCAGAATAAAGGAAACTAAGACATGTGGTAATGATTCATTACAGCAAATACACGATAAATGTAATTGTACAAACGGGATAATGCAAAATCCAACCCACAGTGGCATTATGATAAATACCAGAGTGTATGCAGTTTGTGCTGGCATATCAAGAGCTGTGTCAAGTTACTGAATAATAGGAAGATTCACAGCTTAAGTCATATAACAATGTACTACCCCCTCTCCTTCTAATTCGGAAGCCGTCCGATGGATGTCACCATATGGTGTGTCAAGACGAGCAAATGAAACTGAGAATGGATCTGTAGTACTGAGATTAAAATGGGGATGTGTAAAGTGGATTATAGTTTTCACAAATTGCCCAGCAGTCAGAGCTCCAGACACCCTGGGTATCTACCTTTCTGCTGTAATTCAACAGCCCAACTCTCCTCTAAAAAGCCTTATTATTGTCGCCAGTGACATTTTCAAGGGTATACTCAGCTGGTACAAAGGGGGTGAAACAGCTCAGTCCTTGATTATAAAAGGTCATAAACTTGCAAAAACTGAAAAAAGCACAAGAAAATATAAGACTTTACAGTGACCACTGTGTGTTCATCTTTTGAATAAGTACACATTCCGAGTGTGTCTGTGTGGACACAAGGTTTAGTGTGTGATTATGAATATGCAGGGTTTTTGTGTGCATGGGCTTAAGACAACACAGGACGGGAGCATTGTAGTCCCAAATGCAATTTAGCAATATTTAATTTGTATGTCACTCTGGTAATGAATGCAGATCTGTACCAGCAGAACAGAGGCTCATTGAGTGACTGCACAGAGATTAAAGTCCAGGATGAAACGAGTGTCTGTAAACTCACAGCAGAGATAATGTGGCTTCTCCAAGGTCAAAAGAAACTGGTATCAGCTTAAATGCAGTTTATCAATGGACACAGGTTGATCTAATTATGTATCATCAGGAATAAATGAGCATGAAAAAATATGGGTTATTTCTTAAACCATAAGGCACTTGTAGACCATTTGGTGGAGCAGGGGACCATAAAGTGATTTATGACCTACACCGTTTTATTTCTTTACTATTTTTGTGTCTGCATTAATGATCGTACATGAAGAGATGCAGAGACATGTTTGAAAGGTAAGCAACAAAACTCACACACGGCATATCTAATCATTTACGGCCATGTCTCAGCTGGGTAAAAACAATCACTTCTTGGTTACTTTCTATGGTGCGTGAAAATGTTGGCGGCACACAACCAGTTCAGTTTAACAGTGCAAAGATGTTGTTATCCAATTCTTCATGCTCTTGAACCTTTTTTGCCCATATCTAATCAGTTTCTAAAAATAAAAAAAGCTGCAAACACTAATCTATTTAATGCTTGATATGAATATTGCGTTGCATTGTATACAGCACATTGCACCTGTACTGCGTATATGCCAACAGTCCAACATGGTAGGTAGGAGTTAACTTCCCTTTGCTCCAACACCATCGCTGGTTCATAACATCAACCTTCCCACAGAGGCTTTCAGAAAAAAATCTTTCAATCTTTTATTATTATTGAGCAGTCCTAACATCCCATAATTTTTGGTCATTGAACCTTGTTAATTAAGAATTTAATGAGGCAGCCAATTAGATTTCACAGAGAGCATGGATTTTTTTTTTCTTTAGCTGGGATTACTAAATTGTAACTATATAGCAGTCGCAGTCTACACGAGACTGCAGATACCACCTAAATATTGCTGATTTACAAAGACTTTTCACAAAAAATACTTATAATTCTAGCAGGGTCAGCAGCATAATGCATATGTATTTAGTGCGGTATCTCAACATAAGTAGCGATAGTGTAACCGAATTAGGGGGTTTTGTGTGGTTATATTATGTTTGAGCTGATGGTAGCATTTTTCTCCATTTTTTATTGCCTATAGTGGGGTTCTCATGATAAAGGAAATTGATTTTCTAAATTTAAAAGTAATATTGCATTGGTAGTACATGCTGTGGTAATTTCATTTTGACATGGGAATACACACCGGATAACATGCATAAACAAATCAAAGTTCACAGTACTAACAGGTAAATATACAATGTATACCATTACCACAATAATAAAAATACGGAACAGTGAGCGGTTTATAGAATCTTGGTTTTATACTTTGCACTCTTCCTGGTTTCTTCTATTTTTGAATATATGTCACAATTAAATGTTTCAAATAATCAAACTAAATTTAATAGTAAACAAAGATAACCAGAGTAAACACAAAATGCAGTTTTTAAATTATTAAATTTTCATCAAAGGGAAAAACTATCCAACCCTACGTGAAAAAGAAATTGCCCCCTTAGTTACTAAATCAACCAAATTGAATTGATAATTAGGTTCAGTTTTACCAGACACACTCAGGCATTACGGCCAGCCCTGTTGAATCTAAACATTTATTAAATAGAACTTGTGATGCAAACTGAAATAGGCTAAAAGGTCTCAAAAAGCAGCACATGATGCCGTTAACTAAAGAAATTGAAGAACAGATGAGAAACAAAGTCATCCACATCTATTAGTCTGGAAAGGGTTACAAAGCCATTGTTATGTTTCTGGGACTCCAGCGAACCACAGTGAGAGCCGTTATCTAGAAAACAGTGGTGAACCTTCCCAGGAGTGGCCGGCCTACCTAAATTCCTCTAAGAGCACATCAGCGACTCATCCAGGATGTCACAAAAGAACCCAGACTAACATGTAAAGAACTGCAGACCCCACTTACCTCAGTGTTCAGTACCCACAATAAGAACGACTATGCAAAAATGGCATCCACTGTGGAAACCGCTGTGGTCGTCTCACATTTGCCAAAAACATCTTCATGATCCCCAAGACTTTTAGGATAATATTTTGTGGACTGATGAGTCAAAAGCAGAACTTTTTGTAAGACACGAGTCCCATTATATCTGGTGTAAAGCTAACACAGAATTCCACAATTAGAACATTGTGCCAAACATCTGGTGGTGGTAGTGTGATGGTCTGGGGCTGCTTTGCTACTTCAGGACCTGGATAACTTGCCATAATTGATGGAGCCATGAATTCTGCTCTCTTCCAAAAAATCTGAAGGATAATATCCAGCCATTAGTTTGTGGCCTAAAGCTCGAGTACAGTTGGGTTATGCAGCAGGATAATGATCAGGAGCACACGCGCAAGTCTACCTCTGAATGACTCAAAAGAAACAAAATTAAGGTTTAGGAGTGACCTATTTAAAGTCCTTACTTGAATTAACTTGTTGCCTTTAATAAATTAAATGATCATTTAAAAGCTGCATTGTGTTTATTCATATTGTCTTTGTCTTATATTAAAATTAGTTGGGTGATCTGAAACATTTAAATGTGACAAGCAAAAACAGAAGAAATTGGGAGGACCAAATAGCTTTTCACATGACTAAATATAATTTTTAGTAACCATAATAATATATACATTCTCATCTGGTGTTACTGGAGCAGATTGCTTCGTTCATTTGTTCTGTTCTTCTGGAACCTAGAACATGGAAAAGTTCAGTTGTTACTAAACCAGGGAGGTGGTGGTTTTTAGTAAAAAAAAAATGGCTTAAGGGAAACCATAGAGATATGCTGTCAGGCATAGAGCGTCTCTATAAGAGAGACAGTAGCACCTCAATGTTGTGTCAAAACAGTAGCAGTGAAGATGTCAGAAGCAGTAAGTCTGTTTTTTAAACTGAAATGGTAATGTTTTTACTTTTTTTCCTTTCAACTCTTACAACCTTTTCAACTCTATGACAGGGCTTGACAAATTTGTTTTGAATCTAGGAGCCTGCTAAAAAAGTTAGGAGCCAGGATTTTTTTTTAAACTAATAAAGTTTTATTTTCAACAACCAAAATGAATGATGTCCCAAGGGAATTGCCCCCCCCCTTTAAATATAGATCCACTTTCCTCGAACCCCTAACGTTTACTTAAAGTACTTACAGTTTTGCTTTTCTTTGTTTCCCGCTCTCCTCTGACGTGACGATCCTCGCCCTCGTGATGAGCCCGCCCCCTTGAGCATCACGTCTTGAAAGGGGCGGGACGAAGAACCTCACTGAGGCACTGCCACTCAGCCGCACCGTATGTGCAAGCCGGCCGCCTAACGCCTAAAAAAAGCCAGCAGACCAACGTTCACGTGGCGCGGCCGCGAGGTGAGGTGGTAAGACCGCCGTGTGTGCACCCAGGCCTCTTTCATTTTATTAGGCGGCCAGCTTGCGCACACCGTGCTGCACCGTTAAGTCCGGCGGGCTGCATTTGGTCTACGGGCCGCACGTTGGACGCCCCTGACCTAGAGCCCTGCTCTATGATACTATTTATAAGAATTATGAAACACCATAGTAATTTCTATCCATAAAATTGTGTTTGTTGGAAAATCACTGTTTTGCATGCACATCTGCGTATGCACTGCATGCTTCACTATGCACAGCCACAAATCAGAGGTATAGTCATGCATCAGACATCTTTCGATATTGCCGTTTCCCAAGCAAAGGAAAGTATTTTTATTTCTTTAGGTGTCCTTACTGTTGAGCTCAATTATTCAGTCTTCAAACAACAAATCCAAAGTGTTAGTGCTGCCAGGTAGATGTGAAGGTGCACACGTTTCATGGTGGATGCATGCGCATGCATGAGTGCCCAGTGGTAAAAGCCGATCAAACCATAATAAATCAGCGCTCTGCCATTAGTGTTCAGCTGCCACCAAGACAAATGTCACAGGGAACAAATTACTGGCGTTCTGTATCATTCAGTAACAATTGAATCATAGAGCTTTCTCTGAAAAACTGGAGGTCAAGCCGCAGCTAGGATTTTTAAATTGAGGGAAAGCTTACGTAATCAGGAGACATATAATATCATGATAAATAAAAATACAGCAGAATAAAATACACTATCTGATAACACGGTCACATTGGTTGTTTCGATTAAACGTAGAACTAGTAATTTGTTTATTGTATTATATTTCTTCAAAAAGAAGCCAGACCATCTTTATAAACCCTGTGAGTTTGGAATATTAAATCGGAACATCTGAAATATTAGCTATTCCGGTATAATACAAATAGTTGGTGGCCCAACAGGCTACCAGAACCTTTAAGTGAATTTCAATAGACTATTAAAAACGGCATGTTATCATTTTTAGCATATAGCTACATTTAGAATACTCTCAGTAAGATGTGCACTTGTTTTTTTCCCCAATTTTTTCAGTGGCCACTATAGTGAATACCTTATATTGGATTGACTGGTGCCCTCAAATACTCCAACTGGATAATTGTATTGTAGGAACAGCTGAGATGTCAAAGTGACATTTCTCCTGTAAAACCATTACCTATTATAAAGGTATTACATTATAAATGTAACTTGTGTTGAATCCACCAACAACCCACATTCTGCCCTTATTGCACGACTTAAAAGTGACTTCGTTATCAAAATTGAATATAACGGTAATGAACAAAGTATAAAAAAACAGCCTCAGTCTTTTAAGATTTTTAACAACATACAAAGGCTTAAAAGTTATTTGTAATAACAAATGTGCTGTTAAAATTTGCCACTGAGACAATATTATTTAGTTTTTTTTTTTAAATGTTTTTTTTTATTATTAAAAACTGGAATATGAGGATTAAACCTTAATTGGACTCAACGGCGTAAAATAACAGCAATTCAACAACTTGACTAAATCTCGTAGCAGGTTTGTACAGCCTATGGTATGAGCTACCAGAAAACGCTACATTAAAACCAAAGAAAGCCATGTCCGGAAAGTGATTCAATGAGGTGCGCATTGTGTACGAGCATTTAAAATGGATACTTTCTTGCCCATACATTTCAGACCATCAAAAGCTTTCATCTAACCTCCACTAAACGTTTGCTCAAGAACCACATGCACATGAGCAGTCAAGCAAAATGAAACCACGGCAAGGACATTTAACCCTTTCAATGCTGACATGTTATGTACCACGTTCTGTGTTTTAGTCAGGGGCATTGAATTGCTCGGTACATTCTGTGTGAAGAAGGACAATTTTGTATTTTCTAATTACAACTAGAGTTGGTCGGTCATTAAGTCGAGCTCACGTTGTGTTAGAAATATTAGCCCAACACACAGGTGTTTTAATTCCTTCAGGCTCTTATGGATCCATTATTACACCCCCTAAAACTGTCAAGATGATCCTTTGGACATAAAAGTACGTCCACCATTTTTAGTACTGATGGGGAGATTTCCCTGCTGGTGCGCAAAACATTAACAAGGCTCCCACCAGGAGCCAGCTTTCCTCACAGAGAGAACAGCGAGAAATAATAATAATAAAATAGTTTATTATGCAATTATTACAAACTGAAATACAAAATAAAAATGAATAAAAAAAATAATAATAAAAATAAATATATATATGGACCATGACATCACTAGTCAAGATACATGAGAGATCCCCAATGGTACCTCTAGTCATGTTAAACTGGGAGCAGCGTAACAAAAAAGTTATAAAATAAAAAAAAAATCAATACCTAATACCCTACAACTATATATAAAAAAGACAACTTTTACTGACCCAAACCCAGAATTCCTTATAAAAATAGATTACTATGTAAAGAAACCATGTTGCCATCCAAAACATGAAAAACCTATGTATGTGGGGTATTACTGTAATGTATATAGTTTCCAAAGAAACCCCTATTTATTCTGTTAAAAAAAAAACGTATAATTTATGTGGGTACACTAAACATGCAAAACAGGAATCATGGCTATTAACCTGTGGTAAAAATAGCAAAAAGAAAGCCTTTCAAAAATAACTCAGTCATGAAGGGGTTAAGTTGTATTGTTTAATGTCAAGTTTATTTTTGACTGAGCCACTTTAAATGATGTGCTTGTAAGTCTTAAAGTCTTATAGATACCCCCAGAAGTTTCCATTACTGCCGGCACAATCATGATTGGGTTTGTGGTCCATAGCTGCAAATGTTGGCTATAACCATGCGTTTCTTTTCCTTCTTTTTGCTTATTTTATACCGTATTAACCAATAAGATAAAACAAGACAAAATCAATATGTTTTTTATAAAATATTCTACAATATACTAATGAATTTCTGTACACAGGCAGATTTTTGTCAGTTAACATTTGCAGAGGAATGAGGTTATTGAGTATTATAATTGAATGCAAAATCGTGAGTTGGATCCAGTGTTTGTGCTGGAGTGGCTGTTCTTCTAATAGATATTACATTGCTTTCATAGTTAATGAAAAGATTTGTAGCTAAGTTTATCCAATTGCTGTGTTTCACTGACATTCCATCATATTTCATCGCAATGCTCTGATTATGTTGCTCATCAGGATAATAGAGATTTACAAATAACCCAACTGTATGTGGCAATTAATCCTGTTTTGTAATTACAGAACACAAAGTGGTCTAAAATATTCACACTACTTAATCTTGTTAAAAAAAAGAATGAAGAAATAAACACATAAAGTACTTGTGTTTATCAGATTATGTACAAAGCAGCACAAAGAGTATAAAAATTAAATAACGTTCAGGCTGCCATTTTCATCCAAAATGTAGGAATCCAGAAACATTCAATTCTCCTTTGGAAGCCCCGCCACCGGTTGCCTGTCCTGCATTATTTTTCCCCGATCTACCACTTATTTACTGCCTCTGCTTCACCAAGCTTTTCCTAACAAGAATGGGAGATGTCCTTGGGACACCTGGTACTTAAATCTGCTTATAATATATAAAGCACATGGAACCTAAAGGCGGTTCTTGGGCATTGAATTATTCTTCATCTGTTATAAGACTTGTCAAAGTTGTGTTAATAAAGCAAACTTTGCAATTAAACTGGACCAAAGTGAAAAATGAGTCTGCTAAAGGAGACAGCCAACCTTGTTGCCTTATGAGGCAGTCAATGCCATTAGATCTTGGCAAGTACATTCACTTGCAGGTTCTGTATACATCATAGCGTGTATGTCTCCAATCACTATGTACACCATTTTAGTCTGGAGACCAAATTTTACACAGGAAACAAGTGTTTTGGCACACCATGTACAATGCAATGAAAATGTATTTGCCCAGATTTCTTCTATTTTTGCTTGTTTGTCATGTTAAAATTGGATGATCTGAAACATTTCAATATAAGACAAAGACAACATGCAGTTTTTAAATAAAGATTTCATTTATTAGGGTAAATAGTTAAACTAATGTGAACTACATTTCTAAGGTCATGACATATCATGTCAATAAAATTAAAGTCAGTACTTTGACTGGGACACTCCAAAACCTTCATTTTGTTTCCTTTAAGCCATTAAGAGGTGGGCTTGCTTATGTGCTTCGGATCATTGTCCTGGTGAATAAACCAACTGTGCTTGAGCTTTAGGTCACAAACTGATGGGCGGATATTCTCCTTCAGGATTTTCTAATAGAAAGCAAAATTCATGATTCCATCAATTATGGCAAGTTGCCCAGGCCAGTTCCACCTTTGACTCACCAGTCCACAGAACATTATCCGAAAAGCCTTGAGGGTCATCAGGATGTTTTTTTTAGCAAATGTGAAGCAAGCCTTTATGTTGTTTTTGGTCACCCCTGTTCTCGCCTAGCAACTCTCCCATAGATGCAATTCTTGTATAGTTTCTTTCTTATTGTGGAATCGTGAACACTGACCTTAACTGAAGCAAGTGAGGCCTGTAATTTTTTACGTTAGTCTGGTTTTTCTGTGACCTCCAGGATGAGTGGTCGATGCTCTCTTGGAGGAATTTTGGTTGGCCGGCCACACCTGGGTAAGTTGACCACTGTTCCAAGTGTTCTCCATTTGTAGACATGGCTCTCACTGTGGTTTGCTGGAGTCCCAGCAACGTAGGAATGGCTTTGTAACCCTTTCCAGACTAACAAATGTCAATGACTTTGTTTTTCATCTGACAGGCTCTATTTAATTGCTGTTTGGATTCAACAGGGCTGGCAGTAATCATGCCTGGGTGTGCCTAGTGAAAATGAACCCAATTATCAATTCAATTTGGTTAATTGGTTGATTTAGTAACTAAGAGGGAATTACTTTTTCACATAGAGCCAGGTAGGGTTGGATAGGTTTTTTTTCTTCTTCTAAACATGAAACCATCTGTTTAACCCCTTAACGACAATCCCTGTACATGTACGGGGTTGCCGTGCAACGAGATAACGACAATGCCCGTACATGTACGGGCTGCCGTTAAATAGCTGCATTGCCGCGATCGGCGGCTTTGCAGCATCCACGGAAGCCTCCCAAGTGAGGCTGACCGTGGATCCGGGGAGGGCAGCCCTTGGCAGCCCTCCCCGGAAGAAAAATGGCCGCCGCCGCACCGATCATGAAAGATCGCGGCGGCGCCCGGCTAAAGCAGCTTAGGAAGCGATCTGAATCGCTTCCTAAGCATAAACGGTGTTACTGACATGCCTCGATATCGAGGCAAGTCAGCAACACTACCCCCCGACCCCCGATCGCCTTGTGATTGCTCCGAAGAGCAACCACAAGTGCCATCCTGTAAATGACGTTGCCGTCATTCACAGGATGGCATTAACAATAGATTTGAGTTCACAGAGGGTCTATCCAGACCCTCTTGTGAACTCTCGAGCTCCTCCTGCAGGTTGAATGCAGGTACTGCATCCAACCATGCAAGGTCAATGGAGCCCAGCTCACTAATGAGTGATTAGTAAAAAAAAAAAAAAAAAAAAAAAAAAAAAATGTAAAAAAAATGTAAAAAAATGTTTAAAAAAATTAAAAATAATATGGTAACATATAAAAATCCCCACTGTCACCAAAAAAAAAAAAATTAATAAGTAAGTCCTAAAATTCTTTATCTTTACAAAAATTCCAGCATGGAAAGAGTTAAAATATTGGCATTACAAATGCCCATAGGGTGTCTCGTATTAAAAAATGCATGAGTGGATGGGATAAATTGAATTGGCCGGGTTCAAAGGTGTCCCAAATATGGGACATGGGGGCAGTAGGATCAGATGTCTAAATGGCCAAAAAATACACACCTCACAAAGGCGGCCTTTTACCTCCCAAATAACCCAACAAACCCATGCATGTGGGGTATCATTGCGCTCAGGAGATGTTGCCGAACACATATTGGGGTGTTGTTTGACACTGACATATACCAGGAGCGATAAATTTATACCTGAAGTACAACGTGTGTTAAAAAAATACAAAAAAATGTACTACCATAAAGTTTCACTAAGGCTGGTGGTAAAATTAGTGCATGGAAAGGGTTAATTTACCAGCATGTGAAATACGTTGGGGTGTCTAGTTTTTAAAAATATATGACTTGATGGGGTAAATTGCATTGGCCGGCTTCAAAGATACCCGAAATGGCACATGGGGGGAAGAATTACCAGATTTGGAAAAAAAGGTTTTGAAATAGCAAAACGCTACCTGTACTTATTGCCCCATAACGTGCAGAAAAAAGCAAAAAAACATAAAAACATTGGGTATTTCTAAACTCAGGACAAATAGTAGAATCTATTTAGCAGGTTTTTTCATTCGTTTTTGCAGATGAGTAAAAGTTTTTTGTTTAAAAAGTGAGAAAAAGTAATTTTTTAACAAAAAATCCCCATATTTTATCATTTTTTTTATAGTAAATTAGATGATATGATAAAATTAATGGTATCTAAAGAAAGCCCTGTTTGTCCTGAAAAAAACAATATATAATATGTGTGGGAGCACGAAATGAGAAAGAAGAAAATCACAGCTAAACAGGAACACCGAAAAATGTTAAAATAGCCATTGTCCCACAATATACTACGAGTAATAACCCCTATTGTCCTTAAGGGGTTAAGAACCGCATTTTGTGTATACTCTGGTTATTTTTATCTACTATAAAAAATGAGTTTGAGTGTGACAAATATGGAAAAATAGAAGAAATTGGGAAGCGGGAAAATACTTTTTCATAGCACTGTAGGTCATATCACAATAACACCTCGTGGACTGCACACCTCTTGCGTCCTCTATCATTATCTAAAGTGTGCAACTGCTACTTACATTAGCAGAGAAGGATTATAACGAGAGAGAAAAGTACCTGGTGTCCTGATAACAAGGCACCCTGAGGAAACTGCCTAGAAAGCCTGATGCACACCAGACATAAGTGCCTTCTGTGCTACAAATTAGAATAGGACGCGGTATCCCACTCCACAGACAGGGTACAGCACAATCAGAGAGTACACTTCCATCAACCCAGAAAGTCTGAGAATGGTGAGATATGCCGTTCAGCAGCTAGACAACCTCACATGGCCCAGCCCTGCAGGATATATGAATTCTGGAGCGTTTTTCTCAATACTCAGACTGCCATATCTGAATCAATATGATTATATATCACCTGTATAAAAGCAGCCATTGATCTGTCATTCTCAATGTAAATGACAAATGATTGTGCTAATGAAGCCTGTTACATCATGATACATGTTTTGGCTTTCGCTGTTTACCAAGGCTCTTAAGCCGGAGACTGATCTTTTTAATGACTGCTGTACAAAGTGCCTATTTGACAAGGTGAAAAATGTCAGGAGGAAAAGAGGCAGTGCTTAAACGTATCGGAAAGATTATTTTATTGTGGAGGCAGTGACCGTGACTTCCGCCTGCTATGCATGTACTGTACGTGAGAGGGGGTAAATAATATAACACTTTATTATATTTAAAATGCAGTTCTGGTGGAACGTGGTGCAGCCACCATACAGACCAATTGAAACCAGTGCTACTGGTGGTACTGGTAATGCATTCCATCAGCCTGGAGGAACCCAGTTTTTGGAGGGTACCATAGCAGCTCAATGTATCAACGGGTACACTCATTGTCCATATGCCAGTACAGTATAATGGCACAGTAGAGAGACATTAGGGGTGTAAGGTACACATTGGTCCTTGACAATTACATTCTACATTCTAAACAGTGTATACTTGGATCTCCAGCTGTGCATAATAGAGATTTTGGAGGTTCCTCTATCTTTGCCCCTTTCAGTGTGAGAGCAATAAAAGGGTTAAACAAGAATCCCATTCATAGCACGGAATATTCAATACAGAGGAAACGCTAAATGGTTTTGAAATATACTACAGAAAATGTGCGAGGGATGTAGGGAGGTATCAAGTCTACAATAAGGTCAAACTGGGGAGGACAAAATACATTTTTAGATTGGGTTTTTTTTACCTTCTAAAACAATCAGGAAAAAAAGTATTTGGTGACAGGTTCACCTTATTGTAGAGATTTACCCACAGACATAAATTTGCAGCCAGACTTGGCCCACACATCATACATTTTGCAGACATCCAACACATTGTGTGTGTCCTTGGTGTCCGAGAGACTAGGGCACACAAGAGATAAATGTGATGCAACATGTTCTCGTCGTGGGATCCTGGACGTTTCCCAGAAGTCTTTGGACACAATGTTAAAGGTCCCAAATCCTGGAAGCACAGACTTGCAGTACGGTCTGAATCTGTCTGCTGTATACTGAAGAGGTGACAATACGGAGATCCGCAGTGACTTTCCCTTACTAAACCAAGAACATATAAAAATGGGAGAAGTGTGTAAACACGGCCATACTATGTGTTGTGTGGCTACTCAGGGTACCTACAATATTTTACCATGGCAACGTAAAAAAACATGTTATGAATAAAATGTATGCCATGATATAAATCAGGGGTGTCCAAGTTTTTTCTGCAGTGGGCCACTTCATCAGGAATGTGTGTGGGTTGGCCGCATACCCAGACACACACATGCTAACATGTCCAGACACACATGCTTACATATCCAGACACACATGCTTACATATCCAGACACATACTTACATAACGAAAGACACATGTTCACACACAAAAATACAAAGACATACATACCAAAAGACACGTTTACCCAGACACACAAACTGACACAGCCAGACACACAAACATGCACTAACATATGCAGACACACAAGCACACAACTTACCATACAAAGCCTCATCACATCTTTGATGCAGCTCGCCCGGGAAGCTGCTGCACTACTCCTGCTCAACCCTGCCTCCTACTGGAAATTAGGATGATAAAGAGATAAGGGGGGAAGGAGGGGCAATTGCCCAGTTGCCCCCTGGATCTGCCAATGGTTGGAGGTGTGGTTACCGCTGCAGATCTCAATGGCCAACGGGCTGCATGTCGGAAAACCCTGATATAAATACTGCATTTCACAGTGTGTATGATAAGAATTAACCTTTTCTGCAGAGTATCTGTACACAGTTTTTGCTAAGCACTAAATCCCTCGGAGGGAGCTCAGCACTAGACAGCTGCCAACTTTTCTTGTGCCGGGGGGCCAAACCCAGAGGAATGGCCCGGCAACACGGTGATCCAAACTACATTTGGTATAAACTGCACCAACAAGATCACTCATTGGTACTGTCCAAACAAAAAGTTTTCAAAATGTTCCATGTTGCAAGTAGACATAAGGCGCAAGCGCTAGAACATGGCAAGTAAGAAAAGAGAAAAAACATTCTGCGAGTGACCCACAGTCTTCTAAATTGTAGCTGCACAGGGGGACAAAACGTGCCAGCCCTTTCCTGTAGCTCACCAACTGATGCCATACCACTCATCAGTTATGTATCTATTCTATACAGACCCATAGAGAGAAATATATTATAAAGATAAGTCATTAATAATGTATTTTAATCCTGAAAATGCCCCAATATATCTTTGTAGCAGCTAATATTTTTTGTTCGTAGATAAACTCAAGGAAAAAGTGTAGACCTCAGGTGACTCCTGTTTCATGTTCTCTCCATCTCAGGGAAGGGCGATGGTCCACAGTTGCCCAATGAGCTTAGGACACCCCCTAAAAACTACACATACAGCACATAAAGTGGAGAATGTACTGCAAAAATCAATGCATTTTCTTTAAGGACATTGGGGGATTTTCTTATTTTTTTCTTAGCTAGCGCGATCCTTCGTAGAGTTACCAGATTTTCTACACCAAGAATATGGGAATCTAGCCAACAGACGCAGGTACAGAGCTTAATTACCATTAACGTGATGGTACTGTATTTGTATAAAACACATAGAAAAAGGAAAAGACTGATGATTCTACTGCTTTGGTCATCATGTTCGAGAGGCTCATGCAGCTGTAAGGACAAGTCTTAGAAAAATGAAATAGGGGCAGTTCTCGCTTTTCCATGACACTTTGTCCAGGAACATAATGGTACTTCTGAATGAGCAGGCAATGGGGCGGCTAGGAACCCACACTATGGACAACACCTTAATGTGTGCTAGAATGATCCATATTAATTTAGAACATATTCCTTAATATGGATCAATCCCCAGGGATATTCTGTTGGTTTCTATGGTTTCTGTTCCACGTTTAGCCCCAGAATTACTCTTTATAAATATGACCTATTATGCATTTCAACTCTGTATTCTGTATGATGTAGATGAGTATGTCCTGATAATGTATATGTTATTCCGCACGGTGTTCATGCTCCAATTCTGATATAGCGCACAGGCACTAATTTTTTCTTTTTTTACGCACAGGGAGCTAGTTAAGCTGCAACCAGCTCATGAGGGAACTTTTAATGTACCTGGCATAAGAGCTTCTGTGCCGTTTCAATTTTTATATAGATATACACACACCCAATTATACCGTATGCGTGCAGGAGTAATAGATGGTGATAAATTCCTTGTGATAAAAAACATTTATCAGATCTGAACTATGTTTAGATGTGATTTATACACAGCCCGTATATCATCAATCTCTGGGCTGCTCTAATTAGCTGAGCATTCCTGAGCCTCAGACAATGGAAACCCAAGTGTCTGAACACTGCATCAGTGTAGAAGCAGACCGAGAACACAGCCTTGGAAAAACATCAGACAACATCTGACAATCAGAAACTGTTCTATCACATAAAAGTTCTATTACGCAAATGGAAAATGACAATAAATACAGCAGAGTGACATTCCGAAACAACAGTTTCATCTACTCTCATCAGCAGTGCTTCAGAACCCAGTGAGAATAGAGTGATAACGTGTCAAACCTGCTCACCTTTTCCATATGTATGCTTAATAGAGATTTATATTGTATACATCTATATGTGAATACAGCAAGCATACCGGGGATCAACAGAATAAGCAGGAGGAGAGGATTTAGCATTACATTGATGGTGGGGATGCTTTTTAGAAATAACTAGGTGGATTTGGGGCTTCTATTGCTGCATAGTTTTCTAAGTAAGGAAACCTCCTGGGTACACTAAGCCGAATAATACCCAGAACTTTCCTATCTCAGTTACTTCACTTAAGAATATTGATCGGAGTTGTATGGTTTCTTATTACCCTTAAATCTGTGGATTGACCTATAGGCCAGTCATGGCTGATATTTGGATTCCTGGCTATTGTGGACTGGTAGGGAAAAGTATAGCTTTGCCCGTCGCAAAATCAGGGTATGAAAGGTTTAACGCTATTGGTTTCACAGAGAGAGAAGAATAATCAGTTCCCAGCAGTGCAAGTCTGGTAGACTCCGAGTCACAGGCAAGAGGTCAAAGCAGACAGCAATCAAGAATGGTCCACTAAACAAAACAAAACAACCCAGGTAAATGCTAATGGAGGGAACCCCAAAGATATGCTCATTTCCTGCTAGAATTCCATGATGGAGGCAAAACCATTAGCTACAGAAGCCATCTTGGATGACTTGAGGTGCAAGCAGCATGGGTCCTCTTAAAAGGCCAGCCTCTTATTATTAAAAAGAAAATTAGACACAAGGCGCTAGGGGCAGGGGATTTCTGAATATTGACTAACAATATACAACATTTTCATCACTATGTGATAAGTCTTACAATATAAAGTGTCTTCTGTTCTTTGTACTACAACATTTGACATTAGAATTGTCATTTAGCTGCAATACAGGTAACCCCTCGGTTCTTGGGGTCACCATAAAACTCTCCTTTCTCACGATGGTAAAACACACTGCCTGTTCCTGGTCTGTAACATAAGCTGCCTCTGCCCAGTGATTGAGTCATGTCTGCAGTCACGAGTACAGACCTCCATTGTGTCCGATTACACAAAGAACACAACTAAAGAACACGACACATCTAAAGAACACAACTATACACATTCCAAACGTTTCATGTTTTCAGGTACAAACAATCACTGTGTCTCAGATGCATAACATTGATCCGATTGCCCCATTGTAAAGGCAGTTGCAAGTCTGTGCAGCATAAGTCATCAACAGAGCTAAAATCTGTGCTGCAGGTAATTACAATAACTAATTACTGATATCATTTTGCCAAAGTGTCATTGCTTTAACCTGTTTAAGGATAAATCTAGAGTAACGCTCCCTTTTTCCTGGTCACTGAAACTGCAGGTTGTCGCTTCACTTACTCATTAAGGGCAATCTGTTTTGCAAAATGGTTGCAGACTATTGCTCATGCATTCATTAACTCATTTGTGGCTATGCAAGAGGCATCTATAAGAGTGTCCCAGAGCGATGAGTACCCTTCCGACTGTTCTCTCCTCTGCATGGTTTGAGTTGTGATGGTCGGGGCTCAGTGATCCTCTGACTTCATGTCCATGAGAGCTCAGTATAGCTGGTCATGCACTAATTGTCTGCATTTCTTCAGATTTTTCACTTCCCCGCCTGACTGCTCGATCAGTCCATGTTTATGACCAGAACCATCCCTACAGCCAGCTAGTGTACCCTTGGCATATTTACCTTGCACCCATGCTGAGAATTGACTCTCTAATATTTCAATCTATAAGCACTTTAATCTTTAATAGGTTGCTCCATCAGAACATAAATTATGGATGCAGCTGGAATAAATATTCCAATTGTTCTGCTCCTAAATTAAAAGATAGGGTTAACAACACAAGGCACGCTGGCTCTGGCTGCCTGTCATCTTGTAGTTGTGCCCTAAAAAGAAGATATATTGTCCTCAAATGGAAAACACTGATAACCCCAGAAGTCATTTTTCATCTAGAGAGGTTTGCAGAACATTCCATATCTGACCTATCACTAATTTAGGTCTTATAAGATCAGCAGCACCGCAGATGTACATGTGCTGTAACGTTGTCAAAATATTCTCTCCTTTTTCCTCATTATGGTTCATTTTTGCTGTACTTTGCTTTTAACAATATGGGGAGGACTCATTTATTTGCGTGCTTCTATGCAGAGTCGTGGCTGCTTTTGGCAAGATATCTACATGAAAATCTTTAATGTCCACAGACAACAAACGCATATCCCAAATAATGTTTTGGGTGTTATAGTTCTTTGTTGTCACTGCAATTCCAAAGTATCTCAGGGAAACCAGTCTTAATTTGGGGCCTTATTAAGATTTGATGCGTGTCAGTGAGCACAGGTAGAAAGACACAAATTGGACGCCAAACATTTTTATGACAAAAACAAACACACAGCTCTTCTATGATCAGAGCAGGCATAGATACAGAGGTAATTATCCACCAATTATAGTGTTTTGACAGGCAGTCTCTCCTAGGAACTGCTCACTCGATTCATGATTCAGTCAATAGAGCTGGGACCGTAAGCTGCAACATACATTGCCGGTAGGTTTTGAGGTGCCCTTCTCTGATGCTGTGCGTAGGATTTGTAATGCTTCTAAATAATGCTGCTGTAAGAGGGTACCAAGCTCTGCAACATGTGGCTTATTGCTCTTCTACACCTCAACCCTCCACCACCCTGTCAGAACAGCGATGGAAGAAAGGTGGTGGAAAGACCACCAGAGTAGAGACCTAAAAGGTGTTCTCCTTCTGGGCTGTCCTCCTGTGGATACATCCAATAAATGTCTATTACAAAAATAGTTGCTGGTGCTAGTATATATATACTAGTCTGATAATATAGATTCCATATATATATGTATATATATATATGTATTATTAAAAAACCCAACAGTCACAGAACTGTGTTAAATAAGTAATATGTAGCCCCTTTATATATGCATGAATAGCATGAGGTATCTATCGTATTGTCCTGCATGATTATCCTATCCTACCTCATTTCATCTATTGTTAAGTTGCTAGTCATTTTTGATGGGGTGAGAAGCAGAGGAAGGCTGCCCCAAATTTTTTTAAACTGGTCCAGTCTGAATTTGACCGGCCCATTCGCAAAGGCAGAAGCACGGTAGGGTCATGTAACATAAACCCACAGTAAAAATGTGTGGCCACACGCACCATGTGCAGGCAGCTATAAGGTAGAGCCCCAGGAAAGGTGAGGGTGCGAGGTGTGATGGAGCGAGGTGTGACACAGTATGGAGAGGTGTGAGTCTGTGTGTTAGAGTGAGTTATATGTATGTGAGTGTGAGAGAATCAATGTGTGATAGTGTGTGTGCTAGTGCATATGTTGAGGCATGTTTCATCCAAGAAAGGTGATCATCAAAGTCACTGTGTTGGCACATTGTGAAGACAATTTTGGGCAGGTATGGCCCCTCTTGAGATCTGATTTTGAAAAATATAATTTTGGTATCAGCAAGCATAATGGCTTCTAGAGCAAAACTGTACATGACGTGTTATGTTAGTTGAAATCTAACTATGATATGACATAAACCGTAATCTGTAATAGCTGTAGTTGCTAAGTGTTGCAGATTACTAGTATTGGTAGATACGCGAATATAACAATATAACAATTGCAGTGGTCTCCTATCCATGGCACCTAACAAAGCCAACTTAGTCAAACACACGTAGGTCATTGAGTTCTAATGTTTGGTTACCATAGTCCTGCTGAGATAGAATCACCCTCAGTGTACTGAGCCATTGATTATGGCCAGGTAGATGAGGTTTGAATTTAGTGGTAAGACTAGTTCTGTTGTTATGTTACCAATACAATTACTATGGTCTAATTCTAGAACACTGTGTCTTAATGTTTAGTTGTATAATTTAGGTTTACATCTCCTTTTCATTAACGTAATAGTGTATTTTGGGCTTAAGCCCCGTTTAAGATGTTTCATCCCTCTACACATTATTTAATTGTTTATGGCTATTTCATCTCCCCGCACAGAATCCCTTTTTCAAGTCTGATAGGATCTCCAGTTGCTTTAGCGCAATTATTCTTAAACATTAAATTCCAAACAAACTCCAGGGAATCACTAATCAGCTGTCTATCTCTGTGCCTATTGCTAACCTAAGCCGCAAGGACAGCTACATTAACTCTGGACTTCCCAATGCCGCATTCATGTCTGCTCTAATCTTATGCTATCTGTGATTCATTGGGGTGAGATTAAATCCTATAGTATTAGATAGTGAAAGAAAATACTGCGAGTCAAGGGAGACATTTTGATACATAAACTCCACAGAAAAACATGGAAAGAGGTGAAAAACTCATCAATCTATCAAAACCATTTATGTGTCTCCAGTTTCTCCATCATCTAGTACGATGGTAATCAAGCACTGCGTATTTATAAGACATTGTGGACAGAGATTTATTTTTTAATGTCATTTACAGGTTGGGGTTCATTGATAGCTCTGTGGGTCTGTCACCACAAATATCTTTGATATGAAACAGCTGAACATTAAAAACTTTGAAAATGTGTTATTAAATACCTGTTTTTAAGATACTTACGATTCAAGATTTGCACTTTTGTATGCTCAAAATGAACAGTGGCCACAGTAGCTATTGAAAGAAGAATTGGAACATTGAAGTACTCCAATTTGGCGGGGTGATTGTATGATCGGGGGGTATCTGATATTTAATTACATAACATTTTCCCTGAATAATCATTACCTACACTAAACTTATTCCTTTTTAATAGAGCTGGGGAAAAAATCGTAAAATGACTGGTAAAACAATGGTAGGGAAACCATGTTTTCATGGATACATTTCTGTTGACATATACATGACATGACTGCTGATGACATGAAGACACACCCGTCAATGGTCCCACCGGAGTGATCATGGAAGAACATGAAAAAGACAGCTTTTTACGATGACTTCTGGGGGAGAGTGTTTTCAACTTTTGCCCAGCCATAGCTATGACCATATATATAAAAGTATCCAACCTTTTTATAGAAAAGTGTGCACTCAATCCCCATAATCACCACCTGCCACTGAATTCTACTAAAGGTGGGTCAGCTGGCCCTGTTTCAAGTGGTGTACACATAAATTGCATTTCTGGTACATAAATAAACTTAGACATAGAGCCAGTTGCCCCCTTTGCTTTCTCCATCCTCCAACAGAGTGCTGGGAAATGATGTCATATCCAGGGACATTGCAGTTTAAAGGAGTGCAGTATATGCAGTGTATGGAGGCCTGTACTGGTTTGGCACAGTCCTCCATAGTGTAAATGGGCTGTTTGGGGAGATCTCCCCAGTAACCAGCCCACTAAGCAGCAGCACACAAGGGGACCTGATCCCCCCTGGAGCTGTCACGCTAGGCCCAGGCCATAATATATTGGAGCCCCTGCTACTCCTAGCCAATTGTCTAACTACATGTACATGCACAAGCATTCAGTTAGTTCTGTTGTCAGCAACAGCTAGCATTGGCCCAATCAGAGCAATTATAGTTGCTCTTGATTGGTCTATTCTGCTGGCTTAGCCAATGAGGACAGGTAGTTTCTGATTGGCTCTGTGCATCCTTGCTCCAATAGGTTAATAGTGTGTCACGAGGTGGCAATGGGAGACCTTGATGCAGGTTCATTCTCAACCCTCTGGTATGATGCTAGTTGTTAATGTGAGTTTGGCTTGGGTTTTGTATATGAGTATTCTGGCCAACAACACTAATGCTTTCACCAAGACCACCCTATAGCCCCTATAGAATCCCCCATAGTCTGACTCCATTGTGTACCTTGAGGATGAACCACAAAAGACCAGCAAAAAGTGGCTATTGTAGGTGAAACCCTGCCAGTGACTACAGATGTGGTTACTTGTGGGTCCGTCTTAAGCCTAATCATTATATGCAATACATACACATAGTTTTTACAAATATATCTGTCGCCAGGAAAAGGAGGTCCATAGGTTCCATTTATAAAAATGAATTAAGCTTATTATCTTTTTTGAGCTGGATATTTAAAAAAAAACAGAAACAAAGTAAATTAAACTAATCAAGAAGCAATGATTTGTATATTAAGAAAAAACATACGTGTGTGTAAGCGATCATTTTGGGTAGGCTTTCATCCATGCAATTTCAAGGTATTATGCAAATGATACAATAACAATATAAGATGAATAGAATCTGTCTTTATTTTTCTGTTTAATACATTAAACAATAGGCCTTTGGCACTTATAATTCAGAATGTGCTTTAGTGGTATTATGTTATAAACTTGAAGAATGCAATCACTGAAAGGGATTACAATATATTTAATGTTGCCTCTACAGAAGGAGGAGAAGTATGTGTCCTGTTTAACTCTGCTTTAAATATATATATATATATATATATATATATACGCCAGAATATGTTGCTGCTTATTATATTAACCTCTACCAAATATTCTGGGAGTTAGTTCCACCTATCTTTCAACCACCTCATATATGGCATGGGCAAAGAGTATTAAGGGCTTATCAGTAAACATAGGTCATTACAACGGGATTCTTTTCCTTGTGGATATCCAATAACCCGACACCCATAATTAGATTCAGACAGACAATAAAAACATACTTTATGTGCATACCATGGGGAATAGTATCTCAGCTTACCATTGATAGATTTAGGCAATTTACTGAATTTCACACTTTTGCTTCTGGAGTTAAAAAAAAACCAAAAACAAACAAAGATGATATCAATGTGGAAAAAGCAATTGACACACAAACCATATATTTTTTTTGTCTGGTGTGAGTGATAAATTATAACGATAAAGGACTGCCATCGTAGTACACTTTTTAACAAAGAATGCCATGTTTTTCTGCTTTGTCAATTAGAAAAGAAAACACAACACCCAGGCTTAGCTCTTCCGCCAGTCCTATGAGGAATGAAGTTCCACTACTGCTATAATGATCCCTCATACAGACACTGCTTTTGCTAGTATATTCCATCCTGATTCACGGCATATGCCGCTGAGTTATAATCAGTAAGACATACAGCACATCCATCTCTTGGGTGCTTATTTTCGAAACTCGGCTTGTGCGATTCACCTTCACCCTGCTATACAGCACCTCCTACTGTTCTCATACATATCATACGTCCACGCGGATATCTGCCAGACAGACTTAACAATTCAGCACGGCACTATAGTGCCATTCTTGGCTTTTCACGCATAGCTCTTCCAATTAACTTATCTCATCCTAGACATCACCCCACTATTCCTCTGGTTGCATTGATCTCGGGGAATTAGACAATGCAGTTCATTTCCACTTTTATATCACCCACTGCTATCTCAATAATCTCCACTATGCACATCTCTACTAATATACCTCTAACACAGAGCTTGGACAGCAGGAATCGAACCCACATGCAGTGTCCTTGCCATTGTAGCTGAGTCCGATAATGCAACCAAAGCGAATGTGTAACTACGATGTGCGTATTTTAAGTACAAGTAGAACCTTATGAGCAATTTCTTCACGACCAGCTGTGTCGGACAACAGGAGGCTAATAGGGGGTACTGGTGAGACAACTATTGATTAACTAAATTAGGATAAATTGCAAGCTCTTTAAAGAGAGGCTATTGTTAAAATAACAAAGACATCCCCTTTTAAAATTGCGTTTTGTAAAACTGAAAAATGTCAGCCCTACCAGTGAAGATTAGATTTGAAATTGTATGTGCTAATTTTTATATTTGTGCGGGGATTTTTTTCTCTCCAATGCGCTTAGTATCTAAAAGACAGGATTTTCATTTTTTTTTTGTTCTCCTGAAATGCACAACAGAGTTCAAACATTTTACATTCTGTCAAGTTAATGTTACATTGGATTTTTGTTTGAATGTTTCACAATGCTGTGAGTGTTTTGAGTCATAAATGCCATTTTCTTTTAAGATCATTTCTGTCTCTTCTGTTAAGTTCTTATTAAGTAGCAGACAAAATATAACGTGTATGAATTTGCATCTGAGAGACAGACAGGCCCTACAATCCCTGGCCATAAATATATGGCTCAGAGTATAGAAAAACAGGGGGTTACATGTAAAAAGTGATTTTGGTGCAATGGCCATATCCTCGTAGCAACCAATGGAAAAGCCCAATTAACCGGTACATTGAACTGGTTGCTATGGTGATACAGTCACCTTTTACAACTAACCAAGGGAAGTCTAACAATTGGATCAATTGCCCTTTAGAATACTCAGGCTTTTTAGGACCCTAAAAGCAATTTGATTGGCGAAGACTTTTTTTTAATGATTTTATTGCCTTTTACATAATCATTAGGGTGCCCAGAGCAGCAAGATCTTGAATTTACCACATGATTGCATCCTTAATGTGTTCCCATGTGGGTTTTTATGTCGTCCCTTTTGGCTACTTCTCATTCCTTTCATCTGCCTTTATCTTTGGTCTCCAATATTGGACCACCACCTTGCTAGGTTTGTCCAATCTGAGCTGGCTTTTACCTCTGTATATCACCACCAATGTCAGTAGTAAAAAATAGAATTACTTATATAATTAAAATGGATTTGTATAAATACCGGTATGTTTGTAATGGGTATCACCAAAACAGTGGGGAATGCGACGAAAGTCATTTGGCTTTTTATAGGTCACATTGTAAGCGATGTGCAGTGTTAAATGTCTCTATGAATTTAGATTTCCATTAACGTCTTTTTGTCTGAAAGCTGCCATCTGTACAGTAGTCCTAAGGTCTTTGATGCAATTGCTGTTTCTACTGATGTATCCCAGTGGTGCTTTTACCTGTATACAACTGCAGTTACTGAGCCCATAATGTATATGTGCCTAATCCAGAACACAATCAGGATGCCTTTTGCTGACAAAGTGACTACTTTATATCACATGACAACATTATTAGCAGTTTATATTTGTATATTTTAAATAACTGCATCTGGGATGCTGATTTTAATCCCTAGAATCTGATGGCAACATTCTTAATAAACCTTGAAACTACGTAGTTGCCAACGGTGATATTATGATTGGGATCGCACTGACAACTGTTCTTGTGTCATGCTAGATCCTAAACAATCGCCATCCTGTTTTCCCAGGTTGTCATTAAGTGGCATAACATTAACTGCACATGTAGAGTACCCATCTAGAAGTGCAAATTAAGAGCCCTATGTGAAATTGGTGATATTAGGGATTGAACCACGTGTGAAACCAATCAGTGGATTTTTAACCCGGAGCTGTGGCATGCCTGGAACCTGGTATGTATAAGGTTACAACATTAGCTATTTTTTCCAGAACACACAAACATTTTATATTCCAAGTGGCTGTGTGCAGAGCATTTTTCATTTATATATACATAAAGTAATATATATATATATGTATATATATATATTATATACAAGCACACACACCCAACATAAAAAATTATGTACGCTTTTTTCATCGGGGTAGTAGAAGTATTATATTAAACACTCATCTACAGACACCAGACAAGCCAGAAGGCTTGTTTTTCCCTCAGAAATCTCATGGTGCTGCCACAACCACAAGGGATTCTGGGTAGGAGCATGCAAACACGTTTTTTTCACTTTTTTCATCTTCCCATATCTTCTTTTTCCTTTCTTCTCTCTCCTGCTCTCTCTACTCTCTTAATTCCCACTCTCTGTCTTCTCCGTCTTCCCCTCTTTTTCTCTCTATCCGCTTTTCTCCTATCTCACCCTTTTTTCTTCTTCGCATTTTTCTTTCTCTCTGTCTTTATTTTTTTCCTTTTGCTATTTCACTTCTCTTCTCTTTCTCCATCTCCCTGTTCCTTCTTTTTTTCCAATAATTTTCTATTTCCCCCCAGCTCTTCTCCCTTACACTCTTATTTCTCCTTTCTCTCACTTTTCTGTCCTCTCAATCTTTCTTTGTATTCTGTGATCATTCTTACCAGTGCACCACTGCTGAATTGGTCAATTACAATGCCCACTTACAGTATAGAGGCACAACTTCCATTGCATGCTGTACCCAGCACCGTACATCCTTAAGAAGACTGAGGGGATATGACATAATATACTGCTGCTTAGCAATATGATCAACAGCCACAGGGTGGGCAGATGGGGGTGCTGCCCTAGGTCAGGTGCAGGGTAGTTTCCTTTATGAATACATTGTTGGGTAATCCATTAGAAGTGTTTAGAGTTTACATAAAATAATAATAATAAAAAAAAAAGGGATGTGGGTGCTGTAAACATAGCTAGCCTTGGATGCCTAGGTGTGGCTGTGGAAAAATATATACAGTAAGTGTCTTATAAAAAGTGGCTGATGTGGTCATCCTACTTGGTAGTTGTTATGAAAATAATTTCTGTTTTATCCAGCAATTACGGTATCTTTATGAACCTACACAGGATAGTCAAGTATCTGATTGAAGAGAACACAAGGTCATGTGTTATTTATTGAAACACAATGGCAGAATTCCATTATTGTTGTATTGAAATAAGCAATACATAATAACATAAAATATGACTCTGTTTTCGAGTGCCAGAAAAAAAGCAACATGCATTCCCCACAGATTTCAAGGGTCTCCGTGTCACTTCATTTTTGCTTCCAAAACAAAATTGATTTCAACTAAATGTTATAGTGTATTCTTCTGAAGCAATACGATACTTTTGAGAAAGCAAAATAATACAGCGTGTTGTCCCATATATTCAGTTGAAATTAATCTTAAGAGTCATCACCTGATGACATTACAACAAAATATTTTCCGTATGGAGCAACTGTCATTTGGAATTCTGACACACCGACATTTCTCTCGTTCTCTCCTTTTCTTTTTCTTGCTTAGACAATAAAGTGTAGATGGAATGTCGGAAATGAGCCTAATATCTCGAAAACCACACACAAAAAGTGAACAAGAGAAAGTCAGAAAAGAATGGCCATGCACCTAGTCAAAGCCTGGACATAGACAGACAGAAAGACATAGGCATAGAGAGTGGCAGACAAAGAGACGGCTCAAAACATTGATAAGCAAATTCAAATTATAGCATTGGAATACACTAATGGCCAGGGACAGCTATAATCTGAAATAAATGATGTCATCTGAAAGAGCAGTTTTACTTACGATTCACTTGTTATGCGAAAGCCACTTTCTGTTTTCCTGAAGTTAAATAACACATTTATATTTAAAGGTGCAATGTGACATATATTTTTCAGCGTAGCTATAATTGTATATCCTTTAAAAGATTGTTTATGTCTAATGGTTGAATGCACACATCCATTCACACTGTATTAATTATTTGGCTTTCACCTTAACATGACTGTCACAGTAATTTCATGTATTATCTACGCTTGTGTGTACACGCATGCAGGTTATTTCATTTTTTTCTTTTGTAATGGGGAAAAAAGCATGTGGCTTAAAGGGTCCCAAGTTAAAATATCGTCACCATAACTATTATTTGGTCATATAGAAACCCATATGATGTTGGTGACCACTATTAACTAAGCTGGAACCTTTTTGTGAAAGAATGAGACAAAGACAAATCATGTCAGAACTTTTTCCACCTTTAACGTGACCTATAACGTGAACAATTCAATTGCAAAACAAGCTGAAATCTTTGAGGGGGGGAAAAAACTCACAATAACTTGGTTGCATAAGTGTGCACACCCTCTTATAACTGGGGCTGTGTTCAGAATTAACCAATCACATTCAAACTCATGTTAAATAGTCATTACACACCTTTTGCCCCCTCAAAGATTTTAGTTCGTTTTGCAATTGAATTGTTCACGTTACAGGTCACATTAAAGGTGGAAGAAGTTCTGACATGATTTATCTTTGTCTCATTCTTTAACATCAGACTTTTTATATCCACTGTATGTATGCATGCACTTCATAAGCTACACTAATTTTTTAGCGGCTGCTGTCTAGTTTTTACAATTTAAGATTTGATTTTAGGCAAGTCATTGAATCGCCAACCATGCAAACCAGTTAAAGTCAATTGAGGTTTAGATAGGTCATTGAAGCAAGCCCAGTGTCTCCAAGATACATGTATTGTTTCCAGTATGAAGGCCAACTAAATTGAATGAATATTAATGAGAGAATGAGGGTGTTCATAGAAGTGACATTTTGAAAAATGTACCTATAAAAGACTGATAATGCGGGATGTCAGAATATATAGGCTTTCCTTTCTCCGAATGACATACAACACTATTTATCTTGTTCCTTTTTACACATTGTTTAGGGATACATATCATTATTGGGTTAATTGTATGTTAATTAGACATCAAAATATTTTGGTTGTATAGTAAACTATAGAGGATGAGTTGCATAGTCCCTTGTTACCTGCATAGCCATGCCCCATCCAGAATAATATCAGCAAGTTTAACCAAGCAATTCATTGTCTACCCCTCTGGAAATGTAAAACCCACGATGCGTTTTATGACCAGCTGAAAGGGTCGCAATAGGACTTCTTACATTTTGTCTGCAATAGAACTTCTTTGTAAGAGGAGTCTTACTCTTATTAGCACACTCACACACACACACACTTGCTCTCAAGCTTAAGTCTCCACTCCAGTCTCAAGGTACATGATTAGATTCTCAGGACCATACTCTCTAGCTCAGAACCTTAAACATCCCTAAGGCATTTTAATTGACTGTAGTTTAACAGCTGAGATTTGCCATTCTGTCGTTATATGGAGTAGGTTTACTTGACCCTGTCACATGTCATAGCTACCAATGAGCATTTTTTTAAATATCCTTTTAAATATTATCCGTGTTATTGGGTTATCCAGGTCTGAGTTGACATTTTCCCAGTGCCCTCTATTAAAGGAACCTCCCCGCAGTTTACATTAGAATGGATAGAAAAGCTTATATGCTAGACACAGCCAACAGTACAACTGTACTTACAAATAACACTTTGTTTCAAAGTGTAAGTAGAATAATGGAAGAAAGGAATGCACTGTTCAATGTTCTGCACATCCTACTTGCAAGGACATATTGCTACCTTTTAAGCAGTGCAGCACTTCCAAAGTCTTCCATAGAGAAATGGGCTGGTTGGGGACATCAGAAAGCTCCCTTGTTATTGGCCCATCAACCAGTGACACATCAGGGGACTTAGTTGCCCAAGACCTGCCCCCCTAGCCATCGGCAGAACTTGTCACAGTTTTTTAACACTGTATTCAAGCATGGTTTTCAGGAATGTTAGTAAGTAAAACACTAGTTGAGGGCTTTAGAATCATAATATGTAGCATTCCGCCAGACTACATGGGCCTGACAAATCTAGCCAATTGACCCCACGAGTTCCCAGGTACACCAACGGGCTGCTGGACCACATGTGTAAACAGGTGAAAAGCCCTCCAGTCTCACTTTACTACCTGCCTACAGTGCAACGACACAGCTAATATGAGGCAACCACAGCGGAAGCCATAGTTTACAGGGACAGCAAGTCATCTCTGCATGGCTCTGTACGTTATTAATGACCTCAGCCATGTATGTGTGTGTATATAGATAGATATATATATATATCTATAAACACACACACACACACACACATTTTTTTTATCCTAGCAGTCATGCTGTCCCAGTCTACCACAGAGACTATTTTGCATAGGAGAGAAACGTATTGTTAATTAAACATGTGGAACCTTCAAAGCAAGCAAGAAGTTTTGAGGCATAAGTTCAGCAGATCTAAGAACTAAGGTCTTTCCCGGAGATTTTACAGTCTAATCCATGCCGCACATTTGCCCCGGTGCTTATTCTACAGTTTATTTAATAGTTCTGTGGCAGCCCAGCTTACACTGCATTCCTTCATCTTCCTGCCTGTTAGTTTTCCATGTACTTTCCCTGTTTCTCCTCTACACCCCTCCCTTTCCTTCATTAGAGTTTTTCCTCCCCCTTCTCAGCCTGATGGAGAAAAACAGGCTCTGAGCTAAGGGAGCATCTTGCAACTTCCCCGCGTTGTAGAATGAAGGCCGTTGCCATGGAAACCCAGAAGGTGGGTGCATCAAAGCAGTGAGTGAGCTCCACAGCATGAGGCAGCAGCAGGAGGAAGATTGCTGGAGGGGTCCTGGGACCCTCTAAAGGAGGGGCAGATACATCCTAAAAAAAAATAACAAGACTGCAATAAAATATGCAGAACAGGACAAAACGCAAAACAACATGGAGGAAAGAACAAGGTGACTTGAAAGTCATCTATACTGGGATAAAGTGATATATAAATACAACAGCTGAAAACTCTTCGGTTTAAGATGAAGGAATTGACTTCGTGAATACAGAGCCTCGTCTGTCACATGGCGTCTAGCATGATGCAGAAGTCCAGTCACTCCTTCTTCTGTCAAAGTGAGGTCAATCCAACCGTTCCCATGATAGTGATCATTGGACTTACGCCTGTCACCTAATACAACATAATTCAAGGCTTTATTCACAAAAAGACAGAGTTACTGCTAAGACGTGAATGTTGAATCACCCTTCGACATTTATTAAAATGATCTTGAGCCAGCTCAGAGTTTACACTTGGTAGAGTACCTCCTAGAAACTTACTAAAACCAATGGACAAGTTCTCCAACAGTTCTTCTAAATGGAGGAAACCCCTTTAAACTATTCTTTTTACTCAAAATATTAGATTTACTATATTATATTGCACAGATACATATCAGGAAACTTTGTCATTAGTCTTTATTGAGATGTACTCTCTAATTTTACCCATAAAATGAATATCTTCGTCTTGGGCATTGGACTAAAGTATTTGAGAAGCCAACTCAGATAATTTTGCAGAGGACATTACTGAGCCCAATGCTAACTCAGATTCCAACGAGTCCCTTTCAATTATGATGCCTTTTCGTATGACATCATACCATGGAGCTCAGCAGACAGTATGGCGACTGCAGAGGTAGAATGTTGAAGGAAGGTTGGGGCTCTATTAAAATACATTACTGCCAACATGCTCAATATTTGCACAAACAAAGCACAGATCTCCGCATTCACACACCCAAGACCGTTATCCTTACTGTATATAGATAAGCCAAAGCAAGTCAATGAAAAGTTCCTCCCCGGTGTGCGTACTACACAAATCACAGTTAAAGCTGAGCGTAAAAATATGTAATACTGTTAGAATATATACACTGAAAAATATGTAAAACTGTCAGAATATATACACTGAAAAAGGACTGGTGACTGAAACGTTTGGATATCTTCTGGGTGCCCTCTCAGTGTCAGTCGTGGATCTTTATGTGGTATTTGGAATATGAATTGAATTCTAATTTGTATAATTTGTAATTTGAGGTTTTAGCCCCTCACAAGTTCTCGTTTAACATTTTTAAAGATCTATAGCATAAAAGCTATATTTTATTTTTAGTGACGTGTCTCAGTAGGGTGCCCACTCACAATGCCTTCTTTTTAAGCCATATCTTTTGTAGTGATATGGAGGCACGCTGAACAGGCACCACCGAGTGTTCACCACTGACATAAATCCACATGGTAATCTGCTAGCAGCATACACATATTAGCTTTTTTAATTAGTTTAACATTAATTTACAATGTGATGCTAGATCAGTATATTGCTACTTGTACTATCACATACATATTTATTTCAATTTTTACATCTTATCCTTTTATTGCAACACTTCTAGATCAAATTAAGCTCGTAGACTATGTGGGAAATTGGATACATTAAAAAAGAAAATGTTTCTCCAATAATTAATTCTGTATTATAAACCTTTCCTAAACACACTTCCACCATTTACCAGGCAATATTAGTCACATGTATCAGGAGATGCACATTAACCAATACAAACATCTAAGGGCAATAGCCATTACCATTAGTTACACAATTCATAATATTCATATCCATAAGGGTAATCTAACTGCTTGAATTATAAATGCTAATGTGGTGATACAACCTGTCTTGATGAAAAAAAAAACTTGATTGCCATCGTCAAAATAAATTGATTCACATATAATGGCTGAAAGTGATTATATATCAGAAGTAAAAAAAAAATACAAAATAATAATAAAAAACATAATAATAATGAGCAGTATGTACACAAAACAAAGCAAGGATTCAGCGTATACCCAACAAATACTATTCAAAAAACCCATCTAAGGCATGAATTTGGGGGATTCTGTAACACTATATGGCCATATATTGCTTAGCCCGCCACGTCAAAGTACCCTAAGTTTAGTGAGTCGTATCTAATCTTTGTTGTTGTGCGTCTTTGTAGGTTCTGACCGAATCCATAGGTGCCTCATTAATGATGTCCAGAGAAGACTTTACTAGTTTACACACTAACTCTAAAATTATACACATTAACATAACACGGTGTGATAGGGAACATGTCATGAAACCACCTGATGCGTTTCGTGCATAGAAACTGGACTAAATTGTAGGCAAGCTTCCGTTAGGGATATGTTTAACACGGAGTGTTAAATACCCGTAATTGGAGCATGTACAGCTGCATCATGTTGATAATTAAACAGCGCGATATAAAATATAACAAAAGAGAGATATACACATATGCTGGTGAGTGTGAGAATATTCAAAATATAACAAAAACACAAGCACTTACAAGTTATACAAGTTGGAGTCAGCAAGATAAATCAACCAATAGGTTTAACTTGTTACTTGATCAAATGTATACAAAATGAAACACTAAGATAACACCAACATAAAGACATTATTTTACAACTGAAGCAATAACTGAGCAAACAAGTATATGGTATGATTCTACCAGAACCAAAATAAGGGATAAGAGAGAATATATCTTATATATATATACGAATGAAGAACAATAATTCCCTTTTAATCAAAGGTTTAAAAAATAAATATAATAAAGTAAAAGCTCCACTGCACCTAATAAACACGATGAAAACCCCCATCTCAATTAAATAATTAAAGAAATGCCGCACGTCCCATTCCAAATTGAGACCTTGAGGTTTTTGGGTGCCAAGTAGAAAGATCCACTATACCTCTCCCTGGCACAAGGGTCTATGTTTATCTCTAACGTACTAAGTGACAACAAGTTGTTGGAGGATCAAGGGAGAGGACGTCAACAGAAGCTCCATAATTTTCCTTCACTGACGTTCCCTCTCCTAATTGGAGGATTCGGGGAGAAGCCGTCAACAGAAGAGCCTCTTTTTGGCAGAAGTTCTACTTGTTAAAAGTTAAAGGAGAGAAGATGAAAAGTGGTTGGCAGTAGCGGAAGTGGTCGGCAGAGAAGGTAGGGAAGCATTTAGAGAGCGTAAGAGAGAGAGTGTAAGGGTCCACACATTTCAGATAAAAATTCAGAGCTTTTTGCTTAATCTTTTGTCCGCTTCATGGGGAGGGGGGTCTAGTCTTGTTTTCTTACGAAAAAAATCACAGAATTTGACCAAAAAATGTTTTACAAATAAGAATGCACAAGTCTAGTATGTATGTAAGTGTACAGTGTTAGAATGAGTGGGTGTTAGAGCGTGTTTGCGAGTTAGTATGAATGCTTGTTAGTTATGGACGGGCCCTGAAGAAATACTGCAAACAGGTACCACTAACCCTGTACTCTCCCGTGTTCTCCTGGGGACTTAAGACAGGGTGATGGGTGGAGCAATTGATGGGGCAATGGGATGGGTATGGAGCCAGCTAATGGGAGGGACATGTGGGCCCAAGTATGTAGCCTGTACTGGGTCCCAAGATTTCTGATGGCAGCCCTGCACACCCCCCCCCGCACTGCCCACCTTACCAGGCAGAAGAAACCATGGAGGCTCTGCCAACCCGGCACAGATCTTACTGTTTATGTCTTTCAAAGGAGGATTTTTAAGAAGACGCTAGAAGTATGAGACAGAACTTACCTTACATGCACTTGAGGAAGCTGATACAGCGAAACGCGTCTGGGGACTAATATCTACCACCAGAGGGACGCCGCAATAAGGGCAGATTTGGTCGCAGTGAACAAAAATGGAAACTTCAATGCAAGATAAGATATTTGGTTTTATTTATTAAATATATTCTTTATATTTACCTTCCGTTTTTCCTGTCTTTTACACATACTATTTGAGTGAATGGGAAGACACCTTTAATAAAGAATACAGACCAACATAAAGAGCTATCCTATGTCCTATACCATGTAAGGAGCTGTCTTTCTCTCATATAGTCAAATTCATTTACCAACTGCAATATATATATATTATTTTCTTTTTTTCACATATACCTGGATATTTCTGAGCCCCCTTTTATGTGCTGTGATGCCCTAACTTTCTGTATGTACCATTTTTTATTTAGGTGTCACATGGTGTATTGCTTATATTCACTATATGCGTTGTTGTATGCTACTTTTTGAATATATTAGGATCCCTTTAAACATCTATTGACACTTTAGAATTACACATGTTTCACTACTCTTTAATGTAAATCTTTTGCTGTCTTCTAATTGACTAACCCTTTCACATAACATTTTTCAGAACTATATTTTACCTGACAAATGCACACCAAACACACTCATGAGACAAGGAGACCATATTTGCGTAAATCTTTGATATTGATCATTTGATTTTTCTGCCAAGTGCTCTTTTATGTAAATCTTATTAACTTGGTTTATAGCTACAAACTGCAACAATATTCACCACCCCACTGCAATGTTACATAAAAAGAGCTGCATACTAATGCGTTCTCTATACAGGTCAGACTTATCTTCTGTTGCCGCACAAAAACACAGTAACATGTCACATTATATTGAGACGTCAATGCCAGGGGGGCTTGGCAGAATGCAAAAGACCTGATTTACAACCCCTAACCATATATGAGGTATTAACTTGATGAGTGCCACCAGCCATATGATATCTCCAGTAATATAGGTAGAACAACAAAGAGAAGGCAGAAAATGCTCAGTATGTTTCAGTAGGTTATTATTTGTGTTGCCTGGATGTGCCTATGTATAGTGGCATCATAGCCCACAGGGTGGGGCAACATTTTCCACAAAGGGCCACTTGCAGATGCAAGAATGCATATGGGTCAAGTAAAACAACGTTGTCTGACCCTGGGGTAAAAGTGAGGCTGATGTGGAGGCCAATTATGTCTGAGCAGCCAGAAATATGTATGTATGTTAGAGTGAGTGTGTTGGCATGATTGTTTAGGTGTAGGTGTGTGTAAGAGGGATTGTGTTAGCATGAGAGTGTGAAAGTATATGTTAATGTGAGCATGTGTAAGTATGTGTGTTAGTGTGTATGTGTGAGCTTGAGCATGTAAATTTGTGTAGGTGTGTAAATATGTGTGCCAGTGTGTATGTGAGTTACTATGGGGCCAACGAGCCAGTGGGGCAACTTGGCTTTACCTGCCCCACCCAGAAGGTGCCAGCCCTCCAGTATCTATGAATCACACACACACTCCACAGAGCATAAAGAATTATAGGGAAATCTGTATCTGTGCCTCACACCAAATTCTGTTCCAAACATTTCCTCCAGGATGATTTGTGATTCATGAGAAAAGTTTTGAAAACCATTGGTCTATGATGTTTGCCCAGATCTCTACATTACAGTCCCATGATAGGCATCCAATGTAGGCATCCACAAAATATTGTCAACACACGTCTGTGTAAAGCTTTGCTACAGCGAGTACACCAAATGTAGACTCTGTCACCCATACACAACCTAAAGCGGCACCAAAATACTGAACAATTATTGTTTTGGTAAGAATATGTAGTGACCATAGACATTCACCATTATGTGTATCTCTAGCTGTACAGCGTGTAGACACCATAAATAATGCATTCTAAATCTAAAAAACAAAATACAGAACTGCCTCTTACCTCATTAAAAAAGAGTCAAAATATTATATGTCTACATGCTATCTTTGATATAAAACATGTATGCAACCACTAGTACATTTACTTTACATTTAAATCCCCGGAATCAGGTAAGCCATGGTTTGCTATCTATGTCTGAAGTTTTGTGCCGTCTCCTACTTATCTTTCTGTGTGGCTCTTAAATCCTACACTGATTTGTCCAGAAAGTCACTGCCTAACTTTTGGTGCACCATCTCTAATGTGCTGAAAATCACATAAGTACAGTTCAATGCTGTATTTTAAAACCTAATTATTAAGCAGAAGGGTTTTTTTTAGAATAACCCGCTGAAATTATTAGTGTTTTTCTTACCAATTACTAATTTTGGAGAGATCTTTACAGGGACTTTGTTAACAGCTTAGTTTTAATAGGACATATTTACTATAATTTCCAATAATGGATATTGAAAACCAGTGCCAATGTGCTTCTAATCACACCTTTACTTCTTGGTCAATTTGTGGATTTATTTTGATTTCTGGGACAAAATTGAGCACCTGCTCCTATACCCTAGCAACTTGACGACTTTTCTACCATGATTTAAATAAAAAGCCGATTAAACACAAATTATTTACCTAACAGACTAAAGACCAATTTAACTTCTGCTTTTTGGCAATGTTCCATTTAAAGGGGAATTAATACAGTCACAACTAAATAAATCTGTCTACGCATCTTGTAGCTTGGCAATCAGTGGTATTGTTTTGAAGATGTTTAGTTTAACGTTAAGCTCATCGAGTAGCATTCATTAAACAGCTTCGTCTCCTTTCTCTCCCTTCTGTTCACTCCATTCTTAAAAAAAGGCTGCCTGAACCAATTGACAACAACCAGCAACTTTACAATAAGAAAAGAGATCAGGGAGGAATTATCAAGGAGATCCTGAGTACAGGAAGTGAAGATACTCTACAACATGATAAACATTAAAAATCTTAATGATTTAACCAGGCATTAGATAGGAACAGCAGGCTGGACTGGTGATGACTAAAAGGCTCTGGCACTTTAAGGCCAGCAGCCGCCAGTTGACAGCACGTGCAGCATCTGCTGGGCTGCACACTATGTTTTAATACTTTGGTAGCACGTGCCCGTGCATATCTAGATGGTGGCCACTGATCTTCTGCTGGAGTGGCAGTATGAATAAGAATAGTTCTCTGCTGCAGTCTATCGGTCACTAGCTCACCAGGTATTTGCATTTAAGGACGGTAATGTAATCTGAATATCCACCAATGGCTATACCTGTTTATTTTTTTTTTTTAAATAGTCCTACATAATGCATCTACATCTCTGTTTGCACTCAAGATATTGTTAAATGGAAGGTAAATGCTCTTGGAGGCAGAAACTCATTGAAAACTTCTCTTTGGGAGGTATTATATGATCCCAGTATTTTCATTGTGTTCACAGTGTAATCACTAGTTTCAAAGCGCAGTTTTTGATGGGATTTATGTCTTTGGAATCAGCTCTTTTAATGTTACAGACTCTTGTCAGTTGCTAGCTAGATGTCCAAGTTGCACCACAGTGAATCCTTTAAAAACATTCTCTAACAACAACACTATTAATACATGTATATATATATAAATATATATATATATAAAAATATATATCATAGCAAGTCCAATTCTTCATGTTTCTACGCCAACATATTACAATGCACATCACAACACTTTCTTTACAGCAGTAATGTAGAGCTCCATTCTCTCGACATGTATTCCTCATCACAGAACAGCTATCGTGCAGACAGCCTTGGTCACAGTCTCAGAATACATTATATTCATATCAACAAAGAAGCTCTGGATTAACTCTTTGCAGGCTAAGTAATGTGCCATGGATGCTGTCCATACACAGTGAAGGTTTGTGTGTAGGTTTAGTATATTAGTATACAATTAATAATATTTAGTATATAACAGAGAACAGTCCCGATAATTTATATATTTTATATATATATATATATATATATATATATATATATATATATATATATATATATATATATATATTTAAAGTAGACTGTATTGGGACACCTGACCATTACACAACCTAATGACTTTTTGACATGGCATTCTAAATACATAGACATTAATATGTAGTTGGTCCTTCTTTGCAGCTATAAAAGCTTCTACTCTTCTGGGAAGGTTTTCCACAAGATTTCGGAGTGTAACTGTGGTATTTTTGGCCCATTCATCCGTGGTTACAAACCTAGTAATATTCATTGCCAAGGCTGAGTATAGTTGATGATGAAGCAATGTGGATATCAGACGAGTTTCTCATTTTAGATCAGCTATATAACTCATATGTAGACTGTATCACCTAGATATATACCTTTTATAAGAAATGATTTTGTTTAATTAAAGGCTTTCTATACTTATTGTTCACATCAGTTATTTTGCCACCTGTCTCTTGAACGAGGTTGAAAATCACTCCCAAGTCCTGTCAATGAAACAAATGGCCTTCACACATCGATGTGATTTAGATATGCAGCATATTGCATGAGGTGATATCAATTTATAATCATTATTCCCACATGTAACCTTTGATGGGACCCTTACAGCGAAAGACGGTAAAGTTGACAATAGCCATGCTGTCTCTCTTATTACTTATTGTTCTACCCAGCGATTCTTTTATAAGAAGACTCAATGGACCGATTCAACACAAGCAGAACACGTAGAAAGCTTGCAGACATAGCTCCACAATGTACCCTTTTTCTGAATAAATATGGCATCTAATTTTAATTCTTATGAGTACTGTACAAAAATCGCAATAAAATTTGTAAGCATGAGAAAGAAAAAATAGAGGGAAGTGACATTTATTCAAGCATCTGCCGACAAGTAGGTTGACAGGATGGGGTGTTTGCGCAGACATGGTTAAAAATTAAAGTTAGCTACTATCTGGATAGGGCTAATTAAAGTACACTAGTCACCGATAATGGTGTTCTGAGAAGCCAAATATACTTCAAATAAGTATATAGCTGGGTAATTTAGCTATGAGGCATCCACATAATGATATTGGAGATCAATTAGCTCTTCTGTACTAATAGACACTAAACATCTCCCCTGAGAATAGTCCATCATAAATCACATTTAAGCTGTGTATACACACAGATACACTATTTTAACAAGGTCAAAATACACGTAAAAAGGTAGAGAGATAGAATTATCTTTTAGTAAGGATTCGAACAGTGCCGTTTTAATTATATATCAAATGCCAGTGAGGGAATACAAGATACAAAGCAAAAATTCTTGTCAGTGTCTATTTTGTTTATATGCCATGTGTCCTAGGGTGCTTATAAATTAAGCCGGGGGAATCGTATCGATTGTAAGTTAAAGCTGGCGCTCATTTTCATTAGGGTCACACTGTGTCGACAAGTTGATTTCTTTTAGGCTTTAAGGGGAAACCTGACAATAGAGTTTCAATTGAAGGCCATATCGTTTTCCTGTGCAAAGCCTAAGACCATTTGTGGCAATAAATTAGGTGACTTGCTGCTTCCTTTGGAGGCTTGATAATCATTTGCTTGAGGCCAAGTCTGGAATAAATCGTAGACTGCTATTGGGAAAATTATCAGACCTTCCACAACCTGAACAACCAAGTCAGTAGTTTAAATGTTACAAATGATTTGCAAAACTGTATATCATTGAAATATTTGGTTGAGGTAGGGATAATTTTTGGCACATTTCACTTGGGGTTGGAGGTGGTCATCTCATAAGTAAATACGGACAGGGGCATATTTATAAACCACTGGGCATGGGTGTGCGAAAATTGCCCCCCTGACTTCACCAACCAACATATTCTACAATGTCAGCTTTGCCCCAAAACAGCTTGTGAGTGCCACCTTTTCCCCAAACAGCTTAGCAGTGCCACCTTAGCCTTCAAACAGGTATATGTGTAAGTATGTTAGTGTGTGTAAGTATGTTACTGTGGGCATGTATGTGTGATACTGTGTGTGTGTCTTAGTATGTTACTGTAGGTTGTGTGTAAGTATATTAGTATGTGTGGAAATATGTTACTATGTGTAAGTGTGTGTAAGTACATATGTTAGAATATATGTTTAAGTATGTTTAGTATGTTCAGCTGTGGGGGGTGAGTGAGGAAGGAGGTTTTAGACTTCGCTACAACCCTGATATAACTTTAAAACTACGTTAAACTTTTTGTGATGAGTGCCCAGGTAATATGGAATAGATAATAAAGGAGGAATATTTTTAAGCCTTGGCTCAAGGATCCCAAGCATGATTCTTCACACATAAAGCTCCGGTATCTCCATACTGGAATGACAACGTTAAAAGCAAACAAGCTGCTCCCAATAGTAACAAAAGAAATATAGCAGTTAATAATAATTCATATCTGGAGAAATATTTGCAGTGTGTATAGAGTTTCTATAACAAGGCTGTTTCCATTGTTTCTCTCAATGGTGCTTTTAGTGCGTGGAAAGTCACAACAAAATAATACCATTCACAGAGCATATTTCTTCTTTAAACAAAAACTGCAAAAAAACAAATGAAAATATGTATTGTATACCGAACATAATAGATGTTTTTCTTACATATAGTGAGGGGAAAGAAGGATCTCTGCATTGAACTTTTCTGTTAACCCAGCTATTGCCGACATTTCTGCATCTAAGCTGTATGATTATGACAACATCTTCTTCAACATTATTATTTTGTTTTCAACCTCTTACAGTTATATTTCCCTATGATGACACCCTCACTGAGCCATGTACCACCCAAGTATCTTTTCTGCATTTGGTGAAGTGAAATTGCTAAACATATTACTTAAGCTGCAGACATTTTGAGCAGAGATGGGCTAATGGAGGTCGCTGTCTGTATAGAAAAAGAGCCCAAAGATACTTTTACAATTTGGCCAGAAACCCTCTGGAGTGCTGTTACACCAGTGCCTCAGTACTGTCAGAGTATTTTCAGACAATGATTCATATTCACTAAACAGTAAGTACATGTGAGTTGGCAGAAAATGTCAATTTTTGCAAAAAAAAAAAAACGTGCACATCCTGGTTGTAAGTCCTACTTACGTTGCCAGCGCACATAAATTACTACTTAACTTGCATACATTTTAGTGGCGTTTATGGGAACTGAAAAAGCAAGCAACTTGCAAATGCAAATTAACCCCTTAAGGACAATGGGCGGTCCCTAAACCCATTGAAAACAATGCTTTTTGAGCCCGTACATGTACAGGCTTTGTCATTAAGGGGTTAAATTAACTTTTAAATAAAAATATTAGTAGGAAAGTGGTTTAGATGGTTCCTTTCCCCGCCCCAGTATGAGTGTTGTGGTTAAAACATAACATGGATTGCAGAAGTATGGTTGGCCTCTATACCCTCTCCCAAAGTTATTCTTTATAACCCCTTTAACATGGGGTGGAAGAACTTGGAGGGGATCATTTCCGCTTCCTTACTTAACAGGAAGTTAAAAAAAACTGTTTTATTTTGCATTTAAATGTGTTTTAAAACATATTTTATGCATGTTGAAGTGAGGACAAGCAAGTTATTTTCACCTCACTTGCCCTTGCCTGAAACAGGCAAGATTTAAGCAAGAATTGCTCACAAGCAAGTGTATATACAAGCTGCTTTGCGAATGTCACCATGCAAGGGTACACATCTCAAAATGTATCTTGTCGAGTTAACCCTTAACTTCTTAGTGAATAAGCCCAAATGTTTTCTTAAACTAACATTTGATCCAAAGTTAAACACAGAAAACAATAGGATAGTTCGGTCAATACTAAAGTATACTGTGCAAAACACATCACCTTATTAATACTCAGAAAACTAGATTTAGAAAGTACTTCAGAATAAGTACTCTTTGGTACAAATGTTCTATGTTTGACTATTTTAAACCTCACTGCAGGAGACAACATAATGCTACAATGCCTTAAATGAGAAATACTCTACAAATTAGATATTTAAAAAACACAGCAGGAGCCACATTTTGCAAACATGTTATTATATTACCCGCCAATGATATTACTTTAGAACATAGTTCTTAAAACTACATTATAGGAAAGTTATTCTAAAAAGCTTATTTTAGAACAGAGCGCATGAGATGTACTCACTGATTAGATTATAAAGAGAATGTCAGATATTAAGAATCATTGCCAGACAACATTTGCTGAAACAAATTTATGCAAATGGATATAGAGTATAGAGGATGAATTTGGAATTCTAGGAGCTGTCTCAGAAATGCATGGATCACGATGCACTTTTTCACAAAATAAGATGTTTTGGGGTTTTTAGAAGCCATTTTCACGCCCTGTCAGGTCTCCCTGTACGTGAGGGTTAAACGGCCTTGCTATTTCCCACTACCTGTCTGTTAGAGCCATCAAAGTACATGCGGGCCACAGCGAGGTACGGCCGATCTGCCAGCTTTCACAAGCAGAATAGTCATTTTCTTTCATTCTGATAAGCCCTTCAGACTTTCTCGGTTGTAGCTGCCACCTATGCTAATAATTATTGCCTCACATACAAAAACTAAAATCTTTGCCAATTCTCTTCTGTAGAACATGAGCACTATGTGGGAGGAAGCCAACGTATAGCCAAAGGATCACTCCTGTTTGTATCCATACACTGTGATCTTGGTACACGTGTGTTTAGCATGCTCATTTTACACCTTACATCTAACAATTTAACCTGTTGATGGCAGGACCCTCATATTAGGAAGAACAAAGACATAATTTCACTTTTTGTTCAAGTACATTTTATTTATTTTTTTATCTATTTTGGCATTAATGGAACAAATATTCAGAGGTGTGTGTGCGCGTGCGTATAACAATATCATATATATATATAAATATATATATATATATATATATATATATATATATATATATATATTACCATTAAAAATGTTTGGAGCATGTCCTTCTTTATTAAAGAACAGCACATTTTGGCCATTAGAATAGCATCAAATGGATCAGATATATAGTGTAGACGTTAATGTTGTAAATTACTATTGTAGCTGAGAAGGGCTGATTTTTTATGAAATACCTTCATATGCGTACAGAAGCTTTAAATGAAACCTAAGTGACCCCAAACTTTTGAACAGTATTATGTATATAGAATGAATAAGGATGAAGAATGTATTTTTATTTTTCAGTGCATTAATTTATTCTTGTGATATTGAGCAGGATCTACAGGGTGTCAGCTTTGGGGTTTCTTTCTAAAAGATGTGATCTTTTTTTCCCTTTGTATTTAGGCTCATGAATTAGCACAAAGCCTATATTGATTCTGATTTGAATACATTTGGTAAGGCTCTAAGCACTCACTTGCAAACCCTAAATTTACATTCCATGTGCTTATTATGGCCCCTTCCATATCTTTGGGGCCTGGTCGTATGAACCATAGGCATGGGTAGCTGTGCCTCCTCAACCTCGACACACTCCTTCTTGGCTCATAAAAGAAAGAGGATTGGGAGAGCCTTGGGGGCATAGACTTGGGACCTTCCCAGCTATAGTTACCAAGTACAGCACCAAGCCACACATCAAGTAATGAAATAGTTTGGTTTCCACTAATATTTTATTTGTAAAGTATTTTGCCACATGGTAGAAGTGTGTTCTTGGGGGGTTGCCAGAGTTGATCTGACACCTTCTCTTTGGTAGTTTGGACCTTTTGTGGGCCCATACAGACACACGTATGGACGTCTAATATTCAGTGGCCAACTTTGGTTTGAGCCTAGCTGGGGATTGCGACATTCTAATTTGTCATTTGATCTAACAATAGAACCAAGTCTCTTATGAGCTAAGACTTATGTACAAACAGTTTAATAACAATACAAATGTGTATCTAGAATGTATCATTACTTCACATAAACATGAGATTAGGAAACCCAGCAGGCAGTATGCATAATGTATGTAAATGCCCGTGAAAAATCTTACTTGTTGTATTAATAAACATTTGCATTAAGTAAAGTGACATAATTCCAACAAGAACATAGAAGTATTGCCACTCTTATAACTCATACTCATTATATCATTATTAGATACACAGTGGGGTATATAATTAATTGTTAAAAGTAGTATCAGTAAACACTAACCATGACATTTGTAAAAAAATATAATCAAACCTAAATATCATGTTCTGTGTTACAGAATATTGTGTATATTATGACTATATCCCCTTTGGTATAAGTGATAAGAAGTTTTAATCACATTTACCACAAATGGATCAAATACTTTATGATATTTGGCCGATCTTTGGTTATTTTGGTTATGTACTTAATAGATGCAAAAAAAAGATGTTCATATGTGATGAGGGGGGCATAGATGTTTGCCCATTGTCCTGTCCCATAATCCCCTGGGCTTCAAACATGTCTAGTCCTCTAGCCTCTGTTTTTCCCTGGCAATCTAGCCTCCAGGAACCTTATATGTCATTGGGCATAAGGAATTTATAGATCATTGGCCATGAAGTCTAACAACGACATGGGGACACATTATACCCAGGTGTATCTACCAGCACAACTTGCTTTACCATGTCCATTTAACTCCCCTCCAGATTTTTGCTAGCTACACACAACTTTATTATGCATATTTCTGGTTCAGGTGGGATGATGTACTCAACTAAATACAATGAATATATATTTATATATATAATACCTACCTAAGTGGATTTTGTGTTGTGTGTTCTTAAACTACCTGAAGTGGCAGAGATACTTTGACCTGCTTGAGGCCTTGTGTTGGGGCCACTGATCAGTGGAGGAATTTAACCTAGAAGAACTCTTATCATTATCAATTATTTTGCACATTATCCATCATTCAGACCTGTGAATTCCACAAGCCATAAAAGCATAACCTCTGCAATAGATTCTTTATACAGTTTCAGTCACCAAGTAATGACAAGTTGATAGGTGTCTCAAGTACATTCATGACACATTGTAACAAGGGAAGACCGATATAGAGTTGGGTATCAAAACATGAGGATAACTTATTTCTCTCTCTAGTTTTATTGAAATTGACTTTAATAGTTAGGGCCGGGTCTGCTTTCAGAGCATTTTGAGGTTGGTTGCTCTTTGTCTGAAGGACAAATGATTGTTGCTGTCACAGATTTCAGGCCATTAGCAACCTTCACAACCCCACTGAATATATTTGTGAAAATATAGTGAATAAAACTCCACTAGCCGCCCTCACAGGAAAAGGAACCAAATGATCTCAGCTGCAGCAGAATCTCATTTAATTATCCAGACATTTGGGATTTATGCTGTATTTGCCTGATTTAAGGACAATGTCCTAACTTTGGAATATTTGCTGTAAAGATAGAGAGTCAAATACACACAAAGTCATTTCTTTTTTAAAACATATGAATATTATGGTAAAAATAATTAGTAATTTAGTAATCTGAATTTTCTTTTTAATTAAACTGTGTCGATGTTTATGTATTGTACAACCGCGCCAGTTTTAAAGCAAGACCAATTCTGAAAGAAAACAAAAGGGGTCAAATACATTCATACATACCCAATAAATATGATTAATGTATCTTCTCAAATTAGCCAAGATTAATGAGTGTTAAATTAAAGTTCATATATAGTACTATTCATCTTCTGTTTTTGGAACCAGTTCCTCTTGGAGTAAGTAGAAAAGGAAGTTCACCTAATAATACTGATTGACAGAAGGCTAAAGCTCAACTACCACCAACAAATGCATGTACTGTACTCATTAAAAAAAAGAAATGCATAATTAAGTTAATTAAGGTAGCCTCTCACAAGGTAAAGAACTAAGAAGAGATGTCAACATTGATGTCAGGGGCAGAGTGGCAATGGGTACAGCTGTGAGTGATTCTCTGGTCTGCATTCAATCTATTTCACTTACCACCTAGGTGACCAATTTGGGCAGATGAGTGATGATAGCAAGTAGTCCACTTTACTAGGAGCCTTATTAGTTGAGTGACCTCCTCCATGCACCAAAGCTCTCAATGGGCCCATAGGATCTCACCTGAAACTGTGTGAAGGTCTCTGCAAGCCATAGTAGCTTTTTCCACGTACTAGTGACATGTGACATCATTGCCATGCATGACAAAAATGGACAGAGGGTGAGAAGATAGGGGGTCACTTTTTCTTATTGGTGATATCAAAGCAATTAGATCAGTCCGTAGAATGATGGTACCTGTGTATACCACCTCCATGTTACTAGATTTAACCAGTTTCAAGGAACGGTCCCCTGATTGAGAATTCTGTAACCAGGAATTATGTCCTTGAATCCTTATTAAGCCTAAAGTACAGTACATTAAATCTCTATCCTGACTCTAACTCTCATCCTTTCAAGGTCATAATAAAAATAACCTTGAATACACAGATCGCACTGCTACTTATTGTGACCATAAAGATTGCTGGACAAGAAATATAAAGTAGAGCCCCTCTAAAATATTCAAGCACCTGTTTTTAAATTTGTCTCATACAGTACATTGATTGAGAGAACCACTGGTGTGCAAAAATACACTGCAAATGTTTCGCTATCATATTAGCCTTGCAATGAATGTATGGTTTTCTATGGCTGACCAAATCATTACAATCACACCAGCCAAAGGAGTAATTATCCTGTGTCACCCATCCTAGCCGGCTCTTGCTGTATAGAGGCTGTTCTCTGTAACAATGTCTCAAAAGAATCAGATAATTTACTGAAACGTAATACATCAATACCAGCGCTTCAATGTGCACACAGAGGCCAAACCATGGCAAATCACTCTGAATTATCTATAAAAAATATTAGGATAGAGACACTGCTGCGATTCCACTTATATTAAGCTCAAGAAAAGAGATAGCAAAGAAAATAAATGCATTCTGGGCAACCACATGCTCCCAGAGTTTCCACAGATTATGAAAACAGCAAGTTCACAGCAGATAGGTATTGTTAGTGGTGGAGTCACCTATCTGTGTGTCCTATACAGTGTATTTTGTTTCTAACTTACTTTAGCAAATGTTTAGTGGTTATGTGTTTTCTCTGCTAGCATGCAATGTTTCCAAGTCTCACTTGTTAGTATTCATTATTGTCTCCAATAAAAGCGGTTCAGCCGTCCTTAACGTGAGTTTATGCATAAAGGAGTCATGGAAAGAAGGGGGATGAGGTTGGCAAGTTCATGCAGCCACCAAATACTTAGCAGGCACTTGGGTGGTCTCGCAAAACGGTAAACACAAAGCAGAATAACATATGTTATTCTTTAAAACACAATATTAAAGATCAAGTCGCTCCTGAAGCCTGTAAGGGGAGCTCACTTGGTCCACCTTGTTCAGAACTAATACTAAGAGTGAATATAGTTTCAGTACAAACTGTACATTGTGTTTCATTTATACTGGTCCCATCAAACATCCCACCCTAAAAAGAAGCCAGTCCTTGACTTGCCCTATACTGCATTGTGACCATGTGGGTTATTCTGTATTCCTCACTGTGCTAACTATATCAATATGAAGCCATCAAATGCTCCCCCATTCTGTTTAATAAAATAATATTAGTAGTATTTCGCTACTTTAAAAAACATATAATAATGATCACTGGTTCTATAATCAAGGTAGGTTTTAATATATCAAATCTGAGACATTTTTAGTTCTGTTTTTTTGGCAAATGCCAGCAGATCATTCTACTGACCATGTGTGTTATTTGTGAAAGGAAAATTTAAAGTGGACTTTTTAAAAGTGTCACTGAGAAAAAAAAGTCCATTATAATAAAACAACAATCCTGAATGTATATTTATTGGAAGTGTGGGTAGTAATGATTAGGCATATAGGGGCCGGTGGCCGTTACAACCGCATACTTACAAATGAGGTCCTGCGGTATGCAGCTGCAGCACGGTTCAGTCTTCAGTATCTTCTCATGTCAGAACCAACTGTTCCATCAACCTTTTCTGACAGATCCAACTGTGCTAATCAGTAGCATACCTAAAGTGAGGTGCTCTGCCCCAGGTGCCAATCATCAGGGGGTGCCCGGTGGCCTGGGGCCCGCAACTTACGGCTGGGGCGGCCGCACACTGTGTGAGGAAACTCTTTTCCCCAGCAGTAAGCTGTGGGCCTCCGGTAATGCTCGGATGGCCCCCGGACCAGTGAAATCTGTGATAGAGGGGTAAGGGGGTGCGGCAGAATGGGTGAGCGGGTGAATGAATGAAGTTAGTAGTGAGTAAGTTAGTGTTTAGGGGCAGAAATAGCACACGTAGGCTGAGTGGGGGGGGCAGAGGTGGCACAGGCAGGCTAATTTGGGGGGCAGAGGTGGCAATTGCAGGCTGCTTCAGGGGCAGACTTGGCACAAGCAGGCTGCTTCAGGGGCAGACTTGGCACAGACAGGCTGCTTCAGGGACAGACTTGGCACAGGCAGGCTCTTTCAGGGGCAGAAGTGGCACAGGCAGGCTCTTTCAGGGGCAGAAGTGGCACAGGCAGGCTCTTTCAGGGGCAGAAGTGGCACAGACAGGCTGCTTCAGGGGCAGAGGTAGCACAGGTGGGCAGTTTCAGGGGCAGCGGTGGCACAGTTTGGCTGCTAAAGGGGCAGCTGTGGCACAGGCAGGCTATTTTAGGGGCCGAGGTCTACCACGTCAATGTCTGGCTCAATGTATAGTGATAGGATTTATGCTGTACCATATCTGTTCGGTAAATGTTATTTATTTAAACTTATTTTATTTATTTATAAGTTCATATTTTATTTTCCAGTAAAAAATTTGTGAAGTAAACATACTTGCCAACATTCATTTTTTTTGTGTGTGTGTGGGGGGTGCCACATACAGGATCCGCCCCGGGGTCCTAATTAAAGAACAAGCTAAGCATTTGCCATGATTTACTGAATATCTGTGCTGTTGGGTGACCACTGCGCAGATGATGAAGTGGCACTGTTTTACGTGACATAACCATATTCATTCAAAAGTCAATTTTATTTATTAAAACTTCAACCATCCCTTGATAACCGGCATTAAATTATGGAAAAATACTGACTGAGGAAACGTTCTATAACGAGCTAAAAAGGCTGACATAAAAAAAACATTCAACAGGGGGCATTTTAACTTTTTTCATCTGAAAGGGTTCATAGGGGTTAGGTATAAAAAGCAATTCTAGCTCAAAGTTTGAAAAGTGGTCTTATTACCATAGCAACCAACTAATCGGCCTAATAAATTCTAATAAAGAGGAACATTCCATTGGTAGCTATGGTCGTAAAACCACCGTGCAATGGAATTACTTTTTATATATAACCCTGTTGTGCCTTGTTACATTTTTTAAAGTATAGCCACTTCTTATACAAATACATTTTAAAACATAACACAAAAGTCAGTGGTTTTAAATTATTTTTAGAGCTACGGTGATGACTGTAAAGTTTTGAAAGACTTTAAATTTTCATAGTTATAAAAAAAAAAGTCGGTCTTTTTGAGATTTGATCTATCAATCCATTCTGATACCTGGCTGTGGGATACAAAAGTCATTTTACTTCACTTTCATATGACTGACAGACGTTGAAACTCTGATCATATACAAACGGTTTATATGAGGAAAATTGCCAGCAGATCTTTTTGGTGGTCAGGCCGAGACACTAACATTGAAGAGAAGGCATATGCTTGCTTTTAATGTTAGAGTAAGAAGAACATGCCTCATTTGGCAATGTAATATCCTTGAGACTGGCCTGAAAACTCATGGCGGAGCATCAAAATTGATTTCGCTATATCATTTAAGAAAAAAATGTTCCTGGTAATAATGAATTCCCATGCTAAATGTCAGAAACTGCAATAATGATGTCTGCTACAACTAACATTACAATTTGAATTAAAACCACTTATAAGTGTCTAGGCAGTATGGCTTCTAGAAGAACTTTGTGCATAAACAGTCCGTAATTTATCACCCTGAACCCCGCAAACTCAAATCAGCAAAATTAATGAAAATACTCATAGCGTAAACTATACATAAATACGAGCCGTGCTGATCTTCTTAGAAACAACAGCAATAGATAGCTAGTGGAACATGACAGCTTTATTTAGGACACAGGAGCCGGCATTACATATTCGGCTTCTTAACCAGAAGTGACATCATAGATCACTTCTTGTATACGATGAGCAAGCTGATCACGTTTTATGAATCTCCATTTTTCCCCCAGTTGCTCCCAGTTTAGAAATAACCACTCATGCCTCTGTGTTCATTGTTTTAGCCAGATCAATTGTGGTGTTAATACTACAGTGCTAATTATTTTCCCAGACCATCTTCCCTACAAATATGAATTTTTTTAACAGCTATGTCAATGTATTAAGAATATTAAGGTTCATATTACCAATGATTCAAATTAATAATTGGGCTTATAACTTCATTTTGGTTTAGTCTTTGTCTAAGACTAAATAAAATTTAGGAACTCAAGTGATTAGATCCATCAGAAGCACTAATTATCACAATTAGGTTTAGAAGTTAAGTGATATGTGAAGCTAAGGGTTAACCAGACTTGCCTCCAGATGTATACCCTTGTTCAATGTAAACTCGTATATCCTCACCCGAAACAAGTAAAATATTCACCCCCACCACATTAAACAATAAAAATAAATAAATAAATGTCCCTATGATCCCCTATTAAACTAGAGAGGGCAGACAATTGCCCCCCCTGACCTGATTATAAATCAGGTCAGTCTGGCAAATGGCTTTAGCACCAAGTGAAATTGTCAGTCTGAGAGGCTCAGATGGTACAGAACAAAGGATAACGTGGCTTAAAGGATATATTAAATTAATCATAATAATACAAATAAAAAGAAAGGTTGTTGTGGTTCCTTTACATTCTCGTGTATCATGTTATGTCATTAGTAGATATAAGTCTTCTGGTTTGAGAAAATGGTAATAAACCTCAGACGTTCCCGTGTTGGGACAATATTTAGTTCTTCCCCCGTTGCAGTAATTCCCTCACCCTGTGACTTATAGTTCACATGTATTAAGAGACCTCAGATTTATTGTTTAAGACCAATACGCTCCTCTCCAGTCCTGTGCCTATTTGTCCCGTTCCAATGTAAAGCTCACACATTGCCTGGTACCTGTTTCCAGCTAATATCCCATGCAAACCCTCTTGTGACTCCGCCGAACAGCATGCTAAACTTTTGATGACTACTTTATTTCAAATGTTAATTCTACCTATTTGAATTGCAAAATGGGTCTGGGATGATGTAATATTGCATTATGCATGAGTCTTGTCACCCCACATGTGGTCCCTCATTCTCTTAATGCATTCTGTATCCTACCTTATGCCATCTCTTGATTTTTGTTTTTTTCTTTCTTTTTTTTTTTTCTTCCTTGATAAATAATAAACTATATGTTCAAAATGAATAAAGAAGGGTGTAATTGCACAGCACAAAGAAAATGTCAGGTTAGGCTTTTCACAAGAACAGAATCCGTGAACGAAAAAAAGATAAAGAACCAACAAGATGGAGAAGGTATGAGGTGAGAGTGAAAGAAATAATTAGAGAAGGGAATAAACCAGTGTGTGTGGGAGAGATAGAGACTGCAGTTTCAGAACAATAGTCTAGGCAGCTGGTGAAATGCATGGTGACTTATGGCCTTTTGGGAAGTCATTGTCAATGGGAATTTTTCATTTATCTGTGTTTAGCCTTGTATTATTGAAGGGACACAAAATATCCATCAAATGCCGCTTTCCATTTCCACTTCAGAAGAGACCGTATAGTGAGTACATTCAGAGAATAAACTGATATGAGGGTTTAAAACTAATTTTAGGCAGAAGGATGTTTTCTACAGTCAGGAGCAGTGGAATATTGCTAAAGTGTGTTTCAATAAATTAATTTTTCTTATTATACAACAGAGTATACTGGCGTGGGGAACACAAGCACCCCTGTAAGTTTTTGGGAGGTCTCTTCTTTAAGATGAGGTTTGTAGACAAGAATACGCATGTTGTGTCCCATGCTGGTTAAAGTGACAGTGCCCCCCCCCCCTAAAATAAGACTGACTTATATTCCAAGACAGCGGCTTGGATTCCCGCTTGAACCAGGCCTCAAACTGGCCATTTGGGACACCAGGCAAATGCCCACAAAATGCAAAAGCGCCACATATTCATATATATGAAACCTCAACAGTTGCATACAAATATTTATGAAACATAATGGGGAAACAAAAAAAGAACAGTTCTATGATTAAAGAACACAGATATTGTGTGATTACACCAGCTGGACACGTGTCCTGATGTCATATGGTCCAAAGCATTCAGAGACAGTTGGCAGGTATGTGAATGGGCCCAAGAGGGTAAAAAAACAGCAGAGGCCTGTTATGCTTAAGGCATAGCCCACGGCAATGTGGTTGATTGGTATCTCCCCTAACCTCATATTATTGATAATATAGTTTCTTAGCACAGGAATGGGTCCGACGGAGTAATTAGATTTGTCTAGTCTTGTGTTCTTCTGTAGATTCTGTGCCCTTGTCTTGGGCAAGAATAAATCAATAGGGATTTTTAATGTGTGTTGGATTTACATTTGTAATATTGTGAACAAAAATAGAAACAAGAGGCGTATATAAGAAAAAAAATTGAATGGCAGTTAGAAACCTTTGAAAGAAATTATGCTGTCAGAGATTGAACCCATGGCTTAATTCTTAACTGACATGAGGCATTCAGCGTACGATCAAGTGCTTTTACCAACTTCAGACTAAATAAAGTTAAACTACATGCTGCTGAACAGCCCTGGGGCAAAGTAAAATAATCAGCAGTGGTGATTAGTTGAACAATGGGAGATGTCTAGGCTACTTCCTTCATTAGTTGTCTCCCTTGGTAGAATCATTCCTTCACTTCTTGTCTTGCACCGCCTGGTATACCTTATTTTAGAAGTCAAGCTTTCTATTAACGCGGTTAATTTAGTCCACGAGCCTTTGACATTGTGCTAATGTGTAGCATTAGCCACGTGAAAAAATAGTGAAGCTGATAATGAAAAACAGAATGAGATACACCTATGGCCCTTGCAATTAGTGAAAGAACATATTAGGCCTGAACACAGAAAATAGATGTTCTTAGATCAACAAGTAAAATACATTCCCTGAACAGGATTCCGGTAAAACAGCATATATAGCAATTCTGCATCATTACAGTACATAGGGGATGCGATTCATTAATGGGAGGTAGCCTAGGAAGTCTCTTGGGTATGTGTATCAAGGTGTTCTCTTACATGTCAGAATTAAAAAGTTTTTGCTTGCGGCTGCATCATTTATTAGGGACTAATGAAGCACATTTCTTGTGCGTTATGCATAACATCAGCAAGTGAGAGGAACAGATACAGGAGCTGAAACTTTTATATATATATTTTTTTATAATTGGTTCAGTCCATATCTTATTACTTGTCCAGTTAACGAAAGGACACATGGGGACAAATTTCTGTTTGCTTTATATAAAGTTTGTTTGTGATTCATTAGGGTACTTTTCTAAAAACGCAACCCACGGGACAATTTATTGTTTTTTTTGTAACCTAAATACTGGTCTGTAGACTTAAGGAAACATCGCTGGAACTTTCATCCATAAGAAAATATTCTGTTAGAAAATGCTGTTGCCAAAGGACTGAGCTAATGCCAGACTACTTGGATATCGCTGACTGTTCTAAACGTTCTCTGCTGTAGCAGCGGCTATATCTTTTATTTTTGAATGATGTATCCACAGAGGTTGAGGCAGAATGGAAAATGATATATAGCTTTTCAATAATGGGCCAATCTAACTACATTTTGTTCTGGAGCTCCATTTTAAATTGACCCATTTGGAAGATCATCTGTTTGTGGAACTTGCAGTTCGAACTTGAATGTTTATATTTCCCTCTGTGGCTCATTTTTCATAAGATATTCTCATTCTAGGAAAAAGAAATCCTCTTCCAACAAGTAAAATAAAAGTTCATAGAACCAGATTCAGGTGAGTGATCAGGACTTTAATGCCATTAATAAAAGGCTCCTGGGAGCCTGCTTATGGCACACACAGCGAATATGTAGTTACTCAACTCTTGTAACAACTGAATCTATAGCACTTTAGAACTTGCTGGAGTTTTACAAGTATATTATGAAATATTCATAAAAATAAATGACACAGTTTATGCCAAGGTATATTAACCCTTCCATATGGATCTCCAAAAGGATATTGACTTTTTGGAGAGAGTTCAGAGGACGGCGAGTCGGCGACTAAAATAGTAAATGGGTTGCAGCATAAAAATGATCAGGAAAGAAGACTAAAGGAGCTCAATACGTATAACTTAGGAACACTAGGAGACTACATGGGCCACATGGCTTTTAGCTGTTGTCAAGTGTTTCCCTATCGCTTAAGAGACATGGATTCCTTTAGCATGTGCTAAAAGCAAAACGGGAACAGCTTACAAAATCACTCTGCTCATTTCTCCTTTACTCCATTAATGTTAGGCATACTTACTTTTGAGCATGCATTATTCTCTTTTGGTGATGGACTGCCTACAAAGCCAAATTATTTATTGTTGTGATTTTTATGAGTGTCTGCAAGACCCAGAACGTAAATCCAATCCTATTTTCGTACGAGTCCACACCTTACTGAAAGATGCCTTGCTACATAACTAAATAGTCGTGTTTAGTACAGCCCTATATCAACCATATAGATTAAAAGCTTTGAGAGCTTAACATATTTGTTTTCTTTTCTTGTCTATTATATATAATATATTTAAAGCTACATTTTAGTGTAAAGATCAATATACAATAAATGGACACAGATATGGTGCAGATATAGTGTGAAAAAGGACACTCTCAGAGTATAATATAAATATTGTAAGACTGTATTGACTCACACAGATTAGGGGTAACTCACAACCTAAGTACAAGCATTTTTGGCATCCTGTTACCCCTTCATAGATTAAAACTCAACATACCTCACTGAGTCTCACGGAGAATTCACAAAGCAGGGATGACCACTATCAGCCTCAAAATAAGCATCTGTTGTTTAAGGCATGGATTAAGGTGTGTACCATTAAAAAATAAGGCATTCTTCATCACTTAAGTTCCAAGTGAAATATAAAAATTGGCCGATTTGCTTAAGAAAGAAAGAGAAGTTTTATAACTGTCGCAAATTGTTACATGTTTAGAAAAACACAGTAATACAATTAGTATTTGGCATATATTAAGGGTAGCTAGCAAAGTGCTCATGCTTATTAGTATGGGTTTTTACAAAAAGCCACTCATTAATAATCACACTTAAATATTCTCAACAATTCACTTGAGAGTATTTTGTCTTGCTGCCATAGTAAATATACTCAGGAACTTAACAGCTGTGGCATAGGAACTGGTCCAATTTTCAGTTATTCGGAATAAGCAAAGTTGTTTATGCATTAATTACTTAGTGACAACAGACAATCGGGCACACAAGGCAGATGCTGGTTGGCCGGGTGTCTTGGGATCTCGCAGGTGGAATCACTTAAGTCATTTTCATGAACTTTGATGGAACTGCATGGGTGGTACCATGGAGGCAATACGGTAATAAGAGCAACGGCTGCATGAATGTGCCTGTATCGACAAGAGGCAGGTTAATGTATACATGAGTATAGTCTTATATGGAAAGTCAATGATTAGGAGTTTACCAAGGGCTTTTAATACTACCTAAACCAGGGTCCTTCTCACCTGTTGTTTCTGTTTTTGTTGTATATTACTTATGTCATGTCTACCCATTGTCCAGCGCTGTGAAATTGGAAGGCGCTAAACAAAACAATAAATAATAGTATTAATTCCAACCACCTCAAGTGTCTTACTATTTAAGTTTTGTTTTCAGCTCATAATCCGCATTGTAATATATGGTGCCAAGGTTTCTGCCAGTGCATTTTAAAGCCAGTAATTGGCAGTGGCAGTAAGAATCAGCCCCTTTTGGTTATAAGCTGTTTAAAGAAAGCAATTTAGAGTTGCCACATAACCAATACTTTACTAGGATGTTGGTATATAAATTGCCAATGGTAGAGAGTAGACGGAACACGATAGAGAGTAGAATAAAAATACAACAAAATGATGTGACTACGGAGAAAGACTCACCACTGCTCTGTTTCTTGAATTCATATGTTATTCCAATATATATATATATATATTCTTTTGGAATAAGCAGAATAATTCATTTTTTGGTAATTTTTTGCTTTGTTTAATATGAGATTTACAAAGTTATATTAAGATTTTTTTATATATTATAATCTATAAATTAGGGCACAATTAATATAGGATATGAGTCAGAAGATTTAGAAACAACAGTATTATATCAGATACCTATACAATGAGTCTTCGCTTTCACATGGGAGATACGCATCAGGAGACAAGGTTAAAGGACATTTGTTATGTATTTGTTAACTGACCCATTTAAATTGTACAACGCTGCATAATTTTTTGGTGCTTAATAAATAAAAGATAATAATAATAAAAGGTGATACAGGTATAGGGCAGACATCGACATCCCTTAGAAAACCAGGAACACTCAAGAATCCCAGCTCACTTTCACCAAAAAAAAAAGTCAATAACTCAACCTTGAGGTCTTTCTCAGACCGGGAACAGCACTCTGATACTCAGTCTAACGCTGCCTTTTACCCCACCATTCTAAAACTAGCCTCGAGAAAATGGTCTGGTCTTCTTTAATGGAAATTGGAAGCACACACCTAGCCACTGGTTTAATTTGTCCCTTTGGACATTTTAAAAAGAATTCATAAAGAGAATTTGCATTTGCAGACGATTCAGCACTTCATCAATTGCATCATATTAGTCATCCACATTAGGCTCTCCCCTAATTAAAGTTCACTTTCTGCAAAGGTTCATTAAAGTTCATTTACTTAACACTCTCTCCAATCTGAATTTTCCCTGTTCGGAAATAATTAGTTTGTGACTTGTATTATGTATCCAACTTCTATGCAGGAATCTTATCTTAGTGCTTTTCACATTCCAGTGTTTTTCTGAAATTTATCAGGATTATTAGAAGACAAATCAATGGAATCGCACAGTAAAATACCTAAAACCTGTAAGTTGTATTGGAGAGAAAAATACCCATAAGCAGAGAATATATATATAAAAAAAAAAAAATATATATATATATATATATATATATATATATATATATATATATATATATATATATATATGCACTGTTATTTGCTGAGAGCCAATAATTCATATGAACCTTTTAAGCAATATGTGCTTGAGATTCATAAACTCAGATTTACATAATCAGATCCACGCCACCGGGTACACACAAAAAGAATATTTTGCTTACCGTGTTATAAATGTTTAATTCTCTTAACTGGTACTTGTGCTGCATTGCTTGTAAAATATAAACTCAGTTTTCTGGTAGCAGTAAAGATTGGATTATAGAAACACTTATATATCGAGGATTATAATAAAGTTACATATATATGTATACACACACACACACACACACACACACATATATATATATATATATATATATAGATATCTATATATCTATCTATATATATATATATATATATATACCGTATTGGCTCGAATATAGGCCGCACTTTTTTCCCCCACTTTAAGTCTTTAAAGTGGGGGTGCGGCCTATATTCGGGGTCTAGCGCCCGACGCCCGGGACATGCAGTCCCGGGCGCCGGGCAGGCAGCGGGGTTAGGATACAGATCCCCCGCAGCGGTGCAGGGGACCTGCATTCTACTCCCCGATACGCTCAGACAGCCTCCCCTGCCAGCACTTCCCACGGGGGGGGTGCCGGCACGGGAGGTTGTCTAAGCGCATCGTGTGGACCGTCCGCACGATGCGTTTTACCTCTGCCCACCCCCGACTTACCGGAGCAGACTCCCGGGTGTCTTGCGGGGCCGGCGGGAGACATCTACGCAATACGCGTATGCAACTTCCGGTACCGGCACCGGAAGTTGCATACGCGTATTGCGTAGATGTCCCCCGCCGGCCCCGCAAGACACCCGGGAGTCTGCTCCGGTAAGTCGAGGAGGGGGGGCAGAGGAGGACAGTGGCAGCATATCTCGGGGGGGGGGGGGGACAGTGGTAGCGTATCTCGGGGAGGGAGGACAGTGGCAGCATATCTCGGGGGGGGGGGAGGACAGTGGTAGCGTATCTCGGGGAGGGAGGACAGTGGCAGCATATCTCGGGGGGGGAGGAGGACAGTGGTAGCGTATCTCGGGGAGGCAGGACAGTGGCAGCATATCTCGGGGGGGGCAGAGTGGCAGCATGTTTTTTTGGTGTTTTTTTTAAGAAAAAAACTTTTTCTTTAAAAAAGCACCAAACTTTTAGGGTGCGGCCTATATACGGGGGCGGCCTATATCCGAGCCGATACTTTATATATATATATATATACACCGATCAGCCATAACATTATGACCACTGACAGGTGAATAGAATAACACTGATAATCTTGTTTTCAGTAGGTGGGAGATATTAAGCAGCAAGTGAACATTTTGTCTTCAAAGTTGATGTGTTAGAAGCAGAAATGTTAAGGATCTGAGAGACTTTGACAAGGGCCAACTTGTGATGGCTAGACGACTGGTTCAGAGCATCTCCAAAACTGCAGCTCTTGTGTGGTGTTCCCGGTCTGCAGTGGTCAGATCAAAAGTGGTCCAAGGAAGGAAAACAACTGTCTGAATAATTCTAATGATGAGTTTCTTATCATAGACAACATATATAGAGGTATACACAGGTATAATGTGTACAGTGTATAGAATAGCACAAACAATCAAGCATACATCGACACAAGGTAGTACAAAGAAGCCACAATAACCATAATGAAATAGTTGTAGGCGTGGGGAGATTGTGCAGTAGCGGTAAGAATGACTCCTGGGTCTGGGGGTAGGTGAAAGGCAGAGCAGGGGAAAAAGTGTTGCAACCAATTTATATGAGCTGAGAGGATGAGCGAAGAGCGATGGGGATTAATCCTTCTCTCAAGATGATGGAATAGTCTTTAAGAAACCTGAGGAGCCGCCTGTGGCATTCTCCGTCAGTGACCTGTTTCCTACTTAGGATCAGGCAGTTTCTAGTGAATCACAAAACACAAGGCTTAAGCTGGCCGGATTCTTTCTTAACACACTATGTGTGATTTCCTGGAAAAAGTCCATACAATATAGAGTGGTAAGAAGGTAACTTACTCTCCCTAGCATGAAAGAATTCCTTTAGCGGGGGAAGCATTCCTAAATGTCCCTCCATGCCATATCCTTGTGTCTGTTGCTTAGCCTGATCAATTGCTCCAAACTGAGGGGTATGTGACCCCTTCCTTCCCTCCCCAGCCAGAAGGCCTACAGGAGGCCTGGATCTTCTTGGGCCTTCCCTGCATCTCAAACTTGCTTTGCATGGCGTTCTTGGTACATGGACAGGCAAGAGGGGGTACTGTGCTGGTAACACTTCCTGAAAAGTGATGTGTTATATATGTTATACAAAGAGCCAATGTGCTTACTAAAGATAATTTTAGCTTAGCATCTCTCCAGCCGTGGTGCGTGTGCCCAGGAGGGTAGCTTTGACTATACATGTGATAATTCAATACCCATTTCATCCCAGTAGTTAATATAAATTAGTGGGGAATAATTATATTAGAGACACCGGTCAGTACAAGGCATCATATTAAGGATTCCTGACTGGTAAAAGCACTTACTGGCCATTATTCAAAAGAAAATGGTTCATAAACATTACCTTAACCAATGACTTAATCAGATGTCTGGCACTCCAAAGGTTAAAAGGACCATTTTCCCCTGAAGCATTAGGCCCATTTGATTTAACTGTAGCAAATTAACCTCTTCCCGAGACCCAGCGATGTACAGTATATTACCATACAAATGAATTATGCAGTAATACTCTTATAGTATATCTATCGACACTCCAAGCCGGATGATAATAGGTTGTTGGATGCTTTAACTGAATATTGACAAATAACCTGTGTACACAGTCCAGACCAGTAATCACATTATAACTATCGATAAAATAAGGAATACAACATTCACAATTGACCTCACGATATGAAATCGACAACAGAAACATCAGAATTATCATAGCCGTCCAGGGAATATAGTTTTCCACGTAAGGCAAATGTAAATACAAAATGTTTACTCTATTAATAATTTAACACTAGCATCTAATTTACAACACATCCATGCAGCATTTTTATATGATTTTACCGGGAACCATAGTAATAGGTCGCTTACCTGTATATTTTGTTTACAGAAAAGCAAGAAAATATACTGTATTTCACCACAGGCCAAAACATTAACCCCTGCGGTGCCAGAGGGGGGAGTATGACATTACACTACAGCAACTTGCTTGCCTCTTCTAGCGTTTAAAGGGTTAATCAGAGGTAACCTCTCTGACACAATAAGAGTGAGAGACAAAAAGGTGACTCTGCCTCAAGGACTTTTTTTTCATTGTACAGGTATAATGGAAAAATAACAAACACAATAGGAATAGAAGTGCTTAGATTAAAAATTGCTAGCCGGCGAGGTCAGATGCATCTGGAGTCAGGGATGTAGCTGTGAACATGCTTTTAGTTTTGTTTTTTTTTAGGATTTTTTAGAGCGGCTTATTGAGACAATAATAACAGCTGTTTGTTATTGGCAAAATAAACTCCAATGTCCTACCTATATTGAGGATACTATTATATTATGTTAAGATGGTGAGTGACGATACATAAAAAATGTTAAAAGCAAACAGTACGTCGAAATACTGAATCCATGGAAGAGGACATATGTAATAATTCAGATCATTGTTGGGGGAAAAAACCCAAAACATGACAATTGCATGCGTCATTCCCTTTGAAGAACCTCCTCTGCCCCTATTCCAACACCTGAAATAAAGACAACGTGTGACAGGTTGGAATGAAATGGCCACAGCCTTTAATAACAAATGTAAAACACAAGGTTATAAAACATCAACCAGGGTTCCTCTCCCCAGGAGCTACCCCTTCTTAAACTATGACATCATAAAACAGGTGGGCCTGAGTAAATGCCTGAAACACCACCAGCCAATCCCAGTGGCTGTTGGCAGGTATGTTAAACCGCTCTCTTGCAGCAGCTACCAAGCACGTATGTTCAGATGGCCATTTATTCATGAAACATAGAAGAGTACACCAACAGCTAGTACCTCAATATATGATCTTACTGTAGAACATTTTTGTTTTCAAATAAATTAAACATTATTTTCCATTGCAAATTTTCTTTTTTCAAAATGCCCATGTAGCCCTTTAATCGCCGACATATTTTGCATAGGTTCAGATTTTTTTAAAATAAAATATTTTTATGCCTCTCATAGAACATTTGCCGCCTGTCCCACTACCACCTTTGCTCGGAGTATGTTGTGTAAATCAGATGCCCTCTTTCTCAGCAGTTCTGGACCATTGCCAGGCCCTTCAACTTCCAGCTTCAGAGCATGACCCCGAATGCCAACAGCTTCCTTTTCTGAAATAGAATTCCTTTTGTACGTGTATTTTTAATCCCTTCTTGTATCCGAACGTTTCAATTATAGCTCCCGTTCTATAAATACAGAGATGCCAAGAAACATAGGCGCTATGGATAAAAATATTGTAGCTCCGACAAAATAATAGGAATCCAGCCGAGAGGGTTTAGAAGATCAAAACCGAAACACTAGTCCAGATGAACGGAATATAGATTATTATTATTAATAATAATAACTAGCAAAAATAACTCGCTTGGCATGGTTAGGGTTGCAGTTTTCTGCGTCACTAAAGGAAGGTGGGCTGCAGAAGCTGCAGAATTTTTGACAGCGAGGTTAGATGCTGTCAAAGCTATAGGCATCCATTAGGGAACACGTGTACCCTGAGGTATCCGATTGATTAACACGTTCAGAACACTGACATGTTGTAGATCGTATGACACTGAAGAAATGTAAAGACACAAAGGATAGGCACAAAGCTATCCTGAATCTAAGACGAGACCAAAGACTGATTAAGGTGCGAGTCTCTACATTAGGAAAAATTGACAGACAAGATCTGCCAAATAGTACATATCTGCTATCAAATTCCATGTTTCTATGGCAACATACCTTCATTTCTTTAGAAATATATATTGATGAACGACACATATTCATTTATTACCTGTATATTATTATTCTTTGCACTTTACATACATGAAACTAGATAGCGTCTTAATCTTATCCATAGATATATTCTACTCATTAGGGCTTTAGGGTTGATTTTTCAGAAATAGATTTCCTATGATCTCCGGGTGCATTTTCAGATTCTCATCAAATGTCTCTCAGTACTTGCAATGTTAGATTCCATATTGGACTGTTAGTGTCTAGGTGACTTCCCTAAGGAACTCTAGAGCATCATACAGACAAGGGCCAACATACAAGGGCCAACATACATACAAGGGCCAACATCAATGTGCCCAATACCTACGCCACTGAATTAGAGCTGTGAGTACAAGGGTGCATTTTCTGTTTGTCCCATTGGCGATACAAATTCACACCATCAGAAACACACTTTCTCATTGTATATTTAAAGAACTGGTGGAGAGATAAATACAGACGGATAGAAACATAGATTGTGACAACTCATTTAGCCTTGTCATTTTTATTCCACTCAAACCTTATTCTGCCCTTGATCTTGTCTTATATGAATATAAGCCATATGGATGTTTAAATGTCCTCGCTACACCAAATCAGTAAAATTACATTTAAGCCTAAAACCCTCTAGTCTAAACCAGGACCTCTTAGATAAGATAATAGATGTCAGAATCAATAGAATTTAAGTAATCTTTGTTTAAAATATAATAAGACAATGTTGCTAAAGGTTTAAAATGTAAGTTTTAATTTTAATATTTGTTAGAGTATTTTTGTCATCCAAGTTGAAGTTCAAATCCCAAAAGATGGTTAGACTGGGGCAGGACTATCCCCCTATCCTGGCCATCCAGCCGCCTTGTATTGAAGTACTATGCCGGAATATGATGTCATGGCACGGATATTGATGGATTATCCATCTCAGTGGTCCCTCTGATCTCCCTGACCGTTGACTCCCGCTGCCAGCAAAAGTGGGTTAGCCGGTCAGAATATCAGGACTGTCATGCTTAAAAATGGTTGATATTTAATTACCTTTACTCATATAGCGCCAGCAGATTCCGTAAAATGAATTCTAATCACAAACAATAACAAATTGGTACAAAAGAAGAAGAGGGCCCTGTACTTTTAAGTTTACAACCGGTTTTGGTGGTTGAGGAGATGTGAAACAATAGGAGAGCACTGCTTGGATGGGGAAGAGTCGAGATGATCTGTAGACGTTGGTCGTTCACATGGCTTGATTAGGATTTTGGCTGAGAGTGTTAGGAGGAAAGGTTGTGCACTTCTTGAAATAAGTGGGTTTGGAATTGAAGGGGTGGAAGGCGGGAGAAGGGTAGAGCAGTTAGTAGGGAGTTCCACTAGTCCAGAAGGGATATCAGAAGGGAGTGGATTAATATTTTTAATATTCTTGTTGAAATATGCATCCCTAAGTGTCAGAAGGATGATGTCTAAGGGCCGAAAATTCCATTGATAATATACAAGAGTGTCTGGTAAAGCAGCTTAATCCGAAACCTGGCAGGTTCCTTAAATATAAAGGGAGACGTACAGATTTAAGCTGTTAGAACACACTCACACTCACACTCCTCACATATATGTATATGTCATTTGCAGAATTATCTTTCATCTAATAGTTATTTAGTAATAATTATATACAGCTATTGATGATATGTAAATCAACTCTGCTAGACTGAAATGGAAAAATATGTTTTCAAGTAGGTTTTGAAAAAAAGTGTTAATTACGTATTATCCACAGCATGAGAACCCCCCCCCACATCATTCCCATTTCATTCCTGCCTTGCTTGTAGCACCATGTGTGCAAACACAAACAGTTTTACTCCTTCTTCCTCTGTAACTGCTTACTTTTCACACACATTTTGATGTTAAAGCGCAACACGAGCTGACTCCATCTGCCAGCTGCCTCCAGAGCAAGCAGGTAAACACACAGAGACACGCAAATACATTTGGTAGCCCACGGAGGCACGCTAGACCTGCATCTGCATTTTCCTAGGGAATTTATATATTTGGACACTTTTTTGTATGAACGTAAAAAAAAAATGTTTTGGCAGGTAGGAATCATTAGATCTAGATAGCCTCCCTGTTTTGCCTGACATAATTGTGTCTTGTCTAAGATTTGGCATAGCCTTATGTCTATTCTATCATATAATATGCTATTCCCTCAATGTATATATTTATCAATTCTCATGGGAGGCTGTTCTTCATATCTACCAACTGCTTGGTGAAGTAAAACCCCCCTTACATTACATCAAAACACTTAAAAAGTAGAAAAATAATTAAAATGTCTCTATATTTAAAAAGAAGTAGTTGTGAAATGACTGGGCATAATTTAAGGAAGTTGTCCTTTACGTAGAGTCTGGTGGGTAACTGGAACAGTCTCCCAGCGGAAGTGGTAGCGGTTAATGCAATGACAGAAAATACCAGAAATAATGGGCCAAATCAGTCATCAAGTGCCATGTTTCTACAGTTTTACAACCGTAGAATTTCAGGCATCAAAATCTTTCCAGAACAGGAGCTACTTATGCTTTCTTCACATGTCATTGGTGTGGAATAATAAAAACTAATTGACAAAATCCACTCATTAATTTCTGTATAAAATAGCGAAAGTTTAAATTGGATTTCTAAAAACAAACCAAACGATAGCCCTCCTGTAAGAATCTTTACTACGGCTATTGGCTAACTAATGTCTTTTTTTCCCCACTTTGCCCTAAACCTTTGCTGACGTAGTATTTTTCTCTGTGGTTAGTGGTTAATCTGGTAAAATAATTTCTAAACAACCTTTTAATTTCCGTTTCTGTACATCTTTCTGCTTCTTTTTCTTTTTTTTCTGTTGTATTTTAGATTTTCCTGGCTTTGTGTTCTACCTTTTTTTTTTATATATTTGTGAATGTTTAACTAAATAGTGTATTTGAATTCGTCCCCATTCATTGCTCTCGCTTAGTACCGTCGGTCCCATGAACATTCTGTAGCTCTGTGTAATTATCTGCACAATACGCTCTGCATACAGGCCGTTAGCACTTCAGCGAATATTACGCAGTATATTCCTTATCCGCTTACATTTTCAGTGTAACTTAATTCAATTGAATTTGTCATGGACTTGTGGATGTGCAGACCGATGAATCTGTATTCTGCAGAATCACGTGGGTACATTTGCATTTGTGTTGACTATAAAATGTGTCAAGCCTAATTATAATAGAGTGGATTTTTAATTTTGAATCTCTAAACAATAATATGCGCTGCGGTCGATTCATTTGCCTTTAGCAGATGTCAAAGGATCTACAGGACATTGTGAAGCAAACGCCATCGCTATTGAGATCTATGCACTGAAAAAAAAGGTTAAGCAGCATCTTAATAATGCTATAAAGCATAGTAATAATGGTAAAGCATTCTACTGAGTATGCAAATATATACAGCTTATGCAAATTAACAATCCTATTAATAGTCTTATTTGCATGCCAGGTCTAATAGTGATGTCATATAAAAGCTAAGAATCACATTCTTGATTATGACTCTGGCGTGTGGTGCTGGTGGCCGAGGAGCCAGCCATGGTCATCTGTGAACACTGTCCTATCTAGTTTATAACTAATTATGCTGAAAACAAAAAGATATCAACTATATCCCTCTACTCAATATGAAAAAAAAGTATCTATACACTTGCTAGTAGGTTACCAGTAAATGTTTAAGATGGGAATGGATCAGTTTTTCAGAGGATTGGTTTAGTTGCTTTTAGATACGTTGTAAATGTGTTGCCTGGGACTTTTTGACATCAGTAAGCATTTGTAACATAATAATGAAAGCGTTTAAGGGTTAAAGCAATGCATTGGTGATTAAATAAGTAAGTGTGTGTATGTGTATGTCTGTGTAAATATGGCACAAATGCTGTGTGCAGTAGACTGGGAAGTCCATGGGAGATTTCTTAATGACCTGGATAAGGAATCAATGATATGAAAGCACATTTAGATCATCTATAACATTTTTCCTGGTGAAAACTCCTTTTACCGTCATCCAGCGTGGTGTCCGATAAAGATGTTCTCTATAACAGTGGGGCTACTGACTCTTACCATTTCACTACATTCAGCTGTTCTGGCACAAGCTCACCAAACCCCTATATTGGTGTCAAAATAAATATTAATATAAATTCTACATGCCAGCTATGAAATTTACTGTGCAATAGAAGCATTTATTACAGCTGACAGATGCATGAATAATGCGTCCCCAACTTGACCCATCTTAGCGTAAAGGGGTTAAACGCATCGGAGAGATGTATTGTCCATACCACTTGCATCTGTATTTTTGCATACATTACGGGTATAATTACCCATTGCATGTGTTATAATTACACATATTGTGTGTGCGCCTTGTAGTGCTGTCAATGTTGTATCACAGTGGTTTTGTGTGTTTATTTCAGCATGTTCTCCCTGTGGATTTATTTCTGTGACACTTCTAGAGCTGGTTGCCAGATCTCTTTCCCACCCCCTCTTCTATCTCACTTTCCGGGTCCTTGTACTTCACTGAGAGGCCAGCAATTCTTTTTTAGAATCTCTGTGTTTCTTGTGTGATGTCCTATGACTCTTCATTACCAATAAAACATTTGACTATAATCTATCCAGTATTTTAGACACTGTAATAAATTCCAGTTGGTTACTGGCAGGTGCCTAGTTAACCCTTTCAATAAGCATATAATCACATGACCCCTAGGCCATGTATATTTTATTGCTTCCACTCAGAACCCTTAGTATTAGGACTCTATTGGATGTGTTAATGCATAGTCAATGATACTTAGAACTAGACCAGGGGTCTCCAGCTATTTACTTGCTTTCCATACCAGGCCTGGATTGGCCATCCGGCACACAAGGCAAATGCCTGTTGAGTCTCTGCCCAACATTGCTTCACATACATCCACTGGCTGGATATCCCTGGCTGCATGCTACTTGAGCTTAAAAATGTAAGATGCAGCCTGCTGTTGGCCACAATTCCATCATTAGGCAGCTGCTGTCCTTAAAGTGCCAGGGCCACCTCGTTATGCCCAGTCTGCCCTGTTCTATGCTACAATCGTTTAACATATTAAAATACTAATGTATTCAAATCACAATATCCCTGCATAATGAAAATAGTTATGCTGCATGTAACAAGTACATATTAATGTGACCAGCTTCACCCCAAAGTATTAATTATAACATGGGAGCCTCTACAGTGGCATAAGTACAAGGGCCCCAGGGGTCGCAACTGCAACAGGGCCCGTTTCTCTAGGGATCCAGGGGGATCTCTGTGACCACTAGTTCCTGTCTCCTCGGTTTCCCAGCGGGGTTCACGTCACATAATGTGACCCCGCTTTGTTCCTGTATCCCCGTGCCAGTTCAAAATTGTTCAGAATGGGCCCTTTCTACCTGGACACACAGTAGTACGTGTGTTAGGATGAGTATGTACATGTTTTTTAGTGAATATGAGTGTGTGTTAGCATGTGTAACTTTATATAAGTGTGTTTTACATATTTGTGCCTGAGTGAATATTGAGATGGGGGCAAAGATAGCACCGATAAGCTGTTTGGGGACACTGACAAGCTAAAGGCAAACATGACACTGGCAGGCTGTCTGGGAGTTAGATGACACTGATAAGCTGTTTAGGGGAAAATGTGGCACTCACAAGCTGTTTAAGGGCAAAGGTGGCACTCATAAGCTGTTTGGGGGCAAAAATGGCACTGTGGGACATTTTGCTTGGGGAAGTTGGGAGCAGTTTTCGCACCTGAACCTGTGGTTTCTAGTTATGCCCCTGAGCCTCTAGTCACTACAGTAGCAATTTGCAATCAGCATGTTTGTCTTGTTGTAGACATTGTACAATTGAATGTAATATGTGTTAGATGGTGCTTAGAGGATATGTTTGTGGCGATTGATACACACTATACACACTTTACCATCCGCACAATGTGTAATTTTATTTTAGAACAGGAAAGAATGTTTAAACAATATTCATCAGCCCCTTACATTTTCTACAGTCCTGAACTGCCTGACACAACAATACATTAAAAACCGCAGAAAAAGCAAACACATTTGTCCCCATGCGATATTCCCTTTAATCTATTGACTTTGTCACTCGGCTACATCTGTATATAGCCTTGAAGTCGAAGCTTCCAGGTGCTTCAACACGTCTCTAAATAAACTGAGATTATAAACTTTGCTAGACAAATGTTATCTGTATTTTATGGGCTACATTCCTGGTAAACAATGCAATTTGTTATATACTGTATATAGGTTAATCTAAGAATAGAAGATTTTGTGTGAATTGTTCGTTTGGGTTTGTATATAAACAAAATATGAGTATTTTTTCTTTTTTTGTGTACGTAAAAATAATATGTTAATGTATTGCATGATTAATTAGCGCATGGGTAGCTTTTCTTAACTAAACTAGGGTGTTTAAAAATTGGCAGATGCAACTCACAAAGCCTGATTTAAACCCTCTGTGGTCTTATCGGTGATGTTAAACTCAGTTTAGGACTATGGTAGAAAATTGTGTGTGTGGGAAGTTTCTTCTGAGCTTTTTAACGAGTTAATATTGAACTCAGCAATGTCTATGAGCATCAGGAACAAAGTAAGGATGGGGCAAAGAGGCCAGATGGCCAAGGACAAAATATATACGAGTGACAGCTTATTAAGTAAGTAGAATTCTTCTCAGTTTTGTGTTATTTGGGCTTAGGGTAGTCCGTAACACTGCTTGTCGTTGCATCTGTGCAGCTAGGATGGTACCTATTGGGAAGTACCCCAAACCTACTTGGTTTGGGGTACTCCTCTCCTTCCTGTCTTAACCAAGGTCTTGGTTTTGGGTAAGGTAATGATTTGGGCTGGGGATGGATCTGGACCAGATTTTGTGCCCTCTTTTCTCATAGAGGTGACCGCAGTATGGTACATTTGTGATTTACAGGGTCCCAGATTTAGATAAGGAATCCAAGTTCCCTTTTGTTTTCCATTGTACCCCATAAGGTGCTATCTTTATAGAAACCAAACAATGAAACATGAACACAAAAAGATATTTAGTAGGTGGGATCTATGTGTTATGGAAGGATCTTGTCGAAGTTAGCTTAAAGACATGTAGACAGATTCGCTTTAGTGAATACCGAAGTCAATCATATCAGATGTTTATCTTACAGCTCTGATACCTACCCACGACTTGGTTTAATGAACAGGAAAATTGCATCAAACTACACCTTTTTTTAAGCAGTAATTAAGCCCTGTTCATTTTTCTGGTTGTAATTTGCATTAGCAATAGCACTGGCTGGAATAGTTTTACTTTTAATATTGCCCACTTTCTCTGACAAAGGGCTTTCTCCCTTCAAAACGTTGTGATTTACGAGATGCGATTCCCTTAACAAATCATTTGTAGATACTGTCTGTGAACTTTTAAATGGAATATTTGTGTGGGAAGCTTATCTTCTAAATTGCAATCACATCACACTTGCTTCCCTTTGAAAATGTAGATGTAGAAATCTCTGTATCTTTTTTTTCCCACAGAGCTTTTAATTACAGACATTTTTTTTTTTGCAATACTTGATGATTTTCACCAGAGTAATTATAATTAATGAAGTGTCATTTTACCTCTAATACTGCAGCTTTCTTTACTGTTTTTATGATCAGTTCTCCTTATTTAATGATTGATTTATAGAACTGAGATATAGCGGTAGCTTTATGGCAAGACGCAGGGTAACCAGGCTTCAATTTCACTGTCAGTTCTCGTTGTGACATTGGCAAGGTCATTGTCGCTGAATGCTTGAAGTACCAAAAATCAGCTCGTTGTTGAACTCAGGCTGCTTAAAAATTCTATGTTTTCGGCTCAGCACATTGCTTGTTTAACTGTCTGTCTAGCTAGCGTTGTATCTGTCGATCTGTTGCCAAACAAGAATGAACGGCATCCCAGCTGATTAAAACAGTAGGTGAACACCCTTAACAAAAACAGATTCTATGAACGCAGCAGTGGTTTTCATGTCTCTGTTTATATGCAAATATTTAGCTTCACAAAATACACAATGAACCCTTTAAATGTTAGGAGATACAAATTAAGGGTTATACATGAATTCATACACAGAGACATATGAAATGTATATGGGTTCAAATGAGAGCTCTTTGTATTTGAGGTTTTTATTGGAACACTGAGCGTGGAAATGCTTTTATAGGCATAAACCTGGTGGGCCACTTGGCGAGTGTGAGTGCATTGTGGCCCACATGTTCATGTAGTCATGTGACCTCAAATGTATGGGCCAGCTTGCAGGCAATGGTGAGAATGCCCAAGCTGATGTTTCATTTGTGGTACACTCCTTAACTGGTTTGGGTTTTCAAGTCTTTGACAGGTTGCATTATGATTCATGAGGTTCAAATGCCAATTTTTTTGACTAGCTATCATGCCATTTTATTTTCCTACACTCTTCAGTGAAATCACCCATACTCATAATTTTAAAGAGTATTTTTAGGCTTCTATTTTAGGCTTTTCAGGCTTTTATTTTTATTTTAGGCTTCTCCTTCCATAGAAGAAGGTATTTATCAGAGAGGTGCCTATAATATTGGAATACCAGATTAGAGCTAAAGATGCTGATTGGCCTAAGTGAACAAATTCCTGCCTCTAGGGTTACAAAAGTAATTGTCATACCTCAGGTGCCCCTTGACATCGGGGGCATCTCTGCCAGTTGCACAACCCCCTTACAGACCTCACCAATCCCACAACGGCAGGCACAACAACCTACAAGTGCTCTTATGAGGATTAAAAGTCTACGACTCATCCACCACCTCCTGGGGTGGGGTGGTCACCATGGTAACCACTAAACATCCTGCCTTTCCTCTAATTAAAGGTCAATTAACAACCTTTATAAACCCACTCCTCCTCAGAGTCAGTGCTTTCTGATTATAGAGCTGTGTGCTAAGACTTGCTGCTGTGCCTGGTTTATTCTATTCCTGATCTAATGTTCCTGACCTCTGCCTGAATGTTGATCTTGCTCCTGTTCTGCCAGCCCTGACCTAAGCATTTAACCCACTATGATTCTGCCTTACCCTTTCCTGTACCTCGCCTCTGGATATATTGCCCTTGTGCACACGCTCGCCTTCCTACTTTCTGTTCCCATCTCCAGTGCGTAGGTTTGGTTCCAATGGCAGATGTGTGCGAACTGTCCTTAGTGATTTCCATCCTTTCCTCAGGGAAAAAAAAATCTAACTTCTTAAATGCCTTGCATGACGTTTATATTGGATTGAAGTCTATGGACTTCATTGGCCAGTCAAGGGAAATTGATTTTGTGTTTACTTTTTGTAGATTTAAAGTATTGGATTATTATCCTGCCAAGGGAGATCCCCTAAACATGGGGTTCAAGTTATAGTAGTTTAGGTTGAGCAAAGACTTGTTAACCGCTGTTGATCCAAAAGAAGGAAAAAAAACCCTTATGTCAGCTATTTCGAATTGCGCTTTCAATGGGGAAAACAAATTCTTCTTGACTCCAAATGGCAATCAGATTTCTCCTTGGATCAGTAACTAAACAACATCTAACAGTTTACTTAACAGCCACATAACATCTGTAGTTGATATGTTACACCTCCGCCAACAGAATTGGGCAAAATTATGCACAACATCAAATCTGCAAAGGAACCAGGTCTCTTTAGACAGAAGGTTATTGGACCAACATAGAAGGATAATGCTGGACCTCAGATAACATCCTCAAATATTTTGCAGATGCAAAATTGTCTTGGTACATATTTGACTAAAAGAAGAAGTCCCATGGGAAACATTTTCTCCTTGAGCCTAAAATTGTGTACAGTAATATCAATTGGCATTGCCAAGAAATGGTTTTATTTCATTTTGTTCAAATGAGCTTTCCTTATCTGCAGACCTGGAGGCTGCCATTGTTGTCAGTCATGTGATATTCTTATTGACTTCCCTTGCTCAAAACCCCACCGAGATGATTCTTTATGGCAATGCTAATGAAGCCCATTCACCCACACACTTTCATTAGTCAGGTTATCTAGCTGTATGATTAAGACTAAGGCATTCTAATGTTTACCATAGGCAGCATGATAAGGAGGTAAGGTGTTTTTCTAGTAGACCGGGCTGCGATAACAGAGCTAGATCATATAAATGACTAGTATGTATTTTAATCAGACAGCTCATACTTATAACGAGCCATCCTTAGGCCGTCATAAATGTTGAGCATTTCCTATTGAGAACATTGCAATGTTCCCGCTGATTGGTCCGCATACTGCACTTTAGTTTACAACTGCTCTTTATAAATATGGCCGAATGTGGGTAGCAGATAAAAGCAATCTAATTTTCGTATCCTAGATACCTGTTTCTTTTGCCAGCTGGACACTGCTAATTTACATCCCCTAGGGAAAGTTTGAACATGGAGTATATTATCTTTTGTACAATTCCTGCGTAGCAACTTGCATTATTATAAAATGCACTCATGGGAAAGTAAATTCAACATTTAAAATTTATGACAGTAATGGATTGTCCAGTGACAGATTTTTTTTGTGAAATTGTCTGATAATAATTTCTGGGCTGCGGTGATTATGTCTTTGGCTAAGACCTAACTAAAGAAACCATCTTGCCTTTATAAAGCAAAGCTGGCATCTTAGATTCTATTTGTGCTGAGGCAGCAGGTCTGTTTGCAGTAGGATTCATTTTTGGCTAGAGAAGCTTAAACCTCCAAGGACATGATTTGAGCAGGATTCCGAGAAAGGATCAGATCAAGCATTTTGGTGCAGCTGTTGAAATAATTAAGTTTTCATGCGAAAGACGAGTTACTGCAACAGAATGAAAAGATGAGTGGAACCACATAGAAACACCTAGTGTATCCGCACAATGGTAGTCTAGAACCAAAATGCAAGGCAACATTCATCTGCACAAGGGAACCAAATCCCTAGTCATACGTTTTGGCCTTCATAGGCCTTGTCAGTGAGGTCTAGATGGTATCCCTCTGCACATGATGAGCGAGTAGGTCCACATTTTGTCTCAGCCAACGTAACCGCAGCTATTGTGGACTGCAACTCTTGTTATGATCACTTAACCTTTTTTGTTGACAGAAGTTGCATCCAGTAGCTTTTGGCTAGACTGCCAAGAATCTCTAAACCCAAGGCGTGCCTTAATGTGTACAAGATGAGGCTGATGGGTTGTTGATACATGGCATACACTAAACATGATCATCATAATTGAGGGCCATGATCTCTTGCCATCTCTGCTCGTTCGATATACTGATTCACTAAAATCTGATTTGTCATCTGAGATCACAAGGAAACGTGAAACAGCTTGATCTGACTTGGCCATTGTCAGCTTTATTAACATGGAGTGCAGTAATTTGGAATTTAATCTCAAAATGTTATACATATAGGTCAATATATTTATTTGGTTTTCTTTTATTTTTACTTACAGTAAAATCTCATGTATAATATGAAGCCACTTATAATATACTTGCTCAGTTTTATGGAAAGCTTTACATAGAGGTCACCCTATCTGTGTATAATACATTCCCCCTGTCTAAGTATCCTAAGGGTGAAACGTATCATGCTTGTGAAAAAATATTTGTCATTTTTGTACAGAACATTGTTACAATAAATTGATTGATTTTGGGGACGTATAAGCCAGTGACCTCACTCTTTTTGTTAAATGTGAAAATGTAGCTGTAACGAGCAATAAATAAATAAAACCTCAAGAATGTTACTTGAATATTCAAATGCCAGAATAATTGCCCAAGCAGCTAACAGCAACATTTCCACGCTCATTATTTATTTGCTACATCAAGGAAACTGAGAACAGCTAAATCCTCGAGATCGTTCTGTTACTTTGTATTTTCTCATCAGTTTCTCTAGCATCCACCATTCACTTGGCAAGTCCCACAGCGTGTAACCAAAGCTGACACATTCCAAAAAAGGGTCTGGCGCACCCGTGAAGGTTTGCAACTCTACTCATCGCTAACACAAGAAAAGTTCTAATTTGTTCAGAACCATCTGCTATATTTTTTCTCTTCCTCCCAAGTATATTTAATTAGTATCTTTGGAACATATTCATGTTTTTCCTAAAAAAAACAATTAATATCAGGTACTGAACATATACTCATGGTATGAACATACAGCTGTACCACCGGTCTGGAATGGTTGTCCTTACTACCTATTAGAATAGGATTTCTGTAATTTACTTAATGACCTAAAAAAAAATATAAAGGTCACCATCATCAGAGACTTCACTTTTGTGCTCAAACATTATGTTACCCTTTGATATGTAATAAAATATTGTGAAAGCCATTTATTTCCAGACAGACGAGTAGGTAATGATTCAGTCTATATAACTCGTGACATTCACATCCAGATGCCTGGCTGTCTAGGCACCTGGATCATCTGCATGTTTTGTTCCAGTTGTACCCAAGGGAAAGACTGTATTGCTAATTCTACCCCACGACTCCTGCTTGTGGAACTTTAAAATGTACTTTTAGAGTTCTTATCAGTTTGTACAAATATGGGATGGATGAAGACCAATAAACTGTATGTCACGCCAAATAGTTGAAGAAGTAGGTAGGCACATTTAATGATTAGAGAATGGATGGAGAGAGACCGAGGTAGAGTGTACAAGAGAGGGCGAGAAGGTATACGTTTGTATAAGGTGTGCAAAATTTCTAGGTTGTCGCACATTATGGAGTGACAGAGTACTCACAGCCCTTGCAGTCAGCAAAATGCTAATCTCGTCCCAGGTGGACCATAACTGTGGAAAATAAGCCATAGAGCGGAAGAAAGAAGTGAGAAGAGAGGGAAGAAGCAGGGGGGAAGTAAAAGCTCTGTAGGGGATGGAAAGGCTACACTGCACATCCAATGAATTATGAAGAAAATGAGAATAGGGAATTAATTTATTTCACAAGCAATGCAAGATGGAAAAGGACAAGTTGGACAAAAAAACACCAGGGGGTAGCAGGGTAGGGAAGGAGACTCACGCTTATTGAGAGCTATGGAAATGTTTCGAGTGAGTTAGGGGGCAGTGATGCCTTCAGGTGATATATTAAGAACTTGGTTTATTTCTACATAAACTTGGTAAGTAAATATATATGCATTTCAAAAATATATTCAGAGAAAATACTCTGCGCAAAAACCTTAAAATAAGATCTTATGGAAACATAAATGAGATAATGGCCTTTTGTTCAGATCAGCACCATGGATAGTTCCTGGAAAGTTTCATCTCCGGACGAAGATAAAGTCATCTGAATACGAATGAATGAGCACTATCTTTAAAGGGAGAATGATGCCTATAACTAGACGTTTTTTATATTCTGTTGTTTTTTTCTGTTGAAGGAAAAGCGACAAAGAACAAGGAAACAAAACGAAACAAAAACCCGACAGGTTGGAAATGAATGCTACAATTTGATTGGCTTCTGAATGTTTTCAACAGAAAGCAATTAGCATTTAGGTTAGTCACTGACCAGAACATTCACAAGGGATATTAAACTTACGTCAGCCCCTCGATGCTACCCTTTACAGAACCCATGGGATGATAAAGCAGGTTGTAAAAAATTTGCAAATGTTTTAGGCACATGTTATGTGAATTTATGGTTATTCATTACTATCCATTTTTACCATTTTTTATGCCTATATATTATAAATATGAATACATCTGTAGTACAGCAAGCCGAAATGTCCAGTTTAATGTTTCTACAATTTGTTTTAATACGAGATTACTAAACAAAAGAAATGGCTACTTAAGAAGAGCATTTTTTATTACTAATATCAGATTAAAAATAAGTTTTCAAAAATAGTGTGTTATTTATTTAGAAACAGCTCTAGTTTTTGCATAATATAATGTACTAGACACACATTATGATTTCTTCTCATACTGCCTTTGTTAATAAAAGCAATGGCTCAGTGGTAATCACCCGGCTGGACACACTGACTAATGAAAGTCTATGCAGGAACAGACTTCATAGCATGGCCATAAAGAATCAGCTCAGTGTGGTGTTTGTGCAGAGAAAGTCAACCTAAATATCCTTTGACTTGCACCAATGGCCGCCTCCAGATCGGATAAAGGAAGTGTAGTGGAGCAAAAGGAGGTAAAACTAGGATTTTTGTCAATGCTCACCGACATCAATGTATACAACACCGTATTTTATGCTTAAGCGGAAAAATATTTTTTCTCATGACATTTCTCCATTACGCCTATATACATAGGATCAAAGAACTAATTACTGCCCATGAAAAATATAGACCATACATGTGTCTGCGGACCTAATGTACACTGTGCTGCACAGAGTGCCTTCTCCTCCGTGATTGGAGGTCAGCTCCTGCGTGGCAGCACGGGCGTGAGTTTCCTGGAGAGTGACGCCAAGCGTCCTGTCCTGGAGCTGACACCAAATACAGCGGGAGCCAGCAGTGACAGATATTTGACCCCCGTGGGTGAGCTCTCACTCTTTGAAAAAAAAGTATTTTATTATTATATTATTTCTATACATTTTATTGAGTTTGGTTAATTCCAGGCTGAGCCTGGATATAGTGTAGTTTAAATTCACCTTTCTTTTCACCCCGTAATGGTATTTAACCCCTTAAGGACAATGGGCGGTCCCTAAACCCATTGAAAACAATGCATTTTGAGCCCGTACATATACAGGCTTTGTCATTAAGGGGTTAATATAACTTTGCATGTAGACAGGGTGCTATGGCATGTAAATTTTCCCTTCCTGAAAAGTTTAACATTCGTTTTAACTATCATGATATAACATAATGGATGTGGGCCGGTTTTTGTGGCAATTTTTTATTCGGGGGGGGCAGCATTTTACACTTCGCCCCAGGCTGCACAATGTCTTGGGCCGGCCCTGGCTGAGCCCTTCATTTATGACCTGGTATATCATATATTTTTATTACATTTTGAAGCATAGGAGAAATGTTGAATAGCTGGTATGGTCCTTACGTAAAGGCCAAATAAAGTTAAAAAAAAAAAAAACTTTTTAGCATTTTAAAAGATAACCTATTATTAACATATTTTTTTATTTTATGTACTTAGGGGCTATAGCTATATAGTGATACTTGTAGCAAATCCTACTGTGGAACTTTAAGAGAATGGGAATCGCTTTGAACTTTACAGTCAGTGCTTTACTGACCCTTAGAATTGCTGCAGGCTGCTTCTTGGACCTATTTCATAGAATCCACACTGCTCTGACTACAAAGAGGAGGCGATCAAACAGCCTTGAGATTCCAGTGCAATAAAGGAAGGGCTGTAGGATTTTACTGGTCTAAAGGGCTGTAGTTGAAGTTATCTTAGAGAGAGCTAAAAACCGCAATGCTGACTTATTGTAATTGAACACTCTTACGTAACAACTTCTAAGATGAAGAACACAATTTAAACATGAAAGTTCCCCTCCCCCCAGCTACTGACATACACACTCATACAAATAAGGTCACATGAGGTTAATAACTATTAATGCATCTTCTGTAGAAAAACGCTGTCCAGCTCCTAACAAGGCTTGCGTGGTCTCAGATGAATTATGTGCCGCATTCTTCGCAAAGGATGATCATGAATATTTCTAGATCACGCGACAAACGAATATACCGGTAATTAGAAAATGTAACTTTCCTAAAAAAAAGTGTGGATCGGAAAGCTTTATTTCTTCAAAATAGATTTTAAGTCCACATTCCACAACATAGCAGATCTTCCGTGTTGGTCCTCAAAGAATGTGACTTTTTGACAGAGAAAAGGTATGTTTTATCTGAGTCTTTGGGGAGTTTGGGTCAGTTTTTGGCAATAAAATGCTAAAGTTTGCATGGCGTGTCAAAAAGTGAGCAAATAAAAAAGGTATTTGCATTGAGTGTCCTTAAAAGTATTCTAAGACTAGTCCAAAAGGACTTTACTATGCCTTACCCTTGTGAGCCTATATAATGCATAGCTAATATAAGAAGGTTTCTTGAAAGTTATCCAAGTGATTTAGCTGTATATTAACCTATATATATATATATATATATATATATATATATATATATATATATATATACCGTATATTGCAGGGCAAGGGCACCTTATCTTGGTCACCTGCTTTTAGTAATTCCTTTTCTTCCACTTTCTCAGCTTTTTAGCATCTTGTGGTCATTTTTCTTTATGTTCTATTCTTTCCTCCAAATCTCTTTATTGCTGATATCTTTTCCTCACGTTTTTCTATCTTCTTTCTCTTTTTCTTTTCTCCTGCGTGTCTTCCTTTTAAATTTTTCATCTACTTTTTAACTTCTATACTACCCACACACCTATACATAAACACACACACATACACATACACACACATATACATACACATGCATACATACACACAGTTCTTGCCGCATCCTCCACTTCCCTCCTGTATGTTCCTCGTGGCCTGTAGCCCCCCCACGGTGTGGCAATCCTATCAGGCACCACGATGTGTGGTAGTCTTCCGCCCTCAATGACACTGGGCGCCTAGAAGTGATGTCATTTACAGGAGCGCAGCATCTGTAAGGGAGGATGATTACCTCTCTCCTGACCTCAGAGCGTTAATCCTGCCCTGTGTAAGAAACTGCTTCTCATTGGAAGAGTAAAAAAAATAAAGTTTATATATAAAGGTTTTATTTAAAAAGGTCCAGTGTGTTGACTGACAAATTAAGGCAAATTCTCCATGTTGTTTTGAATTTGCAATTCATAAAAACAGCTATTCATTCTATCAGTTAACCTGGGCTCTGCTTATTTTCTTTTGCTGTTGAACTGAGATTAGCAACATGGGAGAGAAGTGTTGTGGAGAAAATGTAAGATTTTAAAACATCAAAATCATTGGCCTAAAAAAAAATGAGCAAAACAAAGTATCCAGTTAATTATCGTCAATCATGGCAAAACATTGAAATTTTAATAGTAGTAACAACCTCATGATGCATTTGAAGTTTCTATAGCAACTTTAGCTATCATCAATTAGCATTCTCTGAGTCAAAGTACAATCAAATAAATCACTATCACAAGCCATTTCATACTCTACACGTTGACTGGCCTGACAATATACTCCAACCTTTTTGTGTAGCATATGGTTAACCTTTTTGTGCTTGGGATAATTGCCACCAATTTTCAAAGTGCTATTCTCCATTTTTTTTACCTATGTCTGATTTGGACTAATCTACAAAAAAACAGAAACTACATTTTTTCCGCTCTTTATGTAAGCACCTTGCTGTTCTTGTTTAACTTAAATGTAATATTCCAATGCATTTTTTAATACGTTGGTATTGGGACTATGAAAAGCATTTCATCAATAATTATTGAAATCAATTTAATTACAGCCTTGACCCAACTTTGACTTTTATTGTACTCTGCCTGCCCTGACCTCAAATGTTCCACAGTCAGCTCTCTGTCCTGAATCATATTTGTCCGTCTTTGGGATCCTTGTCCTCCATGGTGTAACTATAAAGGATGCAGCTGTATCGGTGCCCCCACCTTCCTACTCCCTTGGAGTCCATACTGCCACCCCATTGAAGGAAGAGCATGGAAACTTGGGCACAAGGAACAGCAACAGTGATAGAGGAACCCACGCATGATTCCTCAGAACTACCTCTGCTAATACTTTATTCCCTACTGGTCCACTGAACCTCTTATTGGTGACAACCTCATCATAATGGTTTCATTTGCAAATACGTTTCTTTTGTTCCTTTGGTATATGCCACAGCGGAGGCAATGTCTGAATTCAAACAGTGAAGTATAATGTTAACCTTGTCATTGTGTCCTTGACTGACACAGGACAAAATCCAATAAATCTTCAGCACGCTTAAGAATACTAAAGGTTTTGGACTCAACGGGATGCATCCTTAGGATCTTAGTTTCATAATTGACGAAACACTTTGTTTTATCTTAAATGATTTGTTTTTAACTGGTGACATTCCCACTACAGAAGGGGGGCAAACATGATTATTCAAACAAGAAGATCTAAAAAAAAAAACAAGATCTAAGTCTGGGATTTAAGGCTAAAATTCTTACTGGGAATATATAAGGAATTGCTATTTAGCAATTTGTTGTATAAAAGAATACAATAAGTTTGGGTCAGCATTATTTTTTTCAAGCTAAGCACGTATGTCAAAATATAGATGGAAGGTGATGCAACTGATATGTGCTGGATATGGGGGGTTATTCATGATAGTTGGCAGGATAGCTTGCTGGAGAGTTGCAATTTAATCTCACTAGTTTGACTTTACATTATGAAGAGCCTACCCCAGTGGGCTTCTGCTACACGAATGACCCTATGAAAAAGCATATATAAATGAGTGAGGTTTCTTGAAGGTCCCCATACCTCCTTTTTGTAGAGGAACCTGGAAGTGTTGGCCCTGTATAATGCATTGTCAATACAGTTAGTTGGAACCACAAGTCACAACTAACCAGAAGTAGCTGGCAGTGCTCTATAATTTCCCTATGAAGCTTTGGTGTTGAAGAAAGTAGTAGCATCCAAGAGGTTGTATCAGCTATAAATAATAGATTTGTGCATTCATATTCAAGGGAATATGAAAACTAACACAAATGTTGCGTTTTCGTTGTTCGAACCAAATACCTACTAAACTAATATGGTGGCGCGTTAGCGTACACGAAGACGAAGACGAAAATCTTCGCGTTTGCCTTCCTAAATATCTTGTAGCTAATCTCCCTGGTCCTTTCCCCCCATACAAGTCATTGCCTCTAGCCTACCTTAAGTCTTTGTAGTATGGGTTAAAGGGAACTGGAATTTGTAGGATCACGGCAGGAGTTAATTGGTTGATGCCAGAGGAGCCCCCTGCTGGTGACCAATAGAGTTGCTCTTACAGACCTTTAAAATTTAAATCCTGGCACCAAAGCCACTGGTCTGAGTCTGAGACAATCACTCTGAACATCTTGGCCTCGGAGGAACAGGGATTTGAGTCCCCCTGGCAAAGTGCAGGGCAAGGTAGACCTCGGAGCAACTTTGCCTGGGGAGACTAATGGCTTCAGTGTCAGGAGTTAAAAGTCCATAGGAGCGACTTTATTGGTCGCCGCAAGGGGGGTCTTCTGGCATCAACCAATGAACAGCAGCAGCCCTTCATTGGTTGATGCCAGAGGAGGCCCCTGCTGGTACCCAAGTCTAGTAAATAATAACAGAAATTTATGAAATAGCATGTTTTATTTAGGTAAAAGCACCAGTGGCCCCAGGCCAGGCTCACACTAGGAACCCCTGTCGATTATTCCTTTGCTGTACATGGAGGTCTCTACACTATCGATTCCTGCTTTACTACTCATCCCTAATGTAGTCAAGCACTGGGATACCACATTATCTCCAGAACCCAGCATCAGGCAGCACAGACTACGACGGTGGAATTGATAGTGTAGAAATCTATGCAGGTGGTGGAACAAATCTCTTCTCCATCACACTGGACCAATAGGAATGGAGGGTGGTACTGGAGCATGTTTGATTGGGCTTGGCGGAGGGGCACCTGTGGTGATCCTTTATGATTAAAGACAGTCCTGAACATACAGATACCTATTAAAATATCACTCAGTTTTTTATTGCTCAAGATATAACATAGAATTTAGTTGATAGAAACCCTACCTTGCCAAAGCCTACTGGTTTGTTTCCACTGTGGTACATTACACTAATGGGAAATATGCCTTGAGCCACATTATGTTAAATCCAGTCTTTATTGACACAACCAAAAATGTGCTGTGGAGTTACATGCGACAATCCACTTTGGCACTAAATGTGTTACTGATTTTAAACCACTTTTGAGAAAACACCCATGAGATCATATAATTAAATCAGAGGAAAGCTTTGACGTGAAGTGAACAGGGTTAGAGGTAATAAATAGAAATGTAGCTCAGAAAACATGTCAACTCAACTTTTAAATGCATCAGTCATACAGGAAACAGACAACTGGCATCAAGGGAAGGGGCCATTCTCATCGGTGAAAAATACCAGAAAAAAATGGGGAATAACTATTTAATTTTTAAAAGATGAGAGTTGGTACCGTGTTAGCCGTAGAATTACAGGAGACAAGTGGAATTTAGTGGAGTTTCATTCAAACTCCACTTGTCTCCTGTCTTATTTATTCAAAAAACCCATGCATCAGTGGTGATGTCACTGGCAAAATATAAGATGTTTTTAAGAGTCACTAGAACCTTTAAGTGAAGGAATGCCGTCGTAATCGCTCATGTGAAATTAGGCTTAACTAAAGTGAGGGAAAGAGAAATTCATGTCTATAGACTGCAGTGTGGTTTTAAGGGGTTCATAAAGAGATCATTTACTTTGATACATCTCATCTTCCTTTCCTCTGGGAACCTCGTGCCCTAACATATTAATAAGAACACTTGTCCACATTTTCCTGTAATCTAGTGGATCCTTTCTACATGTTACTATACTCGAAATCCATGTCTGAAACATGCGCTAGGTTTTTCGGGGTTTTTTGCACCTATGTGTATTGAGCCATACGATATCCAAGCGATTACTAGTGCACAACATTTTTAGGTCTTAGTAGGTAAGAAACAACATTGAAAGTGGGTTAGTACATCCCTAAATAACACATGGATTGGGCCTGTGGTATATCAAAGTTAATTTGTAACCATATCCACATAGCTCAGTTATCACTAAAGGTGTTGTGTCATGTCCCATTGGGACCTATTGATTCCTAACAAACACAATTACATAAGTTATGGCGGGTAAAAGGTGATGGAAACCCTTCCACTTAAGGGGTAGTAGAAGTATTATTAAACGTTCATCTACAGACACCAGACAAGTCAGAAGGCTTGTTTTTCCCTCAGAAATCTCATGGTGCTTTCACAACCACAAGGGATTCTGGGTAGGCGCATGCAAATAAGGTTAACAATTATCACCTTTGCCTCTATATCCACTTTATACATGGATCCCTTGAAAGTAATTGCCCGCTGTACAAGACAGCCTTTAGACAAAACTCGGGAAGAGGTGCAGTAGCCAGATCAGCACTCATGGACAGCTGTTTCGTCCTTCATGGGACTCATCAGCATGAGGTTGTGATACTGGCTTAATAGTTGAGGCTTGGGGTAGCTAAGAAATACCATTACATAAGTTATGGCGGGTAAAAGGTGATGGAAACTTATGTAATGGTATTTCTTAGCTACCCCAAGCCTCAACTATTAAGCCAGTATCACAACCTCATGCTGACGAGTCCCATGAAGGACGAAACAGCTGTCCTACCCAGAATCCCTTGTGGTTGTGAAAGCACCATGAGATTTCTGAGGGAAAAACAAGCCTTCTGGCTTGTCTGGTGTCTGTAGATGAGTGTGTAATAAATACTTCTACTAACAAACACAGAAACACAGAAATATTATGATTGTAAATAAGAATCAGCGGTTCCATTCAGCCCAGGATTTCTACACGCTGCCCTTTGTGTATGTTGAAAGTTGGAAAATAACCACAACCTTCCACTAATTAATCTTAAAATCCGCTGTCCTGTTAGATTACATCTTTCTAAAAAAAAAAATCAATAAACATCACTCATTTTAGGCAGATAGGCTGTTGATACAGCAGTACAAATGCGTGCAGAACACATCTTTTTAAAGTACTTTTCCTGCTTGCACGCTGGCCTTTTGTGTCAAACCACAAAAAAATAAAACCAAGAAGTGATACATACTTTTTATTTTCATTCTTTTATGTACCTGAAGCAATATTTTGTTCTGCACAGTGTGATTTGTTACATACATCCTTGTTTTTCTTTGATTATCTAACAAAGACACCGCTGAAAAGGTTAAAGAGTGATAGCTATCTATTCCATCCGGCGAATGCCTCTGAGAGTCCTAATCACAGAACATTTTTTTCTTTAGACTTTTTTTTTTTACCCCATATCGGCAGCTTGAAAAAGCAGGACAAGCCTATGGTCCAGACCCTCTTTGATTCCTCATCAGCCAATAAATGGCTGGACTTATACTTTGATGAAAGGTGGCTATCTGACGAGAGAAGGCTATCTAAAAATAGCTTGCCTGTATTGTAGAGCAGAATATACGATGTTTGTGCTTCCAGGAATATAGGCCCTTTGTTAAATGCCAGCAAATGACAAACTGTTAAAACTGGAATAGCTCTGCTTAACCATTTTCTTTTGTCATATTTTGCTTTGTGGCTCTCTCCACCAAAGAGAGGTCTACATTGAATTTTTACAACAGCATGTCAAACGGACCGCAAAGTAGTAACAAATCATTTTCTAAACCGTTTCATGTTTTTTTTTGCATTTTGAAAATTACAAGAAATATTCCATTATTAGTTAAACACAAGAGGACTCTCAGGTCCCACGTGCACAAACCGGCATGGTCAGCATAAAGAAATGTAGACAGATAGAGCCAAGAGGAGGCTATTACAATTCGGACTACAAGTGTTTTGTTGTGCAAGTCAAATATTTCGAGTTACCGGGGTTTTATTATAATTTCTTTCCGAGTCAGGCGGGGAAGACACAGCTGAAAAGTATTTTGTAGAGAAGTAAATAATTGTTATTGCTCTTCTTCGCATTCGCAGGCTGTGTTCTGCGGACCGGCAAGGAAAGGGTAAACAAGCCGAAATCACAGCCTTGCCTATAATAAAATGATTATGGGCAAGAATGAGATGCCAAGTCATGTTAAATATTAATCGTAAACCGAGCAGTAGTTTAAGTGTCTTAAAAGTGTGATGTTACTATGATTGATTCCATGAAATTCTCGACATATTGAACATTGCTAGGAAGCTCTGTGAGATGTATTTTTGAAAGGTTTCCAGATGATGTATGATTGGAACCGAAAGATGAATGGAAATGAGAGGAAATTTAGGTCTGAGATAGAAAATTGCTTGTTGTCTAGGCATAGAAATAAAAGATTTGTTAATCTATAAGCTTCATCGCTTAGCATAGTGAATAGGATATGTCAGGCCCCGGACGAGACAAGGATTCTGTTTGATTTCATTTGTTTAATTTTTAAAGAGAAATAAAATATTACAATTTTAACACATAACTACAGCTATAAAAAATGCCGTGTATCCTGCTGTCAGTTCTTTTGATTTATCAGGTTAGATTACAATGATAAATATAAATGCACCCATAGCTAAGTAGATGGCTTTTGTAGTAGACTACAGATTAAGTATATCACATCCAAACTGAGATTACTGGGATATCAATGGCAATTCTCGTTACACATTATTTTAAGAATGTGGCTTCCTATCACAACTGATTTAAAAGCCTGCTTGCCGTAGCTGTATTTGGCATTCTTCTTAACGTATCATAGAAGACGCAACTGTGTATGTTAAAAATAGTTTAGACATTGCCCGCGTTTACAATAAATGAAATGCAAATAACGTCAGGAGGATACGTTAAAAGCGGCAACAATGGCTGAACACACTGGTCAGTCTTGGGATGTTTATATGCATAACGCAGGTGAAGTTGGTGAGAAGGGGCTTGAGAAAGACCTAGCAAGGTGGAAAAGTGTGTTGGCTCCCTTGCGTGTTCCTGTATTCAATGGGGGTCAATGGAACGCTACAACACAGCACACCAGTAAATCAGGGGTTGTTGTTATACAAACTTTATGTTTGTGATTGATTGAATGTAACAAAGTTAGTCTATCATGTCAGAAATAACGTTCCCTCTAATTCAGTGCGTAAACACAAGCGAGCAATGGGTCCTGAGAATGGTGTGCCAGGTGGTGTTTTACTGCTGCTGTCTTCTTGGCCATAGGCCGGCATTGGGGATTTGGTTACCTCAAAGTGGGCTATTCTTTTCCTCCTATTCCAGGGCTGTTGTAGGTATTAAAGTTGAAGGTGCATATGAGTGGGCAGTATAACAGAAAGTGCAGCGTTCTTTTCCAGATGGTAACTGCTGGTAAGGGATACCAGTGGAGATGGCTGTGTGCCCTCAGCATACTAATGAGCACCCAGGCCTCAAACACCAGATGGCTGAAGCATCATTATTACATAAAAATGGACCCGTATATTGATATATCAATCTATTTGTCAAAATACACGATTCTTTGAATATCCTCCCATTAAATGGACCTTTTTTTGAAACTCGGCATATATGGTAGTTTTAGAAAATTGTGTTTACATTTCACGCCATAAGGTAGATGATTTTAAACCATCTGTGTGAAGATTGAAACAATCTGTCCAGGTAATCCAGGTCTAGCTATAACAAAGAGGGATGATTTTTAGTTATACATAGTAGCAAAGTTCTCAACTTATTCCATATCATGTTATTAATGATCCTATTTATCCTCCCACTACACCCCTCAAAGTTGGGTTGAAAGCAAGTGCTTAACTTGAGCAATGGGGTAAAAAGCAGTAGAGCTCAATCTAGTCCCTGACAATGGCACCACATTTACTATGGCTTTCACATCTAATAAACCGGTATTCTCAGTGCCACCACTGTGATGTGTCTGTGTTAAGACAAAGCTGCTGTTATAAAACATCACTACAGTGCTTGGAAAATAAACAAAACTATATATATAATTATATATATATATATATATTTGTATATATATATATATATATATATATACATATATATATATATATATATATATATATATATATGTATATATATATATATATATATAATGTACTTGTGTTAAAAATGCTTTGCTAAGAGCCTGATCATGAATATGGAAACAGGTCACTACAAGACGCTTGTCCCTCATCGTGTTACACCAACTCGCTTTGGGAAGAAAATAAATAACCCTTATCATTCACTATATCCGCCTAATAGTCCTTTCAAATTACCCCCACTGCCCTACACCCCCCCAGGTGTCATTCCTGCAGCAATTCCCCTTCCATGATTACTGTTGCCTCTGTGTTTCATGTGAATTCATGATTAATTATTTGATGCCCCAAGTGTACTGTTTCAGTTATTAACTGTACACCTATGCTATGTTTGTGTATATATCGTGTATATACCGTATATATATATATATATATATTGGGTAAACAGTCAATGTTTGTGTTCTGCATTCCATAGCAGTCTGTTCTGTCCTTAAATAAACTCAATCAAGCCATAGATCTCTCCCTAGTCCCTGTGCTGACAGTGACACCCTATTTACTATATCCGTCACACCTAATAGCCTTATACTCTCACGTGACAGGTCTGTGTTGGAATGAACTTGTTATAAAACATCACTTTACCGAACTGAAAATAGGAAAAATCGGTGCATATATTGGACCCCTCTGTAAAATAAAACCCCTTGATTGTGGGAGAGAACACCCCCTCTTTAACTCTACAGCCATGTCTTTTAACCGGCCAACTGTGAGTATGCCGTGAGTTTTAAAGGCTGAAGCATGCTGATGATATATAGACGTAGCACGAACAATACAGCCTGCAACTAACTATGCACACAAAAATGATCTTAGTAGAATAATTGTAGCCAAAATAACCTTTTTGTGCAGTAAATTCTAGTTTTCCGGAGACACGTTATGAATGCTACATAAATAATCCAGAAATATAGACTTATTTCGATAGAGAAAGAAGGTTTTTTGGCTGTATCTAGCCATGTGCTGAAATCTTACAGACGTAAATGTACATTTTCTAACAGAATAAAAAATAATCGTGCTTTGTTTTAGGTTTCTCTCTCTCTCTTAGCTTATTCTCAATAGAATTCAGAGAGGCTCTGCCAATTTTGTCAATATTTGAAATCCTTAATGTCAAATAAGTTTAACAATTTCAGTGCAAATATGCGTGTAACATTTGGCTTGGGAATATACAAGCACGTCTGGATATTGAAGGGTTAAACCTGGCCTTTCTGAAATCTACTCAGTTTCCTGAGAATGAAGCATAATTTGCCGTGGTCTATATTTACACGCTCATGTACATACGTATCTGACCTTCCCCGACCTGCCAAAAGCAGCAGTGGATATTTTGAAGTAAATAATCAATGGTCATTTCTGGAAAGGCAATAATTAGAGACAAGTGTATGAGATCCTCATTAGATAAAATGCCGGCTAAAATGACACATATCTTTACTGTTTACTGCGGATCATTAATGTTCACCCAGAATGACTTTTGCGCCTGTATGAGTAATAGACTCTTGCATGTAGATAAGGAAAAACAGAATTAATGTTCAAAAAGGAGTACATTTCTCTTTTAATCTGTTTTTTAACTTGATTTCTGGACAAAACTGGATTGTTGTGTTGTGCCAGGTCGAGACTTTAGAGCCCAGGCTATGGTCAGCGCAGGGTGCACTCAATCAAGCTCATAAGCGTAAAGCTAATGCCAATTTATGGGAAGGGGGTCAACTAGTATGCAATGCATAGCTCAAAGGATACGATCCTGTTTTTCTTATGGAGGTCAGCACCGCGGAGAGGGACTCATAATCGCAGAATGCTGGCGGGTAGTACCCGACCCACTATTTGGGGTTTTGTAGGGCCGGTGGTAAAATACACTGAGTAAGTTATCCTACCGCCCTCCCTGTAGTAAGTTTTCATTAAGAGCAGGTGTGCTTTTGAGAGATGGGGTTTGGGGGGGTCAGGGTATCTCGCCTATGGTGGGGCAACCTGGACCTGTGGTTGATTGGAGCAAGCACTATGGTGAGGGGCTCATAGTTGCAGAGTGCTGGTGGGTAATGCCCAAAACACTGGTTGGGGTTTGTTATGGCCATTGGTATCTGGCAGGTTACTGCTAACGAGGCTCAAGGCAGGGGTCCCTCCATCATGTGTGTTTAAGGAATATGCTTTTATACAATGTTTTAGTTGTAGGTTACAACCTGTCACGGCGTTTAATAAAACCAGGTGGCCTTTAAAATACAACCTCTGTGTTTTTACTTTGCCAGGTAAACGGTGCTGAGATCTTGGGCCGGTTGGGGAGATTAGTGATTAAAACAGTGGCGCTACCGGGAGCCTAATCCCCCAACAGGGGGCATGTTCTGAAGATCCAGTAATACAAACAAGAAATCATATCATGGGAGCATGTGAGTACTGGAGTCAGGTGAGCACCAGAGGTCCAGCTAAAACGGTGGGGTTATTGTCCAAATACAGTTCCTAATCTGTGTTATAAACAAGCATACGAAAAAACAGTGTATTTACCAATGTTATCTGTAATCACGTTGCAAGTACATTTTTTACAGCCTCCTCCACCCCCACACACCTAATCTGCTCCATGCAAACAGGTATTTGTATGCATTATATATATATAATCAGCATCTGTACCCGGTGGGCGAGTGCTCTAATAAACTTAGGAACAGAGCCTATAAGGCTAGATAATAAACATGTTTGCTTTACCTTATGACTTGCTGAAAATGGGAATACGTTTTCCTTTAAATATTTTAAAACATGGTTGCAAACTCCCTTACTGTGCTTGAGGATCAAGCCTCAATATAAGTTTTTGTTACCTTTTTGTCCCTCGGTCAATAGCAAGGCTGAGAAGGAGAGTGTTTACCTTTTGAGGTCTACTCCTTGTGCAGTCTATGCCAGGAGATCTGATTGTTGCAGCATCCATTTCTGCTTCTCCAAATAGCCGTTAATAAAAGCCTGAAACTACTCTTGTTGGGTTCATCCAGTTGGCGGGTCCCCTAAGGTTGATTCATCACTTCTGTGATTGTGTCCTACAAATAATCTATTCCTTAGATTTGGCGAAGTCACTGTGTGTACTACGTATTTACTATGGCGAATACGATCAAGGACAAAACCCTTTAATCAATAAACTATTTACCACATTCATATGCTTTTGCTTGCCCACACATTCACACACGCCACTTTTTTTTGTTTGCTCGTCAACCATGGATTACAGCTGATGTGAATGATAAGCAGTAGTTAGAGGAAGAAAGGTCGAATGCGGGAGCCCTCGCATTCTACTGAGCATTATCCTTTTTTCAAACTGTTTTCCCTTATTGCATTGTTTGTACAGAAACTGCTAACACAGACTAGGCATACATTTCTGTGCTTAATATTTTATAGAGAATTCGGTGAAGGGTAAGCTGGTACTATACAAAACAAGCTTGAGATGCTTACCAAGACAGACAGCACTTCATAGCCTGTCCTATGGTGTGTCCCTGGATGGGACTATCTCAGGTTTTAGTTCTCTTGTGCCATTACAGGGGAAAAATCTCCATCAACATATGAGTCTGATCTTGCCCATGTGCAGTCCAGAACTGAAGTGTGAGGGAAAACTTTTGTGAGGGAAGGCTGGTGGCAAGTGGTCAATGTGGTAATTATCTACTGATCTGCTCTCATTTGAAGTTAGAAGATGTTGGGCCACCGTCTAAAGCTTTCTTATGTGTGTTAACTGCAGCTCCATGTAACTTCTCCAGGGTATATAGAGTGAGAATGATTAAAGTAAGCGTTACAGTCCTGTGTATAGGACAGCGGTGGATGGTGCATCTACCAAATGTCACTTGGTTCAGCATGATGCTGGGCTGAATGGCGCCACCCAAACCCAGATCCAAGGGCAGAGTGGCAACTTTCAGAAAATTGGTGAACCCAAACAAACAGCCAAGTGGCTGCTAAATATATATTTGATGCAAAAAATAGTCACAGCTATTGGTTCTGTTGTTTCATGGACTTCAGTCTATAGAGTCCATAAATATTGTTATGTGATTGTGTTATAACCACTGTAGGCAAAATTGGATGTCTATTTTAACCATTTACTGCAACATCTGTGATAGCCCTGTTGTTCTCTGTACTTTTGATTTCAGTCTTCGTGGATTAATTCCAGATCACTTTACAAAAGCGCAATTGAGACATCTAATAACGCTGATATTAATAAATATAACTGTAAGTCTGTATTTATGGTTTGTATAGAGGAGGGTAGGTTTCTGTTCTCGGGGAGGAGGAAAATAATAAGTTTGCCGATTAGTTTCTGCAGAGCCACAGCCTGCCGTTTTCTTGTGTTGAAGGGAAATTCCCATTGACTTCAAAGTGAGCATTGTCATGGCTGCTTGTTCAATATACCTTTCTCTTTCTATATTTCATGTGTGAGAGACGCCTTCCCATATGGCCATTACTATAGTATAAGGCAGCAGGGAGATAGAAGTTTGTTTTTTTGTGGGTAGAGAAGGTTTATTGCGCATGCATACTAAAGCCAGCTCTAATTTCTAATGTTATTTTAAAATGTGCCAGGACTTGGGTTGCTAGCCACTGCCTCCAAGAGCAAAAACCCCTGGATCTAACGTAGCAGAAGGAGCCTTTCAACACTCTGATGTCTATCGCCGCTGATTCTGATTGTTACTCCACCAATCACAGAACGGCATCGCTGAAATCCCACCTCCTATTCCAGATTCTTCAGTCACCCTTCCCTGTCTGTCACACAAAGGAATTTCAATTATTACAGATAAAAATGGATCACTTCTTAGTTAGACACACAAATCCTTATCCGATAAGCTGCTTAGCTTTCAAAAGGAATTAGCAATTAAATAAACACAACAAACACTAAACATCAAACTAGTCGCAGCCAAGAAATACTTGCCATTTAATGCTAGCCCAACTGGATTGACAGTAGAAGATAGTGACATCTCTGATGCTCAGAGCGTGCGGTGGATCAGTGATGCAAAACAACAGAAAGCCTCAGGGCACCATTCATTTGCAGGAACATTTAATTGGTTAAGCCAGGACTGTTATAGAAGTGACTTTTGATCAGTATCAATAGGAATACATTGTTCTGATAAAATGATCATCAGACAATTGGAACAGCTGGCACATGAGCCTGCGCTGAGCAGTACTCCTGTAATCTATCACATAACTGCGACAACATAGTCCCTTAGCCCGACACTTTTTTAATTGCTACATCTCCGGTGTTTGTGGGGCTACCACGAATTGCCATCCGATGCTGAAGTTTTCCTTTTGTTCGTTACAAAGTAATTTCGATTTCCAGTGACCAAATGTCACGGTAGATTAATTGCATTTTTTTAAGATTGGTTAGAGGACAATAATAATATATGTTGCACCTTTTAATTCTGGGAACAATGCATAATGCACTGTTATGTTGGATACATTTTTGTAATTAAATGACAACAATGTGTATCATACTCCCATGAAACATTCCTGTTCTGGCGATTACCTTTTACTTATGCATGCTTAAAGCTAGCAACATGAAGGTAAGCTGTGGGTACACTCTTCCTTTTCTTTGAGAGGCAGGTTGTATCTTGTCAGGGATGCGTGTTATCAGTAGGGCTTCATGATGGTCACGTGAACACTCAGCATAACTTTTAGTGGGGCTCCCTTTGACTCCTTTATTTAGAAACAGAACCTCAATTAATTAATATTAGACTTGTGCATTCGTACTTGGGAGAGCATGAAAACAAGCACGAATGTTGCGTTTTGGTCATTTAAACCGAATAAACGAATATGGTGCCAGGTAAACGTACACGAAGATGAAGAAGCACAACACAAAGAATCTTCGTGTTCGTCTTCGTAAATATCTCCTAGCTAATCTCCCTGGTCCCTTCCCCCGATTCAAGTCACTGCCTCTAGCCTACTTTAAATCTTTGTAGCATCACAGGGGTGAATAAGAATCTCTAGGCCCGCGCCAGGAGTTAAAGGTCCGTAAGCGCGACTCTATAGGTCGCCGGCAGGGAGCTCCTCTGGCATCAACCAATGAAGAGCAGAACACAGGAACAAATATTCATGGAATAAGAAGGGGTTTTTTTTTTGTTTTTTTCACCAAGACGAACACAAAGTCCAATATATGTCTTAACACTTATGGTGCACACTAAGTCACTTCCATACCTTCCTATTAATATAGAGCTAAAGTGAGCTTGGGTTTTATAATACAAGTATTAATTTACACTCTTAGTGAATGTTATTTAAAGAGAAATACAAACATATGTTTGTTTCAAGATCCAGATCCAGAAATGAATTTTATTTTGAATGATAATTAACATAATCTGCTCGACTTCTATCCCTTCTTACAGGGTAACCATTACCATTGCTGGGACCTTGCTGTCTTATGGTGCCAGTGAAGAGCACAATGTAGCACTTTTTTACTGAGTCAACTAGATTATAGTTGGAAGAAGAACCAGTATCTAGGGAGAGATCTCTGTTTAATGTACTTGAAGGGTTGAAAACTATTTTTTTTCATCATACAGACATGCACACAAATTTACATAGATATAACAATGTACATTTTATATGGAGGGGAGAGTCACTCCAAGGTTACAGAAAGCTTATCATGTGTTGCGCATATAGCAGCACAAAAAAAATAATATGTGGTTATATCTTACCCCAAAAATGATGGGTTTCATGATTTAAAGAAAATGTCTCCTTGATATAAATAAATAAATTATATAGTATAAAATATTCATATACAATTTTTTTTCAGATGCCTCCTTATAAATCATACAGTACTCATTCAGCCAACTGACAGGAAAATCATTGCTAGGCGTTAGAGTTGTCTGCCTATGTCAAATGTATGACTAAGTCTGACATTAGTTTTGACAGATGCCAAAGAAAACAGATCGACAATGAAATGTGTTCTATTGTTGTATGAAGGGATATAGTTTCATGTACTAGTATAGTCTTATGTGTTGTTTTATTTGTGATACACTATGCAACTATATCTCTCTGGTTCTGCCTTTTGTAATTATTTGTTATATCATTCGTCAGAAGATTCAAAACTACCAGGAGACCATGAGCGATACTGAATCCTAATTGTACTTATGGATCCTCTAAATACAGACTAGGGATTTTGTCGATTGGAATTAAGCAGATGTGTCTTGGTTATGTTTTAGCTATCACTAATGGTTTGTTGCATTAAAGTGGCTTCGTATGTTACCCTTGTAGTCAGCTTTACATACTTTCATTCATTAGTTACCACTTTGGGTTGTGAATAATGTGGCCACCTTCCAATTGTCATTCAACTCATCAGAACTCCAAGTCCATCTTAGTTACTGATTCCACGATCAGCTCAGATATTGTAGATATTGTGTTAAGTACTAGGTTTCTAAAGAAAATACAGTCAGAAAAGTCCAAATACAAGCAATGAGCAATATGATGGAAATGTACTTTGCCTGGGGCAGTGGTTCCCAACACAGTCCTCACTTACACATCAGAATTAAGTAACTACTACGCTCTATTCCAATAGAGAGAATCATAAAATCGGGGCCATTGGTGCGTCTTGAGGACTAGGTTTGGAACCTCTAGCCTAGGGTACTTAGAACGGAAAGTGCTTTGTGAATTTCCCATTTTCCATTTTAGTTCTAAGATTTTCAAAGATGTCTTAAGTTGAATCACCAGTGATTTTAGTGGGATTTTGGAATATTTTCAGCTTTAAATGGGGTTCCAACAGAATCTTCTATTATCAAAAGTAGCGATGGATCATGGAATTTTCTGCAACCTGACCTTTAAATCCGTTGATATTACATTTTTGCAGACTTATTTTTTGAGGGTTAGTCGGAGGAACTTGTCATGCATTGCGTATGTCTCCAAATAACCCCTGTGTACACCATGGTTCTAATTAAGCAAGTCCAATTAGAGTGATTGATTTTTTTAATAGGTATCAACATTGATTTTTTTTTTTCTTTTATTTTATGCAATTATATTATTTTGTTACATATTGTTTGGAGGGCTATAAATATGCATTGGACTTCATCATTAAAAATATGTTTGTGCCTTATTCTGTTTTTTCAGGGTTATGAAATTCTGAAAAAGTAACATGTTTTACTATAGTTTTTTTATGATTTCTACATTTAAATCATGGGATATGTAACATTTTTCATTTAGAAGCACAGAGTTTTAATCACCCTGAGTGAGTAGCTGCCAGGGGTCCTTGCAAGGTATCTTATAAGCAAGCTCATAAATCTCTGTGATTGGTTAAATAAGATGTGAGGAATAGAAAGTGATGTGCGAAGCTGGAGCAGTCTCCCTTGCCATTGAACCTCTTTCACAAAGACCTTTGAGGTTCTTCAAGTTTATACCGTTTATGTGGCATGTAAAGCAGAAAGTTAATCAAAAGTCTGCTTCCAAAATGGCTATACAGCTGCGTCAAGCTCCACTGCATCAGCTTCTGCAGTGAGCGGCTGGGCTCCCGTGATGGTAAAAATCACTGAAATCAAACTAGTACATGGAGCATTCGTCTGATGCTGCCGTGACCTCATAAGGGCAGAGAATTCCAAGGAAATTTACAAAAAAAAGGTGCAAACGATGCAAACAAGTATATCTAGGCATTCGAAGATATGTACATTTCTGAGTAGAGGTAGTTCCTGTGACCACATGGAGGTAAAAAGTCATAATATGTATGTGCTGATGATATTTTTATGAAGTATGTGTAAGGATTATGACCCTCAGAAGGACTGAACTGGTCCCAATACCAATGGTAATTGCACTAAAGCCCAGTACACTCTGTATGTTACTATTAATTTATAGAGCACCAGCAAATTTTATCAGGTTCGTATATGCCTTCAGAAATGTCCTTGGCCTAACACAGAATAAGGTAGCCCAAATTTACGTCATGGTCCATAATGCTGATGATATGATGTCATGTCTCTGGGTCTTAAAGATGTGTCCACAGGGTGGAGGTAAGTTACGGAGGCTCTTGTGCTCCCTCCCACACCGGAGCTGTGTTTCTCCCGCACCCCCACCCCAGACCTGCTGCTCCAGGTGGTGATGCACCACTAATAGAGAACGTTATGAACCAACCTGCTTATGAAAAATATCAGTCCAAGAATTAGCACATTAGTGGAACAGCTGTGAAAACGCCTGACAGTTGGCTGTTATAAATCTTTGCTGTAGCGATATCTGGACAGCTATCTGGTATTAATCCGTAAATCTCATTTCGTTTTGGTGAAGCACGCTGGCCACTGGAGGGAAACCTCAAAAGATCAAAGCTGCTGATCTCAAGACTATTGGGATGATTTTGTATTCCCAACTTTCCCTGCTGATATTCATCAGTACTAATCACAGACATAAGTAGGTAGCTTATTGTTCAGACTCACTAGCTTATACTTTGACATTGAAATGTCTACTATTGTCACGGGAGAGTACCAAGTTATTATACTATTGAATAATAGCATAATATTCTCAAAGGGAATGTGACATATAGTGTTTTTGTTTTAGAAAAATACATCTAATTATGTTATCCGCTATCGGTTTGGCCTTTCCACTCTTTCCCTTGTTGGTTTTTATTTATAAAATAAAAGCTCTTGTTAGAGGATTATAAATAATGCAATTTGTGATTAAGTTGACAAAGATAAAGTAACATGGATTTGTAAATGAAGGAAATCAGCCCTTCTAGATGTGACATAGAATTCTGATACATATAAAATCCTCTGCGGAATTTACTTAATATGGACTAAGACAAATATCTCCTAACAATCTGAATTCTAATGTGAATGTCTCTACACATATCTTAAGGGATTTAACAGAACGTCCCTTGCCACCCACTGCAGGCAGGAGCATGTAGATGTATTCAAACGCAACTAGTAGATGACTACAACCATGTATCCCCCACGTCCTAGACATTCTGGGATTTCGTCAATGTGCTCGGAATGCTCTCTCCCTTCCGAGTGCCTTACTTTGGTGTTCAAATTAGATATGGAAATTTTACTAGAAATACAATTGCTTTTATACATTTAACTAAGGAGGATTATATATATATGTGTTTTATGTTTCCGTAAATAAATGAACTTCTGTCCAGTGCATCTTTGTATTCATGCAGAAAGTGCGTAACAATGATAAATTTAGTTACCAATAATAATGACAAATGTCATTATAAACCAAAATCTTTTACAGAACATTTCTTCCCACGTATTCTCTATTCAGGTGAAAACAGCACCGTTATAATAACATAATACAGTATAACATTATAGTACCACCTAGTAATTAAGGTTGAAAAAGATGTATGTCCATCAATTTCTAACAATCGCACATCCTTGTTTAATACAGAACTATAAAAAAGGAGAACAAAACAATTATTTTGCATCCAAAATGACAATTGGTTTTCTCTTTGGATTAACCATATGCCATTACATAAACCCAACAAATAAAACATTAGTCTCTGGGGAGGGAGACAACATAGAAAAGTGGTATTGTCTTTGCAATTTTAACACTTTTTTGGTTGAGGTTGATAAAATGACTAAACTCTGTTATTCATAGAATTAATATCAACCAAAGCTTGTTTATACTGTTTTCCATGTGAGCATTAACAAAACATCAACAAAAGAAGCTAGATGCTAAACTGGAACGTCACACAATGGGGATCGTATACCAATAAACTCACAAGGCAAATCTTGATTGGATGGAATGGTGGGTTGTATAATGAAAACAAAAAAATGTCAGAAAACAAAAAATATAGTATAACAATTATTAGTTGTCCTTTTCCCGCTAATTATGGCTAGCTTGATTCCTAATTTCCCAATCTCTATTCTGGTTTCCGCAGCAAACAAGCTTGTCACTTAACAAAAATATGCTACAATTTACAGTATAAAAGCAACAGGGTCACAACAGTAAAACAATTTGTTGTTATTTAAGAATGTAGGTGCTCAGCATTTTAAAATATGACATTTTCATCTAGAATTCAACACCATCCCAACTTGTCATTTTCTGTACAGTATAGAAAAAAAGTTGGACTGTGTAGATAAACAGTCACTTTTTGCCTCTGTATGTTCACACACATAAATCTCATTAAGTTATTGTGTATGATCCATATTCCAAGCAAACACGCAAAACAGGTTAAATGGAATTGTCCTCCTGTTGCTGTTCTCAGAAGGTAATATTTTCATTATAGATAATGAGGAAGATCCAGAACATCAATACTAAATGCCCTAACTGGAATTCTGTAATGAAAGTTTAAATAAAACAATATGAAATAAAAAAAAAATAAAAAAAAGTGTATTATTTCTTAACCTTAACCACATAGCTCAACATTATGCCTGGCAAGCAATGGGCTAGCTTTCAGGAAATACATCATTAATCAAAATTATTAACGGACAAATTACCGCCGTACTAACCTAGAGCTAGTCACTTTACTGCGACTACCTTAGAGGTCAAAACTGGGGCTAAAAAATCATTGATGTAAATAATTAAATACTGTATTGCATATTACCTTGTTTCCCTCCCTCTTTCAACCCCTGGTTTGAATAATTTCTTCCTCTGGGAATAAAGGCTGGACATTGATTATTAGGAATATTATGATTATTAGGAAAAGTACCCCATGCCCACAGTTAAATTAGGTAATGTTTTGTGGCTGTTTTTCTGCCAGAGGACCTGGAGATTTTGTTAGGATACATGGCATCATGTACTCTATCAAATATCAATATTAATTGAAAACCTGGTTGCCTCTGCCAGAAAGCTTAAATGAGCCATTGTTCCAGCAGGGCAATGATCCAAAACAAAAATCAACACAAAAATGGTTTACTGACCATAAAATCAAGGTCTTACCATCACACCTGGGAACTTCTGAGCTCTGGCTACACAAAGCCTTCCCTTGCGGGAACGGCGGCCAGGACTGCCCACTGACGTCTTTGCTTACCAAGGGTGCCAATGTTAGTGGAGGGTGCTGTATGTTTCATACCCCCAAGATTTAAAATGGCAAAAGAGGGCCCCTTATGTTTTTCCGTTCTGGTGGGGCAGGGCTTTACTAAGCCTTTTCATGTTGATTTTTGATTTTCTGTATTTAACTAAGGCTTTAAGAGTAAAAACAATGTAGTTTGCTCAAACGACACTTTTTTTTGCAATTTCAATACATATGACTGCTACGGCCTGAACAAAACACCAGCATTTACTTAAGAGCAACAGCTATAACTCAGAATTAACAACCAAACATTACCAACCTGCCCACTGCTAGACTCCAAGTCCTGGGGGCAATTACCTCTCTGCAATGTAAAAAGTTCTGGTATCCTGTGGTGCTATCAGACACCATCAAAAACTGCCTTGTCATGGCTGTTTAGGCACTTAATTTAGGCCATCACTCGAGCCATGAGAGAACCATAAAACAAGAGAGGGAAAATCGCTCCCTGGTAAGGGAGAGTAAGAGACCGCCTAGGGCATATAAACACCTTTATGAAATGTATATCTCCATTGCTGCCACGACCTCATGCTGACGAGTCCCATTAAGGACAAAACAGCTGTCCATGAGCGGTGATCTGGCTATTGCACCTCTTACCCGAGTTTTGTCCAAATTCTGTCTTGTACAGCGGGCAATAACTTTCAAGAGATCCATGTATAAAGTGGATAAAGAGGCAAAAAGTGATTGTTGTTGTCCTTATTTGCATGTGCCTACTCAGAATCCCTTGTGGTTGTGGCAGCATCATGAGATTTCTGAGGAAAAAACAAGCCTTCTGGTGTCTGTAGATGAGCGTTTTATAATGCTTCTACTACCTGCTTAATTTTAAGTGGAAGGGTTTTCCTTCACCTTTACCCACCATAACTTATGTAATGGTATTTCTCGTGCTACCCCAAGCCTCACGTATTAAGCCAGTATTGCGGTTTCATGCTGATAAGTCTGATTAAGGATGAAGCAGCTGTCCACAACTTGGATTTGCAGCTAGGATTTTTGCAGCCAATAGTCTGCATGGTTACAAGGGGGAACCGCTGGGCCCTGGCCTTCTGGCGCGATCCAGTTGGTTCCCCCACAGATGTTCAAGGGGGAACCACTGGGCCCTGGCGTGATCCGGTTGGTTCCCCCACAGATGTTCAAGGGGGAGCTGCTGGGCCCTGGCATTGTGGCAGGATCTGGGTGCTCCTCCACAGAAGTTCAAGGAGGAACTGCTGGCCTTTGGACGGGATCCGGTTGGTTTCCCCCACAGAAGTTCAAGGGAAAAAAAACAACAGGTGTCTATGAGTGGTGATCTGGCTACCGCACCTTTTATCTTAGTTTTGTCTAAAGGCTGTCTTGTACAGCGGGCAACTACTTTCAAGGGATCCATGTATAAAGTGGATATAGAGGCAAAGGGTGATTATTGTTGACCTTATTTGCATGTGCCTACCCAGAATCCCTTGTGGTTGTGGCAGCACCATGAGATTTCTGAGGGAAAAACAAGCCTTCTGGCTTGTCTGGTGTCTGTAGATGAATGTTTAATAATACTTCTACTACCCTCATAGATAGTATTCAGCTATATGGAGATTTGCGATTGAATTCTGTAAGGTGCATACAACACTGTTTTATTGTTATATATTTATGTATGTTAGAGTGTATGTGTGTTAGCATGCGTGTGTAAGTGTGTGTGATGTGCAATAGCGTGGAAGATTGTGTAAATGTCAGCAGTGTGTGTGTAAATTTCTGTGTCGGCTGGTATGCGAGTTACTGGGGAGCAACCCTTCTCTGACCCCAAACCTGTGTACACATAACCATACCTACCTAACCATGGCTTCACGGCCTTGGGATGTTTGGATTTATATATAAGACGCAGACATCCAAACAAAACACATTTTAATTCCCAGTTATTTACCAGACATTTGCTTGGTATCGTTTATAAATAAATAAATAAAATCATTTTGTAAATGGCTTCCCTTTTTAATAAAGGACACCTTTTAAAAAAACATTCGTTTTTACAAAATTTCATAGAAGACAAAGCTTAAAAATTCTCCTGTTCAGAAAGACAAAACCAATATGTTTGCTAGCCTAACTTTCATCATGATGCTAGCTTTTTGATAAATTAGACACCGAATGGAAAATTCACTTAATGCTTTTATTTTTGTCTTTGGGATCTTTAGCATAAAACATTTACAAAGGGCTATTAATCTCCTTATGTTAGAAAATGCTTTGCAATCTCCCATGGAGAGAAAGGCCTTGCAAAACATTACTAATTGAATGTTCTGATATTTACAACATTGTCAATGCCGTTGTAGCTTGTTATTCAGATGTGCCCAAGGTAGATTTGCTAAATCCAGAGCCTAATTGTAAAAAAAATAGAACACATGCCATTATCTATAAAGTCACATCTTATGCGTGTTCTTCTTACTGACGTGGGAGTCAACGTCACTGTTTTTCTACGAGCACACGGTACGGCGCAAAAACTGATACTTTGCAAGTAAAATGCAATTTGGGGTTAAAATTTCCAAACCTCATTGATTATAGCTGTTTGATATTTGACATCTGTAAATACATAGGTGATTATTTACCAAGTCTGTCTACAAAGTAAACCAGCCAAATCAAGCCAATGGAATGTAATGTGATTTACAGCATACTGACATGTCCCTTGATTAATCAGGCAGGATTGCATGTATTACAGAGAGTATAGGATTTTATTGATTTAACCGGTCAAATGCTGAATTGTTTATACAGGGACTGTAGTGGGGAAACATGCAGTTATATGCAAGCTGCAATGTAGGTATTATGATTTGCATTTATTTCTAGGTATTACAGAAGGTAGATGGGTGAGAGCGAGTAGCTCAATGTCATTGTTCTCTTGGAACCCAAAATCCTTCTGTGCCTTTAATTCCCCTGACATCCCTCTACTAAACTTATAAAGATTTATAGTGTCCAAGGTAATGTATCTTTACTAACTTCACCGTGAACCCAACCACTAGCACAGAATGCATTGGGAACAACCGGCATTTTATAAGTAAGGACAGGCCGTTTGCGTCATTGTTCCCTTAAAGAAATATGGCGATGTCTGCCCCTTTAAGAGTGAACCCGATGTATTCACATGGCAGTGTAGTTAAAGATCTGATAACAAAGAGAAGATTAAATGAGCTGTCAGGGCTAAATTAAGAAGTAAATCAATGGATAGTGCTTAGAGAGGTTTTAGCATTAATATCTGGTTCAAATCATGCCTTTTTAAATTTTAGAACAGACCATCAATGACCCATCTGCGTGGCCATTCTCATTTGCATTTCATCTCAAAGTAGTCCTGGATCGTAATGTACTAAAGGTCGATAAAACCATTTTTAAAATGAATTTATCAAGATAACCGAAAAAGTGAAAATGGCGAAGCAATTGAAACGAAGGAAAACATTCCAATAAGATGTTCATTGTTTTATACAACATACATTATTTACCCATTTATGTATTATCAGATACCTTAAAACATGAGTCTGAAATTGCTTTGTGCAAAATGATTTTAATGGAAATATTTTCCTTTGTTTATTAATAATGACATTAATGAGAAAAGAGACAGAAGTATCAGAACATATACAGTGTAATTAACAAATATGTATGGATTGAAATTGCTTAATGTATTTTTACATGCTTAAAAACATTCGATTTTACGCCTGCTATTCTTTATTAACATAGAATTTGCATATTTGTATAAATACAGTCCATTATACAGAAGCAGCATATTAAAAAAACAGGCTTCACCGGCCTGGAGCTGGAAGTATAAACAGGGAATATTATCTAGAATCATTATGGTTATTTCAGGCATCCAACATTCATGACTCGAGTGGCCGTACTATACATCGGGAAAAAATCTCCCAAAGCTATGTATTTATTGAACTCATAATGCATGTGTTATATCAGGTTATTACAATCTTGAATCGATTGACTACAAAATTAATAATAATAACTCGGCGTTTATGGAATAAATGTATGTGGGGGGTTTTTAACAACTTAATGGTTCAAGATTCACTACAGGTCAATATTTAAGGCACGGGGAATGGGGGGGATTGGCACCCCCCCTTCATTGTTTAAAAAAAAAAAGAAATTAAGGGTGGATAAAAAAAGGAATGAGAATTTTGATATTAATTCTATTTTTAATAGCCCTTTGTGAAGGAAACTCTTGGTCTCTTACTGGCTCTGAATGTGCGTGAAGAACATTCAGGGCGATGTTAAGTGCCAGGAGTTTACACGGATAACAAACTGAATCTTTATTGAAAGCGGGGATTATATCATGGTTCAACAAACAACAGCCTGTGTGATAAGAACATTTTCAAATAATTTGTACACCTTAATAAAGATAACACGGCCACATAATGCACTGATCTGTCTTCTGTCTGGGGGCATAACATAACACCCGAGGCCCCCAACTTCACAAGCAACTTGTCCTACAATGCCACCTCTGCCCTCAAAATAGGTTGTTACAATATAACTTTAAAAAAAAATGCATTGAATTCCCTGACCTTCTTTATTGCTATTCAAGTGGCTAGTATTGTGGCTAGTATTGTGTGTTTTCCAATGGGGACGATGAGGAATTTGGCTCCTTTGACACCAGGTGAGCTTGATGAGTTTTGTTTGAAAAGGCATCCACCAGTCTTCATTATAATAAATAATAAGGCAGCATAACATAAGTGTAGCCTTGGAAAATGTATGAATAGATCACCAGAGTTCAATACTTGTATAATATTGTGCATTTTAAAATCACAGATGCAGCTATCTTTGGATATGTTTATATTTTTTTTTAAAAACACGATACAAATTCATTAGTTGAAAAGGTGTTGAAATTCTAAAGGTATTAAGAGCTATACAAGTGCAATGTTCTGTACAAGTAGGCACATCATGGTCCTTTTACAATAAAAAAAACATTTATAAAACACAATGTTGGTGATGCATAAAGAAACCATAATTGGTGCGAAATGCCATATATTTATGCATAGAGGTTGAAACACAAAGACTTCAGTAGTGGCTGTTAATTTTTTGGGGCTAAAAACCTGAGTATTTTTCCATTCCCAAATCCAACGTGTAACATTCTTTGAAGCAAAACCATTTCTACATTGTCACAGTTTTGCGTACGTTTTATCCTCAGTTTCCCACATATATATATATATTATAACATAAGGTATGGTGGTTAAGGGTGATGGAAAACCCTTCCACTAAAATTTAGGGGTATGTAGAAGCATTATTAAACACTCATCTACAGACACCAGACAGGCCAGAAGGCTTGTTTTTCCCACAGAAATCTCATGGCGCTGCCACAACCACAAGGGATTCTGGGTAGGCGCATGCAAATAAGGTCAACAATCATCATCTTTTGCCTCTATATCTACTTTATACATGGATCCCTTGAAAGTAATTGCCCGCTGTACAAGACAGCCTTTAGACAAAACTCGGGAAGAGGTGCAGTAGCCAGATCACCACTCACAAAAGGTGATAATTGTTGACCTTATTTGCATGTGCCTACCCAGAATCCCTTGTGGTTGTGGCAGCGCCATGAACAACAAGCCTTCTGGCTTGTCTGGTGTCTGTAGATTAGTGTTTAATAATACGTCTAAATATATATATATATATATATTCTGTACATTTCTACCATAGAAATAAGAATGATCTAACAATGTCATGTGGTTTTAAAAAATGTAATTCAATTTTCATATCCTCCAACAGACATTAGGGTGGCCAGGGCATTTGCTAAATAATAAAGATATAATTAATTTGCATTAAAGTTTAAACCATTAGTTGTAGTCCAGTGGTGTCAAACCCAGTGATTGGGAGATGGAAATCTGCCAGAGTTATATTATTCTTCTAATTAACATGTAATTAAACAATTAGCTGCATGCATCGCTTAGCTAAATGTTATATACCTTCCAGAAAAACTGTTATCCCTGATGACTGGACATAGTCTGCTGTGCTAATAGGTAGCAGCTCTAGCTGTTGATGTTTCCCTGGATAGCGGAGTATGAGATAAAGTGAAGCTCATCAACGGGCAAAAAATCAGCCCTTGGTCTAATGTTGTTCTTATATATAAGGACCACGCTAATTCTGTCCACTAATTTGCTTTTCTTAAATTACATTTCAATTTAATGCTTCATAGACTCATCACGAATTAGGCAGACCACATGAGACATTTTCTCAGCTCACGTATACATTTCAAATGGTTTGGACCACCATTGTGTAGAGTGCAGCCCTTGCGGTATTTGGAATGTTTAATGACGTAATTGATTCACTTCTGTGACTTTTCCTCGTGTCCTAAGGAATCATGTCTCTTATCTAACCCTTTTATACAAGTAATTAATTATTTACTCAGTCTGGCTTCATCAGGCTGTGTCTTGGACACTCTTAACCAAAGCCTTTTTGACCAATGTGTAAACCCCCCCCCCCCCACATTTCTAGTTAATAGCTGTGTTCTGAAAAACAGGCATCAATCATAATGCAATAGCCTTATATCAAGTGCATAGGTTGCATGTAGAAAATTGTAAACACCAATTAAATTTATGGCTTATAGAAGTACGACTGAGTTAAGTGTCACAAAGTCAAAGTAACATCCAGTGTGGTGTATTGATTAAAATTAAAATGCAGTATTGATTTCTTGAGATAATTAGTACAGATGATTTTAATGACTACAGGTATCAATCATGACAATCCTACGAAAATTGTGGGATTGAACCTAGTATAGTGGATTTTTTTAGAACTGTGAGTATTGTATATGTATAAGAAAAGGTCCATATTAATGTGTGTAATGACATGACCACACTGAGAAAGTCTTTAAAATACCCCAAATACCTATATTTTATTGTTATTGTTGAGAGAATACGTTTCACTTAGTTGTCAAGACACCAAGACACATTTCAGCAGTATAGATATCTCCTTTTTGTGCATTATTTATCACGTAGCGATGGGCACAAGAGCCATGGAAAGCACACGTCACTGATGGAGGGTCAACAAACCTGTTTGGTTCTGTTTGGAGTAGGCGAATATCACCACACACAACACTGTGATTCCACCACACAGTGAAGCACGAAACAAACCTTGTGCTGTGTATCCCGGTAGGGAAACAAGTACTGAGCTGCCCTGCATAATGCTTCGTTTTTGTGGAGAGATTTCTTGAAGGTCAGCTCATCCATTTAACTATGCATAGTACAAGAATAGCTCTGGTAAGAGCCACTCGCTGGGGTTGGCCCTTCACAATGCATAACGAAGGTGGGAAGAAACTATCAGCTTTTCTGCAAACTATTTATTTGAGAACCGACCCTAAAATATGAGTAAAATTTAAATATAAAATGAGTAAAAGGTTCAACTCTCTGATAGTAAAATGTGTGATAACTTACATCTGACATAGCACTCCTTTACAAATGTTCTTATAAATTCACCCGTGACATTATGTAAGCTTTTCAAAGGGCTGTTTTTAGACCGGCACATATCAAAAGTGCTGCTTTTCCATTACCTTTAATTGTTTGACCTTTAATACTGTAGTACTTAAATTGACAAGTTGACAGGAAAGGAAAATAACTTAAATGTACTTATTTATTTTGTCATTTATTAGTTATTGGATCTGACCCAACAAAAGCAATCCAAATGTAGTATCATGGGTACTTGTACACAGTAATGATGGGTACTGTCTCTCGCAAACTAAAACAAAAACAAAATGCTCCCCTCACTCTTACCAGGTCCTTCTAGGATGAAACACACAAGTAAAAGCTGGTATAGTGCTTGTTTCGGCAGAGATGCCTGCCTCTTATGTCCTGTATTGGCTGTATAGTTGCTGTGTGTCATAAGCCTAGCCTATGACATCATAATCTGTCATCAGAGTCATGAAGGAACAAGTGACAGAGATCTGTACTAGTCCTATAGCCTGCTCCCCCAGGCCTTCTCATGGCTGTCCTGTCTACCCTATGGTTCAGCACAGATCTCTTCTTCATCAGTCCATACATAGCCAGGGAGATATGAATGAAGACTTGGACCAAAAAAAAGACGTATATTCATCTGAGATTATAGAACAAGTCTTGCTAAATTAAAACTCAAAATCAATCAGCAAATCGTTCCATAACGTTCTAGCACAGAAATCATTAAAAGAAAAAATTATCTTTGTATTCATACATTTACCGCAATTGGTAGCACATTTGAAGGCAAGAGTGTTAAACTCTTTATGACAATTGTTGGCAATAGTTTAAATTGTAATTCAAAAACACATATTGTATTTGTGCTGTATGTCTTTTCTTTAAGTTATACCTTTACTTGAAAGCTCTTCAGACACACAGTAGGTATGAATGAGGCTGATTACTTTACAAGAGAATGGGAATTAAGGGCTGATAATCAGAGTCCATTCTAAGAGAAAAAGCAAAAGAACATATTTGGACTCATTGTAAAGATAATTAATACCCTTAGGTGATCTCAAGGTTTCTATGAAAGACATGTCACCTTGTTGGGTTTCTGCAAGTCTCATTTTGTTAGACAGTGTCAGTCCCATTGATTATGATATAAGGCAATCTTAGGTCTTTTACTACAGCCTTTTTGAAGAAGTGACCTCAGATCCCATCAGGAGTGCCCATCAGATACCCTAATGGGTTAACATATATTACTATTACCTTCACTAACCTGAAAGCAAAGACTCATACAGGCTGTTTTACCCGTCTGATGAATCACCCCCTACTGACTTGGCTTCCTAAGAGTTCACAGTGACCTGGTTTTCCTATTATTCCTACTGATGCCACATAACTGTTTTAATGTGCTAAAAAAGTCTCTTCTACCCACAGCCCAACACGTCAAATCACTAATGTATCTTAAATTGCTACATGGAGTCTGCAAATGGTCCAATTTTAGCTGCTAATGCACACAGTACACGTCATGCAAAAACAGTTCTGCTGAATTTCTCTACCAGCGTCACGTTTTTTTATCACCTGGATGGCAAGGAGTCAACAAGCTGCACCTGGGAGAATTGGCCTCTATTTTTTGCGAAGATGTGGCGTGGAGTGGGTTCCTTTTGAATGCATTAGGCAGGTCTTCAGAAAGGCTGCAACAAAAGCAATGCCTACAGCAATATCTCCTTCTGAAGTCCAAATCTCACGCAGCTCTCAAGCTTTGTTGATAAATTATTCCTAGTCTTGTCCTCAAACGTTGCTCTCATTCATAGTCAGCCGTGAAGTGAAATATTATTTTTGCTTTTGCTTGCATGTATTTGGAAAACAAATCTGTTATATCTGTATACAGAATCAGCCGTGGAACAAAGGCCTGTTTTTGTGACACTATCTTCAGATCTATTGTAAACAATATGGTTGATGCATGTTGGCTTGCATGCTGCTGTCTTTCTGTCATACACGGAAATGCTGGTAACATAAACCCGGAGCTTACTGTTGTCAGCAACACACAGTTTTCGCTGTGCTTGTGCCAGCAACATTTTAATTGGAGATACTGTAATTAGTGTGAATTTACGAGCTTCAAACTGACTAAACATACATGCAAACCAGACTGGAAAATATTGTTAAAAAGACAGCCCTACTTAGCAAGGGAGAAGTTACTGGTGAACGGCCTTCATTATATTTTAACAAGACTACTGTGCTGATTTTTTTTAATTACCATTCCAAAATCGATTTCCAAAGGCATTTTGTTTTTAGTGACCCACAATGACTACCTGTTAGTGTTTAAGACAACATTTGATGGAGCTGAGGCTTCGACTACAATCTTATACTTTCATATACTTTGTGGCAGAGACGTGGGTTCGGCTGCCACTTATTCTCACGCGGTTGACATGGTGACCACTAAGAGACCTGAGTTTCATTGTGTATTTCCCCAGATATAGGGGCATGCTGAGGCCGGTTCAGAAGGTGCAACATGCCTCCATCAACACAGACCTGTATGCTTCATCTCCTTCAGGTTGCTCCCCACCTTATGGTGCTGAGCGTTGGGATCTAAGGTCATATCCTGAAGCTCAGCACGTTGAGGCTGTGTATGGCACGATATAGAGCAAGTCTATTGAAGGAAGCACAAAATCCCCACAATCTTTTTGTACGTTCAGGTTAACAAGAGACATTTTTGACCTCTCCCATCATCCTACTTAGTAGTAGGCTGGGATGGGATACAATAAAATTTTATCATTATCACTTATAAGAGTTCTGGTTAAGGAAGAAGGGTTAAGAGAGGCAGATAGTGCCTTCCTGTTCCATATGGTACATGAGACAACCCTGGCCCAACCCTGGCGTGATGGGTTTGCAGAAGAGCTAAGGATTTCGATTTTGATCTCTGCTCTACTAAAATACGTCCAGGCCCTGGAGGCTCCAAGATTCCTGAAACGCTCCTAAACACACTGACCCTTTGATTTAGACATAACCATCACACAGCCAAGCAAATGGTAGAAGGAGCCAGATTGCAAGGGTAACAAAGTGTTCATCCCACTCCACAACGGGTACAAGAACATCAAGAACATGCAGCCACAGGCTATAGGCATTAGCCACCTACAAAACATTAAGCACAGGGTAGAGAAGACAACAGAGCACTTGCTGACCCATCCAACAGAAGTTCCAGTCCAATATATATTTTATATTTAACCCTTTAATAATATGTTTATTTCTGTACTTTTCTGATGGTAAAAGAAGCCTTACTATTCGTCCTGGTGAAAAAAGGGTCCGTGTGTTTATTCTATACAGTATTTATTATACTGTACAGTGGAGAGCCTGTGCAAAGTGGTTTATAACTGGTAATATCTCATATTCCAACAGACCCGCATCTCTACAGCTATTCCTTAGTTGCCATGTTAACACTCAAGTGTAGGATTTTAGCCTTCTGAGATACAAATAATTTAAATAAAAATAGTTAGCTAAATATAAATGCATCTGCCTGTGGAACAGCAACATGCTTCAAGCTAAAACTACTTCTTCTCAAAATGCACTTATAGTGAAAGTAATTTTGACCTGACACATTCAATTCCATTACTTGCATTTGCATAGTACTTTGATAACTGTTTTTTGCATTAATTTGTCTCCATATGAATGTATGCATAATAATATCAATACCAATATTATTCTAGACAATCTGCACATAATGTAAAAAAAATCCTTTTTCTTTTCAAAATGAAATTGTTTCGTTTCTTGATGATTTCCTGGCTACCTAGCATGGAAAATCTCAGTATTTACATATGCAAATTTGCAAAAATGTCACACCTTTCTACAAATGCAACCTTGGATACTGGGTAAGGGTTCTTACAAAACAGGGGCATCCATGCGTGGACTGTACACACATCTATTAACAAATAGAATAAAAACATGTTTGTTATATTTTCTCAGATGACATCTGTCATGTTTGAGATAATACCATAAATGTTTTTCCTTGATGCCTGAGGCAAATTTTGCTTCCAGCCATGCTGTTGAAGAAAGCGAACAGGTGCTCTAAGTAGAGTGACCATATCCCTGATTGCCTGGATCCCGGTCCCGGGCAGCCTCAATCCATAATAATGCAATGAGAAGTGAAGGAGGTCTCAGCCAATCAGGAGACTTCTCAACTCTCCTGATTGCTTGAGAGTTCAGAAGCCTCTCCTGATAGGCTGAGTCCCTCCTTAATGCCAAGCTCAGTGTAAGCTGCAGCCAACACCAAGTATGTGTGTTTGACTGTGTATGTGTGACTGTGTTTGTCTGTTTGTATGTGACTTCTTAGTGTGTCCCTGAATGGCAGAAATAAAATGTGGTCACCCTAGCTCCAAGTGGTAGGGTCCCCAATCTTCTTGTTCTAGGTCTGAACTCCCCACTGGGGGGTGGTATACAGTCCCTTCCTTCCCTCCTTGGCCAAAACCAATTGATCTGGATCATCAAAGGCACCCCAAAGAAGGGACCCACTGAAGTCTTCAAGGAGTGGTGGCAGCCAAAAGGCACAACCCCACCCATACAAAAAAAAGCCGTTTCCCTTCAGACCTAGAATGCATAAAAGGCACATTATTGGTATTTTTATTTTGGGTCTATCTTGTTGGCATAATTAATCATATACAGAAAATAATATTTACATATTAAAAACCTTAAATTTACAGTTATGCTGGGTTTTTGTTTCTTAAATAGACACAAAAGTTCTTGACTGTCAAGGCCTCAATCTGAGAGAATAAATGTGGTTTAAACCCAAAAAAGCAATTAAACTAAAACCAAGAAATCTGCAGAAGTTGAAAAATCCCCCTCAACGAATGATCAAAAATTCTTTAGTAGATGCGGCACAAACTTATTAAATGTGAACAGGAAGCATCTTCTCATGTCATCAAAGCTGAAGGTGGATGTGCAGAATACTGAATGCAGGAATCCGGATAATTTTGATCATGGTGGTTTCTGAAAAGGGTGTCATTATTTGACAGACACTAACCATTGATCTTTGTAGTGCTGTTAGTGTTCAAATAAACCCACTTTCAATTTATTTGAAATATTTCCACAGAGAATATTCTTATTTTTGTTGACTCAAATATTTAAACTTTAATTAGATATTAGAGACATAGGGAGTGCAAGCTTAAGTGCAGAAAGATAAATCGACAGATATTGTAATGGATGCTGGACCCCCGTTGTAGGAAGATTATTGGTACTGTAATGTTATATTAACTTGCAGGGGTTAAATTGTAATATTTTGTTTCCATTGCTATGTGTATTAATTATGACTCACTGTCTAGTCTGTGTTTAAATGTTACTTCTATAATGCCTTAACCTCTGTTGTGTATTCACCATTGTCGTATGTGTGATGAGATTAGTCTGTTGCCGATGTTGTCTCTGTAATCCCATGCCGTTACGTTATGTGTTTGACATACACAGGAAACAGGAAAGGGTTAACATATAAATTTCCCCTCCCCTAATAAAGAGTCTATACAAACTATACCCAGTTGAAATAAAGTGTGTTCTCTTGCATCCTGACTAGTGTCTTGTCACTGGTGGTACGGTTCTTTGGGATACCCTTTTTTCCCTGGAGGAGCATCTTTATTCTGAGAACATGAACGGCTACCCACCTGCTAGCTTGTCTTCACTACAAGGAAGGTAGCAACAATGGCAAGGGACTTCCCTCTAGGACACCTTGTTTCCGTTAAAGATATATCCAATGGTTTATTTTGGTCTTGGCTAAGTATGGCCTAGAACAGCACTGCGTGGGGTGTCAGGGTTAGGAATAATTGAGGCAGTCAGCAGCACCAAAAAACCCAACAGGTGCATAAGCCAGGCTTCACCAGAATCCTTAATAACAAATAAACAGACGAAGGGTCGGGACTTGTGTTTTAATGTCCTCGCATAAGTTATGGTTGGTAAAGGTTATGGAAAACCCTTCCACTTAAAGTTAAGGGGTAGTAGAAGCATTATTAAACACTCATCTACAGACACCAGACAAGCCAGAAGGCTTGTTTTCCCCTCTCATGGTGCTGCCACAGCCACAAGGGATTCTGGGTAGGCACATGCAAATAAGGTTATCAATTATCACCTTTGCCTTTATATCCACTTTATACATGGCCTCAACTATTAAGCCAGTATCACAACCTCATGCTGACGAGTCCCATTAAGGGTGAAACAGCTGTACATGAGTGGTGATCTGGCTATCACACCTCTTACCTGAGTTTTGTCTAAAGGCTGTCTTGTACAGCGGGCAATTACTTTCAAGGGATCCATGTATAAAGTGGATATAGAGGCAAAGGTGATAACTATTGACCTTATTTGCATGCGCCTACCCAGAATCCATTGTGGATTCACCAATCACTGAGCGTTCAGAGGATATAATTATTTTTTTCTCAAAAACAAAATATTTTTATCACAAAACAGAAAAAAAATCAGTGAGTTTAGCAATACATTGTTCAAGAAGCATTGATATATGTTTCCCAAAAGGCCTCATTAATAACTTAGTGCTGGGTTAGTGCTAGTCAAGATTCCGTGCTTCTTTTGAACTCAAAATCTCCATGTTCCTGGCCAGTTTGGTGACCATGAGGTATTCTTGTTGCCCGAGGCGCCCTAACCAAGAGCACTTCTGTTTTGTCTTGCTTCACTCTTAGCCAGCTAACATTCATCGACTCTGTGAGGTCTGCTAAGCAACTGTTGATGATGCAATTAATCGTATCTGGGGCAATTGAGAATTAGAGTTGTGTGCCATCTGCGTAGCAATGGTTTCTCAGGCCGTGTCGCCTAATAATGTCTCCCAGTGATAGCAAGTAAATTAAGAATAGCGTAGGAGACAAGATGGAACCTTGCTTGATAGATGGTTTTCAACAGTCTCAAGCATAATGTGGTCATCTTAGGTGGGCCTTCCACATCCCCTCAGTGTATGTCTGCACGCCTGTGATTTTATGGCTTCTGGCTTTAAAATACCAGGACCGACTTTACCCCTCTATTCCGATACTAGAGTTAATGTTCAGGGTGGCGTTTGAGTTGTGCTTCATACATTAGTGCAAGTTGTTTTGAATTATGCTAGTCATTCCTTTAACATCAATGCCTACATGAAATCTTGTGGGTTCTGAAAAATATAGAATTCTGTTTGATTACAGATGAACCAGTAAACCAATGCAGTTAGTTTTATTTAAGTTCTTATTTAAGTAATTAGTATAATCAGTGATGTCAAAGGAAAGCCTTATCACCAGAAAATGGCTTTCCACGAAGTGAGGCATAAAAAGCCTCATGTAAACTTGGGAATTTAAATATTGTTTCCTCCTATTTATTAATACCAGTATTAATAATACTTATAAATACCGTATATATAATAAGTATGTTGAATTGCTATGTGTGTCTAAAAATACCTATCCGTTGTTTTAATTAACCCTTCAGTTGCTGGCTTTTTTTAGACCAGATTTTAGCATTTTATCTATGAAGCTCAGGCCGTGTAGAAGGGATTCATTCAGTGTAAACCTTTTTAATTGGTCCTATTATTAAAGATTTTGCAAGTGAGTTGTCTGAGGTTAGTGTGCATTGCTTGGTAATGTCAGTCTGACAGGCTTTTTACATTATAGCTAAGTAGGGCAGCAGTCAGCGCAGACCATACCAGTCATGAATATTCTAATTGGTTATCTCGCGCCACACACTACAAGCTCACTTTAGCAAGAATGCTTTAACTGTAATTTGTTGACTACTGTATGTGTCAGTTTAACAAGGTGCATGTTGTTGCTTATGTTTAATATAATCCAGGTGCAGGGTATAGCTAAATGATTTTGTTATGGTAGATGGAGAGGGTAAACAAATGTTAGTTTTTTTCAGAAGTGCATACTATATCGTGCGCATGATACAGCCGTATTAGCCCCGAAAGAAAATTCAGACTTAAGTTGAAGTTCATACTTCATATTAAGTCAAAACAGAAAAAGATGTAATATTACGTGAGTTTTTAGGATCTCAGAGGTATCGTCTTTAGATGGAAATGTAAAGCTAAGGGGGGCAATGTTTTTCCATTTGAAGAAGAGATCTATCTAATCATCTACCACCTCTCTCATTCTCCCAGAAACTTACCCAAGTGGTAATTTTGAAAGGCCCCTTCCTTTCTGTCCCTGCTTCCTCTGGTCTGAATAAATGCAAAAGCCAGCTCACCTGCCTATATATTCATCTGCACGGATCCGCACGGACTTGATGCGTGGAATGAACACACGGCCTGCTCCCTTTTGCATCTGCTGGAGATCCTCGCTCTGCTCAAGGTAAGAGTGAGTGGATGTGATAGCTGGAGTGAGCCTGAAGCTCAATCTTGTAAAGTCATGCAAGATTGAGTAGCTCTGCCCTTTTTGTGGCTCCACCATTGCCGATCCACAACTATGGCTGGCATTTTTTGAGGAAAAGGTTGAAACCCTACTCAGGGGAGTCAGTGAGATGCAGTTTGTTTCCCTTTTGGTGTTGTGAATTAAGTGATATTTGTCTAGTACAGGACATACTTAGTTGTACACAGTTTGTCCTTGTGGGAATCTAGCTCTCCCTAAATGTAAAAGATTATTCAAGACATGGACCTGTCTGTGAGCAGAAGGCAGGAAAGTTTGATGCTGTGGTGTTTAGGCTGAGGGTGCATTGAAACCTTGGGAGATTTTTGGTGCCTTCTGGATGCTTTGAGGCATATCTTGAGGGTACACCTGATGGTATACCTGAACACTCACCATGATTGAATGAGTGTGCTGAGTTACACTTGGTCTCATCTTTGCACTTAATTTATCTTCTTCACTCGTCCTCCTTGGCATAGCCTTTGTTTTATTGGTGAAGGATAAATTACATTAGCCATGGACTTGGGTCAGATGGCTCACTTTATTTATACACGTTTTTTTTTTTTTAATTAAACTGTAAATTACGGGCCCAGCTCTCTGTAGAAAAATAGAGTTTAATTTTATTTCGAACTTATAAAATCTACACATTATCTTTTGATAATCATGAAGTTTCGAGCAAGTGTTTTTTAACAAGGAATGAAAAAAAAATCAAATGAATGCCAGACAATACACATATAAATCTGGTGAATTCAGAAATAAAATGTATGCATGTTGAATTCGTATTACTATGATATATCTCCAATTTCAGCTTGGTAAATATTGCCCATTATATGGAGTAAATTCAAGAAACCAAATAGAAACCTCATACTTTGCTTTAGTGTCTCTGACAGACAACTGAGCTTCCGTTAATTAAATCCCACCAGGACATTCAACTCCGTGTAGCAGAAAGAAGAATCTTTTCTCATAGATGGCTCCTTTGGGAATATGGTGAGTCTTTGGTAAGTGAAGCGATTGTTGCAGTAATCCGTAGGGAATATCTGCGGTATTTCATTCAAAAAGGAAGATGATATCTGCAGAGGGAGAATTAGGAGGTGTCTCGGGTTGAGGACTTCGGCGAGTGTATACCTTGCTCAATCCTTCTGTGATCTTTAGGATTCAGCAAAGGTGCCCTCTGCTGTGCAGGTCTATGTTACAGATGCAAGATTGTCCAAAAAAGACATATTAGAATAAATGACTGTACAATAGTTTATTAATATCTGAATTAGTATGAAACTGAAAATAATCTGAAATTTTTTTTAAAAAAAAATGTAAAATGTAGACTTTGTATATACAGAACCTGATGACTTGATCCAATATTACCCATTGTAAATAATTGCTCCTACAGTGGACCCATATTCACCAAACACTGGAATTTACAGTTTTGGGGTGCCTGAAGGATGACTTTAAGATCATCTACAGGGCTCATCAAATTCTATGATGTGAACAAATGATTTAAACAGGCAGTTCTTTTAACTTACTGAATTATTCTAACTTTATCCCTTGTTTTTACAAAGAGCTCCTGCTAGACCAAATTCATTACTCTGCCCGAAGTGCGTTTCTATGCAGTGTGTTTCTATTTTATTGGAACTAGTTGCATTATTGTAAATGGTTATGCTATTAAATAGCTAATAAAATACTTTTCAGAAAAGCAACTTCTCTTTTCAGAAGTCCTGCATATTATTATTAACGTTTATCCGTAAACCAGATATATGTGACCTGTGAAGCATTACAATATGACAAAAGTAATGTGACAAGCACTAGAGCAATATGCCGGCCAAGATGGAAAAGCATGCATTGGTAATAACGTCCATCTCAACTCTCTCTAAAATGCAAAACAGTGTTGCTACAGGGACAAAAGGCTTGCGTGTTCTGGCATTCTTTCTGTTATTACTTTCAAGGAAATGCTGGTACCCCCAGAATAAAAAAAAAAAAAATCAAGTACAAAAAAAAGACTTGGAAAAGCTAGAGATATACATTAATTGAGCAATTAATTTTTAGAAAATATATGAGATCTAACAGCAGCAGAAACATTAAAATTTCATAATTAAGTTTTACAATATTCGAATTAAAAATTAGCAAGAAATGTAATGGTGGCCTGGAGTAAATTTACCGGATCATATTTTTAAACTAGATACCTATTGGTTTATTGCAAAGACGGTAAAATTCTAGTATCAGAACTTTAGTAGGACCAACATGACTTCTTATTAATGCTCATTACTGCCAAACCCATTTAAAGGTTGGATTACCATATACACTCACTGGCCACTTTATTAGGTATACCTTGCTAGTTGGATCCCATTTTATCTTCAGAATTGCCTTCATTCTTCGTGGCATATTTTCTACAAGGTGCTAGAAACATTCGTCAGCGATTTTGGACATGATGGCATTAGTTGCTGCAGATTTGTCGGCTGCACATCCATGATGTGAATCTCCTGTCCCACCACATCCCAAAGGTGCTCTATTGGATTGAGATCTGGTGACCGTGGAGGCCATTGGAGTTCAGTGACCTCATCGTCATGTTCAAGAAACCAGTTTGAGATGATGTGGGCTTTGTGACATGGTGCATTATCCTGCTGGAAGGAGCCATCAGAAGAAGGGTGCACTGTGATTATAAAGGGACATGGTCAGCAACAATACTCAGGAAGGCTGTTGCGTTTAAATTATGCTCAATTGGTACTAAGGGGCCCAAAGTGTGCCAATAAAATGCCCCCCCCACACCCTTACACCACCACCAGTCTGAAGCATTGATATAAAGCAGGATGGATCCATGCTTTCATGTTGTTTACGCCAAAGTCTGACCCTGCCATCTGAATGTTGCAGCTGGAATCACACATCTGAACTCACCTTTTCACTTGGGAACAACTCCAAAAAGAAAAAAATCCAAAGACAAACTAGTAACACTAGCTCAGCAGCATATCAAATGATCCCACCAACAAGGACAGGCTAGAATCAAAATTTGCAGTAAATTCTCTCTGCATGAAGGAACCAACAACTCGAGACATGTGTTTTGGCTTTCATGGGCCTCATTAGAGAGGAGTGGTTGGAATTAATTTAGGTACTTCTTTTCTCTTCTTTCTCTTTCCCTTCTTGCTTTGACTCTCTGTTTTTCTTTCATTTTTCACCTTCTCTTCTGTATAGTTACAATAATCTTAAAAATGTTTTTTTTTAATTTAAAATAATTTGTATGTTGGTTAGTTATGCAAATTTGAGTAAAAATTACCTATTTTTTTTTCATTTTGGTACTGCTTGGCCACAATTTTTTTTCCCTCAATAATTTGCTATGCGTGCGCAGGCTGCAATTGGTAGAGCATTTTATAATTGTCCCCAATATGTTTTATTGGCATGATTCCCTCATTGCGGGTTGTGAACATGGCATGCTTAAGCATGTTGACTTATCCGAAGACTTGTAAATTAGCAATAAAATAACAAACTACCCTAGAAAACAAATAGCAATTTTCTCTAAACTATAACCTACAGGTTGATTTTATGCTCTGCGTTGAGTTTTTATTGTACTACAATTCTGGAAAACACCATGTACACAGTATGAAATTGGACAGCACTGCATACATGATGAGATAATCACATATTCTACTGGGACTACCTCCTTCAACATAGAAGAAGTGGATGTTCTGAATGGCAAAAACAAATTTTCATGAAAAAGGACCGATTTTAAGTGAGATCAGGTGTTACTGGTTACAGCCACATCAAGTAGATAGCACAGCATGACTGCTATAAGATGTTTTCTCACAGACCAGAACCTCTATCGAGCAATGACGGTGGGATCCACTTAACATGATAAGTGATGGAATTTACCAACAGTACAGGAATAAAGTACATTTAAATGTTGTATCTGTCACAGTAGGCTAAAATTTAAACAAACAGGGTCAAGAATACATGAATATAATATTGAGATCATAGTATGTGTCTCAACGTGCTCTGTAGACTGCTTAGGATTGCAACTGTTAGTGTTATATAGCACCCTAGAGATATGTCCTGATTATTTTTACCGAGTGCTTGCTTTTGTTTAATAAATGAAACATTTCATCCTACCAGGTTTCGTCCAGATGCAACAGTCATAGCGTATCGCAGCTGAATGTATTTTATGGTGAATTTGATGGAATAATCTCATAAAATTTACCCTAAAGCTCAGATTCCACCAAAGGTGATTATGGATGTTCAGAAAGACTTAACTATTATGCAATATACTGTGGATGTTTTTTGGTTTGAAGGGATAGAATATATTAATTCTTTGGTATAAAAAACAGGACTGCTTTGTTGTTATGCTAGACTATATCAAGAAAGACAGAACATATCATTATTGTAGTGTTATTTAACAAAAGATGTTATTGATGTGGTGCTGCTTCATCCACTCTTTGTTCTTTTCCTAGCGTTGGGTAAATTGGCTTGCATTATGTTAAAAACCAAGCCAGAGCACGCAAGCTGCGCATGAGCAGTAAAGGACCTTTCTCATTTAGAAAATCCTTGTTCGTGTTAGTACTAAAAAATCTTGGCTCTGGCACACAGTTACCTTGAACACAAGCCACTCCATGATAGTTCTCGTTCTTCTGCTGCGTTTACTTGTACCTGTACCCAGGCCCAGACTGGCCATCTGGCACACCCGGCAAATACCTGGTGGGCTGCTGGCCAACAACCCTACACACTCCAGTAACGGATCTACGAGAGCATAAAAACATAGTGTGCTGCTGTGCATAACCCAACTGTCAACTGGACTTATGTCGTCTGGTGGCTGCTGGCCTTAAAGTGCCAGGACAGCCTCATCTTTGCCACTTCAACGCTGTCTATACCTGTCTTATGGTACTCACTGTGTTACTTACCCCCATTTTCTCCACAAGCTTCTCTTTGCTGCGTTACTCAGCACACATTCCCCATATAGGGGGTGGCCCACATAGACAGCCTAGTTTAGTGGTTTGTTTTGATGTTCGCTAACTTGGAGGAGATATTTTAAGATATGAAAGGGTAATCTCTGGTAAACTTTGAGTTTCATATAGCTTGGAGATTAGATAAACAATGAAATGTCCTGTAGATGATCAATACAGAGTTTATTACGCAAATGCCGTTTTTACAGAACACAACTGAGAAAATACTGGATAAACAAAATACTCTAGAATGATGCACCTAGATGTTTAAACCGTATACTTTAAATAATTAATCCTCACTACTCTATAATCTATAATTCACAATGTCTCCATCCAATGCACCATTTCCCCTGCAATAACATTTTTTGGGATTTGGGTTGTAATTGGAAAAATGAGTTTACATCAATACGTATGTAGTTCAATTTCCAGCCATTTTCCAACCTTATATTTACCAAGAAAGTATCTCTTGATATTTGAATGCAGTTATATGCGAAGGCGCTTTGGTTTTGTCGACCTTTTTTTAACATTCATTTCAATCACAATCATATTTGGCAAATCCATGCATTTATACAGGATTGCTGATTTTTTATTGTGGCTTCACTGGAGCATCTACATGGTGGAATAACTATGGGGACTGCATAGCACACTAAGCACCAGTAAGCCAAGAGGTTCACATCTGTACTCACCTTTACACTTGGGGTGAACCCCAAGAGATCCTCAAAGGGTGAAATCAAGAAAACAAATGAGCTAAAACTTGAGATGCTCCCAAGCACCATATGGCAGGCCATTAAGCAGCTGTCCATTCTCAGTTGAGTTGTTCTAAATATTTCATGGGTACAACTTAACCTAAACACCTGCGCCACTTTGTAAGTACTGCTGCAGTACAGAGACAGCTTTTGATCTTGGAGACATGTGCCCATTCCAAGTGCACTTTGAGAAGATTAGAAAAAAAGCTCTAGGGGAACACAAGTATGATGATATGTTCTTTCTGGATTTCACCCAAATTACCTAATGTCCCAAACTCAGCCCTTGTTCATTAAAATAACTTCCTGGAACCCCTGTAGAAGTAGAAGAAAATGGGGATACAGGGCACGTAACCCTAACCTCTACCTTAGAACGACGCAATACTAATGTATGTATGTATAGATTTCTATGAAAGGAATATACATTAATAAGAGAATGTCTGAGAACAGAGGGAGATCAAAAATTTCGATCGTGTCTCCTGAAAAGGAAATACTGAATTTTCCTAAATTGCGGGAACCTATTTATTTCTGTTTCATGTCGGTGACTGAATTATTCCCAATCCACCAGCTGTCATAGCTCTTCATTTTAATTAGGTATTAATTAAACATCATTGCTGTGATTAAATAGCCATACAATTGCACACAATGTCAGCCCACAGTTGTGTTTAAAGTTGAATGGCTTATTCCCTTTGTAACGTGACAAGGTTGTGACTCGCCTGTCCATCCTGTGATAATATGCAAGGTGCCACATTTAGCTTCTTGTAAAATTTCTTCATTAGTAGAAAAATCCCAGTTACTGGCGAATCCTAGTTTCTGATGTTATATGGTAGGTAATAATATAAAATAAAATGATAATGCCCGCATACCATTAGATATCTTTATGTTCCTAAGGACCCTGAGCAATAAAATTACGATCATTCTCCTTGACATGACCCTGAGCAACAAAGTATGGGCGAATTCCTCTCTTGAAAGGATTGTTATTATGATAGGTCTACTTTTTGTGTGAAAATCTCTCTAGATGCACCAAGTAGCTCTTTTAAAGAGAAAAAATCCGGTTTACACTTAATTTTAGTTTATATTAATAATGCTAAGTAAACAAAGGATCAGATACACCAGATAATCCAAAACCAGTACCAAAGATATGACTAGAAAGGTATACTATGACTGTGAGCTCTTCTTCATGCTAATCGCAGGGCGCTTGACACACCTTTCTTTCTGTTAATTTGTGTTTATGGATGGGATTATTACTAACACAATTTTTTAATCTAATCATGCACAACACTTGATGATGCAATATTGGATCATACTTGCATGTCTTCCTGTTAAACTGTCCCACGCAGCCCAAAACTTAAGTGTAAATTCTTGGAAAAAAATAAAAGAAAGAAAGAAAGAAACTTTAATATAAAGGCTGAACTCAGCTCTAATTTGCATTAAAGTGCACATAATGGCTGGACTATCATTTTTACCTGCTTAAAGGGTAGCACTACGAAATAAGTATTGCAATATTTATTTAACAGTCATCTACAGACACCAGACAAGCCAGAAGGCTTGTTTTTCCCTCAGAAATCTCATGGTGCTGCCACAACCACAAGGGATTCTGGGTTGGCGCATGCAAATAAGCCTACCCAGAATCCCTTGTGGTTGTGGCAGCGCCATGAGATTTCTGAGGGAAAAACAAGCTGCCTGGTGTCTGTAGATGAGTGTTTAATAATGCTTCTACTACCCCTTTATTTTAAGTGGAAAGGTTTTTCCCATCACCTTTACTCACCATAAGTTATGTAATGGTATTTCTCGTACTACCCCAAGCCACAAGTCTGAAGCCAGAATCACAACCTCATCTTGATGAGTCCCATTAGGGAGTGGTGGTCTGGCTGTCTTGTATTGCAGGCAATTATTTTCAAGGGATCTGTGTAGAAAGTGGATATAGACGCCAAAGGTGATTATTGTTGACTGTATTTGCATGCACTTACCCAGAATCCCTTGTGGTTGTGGCAGCACTATGAGATCTCTAAGGGAAAAACAAGCTGTCTGGTGTCTGTAGATGAGTGTTTAATAATGCTTCTACTACCCCCTTCATTTTAAGTAAAAGGGTTTTCCATCAGCTTTACCCACCATAACTTATGTAACATTTATTTAAGACATTAAAACCTGGTGGTTGCAAGCAAAGTTCACTTATTTTATGTAGTTCTCAATGATCCTGATTAACAGCATTTGCATTAATTTCTATAAGAAGCTGGAGAGGTCTTCTTCACGCTTGGAATGTTAGAAATGCAAATTCACTTATGCCCCATTACTGTATCCAATGCAACCTCACACAGGAGTAGTAGACACATTCTTGTTATTGTTGTTATCAAGAAGATTTTCAAATAAAATGCTAAAATTAATCATTTGTCACACAAAGTTTGGTATTTTTTAATAGGGTTAGCTTGCTATATATGGCTTCTAGTTTTTGGAAGAGAATATATTAACATCACCAGTGCTATGGGTCAGTCACACCCCATCCAGTTGGCACCCTTTGGATTGAGCCTGCTTGTCTAGCAGTACTGTAGATACTGCATGAGAACAACTCAATATACTCAGAATCACTCAATAATACCATTGCTCACGGTTGCTATGCAGAAACACAAGGCTGTTGCGAAGGTGGATTTATTTTTTAAATCAGATGAACACTAGCACTTACGTCATATTTGGTCTTTTCAGCAGTAAAATAATAAAAAGGAACCTTCATCAAAAGTATTTAACACCCTTGGATTCAATAGAACAATTGTTCATCATTTTCATTAAACCAATGAAATTGTTGTTCTTTAACAAAATTTTCAGCAGAGCAATAAAACGTAACCTAGAACATCTAACTCAATGATTTCTTTCTATTTTCATATCTGTGTAGCTTTCGTATCAGGCGCATATTCAGCCAAATGACCCAAAAATACACCAACAAATAAAACATATCCAGAAACATAAATCTATTTTTAGACATCTAATTTTACACCAAGCAGGCTTAGGGGCCACAGCTCCATCTAGTTAGACTAGAGAACCGCGTGCAGCAGCCCCTTCGGACCCAAGAACCCACTAGTCCTCAAGCATCCCAACCAGGAAGATGCAGCCTGGGAAGACTTTTCAGCCACGGGAGGTATTAACAGGCCTAGCAGTCCTACTTCACCACATGAGCCCAGCCAAAAGGCTTAGAAGAAGAACCAAGCTGAACAGGCTCCTAAGAGCCCCTGCAGTCAGCACTCAGCTCATTCTGGGCTCCTTTGGTGAGAGCCACAGACCACCTGTGATCTCAGTAACATTTTACATGTATATGATTCCTCTGAGGTCCATGTCTGGACTCACCCTTTTCACTTAGGGAGAGCTCCTAGCCGTTTCCAAATAAAACAAATATGCTCAGAAAGCCAAAGCACAGATCTTTATGTGTACACATAAGATTCATATTTACTGTGAAGCTGTAAGTACAACCTAGCTCAGCTGAAAGATTTAAACTCGCTCTACTATGAAGAGACAGTTACAAATGCCGGCTTGTTTTCAGATTATACCTGCTCTCTAGGCACTCTACCATAACCCAAAACATTCAGCTGCTCCAATCAGGATACCTGTGTTGATGAATATGGAAATTCACAAAGAAGGGTACGGCAACCTATTCACCGTACATGAAGCGCTTCAAAGTACTGTGAGATAACACAAAAGAGCTGCAATAGAAACCTGTAATATAAAAGCATCAACGATATAGCTCCCTGTGCCAGTCAGGGGAGACTAGAGAACCCCCCACAGCCAACAGAAGAGGAAAAGCACCTGATAATTAAGACTGCCCCATCAAAACCAGGACAAATCATCATACCCAGATACTCACACTTCAAACCAGCAACAACATCACTTGTATCGCCGTAACATAATTAGCAAGGTGCTCCATGTATGGACTCACCCTTTTAACTTAAGGAGAGCTCCTAGACATTTACAGAGGAAATTATTATGTTCAAAAAAACACAAGACTAGCTCAGCTGTAAAATACTCAGATTGCCCTAATTGCTCACAGCCCCCAGAGAAAAACCAAACATAATTAAATGAGCAGACTTAAGAAGACCAAACTGTATGTATGGGGGGTTGGTTTCTATGTGCTTCTTATTTCAGTTCTTGACTTGCCTAGTGGGTCGCCTGGTGGCAGATCTCCTCTTCCATAAACACATATTGTTGGAGAACCACTAATTACAATTTCACCATTCAGTAAAATGTTGTTACAATACATTTCCTGTTGTATTATATTATTCTGTCTTCTTTCAGGTTAATATTGCCATATTTTACATAAGACTTTTGTCTGGTGTTCTTTCCAAGAGGTAGAGGAGAATACTTGCGGGGGGGTCTCATATCAGCACTGCCTATGAACCTTATTTTTGCCACACAAATTGAAAAAGTGTAAAGATGAATTAATAGTCTACTATAACATGTACACAAGGACAGAAATACCGGAAACTGTTGCCATCACAACTTTTAGGAAAATGTAAAAAAAAAAATCATCAACTTAACATGAGAGAACTTAATAGGGAATAATAATCATGTAGTTCTGGAGTAAGTTAAGACCATGGTATGCATTTAAGGTGCTTTTTAAAGGGACACTCTAGCCATTATATGTACTATTGCAGAATCCCCCAAATGCATTTGCCCCTTTACCTGCCCCATCTCTACAGACTGTCTGCAACATTGTAGTGCTCCTTCAAATTCACTTATTTTCCATATATTAATATCTTACTTACATTCTAATTGTAGAATCGGGTACCCAAGTGTTCTTTTTTTTTCTCAAGATGCACAACAAGACCTGCATTTCTTTATATAATACTTGTTTAATAAATAATGACAGTAATAATATATTCCCCTTCTAGTGTTCCTTTGTTCCATCAATATTACTGCATTTTTTAACTCCCCTCCTCGAGTTTTTTATGCTGTGTTGTCTTGGAAATGACATTAGAGGTCCAAAGTCAGAAAGCGCTAACACCTCCAGGAACAGATAGAAATCTTTCTAGGAGGCTTAATGGTATTATTTTTTTTAGAAGCATTGATTTGTTTTAACATATTTCAAATACTTTTATACCTGATATTTCACAACATTATCATTTGTTTTGTACACTTTAGTTGCATTCCCTGTATTTATTATTATATTATATTGATATAGTATGTGTCGTACTGTAGATTTAATGAAAAAGTCTCCTATTATTAAATTCATCACATTATTACCTGTGTCTCAGACCTTCTCATTGTAGTTTAGTGTTTGAGGATCACCATATTGCGTACGGTACTATAGTATGTTTGCTAACACCCTACAATTTCTAGATTATTACACTGCTGTCAGGTGACGGGTATTTCTGTACCAAGGTGCCGAGGTCTCCTACCACCTCGAGAGCTCCCTCCACTACAACTACTACTACTACTACTACTACTACTACTGGTGACCGCATGGGACTAAGGCCTGTTTGTGCGTGTAGGTCTCTGCAATGCAGTGATCCCAGAGGCCTACACGCACGACAAACAGGTCTTAGTCCCCAGCGGTCATGCCCCAGGAGGTGTAACTAAGCTAATTGAGTCCTGATTGACTGAACAGGAGGTTGCAAAGGTGCAACTATTGGTGACCCAGCTTCTCATGAGGGTCCCACAGGTGCTACAGGTGACCTGCAGCCCTACATAATCACATCACACCCTTCAGTGAGTGTTCACTTTTCTGGTGCCCGTACTCCAGCTTTGCGAAATGCCATTAATTAACCCTTGCTCTCCTGACGACTTTGCTGTATGATTACTGGACTGTGACCCCTGATTCTTGACTCTGATTTTGCCTTTTCCCTTTATTCCAATAAATCATAGTTTTGTTGCAGTACCCTTTGCCTTGAGTGGTTCTGTATTTCCTGGGTCTTCTGGTGGCCACCAAAGTGTCAGAACCCCTGCACCTGTGTTTCAGAAACCAAACTCCTTATAACTGCAATCCCAAGTAGTCTTCTTTTTACAGCGCTGCAGCATTATAAATTCCTTTAAATTATAAAACTAAGCGTGACATACATAAATATACGATAAGTAACGTCCTTGTATTGTAGTTCGTCTCTGGAATGGTTTACCTTCTTGTCTGGCAATACACATTGATGTAGAAAATTTGAAAGTGACAGATTAGGTGGAAAAAAAAACAGAAATCAGAAATATCTGATTTACCTGCTGAAGGGCAAAGTTGTCTGATCCCTGTCTCCTACTGAACAGACGCAGAGAGAATGATTGATGGCTATTGCAAAAAGTGACCTCCTATTACACTGTTCTGGTTTAGGTACTAAGATTAACAAGATGTGGTGACCAAAACAGGCTTGTGGTAAGGCACAGTTCTCCACGTACCACTTTGCTGCATGGAATTGAAGAGGCAAGGTTAGTGTTTCCTATTGTTTTTAACACAGGTTCAATTCTGATAATTTCAACAACATTACTTCTCTTATATATTCTCCAATTACATGGACTGGAACGGAGATTGCGATCCAGACCTTCTCACCCAACATCAGTGCCTGACCTCACCAACGCTCTACTGGATGAATGGATGCTCCAAAAGCTTGTGGAAAGCCTTCCCAGAAGAGTGGAAGATGTTATACCTGCAAAGGGGGACCAACTACATATTATTGTCTATGTATTTAGAATGCAATGTCATAAAAGTCCCCGTTGGTGTAATGGTCAGGTGTCCCAATACTTTTGTACATATAGCGTACCTAGAATTTCCTAATTATGACCCATCTGACTGATTAGAAAATAATCCATGTACCTTGTTTTCTGACAGTATGTCCAATACTTAAACATTTAAAACCAGCAGTGAAAAGATTAGCGAGGGGAAACCTCTGAATATGTCACTTTGAGACTAACATCATTGATTAAGCCGTATTAGAACTGATAACATTTTAGGATCATTAATTAATATCACTGATAATACAATTATTATGTGAATTACACAAAAATGGCAGGTTGTTTTTATTTGATACTTTTTTTTACTAGCTTGTTGATTATAAATTAATTGAAGTATGCTTCTTGCCCCAGGCAGGAATTCACATTTCAGTTTTTGTCTCTCTTTTTTCTCTTCCTGTAATGGTTTTATCTAGAAATTAATCACAAGTTCTTTTTTAGGTTATAAAGAGTAGTCCATCTCAACATCCCCAATAACTCACCGATTCACTTGTTTTCCGCTTCCGAGATGCGAGGGAGTATAGACAATCACTTGGAGTCACTCACTTTCTCACTCTCTCTCTCACAATGTCCACTCTCTCCCTACTTTCTCTGACAGCCATAGCTTCACTAGATCATAAAAGAGCTCACCAGTCATGAAATGCATATTTTTATATATATATACATAAATACATAGTCCTTTTAAATTGTCATGGTGTCCCTTTTACAAATGTATGAGAGGATTATGCAGAACAAACCATATGCATTTGCATGGGTTATATATTTGTCTTTAGTGAGGATCAAGCAAAAAAACAGGTAAAGATGCATGACATAAGGCCAAAACAAGATATTTTCTGTTTTACAGAATGTTTGCATTGCAGTTGTAAAAAAGAATGATCAGCTGATTAAACATACAAGGGGATAAATATACGAGCACGTGAATGAAAGGATTCCAGAGGGAATGAAAGGCTTTTTCCTCTGTTTGATTTGTGCTACTAGTGTTGAATGATCACGTCTCTCTCCCTGAGTGGTGCTCTGTAAAACTGTTGATCATCAGGGCTGCACCGGGTATCGTCCTTGTAGACGGCTGGGCTTGTTCATAACGTGACCAGTTCCTGAGAACTTGGGAAGAAGAACAGGTACATGTTATTAACATTTGTATCTAGTAAGGGCAGTTGTCCTTGTGTGTCGAGATACATCAGCCAGCAGGATACTGTGTGTGTTACTTTTTTTAATATTAAGTCTGACACACACAGCATTTGATGTTGAGGTTACCTGACACGCTGACACCAGGGATTCCACTTCACTCATGCCAATTAACAAACATTTGCTTGAGAGAATCATGATGAGGCATGGAAGTGCACAGATAACCTTAACAATACAAATAAACAGTGGGGAAGAAGCGAGGCCTCCCTGGGAAACACGGAACACTGTGTCTCAAGGCAGCTTTGGACACTTTTGTCTGGAGCAAAAATTATTGAACGGCTGATCTATCCCAGGAAAGGTACCTTGGAGTTCCCTGGGTTTACACTGTCTGCTAACGCTTATCTTTCAAAATACACGCTGTCCTCTCCTCTGCGAGCATCAGCTTAGTGCGGATAAAGCTGCGCTCTTTGAAAACATCTCCATCTACCAGGATTTTCTCTATATTGGACATTCTTTGGAATACCCCATCGATTTTCGATACATTCAATTTCTATTTGCAACATGTATGTCTGTGCACGTGTAATACATAAGGTATATAATTCATATTTACTTATATAGATGTATGTGTGGCTATATGTCAGTGTGAGCATGTTTTAGTGTCGATATATGTGAGTGTGAGTTTGCGTGTATGTGAGTCTACCTGCAAAGCAGGAGTTACGGGTGCATATTATACTCATGTACATTTGTACCTGCATATTATAACCAAGTGCGTATTATACCTAAATTTTTACGGTATATATAGTATACATTCTTGCTCTTATAATACTTAACCCCTTAATGACAAAGCCCGTACATGTACAGGCTCCAAATGCATTGTTTTCAGTGGGTTTAGGGACCGTCCATTGTCCTTAAGGGGTTAAAAGAATATTGTTTAGAAACAGAGGTTTTAATCAATTTGAAATACTATACAACCCCATCTCTTGTGATTAATGGCCCTTACGATTGACAATCTACCTTCCCCATCCCCCACAAGTGTTACAAAAGCTGAATGATTATTTTTCTATTAATTTGGTGTTATTGCTTTTTCCCCCGATTTCTTAAATTATGTTTGCACAACGAGCCTTGGGTTGATTAGCATTTATAATATTGCTATCACTGCAAAATTTGAAACCGCATGAAATCAACCTTCCTTATCATATTTTTTTTTTAGAATAAAAACCCATCTACGGGCACTAAATATCTCTGAACTACATTAAAAAATCGACTATTTATAGCTGCCACCCTGATTTAATATTAATCAGTGTACAACCTGCCATTTATTTTGGAAATAGAGCACTGTTCGCCAGCATCAAAAAATGTGAATTAATAAATCAAAATACTTAAATATGTAAATATATTTATTTAAGAGTAAGATGTAGTGGATTTATGGCAGAACTGAACAAGCGTTTTATCTGAACAGCTATCTTTAAAGAGAAAAGTTACATCATTGTATCTGGAACTTATATTAAGCCATTTTTTTCAACCTATATTGCTCAACATTTTTTTTCTATCCCGCAGAACTTGGGTCTCAGAGCAAGGTCCATTGATAAAGATTTTTTGTTGTTATAAATCAAAGAAGAAAATATCTGTTTGCCAAGGAAAAGCAGCAAAATATTGGCAAAAATCAAACAAGGTCCCTGTTCTGATAAATAATAACTTTTGTAGCCTGTATAGAACAATCGTATAGTAAAGTAATAACAGAATATCATATTCCTTGAAACTAGCAATAAAATAAGGTGTTTTATATTGGTAATTAGAGAAAATGATTCAACATTATGATCTAAATAGCTATAGCTTTTCAGAAGATTGGGGGAACAAAGCACGTGACCCACTTCGCAATTTGGCCCAACGTCTTCCACCTGCTGACTTTGGGTGGGGGATTAGGTTGGGATTTGGGAAATGGAGTTGGGCTATTGATTGCTCAATGTGCAATTAATGCTACATTCCCACTGGTGCATCACAACTGAACAGGTGAATTAATTCTGAATATCTGGGGTTTCCTAAGGACCTTTATTATAATAACCCTTGTTTAGTAACCTGCATTTATCTATTTACTTGAACATAGCTTGTTCAGTACACATGTTCTGGGAACACGCAGACCCATATAGCTTCATTTTTGAACCACATAAAAACCTTTAAACCTCTGTTCTCTGTTTTTTAACAATTTAGTTGCCATGAAAAAACAGAAACACCGAACCTCTGCTACAAACAGGTTAATTTATCGTATGCACCAGCATTTAGAGGACATTACCTGCGAAGGATTATACATTGGAACGGCTCCACCAGGTCTGCCTGTCTGATCTCCAGGGACTAACATAGCACTATTTGGTTGTCTCACCTAAAATAACAATGCATTTAGATGATTCAGCGCACATACATGAGTCCTAACCTCACAGCACCAGAACTGCACACTTACCATGTTCTCCTGTTGACCCTGAGTGTCTGGTAATACTGAACTGCTATTGTTGTTCTGCGGCTCTTCAATTTCTTTACCGCCTGCCAAGAAGTACATTATACAAAGAATCTGTGACTCTCCTTTGATATTGGGGCAGTGCTCCGTGAGCTAGCTCTTACATTGCGTGAACAGGCTGCCATTATTTGAATCCTCGTGGAATTCAAAAATTAAGTTCCTTCTTCCACAAATCAGCATTAACGTAGAAAAAAGCAGGCCGATTTATATAAAATAATATAAAATTTATATAAAATAACAGCTGAAATTGTGCTTTACAAGAGCTCTGTGTTTCTTCTTTTATGGGCTCAACAGTTTGTTTAGATCAATTACTGTAAGGTTTAGCAGGCTTCATCAGGCCACTTCTAGATTTTATCTTCAACAATGATGGACAAATCTCTAGCTATGTTGCTGTGTTCTTCACCGCGCTTAATCAATATTTGAGGAACCAGTAGTCTATTTTTATGGAACGTCTATCAATTAATAGATCTCTTGAGCCACACATTGCATTAAATAAATCAATGTGATGGAAAGGTCAAGTAGGTACTAATTTAGGTGCTTGGATCTATAACATGCTTGCACTAACACCGTATGTTTATAATAAATTATACACCATGTTGTATGCCAAGTTCTTGGCTTGATCTAAACCGATCAAAATTATTTTTACAGCCCTCCAGGTTAACATTTAGTCTAAAATGTAACAACGTTGACACGGAAAAGAGGCAGGGTTTGCCAAATTTGAAAATTTGAAAAACAGTTGTTATAAAAAATATTTGTAGCCAGTGGCTACTTATGTTACCTGCATTTTTGGAAAATGGATTGATTTGGGTATTTGCTCGAGGGTAAGCTGGTGGTGGAGATGAAGAATAAGAAAGCGTTTCAGAAGCTGCATTGGCCTGCATGGGTGGTATAAGCTCCTTCTGTTGGAGACAATATGCATGAGCCAAATACGAGAATGTATGATATATGTATCACCTTTCTATGATTGCCTCCCTGTTTTGGATTTTATGCAGATTGTACAAGACACCTAGTAATAGTCTAGAAAAAAAAGACAGAAAGAAACATAGAATCTTATGGCAGACAAGAACCATTCGGCTCATCTGACATATTAACTCATTTTGTCTTAGATTCAGTATAATTGTATGCCTATCCCATGCATGCTTCAATTCCCTCACTGTAATAGCCTCCACCACTTCCACCACCTTATCTACCACCCTCTCCATCAATTAAAACTGCATTATATTACATTTAAACCTCTGACCCTCCAGTTTTAAAGTATGGCCTCAAGTTCTAACATTTTTCCTCTGAAATAAACGTCCATCCTGTACCTTGTGTATTTTGTTACGTTGTTTATGCAGTTCCTATATAAACACATTTTTTCCAGTAGATTCATGTTTTAGGTTTAAGCGTTACCTGATGTGTAGTGTCTGTTGATTTTGGTGGTTCTGCGTTTTTTGCTGGCTTTGAACGGAACCATCCAAACCAACCAAAGGAAGAGCCCTGAGTAGTTAAAAGAAAAAAGAAGAATTTGTGGGAAATAAATCAACACCTGTTTTGTGCTCACAGAACTACTGGCTATTCAGGACAGTTTAGGAAGGATGTGTCAGACCCTGGTTAACCCTTTGAGCAGCAAGACCATTGGATTACACTCCTGCTATTTCACAGGGTTTCATGTCAAGTTTGATTTGATACAATGAGAACATGCAAAAATGAACATCAGATATTGAACTGGCAAATAAAAAGCTAAACGATGTCCATGTGACCAGCCAACATTGAAGTCGGTTTTGGCGACAAAAAAAATACAAAAAAACAAAAAAAAACAGTTCCATGGGGAGAAAAGAAAAAATAATCACAAAAAGCAATACATCTGTTGCTGGCTTTTTTAACGCGAGGTTTGCAGTTCCAGGCCTTTGATTAATGATTCCCTATGAGCTCGTTCTGAATAAAAGCACCAATTCCATTTAACAGAACACATTACAGATGAACTTAAAGATTTATCCAACGTGCATCTCTCCGTTCTGTGTTGATGCTGGCTTGTATTGTAACATACACAAAGCTATTTAAAATTTAATCACAAACACTCTGCTATGTACAGAACAAAGGCAAACTCCAGGGAAATATAATCAATGTTAATTTAGCCCAAAGCAGAAGGGCAGCTAAAGAGAAAGGATGAAGACATTTGGAACACTGTTTAACTGATTTACATAAACCCGTAAAATATGACATCAAACTATGACACAGGAGAAATAGGAAACAAATCTGCATATATATAAGGGGTTATTTCCCCCCTTGCGTAGTGCACACTATATCACCTTCTTTGCTTCATATGACTTGTCATCTGATGTTTCTTTCTCTCCTCCGTCTTCTTCCTCCTCGTCGTCCATGGAGACTGTAGAGGTCTCGGACACAGTCCGCACTCTCCCCGATGCAAACGGAGGCTGCAAAATATGAGGCACAGAAGTGGCAGAGATGTTTCGTATTCTCATGCAAGCAAACAACAAAAATTCCCCCTTCTGTGTCAAAGATTCCTAATGTTTCACCAGTGTGATGGCTTAAATATTAGCAAGAATAAATGTGATGGTCCTCCAATGATGGGCATAGTTAATAACTAATGTTTTGTCTTCTACGGTGTTTCTGGAAGAACTGCTCAACCCTTTTTGTTGACATCAGCACCTTAGCCTTTAAAACAGGCTTCTATACTTTCCATTAACATGATGTCAGTGTGCTATGTGTTGAACCAAGTTATCGTTGGTTATTTGAGTTGCCTTTTTTACCTTACCCAAAAGCACAAATAAGAAGTGGTTCAAATACCACATGGCAAGCTATCGGGGTTATCCAGATGTGGACCTCATTTATGAAATGCATAAAGTACTTGCACGTGGTCTCCTCAGGCAATGTTGCCCCAGTTTCACTCACTTTTCAAAGAATTATATATTCTGATTTATTAACGCTGATCTACTCAAAAGCCACTTTGAAGGATCTCACAGATAAAAAAAAGTGGCCAATTATTCTAAGCCTGTGATTATCGTACCCATACTCAGACATGGATAATTCTTACAAACCCAGTTAACATTTGAGGGCAAATCTACAAAAAACCTTCCACAAGACCATGATGGACCATTCGTTCTAAATGCCATACATCGGCATGACTATGTACTATTACAGGATTATTATGGGATTTTAAAATGCTGGATTAGAGACTCATTTACTGATTACATCAGCTTCTTTCATTTTTGGTAATAATGGTTATATTGTTATTTCCATTTTTAAGTGAACAATTCAGGTTGCTCTTTTGTGATTTTGTGTGAAGCATGCACCCTATTATGTAACTACAATGCCCCCTTTTATAGCTTTTGGATTCATAAATACTGGAAAAAATAATGCGTGCAGCAGTATTGCATAATTTTGCTTCCAGAGATTCAGGTAACTTAATTTAACCTACATTTTACTAATCTGGCCCCTCCCAAGATATCAGTAGTGTCCATGATTTGCTACACAACAACCTGTCACTCTTACCCGACCTCTTAGTCCACCAACTCACCTGCGGGAGGACACCGGCAGTAATAAGGCTGGTCTGCGGAGGGGGCTCTTTTACTGGGATGTCTAGAATAGACGGGGAAAAAATGAAATGACTTAAAAGCTTACATGACCAATAACGTCGTAGATGATTTATGGAAAGCAGAAGAAGCTTATTGGAACCAGAAAATACTGAAGCGTAAGAGTCAGCCACGTCTCAAATTTCCTGCCCTGAAAAGCCACCACAAATACCATTAGACGATTTTAACAGCATCATTAATCAAATATTGTGTATTATGTATTAAATAAAAACAAATAAAGTGGAAACAGTTCAGTCTGGAATTAGACAGTCCTATTTAAAACATCATGTATATCAATGCAACGCAGATCACAATTATCATACAAGTGGTAGCCGAGAAGAAACCACGGACAGTAAAGGAGAAAACAGAGGAAGACTTTTAGTTTTTTTGGCATGTTGGGCACATTCATTTTCTAACCAAAACAAAATTAGACTCATATAAAAATGATTCATGGTTTCTTATTTCCAGCTGAGATGAAGACAACAAAATAATTTTGGTCTAGTTGTAAATATCTCAGGATACATAAGGATTACGCATCATGGGTAGTGAGCTCTAGTAGTAGTAGTAGTAGTAGTAGTAGTAGTAGTAGTAGTAGTAGTAGTAGTAGTACAACATGTGCAACATGAAGTCCACATCCCACAGCTGGAATATAAATGGTTATTAAACCTCATAATGTATAATTTCTATTAAGAGAACTAACAATATATACAGCAGAGACAAAGCATTACATTTTCCCTTTACTGAAACTTTGTTTCCTACCCAAACTCTTTTTTAATTTCATGCAACAACGCATTAATCTTCAATCCTTCATGCTATTGCATTGTGGTTAATTTTCAACTTATATTCGTACTTCAGTTGCCCCCTACCGTATGTCGAAACTACAAGTATGTACGCAAAAGGCAATAAAAGTAAAATAACAATACATTTTTGAGTCAAAAAGCACATTAAAAGCTATGGGGATTTCTTTACTAAACTTGATAAACCAGTCATATGTGAACTCCTGAACATGGTAGAATTTTAGGATTTCTTTAATTACTGTGCATTTAATTAACAAAGCATGCTGCTGAATCATAGCAGAATAAGGGCGGATTAGAATGAAATCCCAGAATTCTTCCAGCTCCGGCATGAGGGATAAGTAAAGCAACCATACCCAATGACAAGGCTTATGGGAATCATCAGTGCCTATAGGGCATGTAATGAAATGTCTGCCACAAAGCCCGATGCTGCCTACCTATGTCCAGAAGCTTATATAACATTTATTGGTGAGCCTGGTTATACCTGGTATGTGCGTTGGTTCCTGAGCGTTAAAGCAGGAGGTATATTCATTAACGGCTGCCAACTGCCGTGTATTGTGTTCCGTGTCCTCCCTACTTGGGGTTATCATAGCTTGCATTGATTGGTTCTCCGGTGTCCACGTGGCGCAATGCCCTGCTGTATCATCCACATCTTGAGTCTCCTCAACCCCACTGAATGCCTGTGCTGCATGACCTTCAGTCACAGTGATTGGTGCTAAGAGAGAGAAGAAAACATTGTGTCCACTAACATTCCAGATTTAACTTATACATTCTATCCAAGAACACTTGCAATGCAATTTATGGCAATATATATATAAATGCATGTATCCTAATAATATGGTCATCGAAGAAATAATATAAACACAGTACACACACTCAGGCTGCAGATTACTCTGTCCTGAAAGCATAAGACATGTTTGAGATCCACTTTAAAGACCATTTGTGAACTGAAGGAAATGTCCAACGTTAAGCATTATTGTGTCCTACCACAGCTTATGCTAGTTTTTACACTTTTTTGGGTCGAGATACCTACGGGCAGGATTTGTGGCCCATTATTAGAACTCTGGCGTGCAGGAGGGTGGTATAACATACTCCATTGCCCTCTAGCAATTAGAGAATATTTCCCGACCTGAGAAGCTTATCAAAAGGACCCTCTGATCTTCAGGACCCACTCCCTAAGCAAAATATGTTACATGGAAAGATGCCTCTGGCAACGTGTGTGATATATAAATATACACCAGTAACCTGTGTTTGTAAGTTAATATGATCAATACAGCGGAACCTGTTAATAATACATAAAAGGTGTATGTACAGTAGCCTTACCTGTAAATCCTGATGCTTTAATTGGTTCGTTGACAGGCACGGGGGTTTGTCTGCCCGCATCAGAACTAGCCTGAAGAACACACAGACACATTTCCATAAAGCTCTAAGACTCGCTTGTAAGAGCGCACACAAAGACAATGTACATCTTACAAGCTAATTGTAGTTCCTTATGTTCGGGGAGATAAGCTACTGGTTCACAGTAACACAGACGCTGACAGTAGAATTTATATCAGATTCACCCAGTTTGAAGCTGCAAAGCTGGGAAGCACTTTTTTACTGTTCATTGTAACAAAAAAAAGATATTCCTTAAATTATTCTGCTCCAAATGTATGTGCAAAGCATTTAGTGGTGCATTCATTTACAATGTAACGCTAGTTTGTGGAGCCATGGAAGGGTTAATGAGCATTTTCTCTATGGTTATGAAATATACAGAGAACACTATAGGTACTCTACTGCGGCTGTGTTAATTGCAATTACTGATCTACCAGAACTAACCTTTCCAGTTGTGAAAGTGACCACTGCAATTTATTAAAGGTCCTGTGGCTATGTAATATATAAAACATTATTAATGTCACTGCAGTTGCAGGGTATGGGTAATGGGATCCGAAAATGATTGATCATAATCGATCATTTATGCGTACGCACAAGAGCCACAATTACTGACTGGATTAAAGTAAGATGCCATTATCGGCCGTGGAGGTGCAGCTAAACCGCAGAGGATCAAAAGCAAACAATTATTCAGAAAGCTGTATTTTCTGCTTTATGTACAAAGAACCCTATAAACTAGGACAGCAACATTTAGCTCATAGATAAATTCATTTATCAGAACAACCTGCTACATATACTTTTGTCCACGATTGTTACAATCAGCGTAATTGTTTCGGATATATATGTGATTTGGAAGTGAGGGGTCATATGGAAGCTGAGACATGTGGCCAAGGGAGGCAGAACAAGAATTATCTAATCAATTCCCGGTCCCGATCCTGTCTCTCCCCAAACCCTTACAAAGGTTACCTGAACAAATTATCTGCATTTAAAGGCAGACAGTGACTTAACAAGTAGGAAAAAAAATAATTTAATGGGGTGGGATAATCATCCATATTATCATTTTGAAAAAAAAGGAGAAAAACAGGAAAGCAAATGTCATGTAGACTGATAGAAGATAATAAGGCTAAAAACATACATTTTTTTCGCTAAAAAAATGGACTTAATAAATAGTCCTCGATGATGTACATTATGAGGCAAAATCACAATGTGTTTCAAATTGGCAACATGTGGCATAAAGGATACTAATCCTGTTTATTTCAATACAAAAAAAAAACAACTAAATGACTGTTTAAGAGACATTACAGATGGTCCCGGAAACGTGTGAAACCTGATTTCCCAACCGCAGTCATGACTATTCTATACTTTTAATTAAGTCTCGAGATTGTACTTTGAAAACAAAAACAGCTCAAAATGGCTTCCATTTTCACGGCGGATTGTGCGAAAGAGTTTCCACGTGCCGCATTTTAATTAATGGTCACCAATTCAATGGGTTTTTTTCGTTTCCACCGGCTAAGCAAGTTATAATGTGGCCTCCACGCCTTGAAACATAAACAACGCATGCTGTTCTTCTAGTTCAGCTCGCATACAAATCCTCTGTAAGACTTTCAATATACCTCTAGCTGTGGCTTCCTCCGCTCTAACGGCTTCACCTGCTGGTCCCTGGGCTTCCCGTCAGAAGCCCTTTTATGCTCCTGTAATTGCTTGATTTTGAAACCACAGAAAGTCTGTGATATCTTGTGCCAATTACAACCATTTCCTCTCCGCGCGTACGGACCCCTAGCCCTTGTACAGTCACAGGTTTTTATATCTGCAAAGTGCCGAGAACCAAACCACAGAGAAAAGTGAATAATAAAAAAAAAAGAATGAAAAACATGATGGCAAAAGGGGCATTTTTTTCTCTTTTTTTCTAAGATAAAATGTCATTTATTTTTTTCATGACTCAGGAGTTAGATTTACAAAAGACTCAAAAACGAGTCCTCCTTACTTAAAAAAAATATATAATCCCCCATACTTACGAAAAAAAAACATATGGATTTTCAAAGTGATGGGCTTGAAAATTACTACTATATTCAGCGATACTGATAATTGGAACATAATATTTATTCTCATTTGCCTGGAAGAGGATTAATTCAAAGAACACTAATCACTGTAGTATTCTATAATTCACGAAAATCAGCATTAATTTGGTTTAGCAACCCAGCCGTAAAGAGGTTCGATATGTCCCAGTTTCTGGTGCTATTTTATGTAGGGCTACTGACATTAAAAAAAATGAATTACATTCAGGCACCAAACAGATTGATGAGGAATACAGATATCTATGATTCATTTATTAGCAGATCCATTCAAGCCTGCATAGAATAGATGGTCAGCGGCTGACTGAGTGAACTATTAAGAGTTAATGTGACAGGATGATATTTCAATAATCTGCTTTATAGAATATGTTATTGAGTGGTTACATTTATTCTATCAATATGAAAACAACTAAATACCGTATATAAAGAACTAAAAATAAGCCTGGGGATACTTAAAAAAAACATGAAAGAATGACTTTGTTTCTCTATCGTATTGATTTTTTGTATAAATAATTGGAATTTAATACACTGCCAACTACTTTTCATATTGACACGTATACATTACCATATCCCTTAAAGTGCGATTAGTTCAGTGTCTCTGGCATGTAAAGGGTTAAAAAACCTACTGCTCTCAAGACAGTAGTCTGTTTTTAACCCTTAGCGTTCCAGGGTTTTTGTTATTTCTATGCCATGTCAGAAACCTGAAAAAAGGTTCTCAGCATGTGTTTTGTACACCGATTCTGCCCATTGCCCTAGCTGCAGCCCCAGCTTGAACCCGGTATCGCCCTGTTGTGGCGCTGGCATAGAAGAAGGGGACTATTTATTTGAAAAAGATATAAGAAATAATAATGGTACTGCTGCTCCTGTAGGTCGCACTCCAATCAGGTATCTTGCTTGCACAATAACACATGACCTTTATAATATTATTTAATGGGGTTATACAGTATCGTAAACAAATCTGAATCCAAATGAATTTACCTGTAACCGCCCAAGCAAAGTCCTTAGCTGCGTCATCCATTTGGGTTCCTCTTCACACCTGTCCAGGATGCTTGGGTCAGAAAATTTCAGACGTTCTGCCAGCTGTGAATTTAAAGGGCATGTTCAAAGCACGATTAGTAACAAGAACTGATACGGCTTACTCGTGCAACAAGCAGAACCCTCTCTACCTAATGTATCGGTTTGTATTAGTCTGTCAGTTCTAGTTTTGTCATACCTCCTGAATATATGTATTGTATGGCTATATATATATATATAAATTATATAATAATAGTCTTCTTTATCTCCCTAAACCTAGTTAAGATATAATAATAATATGTTGATATAGGACATTTTGTATCTTTTATATCACTTTTAAAATATGTGTGAATGGGGGGACTGGATCTTCTCTCCTTGTAATATTTTGTGAGTCTGCTCTTAGCTCAAAATGTATGAGATAATAATGTTGTGCCACTTCTCCTTAGGGACTCCTGAAAATGCCACAAGGGAGAATTCTCCATCTCGCTCAGTTTTCTTTATTTTACTTTTAGGCGGCTTCATTGAACTTATACCACCAATATTCTACTGAGCGGAGGTCTCAAAATTTCAAGGGTCAGTCCTTAACATTGATTAAAATGTTGGGCATGATACACTTTATTTTATTCTGTTAAATGTTATGGCACATGCATTTCAAATGTTGAGGAAGGCACTTGACCAGTTTTATGATCAGAAGACAGCATGTATTCCATGTTATATTCGCTTTTCTTTTCGTAAATGCTTATTTTCTAGATACATTAAACTTGTTTCTATTGCCTTTTCTCTCCTTTTCACCCAAGTACAATGTAGCATTAGACATACATTTTCATTAGAAAAATAGATCTTCATAGAGTTGTATTTATTTGTGGCTATTCCTTTTTACATTTTTTTATTTTGTACATACTGTATGTATATTTTTATTTAATTAGAAGTATTTGTTTTGATTGGTTAGCACTAGGTCAATAGCAATGGCGGTTCCTTGAAACAAAGACTTATGAGTAGGAGAACCTGGATTATATATCATGCTAGAATGCATATTTTTAAATTAATATGGAGCAGGAGAATTTTTTTTAAATATGTATTGCTTAGTTGACTTCTCCCTCAATCATCACAAAGATACTAATGATACAAACCACATAAAAAACACATTAAGGACCATGTTTCACCAAGGGAACTGTATTCTTAGAATTGGACATGAAAGTATGGACATGAATGTAAAAGCCCAAGATTCTTCCTTTTGATACTGTTTCAATGACCATATTCATGCAGTTCACGTCAAATGAGGGTTTGGAGAAAATTTCTCCTAATGATTTCCGGTTTCATTGAGACTTCGCTTTAACCTCAGGTTTATGGTACTTTCGCTTACCGTTATTCATACCGCACTCGATGACAATTATTTTTTATGGCCACTTCACAGCAATGAAGTAACTTTCCCAGTGACCTTGAACTTGTTACAGATCAACCCTACTGTATATTTGTGTATATTTGAACCTGTGGAAATGAATAACCTGTTTCCTCTGTTGTTCTGAATGATCTATGACTTTGGCCATGATGATGGATGCTACTAAAAGAGTCCCTTGTGTGTTGTATCTTTTTTTACACTCCATGGATAAACAGTATGTATGATTCGAAATCTTCTACGGGTTCCACATGATTTCTACAAATATTCACTCAATGTGGTATTGATGTAGGTTCAGATCATCCAGCTAATTTTAATATAAGAAAAAGACAACATGAGTAAACATAAAATGAAGCTTTAAATGATCATTCCATTTATTGAAGGAAAACTTATATTACTCATGTGAAAAAGTAATTGCCCCTAACCCTAATAACTGGTTGTGCCACCCTTGGCAGCAACAACTGCAATCAAACGTAACTGGGTTATGAGTCTTTTACATCGCTGTGGAGGAATTTTGACCCCATTTCCTTGGCAGAAATGCTTTAATTCAGACGCATTGAAGGGTTTCCGAGCATGATCTGCCTTTCTAAGGTCCTACCGTAGCACCTCATTCAGATTCAACTCAGGACATCAGACTAGGCCACTCCGAAACCTTGGTTTTGTTTCTTTTAAACCATTAGAGGTGGATTTTCTTGTGTGCTCTGGATCGTTGTCCTGCTGCATAACCCAACTGCTCTTGAGCTTTAGATCACAAACTGATGGCCGGATATTCTCCTTCAGGATTTTCTGGTAGAGAGCAGAATTCATGGCTCCATCAATTATGGCAAGTTATCCAAGTCCTGAAGTAGCAAAGCAGCCCCAGACCATATGTACCTTCACCGGAGTTTTGGCACAATGCTCTTATTGTGGAATGCTATGTTAGCTTTACACCAGATGTAATGGGGCTCATGTCTTACAAAAAGTCGACAGAATATTATCGTAAAAGTCTTGGGGATCATCAAGATGTTTTTGGCAAATGTGAGACGACCCCTTGTTTTCTTTTTGGTCAACAGTGGTTTCTGCAATGGATGCCATTTTTGCATAGCCTCTTATTGTGGGATCATGAACCTTAACTGAGGTAAGTGAGGCCTGCAGTTCTTTACATTTTAGTCTGGGTTCTTTTGTGACATCCTTGATGAGTCGTTGATGTGCTCATAGGTAGGTTGGCCTCTCCTGGGAAGGTTCACCACTGCTCCAAATTTTCTCCATTTGTAGATAATGGTTGACCATGGTTTGTTGGAGTCCCAGTGCCTTAGAAATGGCTTTGTAACCCTTTACATACTGATAGATGTCAACTTTTCTCATCTCTTCTCTAGATCGTGTCATTTTATGCTGCTTTTTGAGACATTTTAGCCTTTTTCACTTTGCAAGTGATGTTTAGATTCAACAGTACTAGTCATAATCGTGACTAGGTATGTCTAATGAAACGGAACCTAATTATCAACTCAACTTGGTTTATTGGTTCATTTAGTAACTAAGGGGGCAATTCCTTTTTCACATAGCGCTAGGCAGAGTTGGATAGCTTTTTTCTATACACAAAATCATCATTTAAAAACTGTTTTTAGTGCTTACTTGGGTTAATTTGGTCTTATGGTAAAACTCATTTCAAACATTTAAATGTGACAAATATGAAAAATAAAATAAATCGGGAAGGGGGATATGCTTTTTACAGCATTGTAGATTTTTATTGGAAATCACTAGCGTACAATAATACCTTAAGTCTATTTAGTTAAACCAGTAAAGAGGGCAGCAAAAAAAACGAAAAAAAAAAAACATGGTGTGAAGTGGATAATAAACACTAGCTTGTTCTACTCAAATAGTTAAGAGGAGTTACTGATTAAAAGCTTATCTGTAAATCAAGCTTCTTGTATTTTATATATTTGACTAGTGGCTTGTCATGTTTTTTAACAATGAAGCAAATGAATGTTGCATCAAGAGACATTTCCATCAGCAGCGATAGATCATTGTAAGACTCCTTAAAGTGTACGGCTTACTTGGATAGTAACCGCATTTAGAAAGTACCTCGCTGCTATGGTATTGGATTGTACCTCGCCAATGCATCTAAATGTTTATTTTAGGGGAATTTTGCTTTATTTCTCAAAAGGACTAAGATATAACATGCCAATTAAGAGCTTTTTTCATACATTATGAACAAAAGAGGGAATAATGTCCATTCCGGAATGGGCATATTCCATTTTGTGCCCCATAACATCTGAAAAAAACATGCAACAAATCTACACATGCTGAGTATTTACCAAATTAAGACACATATATTAATAGACTTAGCAGTATTTTGGTCAACTGAACTAGTCTGGGAACAATTTTCATAAGAAAATATTGGGGACATTTAAAAAAAATATATTGTCATTATTTTAATGTAATATTCATACTAAATGTTGGACTATACATCTAAATAAAAAGCACCATCTTCCCATGTAAAAACAATATTTATTTGTGTGGAAGCACAAACAATTAAAAAGGAGAATCGTGGTTAATGTAAAAATGCCCTGGATCCTTCTGCCTGCACTTTTTTCCCTCGCTTAAATACGCCCTAGCCTATCGCTGGTAGGTGGAGGGATACATTCTTATGACACCAGCCATGGGTCGGGGGCGATAAGCACAGAAATCACACAAGCACCATTTGTTTAGTTTTTGTGCATGTTTTTACTGATATGGTTTTGCACTGAAAGTGCCATCATGGAGCCAAGGCCTTGAAGACTCTGCTTTTTGGTGGGGAGGTGGGTTGTGTCTTTTGGCCACCACCCAACCTAGACGAGTTTGGCAGGTCCCCACTTCGGGGGGGGTGTAGAAGATCTATGCAACTCCTTCCATCTCTCCTTGGCCAATACAGCCGTACAAGAAGATTGGTTTCCACTACGGCTAGACCCTGTAGTGTGGCCCTACGACTTGAAGCATCTGTTCAACTTTCTTCATGAAATTACAAATTACCTCAGGAATCAAACCTGATTTAACTGGGCTGCCAAAGTTTGATCTGGGTTAGTTTTTTGTAATTCCACATCATGAAGCTAAGGCAGTAGTTATATATTTCTTCTCTATTTGCTGCCGCATGGAAAATTGCCTTCGAGTGGCCATGTGCATGTCACCATCCAACACCCTTCCCTTCTTTCTACTTCTCATACATATGAGAGGCAAAATGCAGCAATAATTAGGGATAAACAGTAATTGTACTAAAGACCAATGTCCATTTTCCATTGAAGCAGCAATTTTAACCCAGACTATGGGTTGAGAAAGCAGGCAGCGGAAATAAATTAAAACTACTGTGTGTCCAGATTTAGACTAGTGGAAAGGAGGCACTTACATCCTAGTAGTGATTAGACCCTTTGATGACTAATGCACTTATTTTATATACAGCCCTTTGCCCAGCACATAAAACTTAACTATTATATTTCTCCATGAGTTCATACCGAGGCTCACTGTTTTTATTTTCATCAGAACTATAGCAGAAAATATTTCCATTATAGTCAGAACCAGACAATCTTGTTTCTACAAAAGCACTGGAAGAAATCACAGGACCATTAACTTGTACAGCCTCAGTACTTTGGACTTGAAGGGAATCCTAAATGAAAAAACGGTAAAGTCTACTTTCTTTAAACATAGCCATACACAAAATATAGAACCAATATAATCCTTCACACTAACCCCAAATCTTCATACTAACCCCAGATCAGCATACCGAATATAAATAACATCAATGCAATAAGGTTGCTAGGCCAAACAGTCCAGATCTGATGCTATTCCAAAAAATATACCTGTTTTATCAACAAACACAAAATACTAAGGAATCACCGTTCTAAAGCAATAGTGCGTAAATATCAATGGCTTGTAATCGTTGCTTCTAATAATAATAATAATACGCTAGGTTACAACATTATGTTTAAATCTAGTTTACTATAAAGCCTGATGTTCTTACTTAGTAAATTGCTACAATAAAATAATGTTTGCAAGGTAGTAGACTGATGTAAATGCTGTGCCTTGTGTATTAATTGGTAATAACATAAACAAGAATAAAACATTTTATAGAAAGTCTCATGAAAGATTCAATTGTGAAAGATGGTTTACACGCAGAATAGATTATTTTGCGAGCCCTGCGAATGAAGTCATGAAGTTGACAGGACCACTTTATTGCGGCATCAGTAATGCTCCCTGAAGTCAAGAAAGTCTATTACTACTATTAGTTACTATTATTGTTACTATTCAGGTATGTACTGGGGTTTATGTAATAACACTTACACTGTTTCATCATCACCATCAGAGTTGTATTTACCTTTGGTGCTGCCCTAACCATGGCAGAGCCGTCTGTGGCCCCCTTCGTGCTGCTGTTCTTCCTAGTGGGTGGTGGGATAGGACATTATATCCCGGTGCTCCACTTTTAAAGGGAGTGAGGTGTGGAATGAAACTATGGAGGACTGTGCCAACACGGCACATCCCTCCATCTGTGTATGGGCTGGTTGGACAGATAACTTCATTACTAGGGAGCCTAATTGCCCAATAGGGCAAGAAATCATGCACTCTGTTATGTGCAGAGGACCTGCCGCCTCCCTGGACCCACCGCCCTAGTCGACCTATGCAAGAATACGCCGCTAATGACCAGCAGTGTTTGACAAACAGGTGTGTTGCAAAAGAAGTGTGGGTGTTACATGTGGCCATATTTAAGCAGTTTGCTGTATAGAATAAAAAAGGTGCAATCGCATGTATAAAAATAATAGGTAATAATGTTTTCATACAAATATCTATTTCTTATATTTTTATTATCCTGGTTTACATTGCATACAATTCCATGTATTATTCTGAAAGCTGTTTTTTTGTCAAAAATTCAATAGTATCGAGTAATATTGAATCATAAAGCCGCTGCTCCACATACTCTAACTAAAGGCAGCATTAGAAATAGCTTTCCTGGTACTGCTAAATGGCCAAAGCCATCTCTGAGATCATTTTCAAGCAACACATTTTGCTTCATTTCAGGGAATCCTTAATTATCATGTGATGCAAAAGCAGGAACTCATAGGTTGTTGCCATAGAAACGGAAAAAGCTTCTTAATTGATTCAGTGCTTCAATATAACTATATCTGCAGGACTTAACTAGCGTGTTCAATGAATGTTTCGTCTAAGTGGAAGAGCACCTATGTTAATGTTTGAAGCAAAATCAGTAAAAATATTCTTTGTATGAGTACTAAGTGGACCGCCGTACTTCTGGTCTTTTCATGGATTCGTTTGCATGATAGCTATAAAGTTTTAGTATGCTTGGCAAGCGAGCATTGAACTAATTGGTGTATACTATATTAATGCACAATTAGGCAGGACTGAAAGATGCCAGCCTGCCTCTAAATGGCATCCTCTTTCAGATACAACATTAATCATTATGCTTAACTCTTGACGATATAGGAAGAGAAACGCAGACAGTCTGCTACATCCTGATACCTTCTGTTGGCAACAATAAAAAATATTTTAGGAAATTACTAGCTAAGCCATGAACAAGTAATGCTTATGAGTGTGCCAATCTCCATCAGTATATTAGACTGTTATTGCTCATAAATTCAGAATAGTTTAGTGCCTAAATACAAGACAACTTCTCTTTGAACCAATACAGACATATACACGTTGACCTTCTTAGTCTTCTTCATTGAGGTGTGGTTGGTATCTCTCTAGGCAAGGTGACCCAAAGGGGTCCACATATTTGGATAACCCCTTTACTACGATTTACTATGATTTTTGTGTATTAATTAGTGTATCCAGCAGCGAGCCTGTCCATTGTTGGACTGTGAGAGCCAAGCTTACCTTGATTAACTGTGATATCAATGTTGCAGATCCTGAGTGCGAGAGGACAGCAGCGGCAATGCACTCGCAGTAATGGAGAGCAAGCGATGTCAGGCCATAATCCAGCAGGCGTGTGGCATATAGCAGTTTGTATACCTATGGGGCATGAAAGAAGCGAGATAGATTAATCTAAAACATAACACACCGAGATCTATGTACAAAATGCAACATCTGGTTATACGAGAAATGAAGACACAAAGGTATTCAAAAAGTTTGAATGCATCATCACAAAATACTTGATGATACCCACGTCCTGAGAATCACCGCTCCTAACAACATTGCCACATCGACGCTGAACTGTTATCCCTTATATATGAAAATGTTGGCTTCTAAATATGTCTGCATGGCATACATTATTTTCTGTCATAAAATTAGTATTTGCCCTATTCATCTATGTTCTAAAGAAACAATGGCTTCCAGATTCTCATAAAACTTTTTTCTAATGGGCAATGTCTGACTGCTGAAGTTTTAGCACTAATTACTTTTTTGAATATTCTCTACTGTAAACTATATTCTCTACTGTGAACTTCTTATGTTTTACTTTTACTTAATATCTTTCAAAGTATTGGTCCAGAACTCTTTCATTGTGTTATAAAACTGTATGCCTAGATCATTTACTATTACCGTCTATGTACGCACCCACAATGACATTAGTTAAGTGCTGTAGATGAATAAAAATCAATTTATGAGTGCTAAGCTCTCTAATTTCTTCCTATACTTGGGTGAACATCTGAAGAAAAACCCACCAAGTATCAAAGGATGCATACTTGATCTATATGTAAAAATCCTATTATATTGGTCTATTAAATGATGTGAACAACTTTTCTTTAATGTAGACCTCTTGCATATCACAATGGCAGGAAAAAGATTAGATGCCTAAAGGCAGTGAATATAAATTAGAGAAACCTAGATAGAGCGATACGATATAATGAAACTTGTGTTCATAATGTATACAGGTAGCAGAGATGCCTTGGAGCCTTGTAGAAACCCCCACCGCCATGGGACGATCAATACAGATTGTGCGGGTGCAACAGGAGACAGGGAGGTAGAGGGAAAAGGGAGGTCAGGATGAAGTAAGTCAGGGATGGCAATATTAATAATGAGGTCAGGAAGCCAAATATGGATCAAGCCTAAAAAGCAATTAATCAATATTCTCAAAGCAACCATAGTTGAAGAACAGGAACGGCAGAATAAGAGGCAGGAGCAAACCAAACTCAGAAATAGATCACATGCACAAAAAAAACATACAAGAACAAGGCTAAAGACCAAAGGGTGACCAAAACGGTCACAACACAGAGGATTTAAGCAGCGAGACACGGATCAGTAATGAATCACTATCATTGTGTTCTGGGTTTTTTCCAGTTGTACAGTCATGACCTCAACGACGTATAATCATATTGCAGATGGAAGTGCATCTGGGCGCTCTCATTAGGTAAAGCCATGTTCGCTGCAGTCCAGTCTGAGCGAAAAGGCCACGGCTGATTGTCTAAACAGGTGAACAGATGTTAGCAGAAGCTCATCGCAGTCACCCAGGTCAGGTAAAAGTGGCTAGACTGTTGCAATCTTTATATATGATACTGAATCCTTTAACTGTTTCATGATCATGAGTGCTTTGTACCCTACAGACCAGTAATCGTTTCCATTTTTGAAAAGTTGGTTTATTTTGTCGTGTTAAGTGTATCCGCACAAATTACATATATTGATTACTTTTTCCAGTACAGCTTTCATTTTTACAATATAAAAGGTGTGTATGTCCCAGTAACGAAATAATACAAGAATAACTCATGCATATTTTTTTTGGTGTTCTGGAGGGCCTAAATGTATCTTTACATGTTACGCTATTTAAAAATATAAGTTTGTGTTGATAAGCAAGGAAAGGGTTGTTTTAGATCATATATGTAGTATAATGGGAGAGGCACAAAGTATATGGAGGCTTTTACTTTTATTTTATATACTGTGTGTATATATATATATATATATATTTATTTATCTACATATACATCAACCTTTTTGCACTGCTCCCCCTCTTTGTAGCTAGATGGTCCTTCTGATGATGGCATAATGAAAACATCATTAGGATTCCTATTAATATGTATTATTATTTTATTCTTTAGTAGTGTTTTGTAGAGGGATAAATTCTGTTTCTACCCCTTTATCCATTCTGATCTTGTTGTGTACAGATCACGCCGTGTGTGATCAGCAACAAGAGAGGTCATCAGAGTCTCCTGTATGGACTATACATGCAACACTGCATGGGTGCTAAAATCCTGAAGGAACCTTCATATAGTGTCACAGCCGACACCGCAGGAATGGAACAAACTACCTTTTGAGCATTCAACCTTGTTGACGTTAACAGGGCTCGCTCGAGGGGAGATGCAAGATGTACTATTACATCTTATGGTTGTTTCAGTATGTCCTAAGGCGGTTTAGATCAGTTAAAATGTTGGAATATAATAGGCACGGATTGTTTTGCTTTTAAAGATGTGTGCACAGTGTTAAAGGTAGGTAATAAAGGTAGGTAACAAAGACCCTCTTAATACGACTTCTTATGTGTGGCACCCAATGTTTACCCTGTTTTCAAATGTTCGGAAGATGCTTTTCAACACTGATAAGGGAGAAAGGTGTTTATAGAACCTGATTACATATCAACATGTTCCATTCTTTGCAAACTCTGACTAAGGTTACCATAGAAACCATGTGGAGTCTGCTAGTTTAGATCTATTGAGAGATATTGTGATATAGTTTAAGTAAATTCCACCTAACAATGTCCATCTGCATTAATGTGGCACTTGTGTTATAAAAAGTACCAGAAACTGCCTTCAATGACCATGTCTATACTTCAAGATCAGAGGTATTGAAATCTTGGCTTGGACGGCCACAAAGAGGCCACATTTTGTGATATTACAGTACCTATCCAATGAAAATCATTAAAAAATATTAAATCCTTCCTAGGAGCTTTGAGGTTTGGGAAAAACGTAAAAGTTGTCTTATGTGAAACCTCTTGTTGACTTTCAAAATCAAGGACCTTTTGGGTTTCCCCTTTGCGACAAAGATGTTTTTTTCTTTATGATACATTAAAATTTGATGGCGCTATATAAAACAATAAATAATATTAACAATAGAGGTGTAACAAAGGCCAAAGTCCATTTGGTTATCTGTAATAACAACGTTCAGGGCCGGCCCTATAATGGGGCAGACTGGGGCAATTGCCCCAGGCGGCACTTTAGAAGGGGCGGCACTTTGCCGCCCCAAGCGCTTTTTTTTTTTGTTTTTTTTTTTTTGAAGCGGAGGAGAGAGAGAGGGGCACTGAGTGGTTTTCGCTTACCCGCTCGGCGCCCCTCTCTCTCTCTCCTCTGTGGCGAGTCTCCCTGTTCGGTCCCGGTGCCGGCTTGTAATGCAGAGCGCCGGAAGTGACGTCAATTTCCGGCGCTCAGCATTACAAGCCGGCACCTTGGCAGAGCAGGGAGACTCGCCGCAGGACTGTTTAAAGTTAAGTACCGGGGGGGGGCGGCTTTTTAAACTTCGCCCCCCCCCGGCGTCAGCGGGGGGGGGCGGCTTTTTAAACTTCGCCCGCCCCCCCCCTCGGTGGGGGGGGGCGGCGTTTTAAACTTCGCCCCAGGCGGCGTTAAGTCTTCGGCCGGCCCTGACAACGTTTGCAATATTTTTTGTATGTTATAATATTTGGTTATTTGTAAGCTCTCTGGTGATATATTCTTTTGATAATTTGAACTTGTTGAACTATTTTTTTTTAAACCTTAATAACTACGTTACCATGAAAACAGTGGACCTGAAAAATAGTTACACGAAAAAAACTGTCTTTACAAAATTTATGGCTGTGCTATTACTTTTTTCAGTAAATAATAGCATGTTTAAAAAAAAAAAAAGCAATTATTTTGATTCAGACGTACATACAAAAACAAATCCTCCTTGAACATGTAAGAGAAAGAGGTAATATGTCCAATCAAGCCTGTGTACATTTATAATGTTTTTCTTTTTATTATCTTTTATTTATATAGTGCCAACAATTTACGCAGCACTTCTTACAATACATATGTTCAGGGTTTTACGACAGACGAAGACAAACCGATACATTAGGTAGAGAGGGACCTGCTGGCAAGCTGGCAGCGGCCAGTGTAATTAAAATGACGTCCCACCCGGATTAGTAATAAATGTATCGGTGCCATTTGTATAGTCTAACATTGCATGAAGAAAAAACTCTTTGATCCTTGAAGAATTTCTCCTGCGCGATGAGGATCAGACATAGCCTGTATCCCAAATGCTATACAGATCCCTTAATAATAATGAATCAAAAATGGAGCTATAATTGGTTTCTGTGCAAGTGAATAGACACAATTAACATTAAATTAAGGCCGAAAAGCAGCAACTAGCATCTTCTCAAACTATAACTACAGGGAGCCACGCATTTTAATGCTATGCTTCAGTTTAGGAGCCCTTACAATAGCATTTTATCTATAAATGTAACTGTTTGTTGTATGGTTGGAATATTTTAGACCCACAGTCTCATACTTTATCTTTATACAAAATACAGCAATATATTTTGGGTATTGCCCTAGGCCAGCTCCCCACCCTCTCCTCCTGCGGCTGCTATCTTTACTGCTAAGAGCCTGGCTATGACGTCATATGCTATAGCACTTTTATGCGTTAGAAATCTGGTCCTAGGAATTCCGTTCTGTTTTTTAATAACTCTGAATACAGAGATGAGAAAGCTCTGCCCGTTATCTCCACCTCTTACTTCATGGCTATGTAAGGTTGGCTTCTACCTGCTGCTCCAGATCAACAACCTCAATACCTTCACCCCTTGCCTTTTCCACTTGGCATTACATGGTGTCTGGGTAAACAAGACTTATCTACCGTATTTGCTCGATTATAAGACGAGGTTTTTTTCAGAGCAAATGCTCTGAAAAATACCCCTCGTCTTATAATCGGGGTCGTCTTCTAATCAGACCTCAAATAGAGGTCTGATTAGGAGACTAAGATCCAGATCCCCCGCACCGCTGCAGGGGACCTGGATCCTCCTGTCGTCCCCCCCCCCACACACACACACACTTACCGGTGCTCCCGGAGGTGAAGTTGGCAGCGGGGGTTTGTATGCGTCCGTCGCAAATACCTTCCCCGACTGTCAGAGATCAGCGTTCCAGAGTTCCTGATCTCTGACAGCCGGGGAAGGTATTTGCGACGGACGCATACAAACCCCCGCTGCCAACTCCACCTCCTTCCGGCTGCCGCGGAATGAGACGTCAACCCGCTGCCCCGGCAATACACCAGGAAATTGGAAGCACCGGTAAGTAAGTGTGTGTGTGTGTGTGTGTGTGTGTGTGTGTGTGTGTGTGTGTGTAGGGCATTTCTGTAATGCCTTATACCCCTATATGCCACTCTGGCACTTAGGGGGTTAAAAGGCATATTATGGGGCAGAGTGGCATATAGGGAGGTATAAGGCATTTCAGGAGGCAGAGTGGCGTTAAGGGGGCATTTAATAGTGCACTCTGCCTCCTGAAATGCCTTATACCTCCCTATATGCCACTCTGCCCCATAATATGCCTTTTAACCCCCTAAATGCCAGAGTGGCATATAGGGGTATAAGGCATTTCTGGAGGCAGAGTGCTCTATATAATGCCTTTTAACTCCCTTAATGCCACTCTGCCTCCTGGAATGCCTTATACCTCCCTATATGCCACTCTGCCCCATAATATGCATTTTAACCCCCTAAATGCCAGAATGGGATATAGGGGTATAAGGCATTTCTGGAGGCAGAGTGGCACATAGGGGGTCAAAAGGCATACCATGGGGCACAGTGGCATATAGAGGGTTAAAAGGCATATCATGGGCCACAGTGCCATATTGGTGTGGCAAGCCTGGGGGCAGATGTGCGTAACTGGGGGACAGGTTGGAAAATACAAGAAATAAAAACAAAAAAAAAAAATATTTTTCTCAATCATAGCTTTTATTAAAAAAAATAGTTTACATGAATTAACATTTACTGGTAAAACTTTTTTCCTTTAGGGTCGTCTTATATTCTGGCTTTTTCTTTTTTTCCTAAGTTAATATTCAGATTTTGGGGGTCGTCTTATAATCAGGGTCGTCTTATAATCGAGCAAATACGGTATTTGGCTCATTTCTGAGTTTGGTTATGGCCAACGCAAAAATTCCACCATTATTGTATTGATCTATTACATTCTAACATTCTATTTAATGTATTGCTGGTCCATTCTTGGAGACCCTTTGTAACTAGGTTTTGAGAAGGTTGTATCTGATCATAAGTGGGAATACTGAGCATATTGTGCAATATGGGATTGATAGGGAATCAGTTTTTCTTGGTTTGTGTTTGGTTAAAAAAGAAAGTCAAAATAATTGAAGATCATGTCCGCAATAAAATATGGGGACTTTATCAGTTCTGCTCTGCTGTTATCTTGCGTCTTCAGGTCCTCGTGCCTTAGTTAGGATCGATGGAAAAATGAATACAAGTTGACTACAGGGAAAATCTTTGGACCTCTGACTACAGGGTCAAATTTGATAGAAGATGGACATACTAAAATGATAATGCTTTGTATGAGCTGCCTTCAAAATGCAATGGTTTAAGTGAGCAAAAAAAATCAATATTCTTGACGGGTCATAGCAATCTCTGTACCTCAATCCAACAGAACATTTGTGGTTTGAACTAAAAAAAAAAAGCAATTAACAAGTGAAAACCAAGAAATATGAAGGAATTGGCGAACCTCTCCCTGGAGCAACAGTCTAAAATATTTAAGAAGACATGTTGGGAAATAAAGTGATGAAAACCAAAGTTGGATGAAATAACATTCTAGATTCAACAATGTGAATCACAGTGACTATTTCAGGTTTTATTTCTATTATTTTCCTTAATTTATCATTTTAAAACTAAATATATTCCTCTTTGCAGTGTTGTTAAACAAAAGCCAAGTATTTTTGGAAGTTAGAATGTTGTTATACAGAACATTGGATGCACTGTATAAAACCAGTAATTCTTGCCATTTTTCACCAGTGGTGTTAAACTCCATCTCCATGCCAGAATTTTAGGGCTTCTTTAGAAAACATGTTTAAAAAAATTAAAACTGGGCATCATGGATCAACATGTACAAGTGTCAACCTGACATATCACTGCATATCACCCAAGCTTTTTACTTATTTAGTGCTAAAATGTTGGTTAGAGGAAATAAAGGATATTTCGTCACTTAGTAGAAGACCAAAAACAATATTTAAATATCTGAGGATCCTGTCTACAAATGTACATTTCAGTAAAACATTTGAAATACATTCACATGATTAAGAGGACAAAAAATATATTATTAGTTGGAGTACAATATATGAATGCATTGTACAGTCTGTATACCAATAATTGCAGACTCTCTATATGCATCCATACATATGGTAGATACATGATGTGTATGTGTGTACGTGCCTGACTATATTGATGAATGGGTACATGAAAGATATGATAGGAGGAATAAAAAAAACAGATGTTGGGTAATTTTAAAATGGTGAGAAAGATGACATGTTAAGAGAACAATTTAGTAGGCTGAGCAATAAAAACCCTTACTGACAGTAGAATCGGTTCCTTGCGGCAGTGGTTACCTGGAATGCAGGAATACAATGGCCAGGTTTCCCCAAACTTTGGCAGTACTCCATGATTTCAGTACGTTGGATGCTCTGTGAGCTGGCAAACTTCGGAAATCTTTGGCTGGAACACACAGCATTAAAGGTGGGTGACCAAATAGTAACACAGAGGCAGAAATATATAAAGGGAGCATTGGTAAGAATGACCATTAAATAATAAGAAACATAGTGAAAAGACTGAGAAAAAAAATAAATACCAAAACACTTAAGATAACCAAGTCAATAAAAGGTGAAATCTGTAGAAAGACATTGCCCCCTAGTGGTAACTCTGGCAGAGTGACAGAAACCTGATATTCTTTCAACAGCTCAATATTTTATCATTAAACTGGGATTTTTTTTTTTTTTTACTGAAAATAAATTATAGACTTTAAAAAAAATTGTAACATCCATATAAAATTGCAGAGTGCTTTATATTTTTTAGTATTCTGCTGTTCTACATTTTCTAGCGTTCTGCTTTTACTGGAAATTATTAGGTTGTTTTGTGTTTCCTAAAATTCCCAAACGTCTACATTTCGTTCTATACAAAGCTTCAGTATGAACTATTTTTTTTTGGCTTGAATCTGCCATTGAAATCAATGGGCGATTTCATCTGAAAACATCCCAAACTGCCACTTTGGTGTTTATAGAATCCAACCCAAAATAACTCCAACGAGTCAGTGAACAACATGGAATTATGTCTCCACTGAGCCTGATAACAGAGGCAGCTAGTTGTGATGAATAGTCTGACAGAGAAAAACAAGGTATTTGGCTGGTATCCACATCTATATCTACCCATGTTCATCTGGCCATTAAAATGCACACGCATCACATTGCATGTCAGACACAGAACATTATCTTAATTATTCTGTATGATTAATATCAGTAGCGTTGACAGCACAGCCCAAAGAGCCAATGGTGATCTCACACCATGAGTTTAAGCTCAATGCATACTGGTGGAGCTACAGATAATTTCAGGGGTCAGTGAAGCCCATATAAAAGAGGTATAGTGCTTCTCAGATTGTTTATGCTATGATAAATTACTCTGGGTAAGGAAAAAAAGAACAAAAAGTAAAAAAAAACAAAAAAAACAATTCTAATGTTTTAATCGAATTAAACATAGAAAGTTGCGGCAGATAAGAACAATTCGGCCCATCCGGTCTGCCCAACCTCTGAAACAACAGAATTATCAACCTAGATGAAATATAGACAACCTAACAAAGAAACATTCTCCCGTCCATTCGTCTCATCTAGTCTGGCCTTTTTTCCTCATGTAAAGACTCAAAGCTTAATCAGTCCTTGGCCTTGTGTTTAAATTCCCTGACTGTATTGGCCTCTACCACTTCAGACGATTGTTCCATTTATCTACCATGTACCAGGCTGTTTGCTGTGTATTTTTAGGAGAAACCAGGACACCCCGTAAAAAAAAAAAAAGTAGAAGAATGTGGAAGAAACAGAGAATTGTCTTTGGAAAACACTTACCTGTGGCTGCTTCCCAACAAAACAAGGCGGTCCGATTTTCCATAGTACTGGCCAAAAGGGATATCAGCTGTCAGGTAGCAGCAGTGTCCAGCTTCGGTTAAGCCTTTAAGAACTTAATATTTGGAAAGAGAACAAGGTTTAAAGGGCAGCTCTACTATAACTGATTAATACATTGTCTGAGCTGAAAATGTAAATGAAATGAAATAAATATAAGTAACCTAAACTGCCAAAAGCTGTCTCATAACCTCTTCTACATGGGATACCATTATCTTGCTGCCATTATTTATGACATGATAGGATGGCTCTGTGTCACTCATACGGGGAGATACAGTGCACCTCTGTCACTCACGCTGCAGGTAGTCTGCATTATGGTCATTAATACTGCATTACTGTAACACGGAGTAGAACAGACTGCACTGCTGTGAGTTACAGGACTAAGCTCTATCAGAGTCACTCATACTGCAGGGTAGACTGCATTACTGTCACTTAAGCTCCGCAGCGGCTTTCATCACAGAGACCTATTCCGGAAGACAGGCTGTATTACAGACACACAAACTGCAGGCAGCTTGTTGTAATTGCACAAAAAATGCATTATTTTCCTTCATTCTCTTTGCAGGTTGTCACCTATACTGCCGACAACCTGCATTTTTGTATTATTACTGCATTGTTGTTTTTCAAGTGGCAGAATAGACTGCATTAAATGAATGAGCTAAAGAGATTCATACCTAGTGGATGAGTCGTTTCATATACACCCTTTCACAGACACGTGAAATACATTGACCACTGGAACATCTCACTTACACTGTAGACTATTTAAACTGTCTAAAAAATCCCCTAACTCACACTGGCATTAGCACTCTCACTTATGGCACAAGCTGTTTTTATATGTATGTCCCAGACTGTCCCATACTGCCAAACTCACACTGTCACTCACACCACCTGACAGATACTGTCACTCACACCGCCAGACAGATACTGTTACTCACACCGCCAGACAGATACTGTCACTCACACCGCCAGACTGATACTGTCACTCACACTGCCAGACAGATACTGTCACTCACACCACCTGACAGATACTGTCACTCACACAGCCAGACAGATGCTGTCACTCACACCGCCAGATACTGTCACTCACACCGCCAGACAGATACTGTCACTCACACCACCTGACAGATACTGTCACTCACACAGCCAGACAGATGCTGTCACTCACACCGCCAGATACTGTCACTCACACCGCCAGACAGATACTGTCACTCACACCGCCAGACAGATACTGTCACTCACACTGCCAGAGAGATGCTGTCACTCACACACTCCAACATGGATACGCAAACTAAAAAATCTGCATCACATTAACCCTTTGAAAAACCTTTTTTTTTTAAATCCCTCCAAATCTTCTAGAAATATGTCAAACACGCGTCAGACTCTCACATCAGGAACCTGCAAATGGTTTCAACATAACTCACTGATAGCGCAACTCACTGTCATGTACCAAAAGAAACACAAATACCCTTGTTCCCTACCTAAATTGTCTCCCATGGTAATGACGGCACGTCGGTTAAGTTCAGAATCTGCCATCTGATTGGACAGAATCGCAGCCAGGTGTGGCCTCCAGTCTCCCCACTTTGTGTCTCCGCAGCACTGTGTTAATATTTATAGAAAATCAATGTTTACATAGAGGTTCTTGTAGCTGTATTGATTCTAGAGAAATCACGGCATGTTAACCTACAGTAATGGGAAAAAATTGAAAACACAACAAAACCCATTTTTTTGATATCACTCCAGAGTTTCCATGTTTAAAAAGAGACCCCCTCCGAGAGGGACACAAATCACCTGTTGCTATTCTAGTATAGAAAAGCCATGAATGCATACTGTGTACATCCAGACAATTCAAATGTGGAACAAAGGTAAAGTTCTATTGTTAAATCTCTCATCTTCATGTAAGTAATTTTACCAACTAAATAAGCTAGCAGGAGGATGGTATGTATTGGGAACAGCAAATAAGCCAATGGAATCAATATAGTCATTTCAGAAAGTCTGTAATTTATTTGTATTGTAATTTTGCTCTTTTTAGTGACTTACTTAGCCTTATAGTATACTTGAAAACATTAACACTCAAATTAGGTTTTAGAAAACTGCATACATCCAACAGAGAATGATCGTTAGATGTTTGCTCTTAGTTCTTCGAGTCTCTTTGACACTCTGCAACCTATAGCCACTGCAACAATTTTTGTGTACTCATCCGGATCCCCCTTCTCTGAATTTCTTAATAGGATACTTAAGTATTAAAGAGCAACTCATCAATATTGTCTGTTTTAATGAGTGTCAAGCTTATATGAAGAATTAACAACACTCTGGCGATGTGATACAGAATATAAGAATACAATAAATAAAGAGTAATTGATGTTCATCTTACTTTGGGTCATTAACATTACAGAATAAAACATGTAAACGGTAATTAATTTGTGGGATCTGCAGAGGACCATGGATTATACAATCCTTTTTTGGCAAACCCATACTATTATCCCAAGGGAACATAACATAAGAATGTGTTATTACGGACATATTTATATTCCATCAGATAGTTTCAACTCATTATAAGCATGTTCAAACATATTCCAACCTTTAACACAAATTCTGCATTAAGCAATGTAATATATCCACTTTTAATTAATTGGCATCTCGTTATTCATTTAATTTAAAAACAAACTAATGAATAAGGATTTTAAAACAATAAGTATTGGTTAAAAAATGCAGCTTTAATTTACTGCCTCTTCAAGTTGCCTGACAATATTTTACACTCCAAAATATGAACAGAAATAAATTCACATATAGTTATTTACTACCCGGTTATGTCTGTTTTTTTTCTTTTTTAGTGCATGTTTAGAATTGTAATACCGGCTGAATTAAAACCACCAATACCCAGCATGTTTTTTTTTTAAACGTGTACTACTTCTATTAAAAAGATTTCGTTTAAAAGATAGGGATTACGTTACCAAACAGGGCTTACATTGGTGTCACGATTCTTCCCTACACCACTTCAAGGCTTCCAGAATCAGTCTACTTCCATGGTAATGTTGGAATCATTTAATGAGGAGGAATAATTGTGCAGTTAAAAGGGCAACTCCAATGCCATACAGACTGGACCAATTTCATAATTTCATAAGAATTATATATATATAATTATTATGAAATTAGTCCAGTTTGTAAGCTTTTAAAACCCACAAAATTTTGAAAGAAAACTGAAACAAGTGAGAATTGAACATTTAACTTTTACCCCAAAATAATTCAGTTCCTGGTGTGTTTATGATTCCCAAGACAAAATGCGACTGATAAAGTTCGACTGAATTTGAAGGAAAGGTACACTTGGTTTTGTAAATTAAATGGCAAATCTTTTCCTGAATTTAACACACTACAAAGAAACCCTGTACTTATTTATGTGCCTATTTAGTTATTCTTTCACATTTCCAAGCAAAATGTAACGGCATGAATTTGGTTGCCACTGATCTGGAGACCGGCAAACAGTTGTTATTCAATTTATACAATTAATAGGTATGTTTGTCAGAGGTGTGTCGGAAGCAATGACTGGGATGTGGGAGTGCTGCGTTACCTTTGATTTAATCCCACGGAGAGTAGAACTGAAATGTGTAACACATTATACCAATTCTAGCAATGTGTAATTTCTATAAAATACTCTGTACATTATGACTTTATTTTTTTTTTAATATGACTAATAGTTGACTGCTTTCAGCTATGAGTTTTTATGCTGTTCATTATTAAAATCTTTTCGAACCATACAGATCCTAAGACTGTGCTATTTTATGTGTTTTTGAAAGGCAAAGCAATGCAGGGTCTTACCATGGCTGCCTGCGGGATCCGTCCGGCCATCAGCTGGAAAAGAGTTTGCAAGGGGTCATTCTGGGCTAAAGTGCTCGTAAACCTGAGAGTAGAAACAGGGTCACAATTGACATCCAATTGTTATGCATGCTGTGAAGGGAATTAGATGGGAAAATCACACACTGGGCATTCGACTCGAACTACGAGTCATGTCTGATCAATTCTCCACCTTGAAAGTTCTGTTCATTCAATATGGCCCTTTGCAGTCAATTTAGCATCAATTCTAGTAATGGCTGACCCTATCCCCCTATTTTCATTCAATGAACGGTCTCAGTACAACTTCTCCTCACTAGGCCAGATTTATGTGTCTAATCCCATCTCCAATCAATTTTTGTCACCCTTGTGGTTGATGGCTAATAAGGTTCTTTTGACACATCAGTCGCTCTGCATTCACGTACCGTCCCATCACCCAGCTGTGGGTCCGTGAGTCCATTTTGCTGGACAGGAACAAGGCATGTCCCCAAAGCTCACTCCTCATTGCCCAGTCTAGAGCCTCCTTCAACAAGTCAAGATACAATAGACAAGATTAGCCTGGACATCCATTAGCGGTGTCTGGTCCTTTTTATTATCCAACAGCGACATACTGTTTATTTTTATCTCCAACCAAGGATATTTGTATTGTGTGATGGCTGAACATTAACAGAACACAATTGATCATTGAGCTCCAAAATTCATATACTAATCCCCAAAAGATACAGTCTGATAAAGATCTAGTCATTAAAAACAATGTCTCTCAAACCCCACTGTGGGATATGACTGGACCTCTAGCTCCATAAACAACAATTCTTTAGTCGAACAGCCTCCTGTTAAAGAACATTTGTCTTGGCGTAACATTTCAAACATTATAACACATTGTGTTTTTGTTGTTTTTTTTTAATGTAATTGGCATTTTGTGTTTTTTTTTTCTCAACTCCATCCCAAAACAATTGAAAATAAAAATAATTTATGAAAATCCAGCCAGCAACATTTCAGAGAGACTCTTGAGTTTATACGAACAGAGGCACTTAAGCCTGGAAGAAAATATAAACGGAGAAAAAAGTCTGGAAGATAAATGTGTGTTAGAGATAAAATCTGGGAAAACATTTAGAAGATCAAATTTAATGAAGGCAGCAAAGAAAGAAGTTACGCTTATTGGAAGGAAGTGTCACTGAGGCCAAAGATGCACGTAGATAAAAGGATTATAAGTTAAGCAGTGGACTGGTGAGGAAGCCGTGTGTCTAATATTAGGCAAAGAAACTTGCTTTTTTCCGTCCGTAGAAAAGCAGTTTGGTGAATTTCTCCACGGCTTGTGCAGAGGTCTCAGCAGGAGATGGGATCTCCCCAGTCAAAAGGTCCATCTGTGCACAATCTGGTATCAGCGGAGGCTCTTCGCTTAGGTTGATGAGGTTAGCACTGGATAACGCTCTTCTGTATGGATCCCGTTTACAGTCTTGTAGCAGGAGCTCTGCTACATCTGAACCAGCAATACACTGTAGGAAGTATAGAGGCATATCTCCGTTCACTAATACTTTGTAGACATATAATAATCAAAATCAGCATTACAATGTATATTCTTTTTTATTTAGTGCTTTACAGTATAATAAAATGGGAGATACAATAAGTGCAGTCATATGATAAGTGCAGTAGTCTACAGTCTTTTTTGATTGGGGTACAATAGTAATGATAATGAATACATTGGAAGAGGAGGTCCCTGCCTCGCAAAGCTTACATTACTATGCCTGTGTTCAGGAACGCTCAAAACAGCAGGCGAACATATAACATGGCACATTTGGTATATGGACAATGCTAGAATTGCAGTACTAATAAAAGAAAATGTATACATCCTCTACGTCCTTATGCGTCTTGTGTTCCATAAGTAGCACTGTGCATATGTACATTATCAGCTATGTTGTGTCCTCCATGTGTCTAGAACATTGTTGATTTATCTATCACATGCATTTTTGGGGTGTCTTGAGTCACCATTCTTACACCTAAACTAATTACCCTTGATAATATTGTATTTCTAAAGCGCGAGCAGATTCTGTAGCACTATTATCATGATGGTATAACACAAAATTAAGATCTGACTATGTCTTGTATACATGTTTCTGATGGCGTGACACCAGCGGCTGAACTAGAACTGCTGGAGCAGGTGCCTAATCCTTGCTGGTGTATAAAATATTACTTTAATATAATAACACTAGATGCTAGCGATGAGTAAGATCACCAGCCAAGTTAGGTGATGTCTGTAAAAACAAACTAGCTTCCAAAATTCTTTTTTTCTCATACATTTTTTATTCTAGATATTTTTAGCAAGTCCCTAAAACTCCGGGGAAAAGAGATAGTTCTAATTCTGCAAGATTGTGATCTTTAAAAACAGGGAAAAGGAACAAAACAAATCAGAGGGCAGATGTTATAATTTATACCAAACGGAAGACAGCTTCACTGAATATTAAGAAGCTGCCTGAAGCCAGTTTAGTTCCTCCAAGCTCATCAACACTATATAACGCAAGCAACCAAGCAAATATAAGAACAAAAACAGAAGACTTGGCTGAAACCCCTGAAAATAAGATGAGCGCGTAGAATATTAATTAAGCAAATACATATTTATTTAATATGTGTTCATCTGTACTTTACCGGTATGTCATAATCACCACTCCTACAATACCAAGACATTTGTTCAGTCCTAAGGCATGCTTTCTGAGATACATACCCCGTTCTGCCGACACATCTGTAACAGCATCTGCCAGAGTAAAGAATCATCCCCGCTTCTTGGTACTTTGGAGTGGAGACACTCGCTCACTTTCTGCTGGCAAAATTTTATGATGTCCACTTTATGTAAATCTTCCCTGAGGAGAGCAAGGATTAAACTTATTCTCTGCGCCATGGCAGCTATAGGGGACTTGTGCTGACTCTTGGTTTTGATGTATTGTAATAAATAAAGACATCTCCTGGAACTAATTTAGTAATTTCACAATGTGTTTGATATGCTGTGGATCCTATGAAATGGAACACCTTTTTTCCTTTAGAATACAATATTGTATATGTTCATGGAGTGGGCTGACACTATTCAGGATCCCCCAACAAAAGTATGGCATGGACCTCTCACTGGGTCCCACCATCTAAATTATTCTGCATTGCAATATTGACTCCAGAGAGCCCAAGCCACCACTAGTGCTGGGCCCTAGATGCATGAACAAGCGATAGACCATTCAATCCATCACTGCATAGGAAATACATGGAAAGAACACTGGTGCTGGCTAAACACTGAATAGTGGTCAACCAATGTCCTCATCCATCTACCATGTTATGATAAGTGCCGGTCAGTAGTGGTAATCCTTTCCTGTTGATACAAGTGAGGAACAGAGTCTCCTTGCACACCAGCATAAGAACTTTAGAACTACTAATACTATACATCATCACAAGCTCTTGGTGCTAGATTGCTCAAATGCATGATGTTTCTACTGACAGAACAAGTCCACTTGTTACTCAGATGACAAGACCACGTTCAAAACTTTCCAACAAAATAACTTTTTAGACATTATGGAAAATGTCATCGTATATAAGGCTAGGCAGAGCTTTCAGCCATACCAACCTACCTTTGAACGGGACCAGGGAAATTCCTCATCTCCTCTTGTTCCAACGTATCGTGAAGAAGTACCTAAAAGTACAATAATACTCATTGATTAAAAGAAACATTATGTTTAGAAAAATATTGCTCATTACAAAATAGAACATATTAAGCATTTCACCACAGAATCCATAAAGAGCTGATGATGTAACTGGTATCAGTGGCCAATGATCACTATTTCTGTGTAATGTTGAGAAATAACCAGACTCTTCAGATAGTTATTGGTTAAACCTTAATATCTAACAGACCTGAGAGGTAATGCCTAAGCAAACTTTTATTTATTTTATATATTTTATGTATGTGTATATATTTAATATATATATATATATATATATATATATATGATGCTTCATAATAACTTTGGTATATTTGTTGGAATTTTATACAATTTTTAGAAAAAGCAGTACAAGGTGCTCTTCTGAAGTTCCTGGGGCAAAGTAAAACAAGTTTGACTTCTTCAAAAGAAGCTGAAATGATCATAAACGTTTAGAAGCGCATTATAGTTTATTTATTCATGGTCGTAATATAGCAACGCACTTCAAAGAATACATAACCGCACAAAGCAGTCAGGAAGAAAATTACAAAGTGCTTAATACATAAAAAATACATAAAAGGACCTGTGTTGTGGCCATTGTTCCCACCTACAAATTGACGTAGACAGGCCTACAGCACAAGCAAAATCTTTATTAGTATGATGTAAGAGTGTATTATTGTGTGCTAAACCCAGAGCAGTCCAAGGCTGGCAATTACTTTGTAAAAGCATTTGCAGAGCTACGTACATAAGAAAAAGGGTTTACTATGTTACCTCTATGCTGTGTATCTCGACACGCGCAGGTTGCCCTTCAGTGGGGAAGTTCGGGCACACTCTGACCAGCTGGCCCCGGGCCCCGAAGCACACAGTGACATGCGGAAGAGAGAACTTCAGTGGAGCTAAGTGGTGAAAAGCCTGCTCTGAAGAGACTAATTTATAACACGGTAAAGATACATTAGTAAAAGGTTCAACACATGGGATATATTATTCTGTACTTGGAAAGCATACAAATGTTTAGCCAAGATTGATGTCTGTGGCAATAAATTAATTTGCTTTCGCAAGGTCTCTGAGTAAAGGTATTGCCCTAGAGGTACTGCTGCTAGTGATTTACCTTTAGATGGTAATGTAACAACTGCATCTGAAGAAGGTATTAGTTTAACCTGTAGCTGTATGACCTAAGTCATGATTTAATACAATTTCACAATGAATATTTAAGCAACATTACTTTGGCTTATGCGATAAGACATAAAGTGTTTTGTCTTATTTCTAGAATTTCGCTTTCCCTGTAAGGACCTGGGCTTGGATTAAAAAACACAGTTTGTATAGATTTCGACCAAGAAAAGCATGTTAGCTCAAGTGGGATCACAAATACCAAAAACAATCTAATTTCTGTCTTGAAAATTTTAGAAATCCCTGAAATCTATCAAGTCTTGACATTTTTTAGTTGTTGTCATAAATATTTACATTTTAGAATTTTGGAAATAGCAACATCACATAACAAAGAATACATGAACACAAGCATTTCTCCAATTTATGAATATTTCTATAGTCAAGGGTTTTACATTTCAAAATTTTAATGACAAAATTTTTTTTAGGAGATTTCAGATAAAAGAGATCACCGTTTTGTTGTGTTTTAATGTTTTAATGTTACAAATGCTGGAAATTGTAAGGGGCAAAAAAATGAAATAGGAAAATTTGTATTTCATCTGTCTTCTCACCTACTATAATGGTGTCTACATCATAAAATGGTTGATATTTTAATATGATCCTTTGTCTACTTACCTTCCTGTATATGACTCCATGAGTCGCTGGTATCAGAGGGATCATTCATATACTGACTTAACTCATAACTACTGGACGACATGCCTGAGTCTCGGTACTGGGACAATAGACTGGGTTCCGCTAAGCTTAACAACTGTCAAGAGGGAGACCAAAGTAAAAAGTGTACGACAAAAGAAACATATCGAATGGTAAAAAAAAACATAGCTGAACGTACCTTGAAGAAGCATTAAAAAGCAAACCATTGTTATAGAAAATAGCTTTTGCATTCCAGTAAGAAGATGAGTGCCACATTAAATTAACAGCACGTTTTTCATCATAGTAACAAAATTGTCATTGACAGCATGCGGTATTCTCGGTGTAATGTGTATGTGTAAATGTCTGTATAAATAAAGCAAGGTAGCGGAAAAATCTTACCTGTAATTTGTCCACTTCATTTTCATTCTCCTCATATCCCTGGGTCCTTATGGACATAAAAGAAGTATTTGTATACAGTATACATAAGGTTGGAGGAAAGGAGCTTTCGTCTTAAAGACAAAGAAGGTCTCTTTACCGTTAGGGAACTTAAATTGCGAAATCGACCTTCATCTGAAGTTCTTTTGGCCAATTCAATCAATATATCGGAAAAATGTTTAGATGTGTTTCTAGATATTAAATGCATGCAGGGTTATCGCCAGTGAAGATACATAACGTAATGCTGATCCAGGTTGAGTCCCTTTGAGATGACATTACTGTCTCAGTAGGTTTTTTGCTTTCTGGATCGACCTATGTGAGTTTGTTGAATGGTTGAACTTGATGGACTATATGTATTTTTTTCAAACTAATTAACTATGTAATTATATATATATATATATATATATATATAGTTAGCAGCTGTGTTTACATGAATACTAATTTTAAGCGTTCTTTACCAGCTCTGAGTCTGTGGCGGCGCCCGGCCTCCCTCTGCGGTCTGATGTAGCGGAGGTCCATTGTAGGAGTTTACCACCCACTGTTCTGTTTGTCTGCTTTGGGGCCTTCTCCTCCAGTCTGCAAGGTCAGGAAGCAGTCAATTGAAGGGTTTTTATTAGAGAGGCACATCATAAAATAAAAAATGTATACTTAAATGGCATGTGGCCTGGAGCATAGCATTGTAATATTGAAAATAGTCGAGCACGGCCTCAGTTTACCATTCCTATCACCATAGGAACCATTGCGCAGGTCCAATCAAGCCACTTTTTAATCTTTGCGGCAGAATAAGTGCATCTTAAGGGTATTTTTGGCTATATGTAAGTATTAATGTTTACATGAGAGCTGTAATAGATCAAGGATCAGAGGATGAAGTTGACAATTTTGTGACTAACAAGTAACTCAACAAGAGCACCACAATCCACCATTCTGAGAGGATATGAGTTACTGTCCAAGTTGGACTTGTTGAGTGCTATTACGCCAGCCATGCTACCTCTGTAATATGACTGACATGGTGAGTCTTAGTGAATAGACTTTCTTCCTCAATAAATCAAAATGTGATCCTATTTGCTACAAAATAGCATTTACCATGTAAAACGCAGATTGTAAAAGTGGGACATTTTCTTCCATGAGGTTTGGCTAGAGGCATGATTAGGGTCAGGGTTTCTATTGAGACTTTGGGCTTTATTCGCTAAAGCTGGAGAGCTGTGCTTTCTATCACTCAGTTTGACTTCATGACCGACTAAGAGTGGAGATTCCTTAATGCGGCCACCTTGGCCATCACCTGGCGATTGCCTCTTCAAAAGTTTAGTGATTGCACATAACACAACACAGTGATTAGTGACACATAAATCAATCAGTATCATCAGTAATGTTGATACACTAAAAATAATAGGAAAATGTGGACCAAACTGGGTCCAGAAACACAAAACAAATGTCAAGCCCATAAATCCAATCAAACAAGGGGTAGTGAGATTTTTCTTTCAATTCTTAAAGATGACCCATATGTTTGTCTATATGAGGCATATTTCTTGTCAGTGTTGTGTGACACAATTAGGTGCCATGCTCTGATCTCCAAGATACCCCCAGGTTTGTGAGAACTAGCAGATGGATCAGATAGCAGAACATAAGTAGCTGGGTACTTGCGTTATACATAGAAATTAAATAATAAAGTTACAATTGGTGGATTTATGTGTCAGAACAGCTTGTCAGCTACTTTACAATCCTGTTTATTAGTTGAGTGCATATCGATATTCAAAGAGGGAACACGTTGCTCAGTTTTCACAAAGTTAATTGGTTAATTCAAATTTAATTAAAGCAATCCTTTACATTTAAAAACAGTATACCTAGAAACCTCAAAAACCTCATACATCTGTAAGTATTATACTGTGATACAACACAGCACCGGTAAGCAGACATAGACTGACACAAAACATAGAAACAACAGTAACCATGGTAAAACCAGAAAAAAGTCCAGGGTGCAGAGATTGTTGGATTGTAGGTGAAAAGCAGGTCGGATGAAGAGGCTACTGTCATGTGAAGGTGATCATGTGCCTTCATTGGGCCACAGCGGACCACCGGGTCTACAATCTTCAACTGCTGGGACTGTACTCCTCCACGGGGGTATGCAACCCCTTCCCTCTATTCCCAGCCAAAACGCAAGCAGGGGGGGCTGGATTTTCTTCAAAGAAGAGAACCACTGAAGTCTTTAAAAGGGAGATGGTGGCCAAAAAGCCAACCTACCTCTCCCACCAAGAGTCTTTGGGGTATTCTGCAGCATCTTCAGTGAATGCAAACATACCACATAACTCATCTTAACAAAAAGCTTCAATCAAAAACCAAAATATAAAAGGGCATGTGTGGCTGGATGGATGGCATCATAAGAATCTACCTCCTTCCAGCCAAACAATTAAGTGTAGTATCTGTGATAGAGGACAAACACCTGGTCTTCTGGCCCTAAGAAAGCAAGAAGTCCATGGTGCTTTTAGTGTGCCCAGACAATATCTGACCTGTGCCCACATCACGGGGTGTGCCAGTGAGCCCACAGACTGTACTAAACTTTTTATAATCTGCCTACAGTAATTAACAGCAAAATAATAGTTTAAAGCAATAACAGCCATGAATTTAGTGGATTGTCTGTATCTGACTAGGGGTTTTGTTGATAAATAAGGCAAACACTGACACCGTTAAATCACTTGCAAATGACCTTGTAACATTTCTATGGTAAACAATTTAACCGGATGGTTTTTAAATTTGTATTTAATGTACTCTGATGATAACACTTTCCTGAAGCCTGTGCAAACTGTTTACTATTGGTTGTTGACTGTAATCTTTTCAAGCAAATAAGTGAAAGAAAACACTCATTATTCCGCCGAGTATAATTACATTTCTATCGCAAATTATAGTATGACTATGCATTCTGAAATCAGGGGAACCTCACCTATTCTGCTAGTGTTGGTGTGTTATCACCTTTATACTTTATACATTTGTTACACTGGTAAGAACATTCTCTGTTGTTTCTTGTGCTCATATTATATTAATGAAGACAATGTTAACGCGCCTTACATTTCTAAATTGGACAGTGTTGAAGAATGTAATGGAGGGGCTACTGTACCTCGGTACTCTGTTGGAGCAGCTTGATGGTCAGAATAATAATTTCTGTGCCTATGAGACGCTTCATAAAATGTGTACCTCTCATCATATTCCTGCCTAAAAAACAAAGCATGAAAAGACAGGAATTAGTACAAAGGACTAACCCGTTTGACTGCAATTCCCATCATCTTTCAATTGCCATCATTGCCATGCAAAACTATACGAACCGACTACCTTATTACTGAAATCAGTCAATCCAGCACAACAAATTAAATTATACAGAAGTAGATTCCACAAAGAAATATTTGCTGAAATATTAATTTTCACAAAAATCTTGAAAAAAAAGTTATGTTATGCCAATTACTTTTGCGTTTGCAATGCATTCCACCTCCAGAAGAAGCAGGATTTATGCAATAAGTCTGCAGTCTATTGTTCCACCCGCAGATTGGAAAAATCCAAGCATAGTCAGTGACCAGCCAATTCCTATTGGCTAAGCACTGACCTCAAACAACCAATAAGACATTTACATACAGAGGAAGCGGTTAGCTGAGCACAGGGATAAGCAAAGTATCCGTACAAGAACACCAGGGTCCATGGCAAGGGTTGTGAAGGTCCATAGAACATCATTAAATTGTCCACCACAGACCCCAGTAGATGTCCACCATGAGCAATGTTGGTGCCGACCCCTCGAGCCTGACCGCAATAAAGAGTTCTGTGGGGGTTATGTTGAACTGATAAAAGTGATGCAATTACCATAGCAACAAATGGAATTCTGCTGTTGATTTTAGCATACTTCATACATAACTATGTTGTTGTGTTCAAGGATGGATTTTAAAATCTAAACACTTATTTATTGATATTCCAGATTTGGCACATGTACAGTTTTTCCATTGAACACACCTGTGATCAAGAAGGGGTATGTTTAATCCCCCTCCCTTAGAGACCTTGGGTACCACAATATGGATTCAAAGCTTATACAATTCCATGACACTGCAAAACCAAAGAGAATTGAGACCTTTGTTGCTGAACTTTATTTTGCCCAGGCCATAATTCTATGTTTCCATAACGCAGTTAGCGTAGCCCTCAGACAATTGGTTCCATGCTGACAAAACAATTTTTGTTTTTATTTGCAATATTTTTCCGAACAAGCTTGCAATTTTTTTCGGTAACGCAAAATAAAACGACAGCTATATCATTCCAGGAAAAATTCACTGCTTTAATTTGTATGAGAATATCAGTAAAACAGACAGCAAACTTTCGGTTTCTGCAGGAACCCCTCTGGCAGCAGAAGGACTAAATGTATTAAATGATTATTATGTACTGTTGAGGGGAAAAGAGACAGCTGAATAAATAAGATTATTTTTATCTCCACTCTTCTCTTTTCAGAATAACTTATGTGATAAGTCTAAAGTTGATTTGTAGGTAAGATTTTATTCTCTTTTTGGTTGTCTTTCACGTTTATCGGCTATGTTTTTCACTGAACAAAAAAATAAAAAAACTTTATCAGTTGATAACATTGGAGGCTTTGTCATAAAAAAGACACAAAGTCCTGACGTTACAATTCTGCTTTGTTTAATACATATATCATCTATATATCACAATAACCGTTCATTAAATTGCTTTGGGTTTCCTATAATTACACACAGACACTAAGATCTCACCTAGACAATGGACGGGATGGATAAGTGTCACTTCTGTCAGAAATCTCAGCTCTAGATGCAGGCCGACCCCAGTCTCTGTGTCTATGATAAGATGTCTGATACTGGGAATAGTAGTCACTCCAGGAATCTGGTGGCCAAGGTTGGTAACCATCCTTTGGGTGAGGCTTCTGGATATGCCTGTTGCCATTGTTCATGTAATAATAAGGCGGTGCTTCGTGGTACATGCTTCTCCATGTGTCCGTCCTTCTAGTTGGTCTTCCCCATGACTGAGGGGGCCAAGGATGGGCTCCATGGTCCATTGCACTTATGTCTCACCTAGGGGAGATGCAATTATGGAATACAATTAGGTAACATTGATCACATTGATCACCATTGCATCCCAATGTATCATTGCATTCATGCTTTATAACAATTACCAATATTTGGGATAGTTTAAAATGCACATCAACATTTATCACTGAACACCATTGTTTCATAGTATTTATGAATTTGTAGAGGATATGGAACTCTCTGCTGGTGCGACCTGAAGGAAACACTTTAGCTGGGAAATTAGCATGCTATTGGCTAAACTCATACCATAGAAACATAGAAACATAGAAAGTGACGGCAGATAAGAGCCAGAAGGCCCATCCAGTCTGCCCAACCTCTGAGTACTCTCCTTTAGTACTTGCCCTTATCTAGCTTGGCATTATGCCTATCCCATGCTTGCTTAAATGACTTTACTGTATTAACATCTACCACTTCCACTGGGAGGCTATTCCATGCGTCCACTACCCTTTCCGTAAAGTAATATTTTCTGATGTTACCATTAAACCTTTGCCCCTCTAGTTTATGCTTGTGTCCTCTTGTTGCGGTTTTATTTCTTCTTTTAAATAAACTTTCTTCCTTTACTTTGTTGATTCCCTTTAAGTATTTAAATGTTTCTATCATATCCCCCCTGTCCCGTCTTTTTTCCAGGCTATATAGATTATGATCCTTTAACCTGTCACCAAAGTGATCCCACAACCAATAGGAATTCCAGATCCTCAACTGTATTCAAATTAAATCAGTTTCAGGAATAGCTTTCCAGGTAGATTTCATTGCAATTATTTCACCTCGACCTTGCTTTTCCTAGAGGCAGAAGTAGTTTTTGGTTAAAAAAAATAAAATGACAATTTTTTCTATTTTAAATATTAGTATCAAAGATGCATTGACAAATAGCAGAAGATGAAGTGTGACACCATCCAAATATTGTATGTTTATTTGTTAATAGTATCATGTACAGAATCGTGCCTCATGCCAAAGTGCATTACATCAAAAGATACCAATATTATATCTACACATGACGTTATTAGTTCAAATCGTTGTATCTCATAAGAAACTGATCCCACAGTGCAATCACCATAGCAATGAGCAGAATGTTCCTCCTTGTTGTCCCATGCAGTGGTGTAACTACTACGGGGGTTGTTTACCACTTTGTACTAGATCTGCTTTTTATCCATAACCCCTTGCGATTAAAAACAAGACATTTGTCTAGGGGTATTAATAATCACACAGCATAAAGCAAACATTTAATGATAAAATGGAATGGCTTCTTCCGGGGGTGACACACAAACCCTTATGCTCACTATTTCTGATGTGCTTCAATAGTCCTTTCACCAGTAAAATTCACACATCCACAGCACCTGTTGCTATTCCTACGCTGGGAAAAAGTATTTTAATGGATTAAACGAGACAGACAGTTGTTCAAGATTAATAACACCGGACCTCACCTGTGTCAGTCGGGAGAGAATCTGTTTGCAGGTCCCTACCAAAGTCCGCGTGCCACATGAGCAGGCTGTAATCACAATCACAACAGTGCTTTACATCTAAGCTAAGGCATTGCAGAAACTCCACAGATATCACAGGGTCAAAGTACAGAAGCACGATAATAAACACAGTCCAGTTATACCTAACGGCAGGAGTCACCGCTCATGACAAAGGCTACTAGTAGAGAGCCAAAAAAGTGACTGGAGTTCATGGCCTCCCAGTGGTGGTAGAGGCTGACACAGTGAGGGAATTTAAACACGCATGCGATAGGCATAAAGTTATCCTGGATCTAAAACACAAACAATAATTGATTAAGGCCAGATTAAGGAGTTTAGGGCCCTGGAGCAATTATACAGGAAGGGCTCCTTCTCTGGATTCCCAGTCATTACCAAGCTCCTGTTTTCTTTCTCTGCTTCCTGCATCTTGAAGCGTTTTTTTCCTTCTGTTCTATTCTTTCCTCCCTCTTTGGTAATTTTTTTTTGCACATCACTTGCTTTTTTTCCCCTTTTATCTTTTTTGTCTAGCGTTTACATTTTTCATCCTCTTATTTCTATTCTGCCCCTCATACACACACATGCATTTACACATACATATACACACACATACATACACATACACATAATACGTACACACATACACAGTACTTACCGCATCCTCTACTCCCCTGCTGTATGTTCCCTATTGCGTCACTGAGCGGCGATGCAGTCAGGTCCCACGACTATTATTCTACCTCACTGCCAATGTGCCCTGGGAATTGATGCCATTTCCAGACGCCCGGGACCCGATCGGATCGCCTCTGCGTGGGACAGGTGAGAGTTATGGACCAGAATGCCGGAGCTCTGGAGCAATTGCTCTCTGTGCTTCCCCGTGAATCTGGTCCTGTCTTTGCTTCTGGAAGAACAGGCAGGCTAGAAGGGTGAATAGTTCTTATCTGCCCTCAGACTCTATGTTTCTATACCCCAGTACAGATGGGAGAATTTCCACTTCAGACACTGTACCTGTACATCCCTCTCAATGGTCCTGCTTTGTGCGGAAGAGTCCCGTTTGGGCCAACTATAAAATAAAATGCATTGTGCAGGCCAACAAGGACTTTAATGATTTCAGGAGGAAATGTCTAGATTATCCCTGAGTCCCATTTAATATATCGGTACATAGGAATGTATATGTTACAACATATTAAATATAGAATTCTACTTCATTTAATCAATAGATAAATAGCTTCTATTATTTTACAGTCGGTCAGTAGGATTCCAAAGTAATCTTCACAGGAGTATCACGGGAGATGATGGAAAATGTGCCTAAGATTTCTTGGCTGTGCCTTTGGTAGAAGTCACAGCGGTAAAATATGCATCTAAATAATTCAAAAACAGAACAATAAATAAAAATAGTAATAACACGAGAGACAAATTATTTTTGGGACTGGATTCAATATTTTTAGTACAGTTTGACAAAGCCTCTAGAGCTGCAGCTTATAACGGTACAGTTCCTAAATAAAGCTGTTGTAAACCAGTTTTTACCATTTTACCGTATCCTTGTTCAATCGTTTTTCCTCTTTTCAATGCTTAGTGCCCAATTTATATATTGTTTTCTCAAAGACAGATGGGGCTTTCTCTAAATAGCACTTTGTATTGTACAGCCTATCATTTAGTATGAATTACCGTATATAATTAATAGTAATAACAGTTAAAAATTAAAAATGGTAAGGCACCACTAATAAAAAAAACACCCTGATTTGTTTCCAGCAATATCTCCTGAGTAGAATAATACCCTGCATGAATACATACATAATTTGGGGTTGGGGGCAGGGAAGGGTTTTTTCTTTTACTTTTGACGCTTTTTTGGGGGGAGCATTTGAGGTCTTTAAAAACCTCTGCAATCGTATTTAAAACAGTATGGAACCCATTATGATGTCATGGTGACATTACTGGGGTCATTTATTAAATTGTTTTACAAAAAAACTTATTTTCTATGCTCCATCTATTTACCGTAACCACAGTACAGTACAGGGTATTGTGCTTGTTTTTTGCCAAGTTACAGTGAAGTGTGCCCGACAAAAAATATGAACAAAGCAAACATTTACAAGATTAAGTTATTATATCTTGGGTGGGTTTTGTCATTCAACAACAAGACTAGGAACAATGTTTTTTGAGCTGCATTTACTTACAAAAGTAGTAAAATTAGCAGGCTTTAATTGGAACAGCACCTTTAATATAGATTGAGAAACGCTACAATGTAGAAGAGCAGATGGATACAACCCTCCTTTGTAAGTGTTCCGTACTTATGCTGGCTTCAATTTGCGACGGCAGTTTTATTTATACCATGCATGTAGGTCCTATTACATTACGTGTAATATGTCAAGGTGCACTTTTTGATAAATGTTATTTTTTTAATTATATCAGGAATAATAAATTAAATATATTTTTACACGTTAGTTATTGCAATTAATACAGAAGTGGCACCGAATTTTAGTAATTGTAATTAATGGAGCAGTAATGAAGCAATTATTCCACAGAAGGATTATACCCATGGGACGTTTTGGGGTTTATGTGACAGGGAGGAAGCCAGCTCTTCAATGTAAATCACACTGCTTCAATGAGTTTTATTATTAGCACTATTTAAGCGCTAGTTGTTTTTTTTTTATTTTTTTTTAAGAGATCCTCACATAATTGTTGTTCGGTGGCATGTACATTTAACAATCCATTCTCAATAAAACTTCATTACCAAATAAAAAAAAAAAACAAGCGCATTCAGTTTAATGTAGAGTTTCAAGCTGGAGACACGTAAAGCATTTAATCAATTAATCTCAATATATATATAAAATGAAACACACATTTTCAGTCTAGTTAAGGTTTAGTCTCAGACGAGACAGATGTTCCCCTTTAATTTTTGAGTTTCTTTAAGGGTGTATTTGAAGGAGATTTAAAAAGACTAGCATACACCTCAATGTAGCTCTGTTCATATATACATATATATATATTATATTATTTTTTATATAGATATATATATATATATATATATATAACGTTGGGGTTGAGCTTTGGCATCCAATCCAGGTTAGGTCTAGGATAACGGAAACTTCTCAGGTAAGTTTGCCAACAGGCCTCCTCTTCTCCAGTACAGAAGTTGGTGGAGGTGGGCAAGCCAGGTGGCTGGCACACATACCTGGGAACTCTCAGGGTTTTTGTCCCAGTTCTCTGAGTCTCGGGGTGAAGGGGCAGATCCTCAGGGTCACACAGTCTGGAGCTGACTCCATCCTATTCTGCACTGCTGTAATCATAAATAAGACTCCCAATTGCTTTTGTTATCAGTATGTTATGGTTGATATCCCTACTTGAATGCAGGTGACTCAATTAAGTTTGTCTTAAAGTAATGACAAATCAAGTTTCCCTAGAGAGTTGGTGAGTGACTACGCTGAATATGCATGTTGGGCTATTAAAGGGTCTCAGGCTAAGCTAATTTAAAGGTCCCAGGTATGCTGGCACTCTCCACACTTGACAAAGCCAGTCTAGGCTCTAGTCCACGCCAGCTTGCGCAACTATATAAACCAGGTTGAAGTTTGTGGAACTTGCCACACGAGGCGCCGTAATTACCTGCAAACCAGTGGGATAAGGTGGGATAAGGGAGTGGAACTGCAGGGAGTGGAGAAATATGAAGAAATTTACAATCATGGTATAAAATCTCAGCGAAGTCACAGTAAAGGATGAGGGTATAACCCCGAAAGCTGCAGAATATGCAAAATAAATATGGCTACCCACGTTTACAGCAAACATGAGCCGGTGAAATATTCATAAAATTATTTCTGTAGTATCCAGACTTTTTCCCTTTGATAGAAATAAAAAATTAGGCTTGTCACCGTGGGTGGATTATAATGGAGCAAATATAGATTACTGAATTGTTTGCTATCATTATTAGAAACCTTCTGTGGATTTGGGATACCAGAATGTAGAAGTGAGTTCTTAACCGCGCAGGCCTTTTAATTCAGGTATCCTGGCGTGCTGAGAGTTTGTGTGATCTGATGCTCAAAACTGTTGTAGTTTTCCATTTAACCATACCTCCCAAGTGTCCGCGGTATTTATACACAAGTCCCTTTTTTAAGAGATTGGGCATCTCAAGGCTACTTATTTGTGCATTGGCACCTAAAAGGTTAAGTAAATTTTAACCTTTGTTTTCCCAAAGCAGCTCACACCTCGCTCCTACTTTTCTACAATTTCATCATCTTGTAGGGAAAAATAATTAGGGTTTAAATCCAATCATCTTTATTAGACTTTTATTAGCCAGTTTAAAATGTACCAAGCCATTTAAATCAAGTGCCACCGTTCTGGATATTCTCCAGTGATATCAGAGCCACTGCTTCTTAGGTCTCTGCACCTTTTGTGAAGGCAGCAGTGTAACTGCAGACGGCAGGATGAATAATGTCTTGAACACAGGGAGGCAGACTGTGACTGTGCGCTGACCGAACCACCGAGTACTTACAGCATCTCTTACAAGGACCAGGTAAAGCGCTGCTATCAATAAGCCGGCAGCCGACTCCTCCCATCAGACAGCGGCTCTAAATCAAGTGCCACGTCATCCTCCGGAACCTTCAGTGGTGAGTACTATGATGCAGCACGGAGTCTTTTAATCGACGTGACATGCCCTTAGCGGCGCCATATTGTGAAGGGCAAAAGAAATCGTTGTCTGCTGACGTTTGTGTTATATATATATATATATATATATATATATATATATATATATATATATATATATATATATATATATATATATATACAATATTCAATAAAAAAAAATTGGTGAAGTAAACCTCTAGAAAAGCTGGACAGCATAGCATAATAAGGCATAATGTGCTTCTAGCACTTGAGATTGGCTCAGGAATTTCTATTTTTCTTTAGTGCTCTACAACATTTTATTTTGAGACCCAGGAGACCTAAGATATACAGAGCCTCTTGGCCAAAGCTAAGAATTCCCAAGTATATGTATAATGCTTAAAGGGACACAGCAGCCATCGAATGCACTAGGAGTAATTGTCCTTTGGTTCCCCAATTCTGTAGAACCCCATATGTTTTTCCCTGACCCCTATGCCCTTAGATTAGTGGGTGTATTCAGAAAAAAACATGGCTGCTGTTTGTGAAATCCCATGCAGACTATACTCAATGGAAAAGTTCAGGTGGTAAAGGACTCCCGTTGACTTTATTGGATTCTAGCAGCCAAGAGTGACACGAAAAACAGGATAACGTAGGGAATGAAAAGTCCAATGAATGGCCCCAGGTGAACCGACTTTTCTGAGTATGGCCACTACTGAGTGCTCAGTGTACACCTAAAAACCCAACCAATGATGTGCACACAGGGTAGGCTACCTGGAGCCTTCCCTCATCTAATGGAGTGACTTTGTGAGGGGTAGGAATAGCATTAAGTGGGTTGGGGTGGGAGAAGAATTGGGACCTGGAGAAGCAGCTCTTCACCCGTTGACTCCAGGTCAAACCTAGAGCCTCCCCACACATGGCAAATAACTCAATGGCAGCAATAACATTCTTCCTTCGAATAGCCATTTTGTGCATTTGTCCAGGGCCTTTTACGGGCTTTTTCTATTTTGTGTTGCGACACAAAATACAAATATATTCTCTGTCTAAGCTCAGTAATATCATGTTACATTTTAGAACACAGCATTTGGTAATTGGTGTGATTACTGTATGTGGCCGTCCAACGTACAAACCTCTCATTTAGGAAATCAATGTTTGTTTAAGTTTCTAGGTTGCTTTATTGAAGTAAATGCATTCCTTCTGTACAGAACTAGAAATAATTACCAGGCTCTCAGCTTACACAGAAATATACAATTTGATAGCAGATGAGAGGCAGAGAAGCATTGTGGATAATGAAGAGATATTATGACCAAAGAAGCTAAAGCCTTGTTGTGCATACTAAGAAATTAAGTATGCAAAACGAGTTTCTGATTAGTTTTCCCAAGTGCTAACATATATCAAAGGCAGGATCGCACATAATAGGCAGCACTAAAGAAAATATATTAATCATAAAATCTCATGAATTCATAACTAGTGATATTTATCGCACATAGATGTAATCTATTATAGTAGTTGAAATGCATAATACTGCTACATAAAAAAAAACAAATCTTCATTTTAAAATATTGAAGCAATGATGTAGTACCCAGATGCAGCTATGTAGCTAGTGGCTTATGTCAGTAATAGAAATGCTATTTTCATAACATAAAGCTAATATGATATTCTTAATGGTAATAAATATTAACAAGAGAGTAGACCAAAATTGCAAAATCTCCTGTATTTTTTTTCCATATAAATTCCTTACTCTTGCTGTGTCTGTGTTTTAAACTGGGAGATTCATCTCATATTTTATTTAAGCAGGTACATTATGCACTTGCTTTTAAAAGATCTGTGGATTTTATTCTTTTGTGTATCTAATATCGCTTATGATTTTCATATGTGGGGTTTAATTATTGTTTTATAGCACAGTAATTTTATGCAAATACATCTCTGGATTGAAAGGAAGCCAAAGCATACCCAATGTATGAATATACTGATAACATTGTAAGTACTTTAATAGACACTCAGCTGCAAAAAATCCACTTGCCTTCAGAAGAAGCTGATGCTGCCCCCTCCATGGTCTGGTTTTTATGCCTGTTTTGGTTTCTTGAAATCAGTTGGAACATTTTTTGTGCGTGTGAAAATGTGCACGTTTGACGCCCCCCAGGACTGTCGCACAAACGTCGCTGGGGCTGACTGGTGGTAAGCTTGGCACACATGCCCAGTTGCGAACAAGAAGTGTGTTCGGCCGAATGCCCTCCAAGCCTGGGAGCAGGGGGGCAAAGAAATAGAGCCAATGAATGGGGGAATCTGACTAATTCATCGATGCATTTGCAAGGGGACACAAATTATAGCTTAAAAAGGACACCCAGGTAACATATCCAATAAGTACATGTCTTTAATGTAGAGGCCAGCATACTGAAAAGTAGCATGGGATGCATACTAATACCCTGCAATAGAAGTAATGGGTTGAGGGTCATAACAAGCCTTGGTGGTCTGCATCCAGCCAATAACAGTGGTCTGGTGGGCCGAGCAGGAAATATATTAAGGCTTTGAACATAAGTTACTTTCCTTTAACACCCTGAGATTAGAATAACGCTTGGTTCACACATTTAGGGCTGGCAGGTATTATTCTGTATGGACGCCTCACTGATCAGAAGCCATCACTCTGTGAAGCAACCGTGTGTTTAATCCTATTGTTTTGTCATGCTATATATTTTAATACTTCTCTGATGAATGGACGTTATAGCGGGGTTGGTAATCAGAATACATTTCAGAGAACATTTATAAAAACACTTAAAACCGGTACTGAGTTAAGCCTTTAGTTGATTAGAGAACAAGCTGAAGCGACTTGTTCTTGTGGATATAAATTGTGATAACAGACACAGTGCAGAACCAACTTCAATTAGCACTACAGCTGGTGTGATTTATTTGTTAACATGTCTTTGAGCTCTGTTCTTCGTTTAGAGCATTAGGTGCCTAAATGACAGGTGGTGTGAATACTAAAACAAATTTCGAAATAACGTTCAGGCTGATCGGTAGCTAAGCGCTTAGTAACACAATATTTAGCACCTGGTTTAAAGTACAGGTGTCTAAGAAAAGAGATTCTAGGGTAAGCTAAAGTAATGCAAAACAAGTCCTAATATGATTGTATGGGGTTGTATCCAATCACCTCCTGTCGGACCTTTGTACGCATTTAAATGCTAATTATGAATTCTAAATGTAAAGTTATAAACGCAGGATTGTACACATCTACACATGAGTATGTTCAAGTTGTCTAAGCATATAATGGACTAACAATGTCAAGCCAAGAAAGGCATTGGGTCTTCTTCTGAAATTGCTTCTGAGAGTGCACATATGGAACTTAAGCATCCACACACTTTCCCCACTCTTGTAGCTATACCCTTTAAGTACATTGAGTATTTTTTAATTAGATGTGTAAATACAACTGAAGGCTTGAGCGAGTTCTGCAACCCACCTTTTAAGTGAAGGCGTCCCGACACAGGTTTACCTAGACATACACACACACAGCTCACATCTTTTTTACTTAACTATGTATTATACAAACGAAACCAACAACGACCTTCCTGCAGGATACATGTACTGTGGTTGTCTCTTTATAATAAACATAAATGAAATGTATACACAGGTCCCCTGACCCTCTTTATAATAACCAGCACAAGTTCTTGCATGTAGGAATGCTCGCAGTACAAAGACCTTTTCAAATGTTTATGTAATGTGTAGGGATCTAGTTCATACTGGTCTCCATCATCATAGATTTCCATTCTTCTATTGCAATCATGCTTGCTAGACATGCAGGTACTGGATTATGATGTCAGTTCAGTGCATTTACCGGCAGAGACAGTACAGGTCTCATTGCTTCAACGCCAGGCCGCCAAAGAACCCTTTATATGAATATGAAAATATTAGGCAGTAAGGGAATTTTACGTTACACTGCATTTCACAGTGGGGAAAATGTAGTGGGTTTACAGTCTCTTGAAAATGATATTCGGCTACACATTAGGATAATGAAGCATAAGTGTGTGAGCGCAATTAATCTACATTACAATGGTAATTGTTAACAAAAGTGTCCTTATATTATTTTAGCCTTTTTAAAGCATGTTTTAAAAACCTGTCTTATTGGGAGGTCACTCTCTAAAATAATTGTTCTCAAGGAAGTTCCCCAGTACCCAAATACCCTTGTTTCGTTTTCCTCTGTAGATTGTAGCAGCCATCTCGCTGCTATCATCTTCTGTATTTTTGAATTGCTGCCTGCCCATGTCTGGGATGTCCCCATCGTAGGCTGCCTGGAGCTATCCATCTTCTGGATAAGTGGCTTCAAGAAGGCGTAGGCTAGCAGTGCTTAGGGGTGGGGCTAGCCAGATTAGGGGTGGGTCTAACCTCATATAGTCTTTAGTGGGTGGAGAGTTGGGAGTGAAGTGGGCAGGGAGTAGAAAAGAGGTGGTGGCCGAACACCATTCCCCTGCACGGAGAAAGAAGAAACTGACTCGGAGACCCAGGGAAACAGGACATCACCCAGAGACCCCTAAAATATTTGTGATATTAGTTTGCAAACAGTTAAAACCAATTTCTAGTGCTAAATAACATATGCTGTCTGCTGACAATACAACCCCTAGGAAGTTTATTATGACTCATAGGCTGGTAGAAGGCTTTGGTGGAAGCATATGCACTGAAAATATAATTTTGAAGAACTTAAAAGTAACAATAGCACTAGTAATGGATGGTTTTCATTTCTGCATTGAATCGTGATTTTATTTCAGACGCATCAGTTCCATTGGAGCTAACTGGCAAGCCAAATAGGTGGGGACTTCTGCAAGTCTTCTTGCATGTCTTCTGCAAGCCAAATAGCTGGGAATGGGAGGACAAATGTAGATTGCCTCATTGCACTTGCGCAGGAGGATGGCACAGATAGTATATGCATTATGGTGCACATGATGACTGCAGTATCCCTTTAAGAAACTCGAGAAATGCCTCTGGATGCAATTAAACACCACAGTCTAGTTTGTATTGCCATACATTTGTTTCTCTTCTATACTTCGCAGAACTGGCATCTGAAAACACACAAAATTCTGGATATTAACTCAGTATGCTCAGTAAATTTATAATGCACTATTCTTAAACTTACTGTGGAGAAGATCCCTGCTATTTAATGATTTTAAGAAGCTTAAGGGCCAAATCATTCCTTCTAATCCTTTATTTATAACGCAAGGGTTATAAACGAGTCACAGGTAAATTATTAATGAAATATACATAGGAATATTACGTTTGGGTGTTTCTAACATCCTGTATTTTACAAATATTTCCAGAATAGGCTTTTATGTATGTTTGCTATTTACAGTTAAATGTAAATAAAAAAACAGTTATTACAAGTACAGAATGTTAGTTCTATACCAAATTCCTACATAGCAAGTATTATACGCTAACCTGCCGAAAGTCAGCTAAAAAAATAGCAATAAGCTTGTCTAGGTTTATACTAATATTAATGTTTATGTGAAGCTGTTATCTCTAGCTTCTAAGTTGTTGCTGGGGAACAGTATGGAGTGTTGAGATGTCACAGTGCCTCCTCTGACACCAACACCCTATATCTCTCGTAGGATATACATGAATAATGTACACGCACAGTGTAATGGAAAAGCAAAGAACTCCGTGCCACATGAATAATACAAGTAACGCAGTAAGATAAATGGAAAAAATGGCAAAATGCTTATTACGAATGTACAGTCTAGAGGCTTGTGTAAAATCACACCACTAAGAGACAAATCATCTAATGCTAACATTTTTATGTTAGTATTTGGAGGAAGCATCTCTAGAATATATAATCATAGTGGTTTTAGCAGACCTAAAGTTTAGCCATTCCACTCTGCATTGGAAGTGACCACCATCTTTAGTGACTTGTGGAAAGAGCAGTAGTTTGGTGCCAGAGTTGGAAAAGCTGCTATCAGGGGCACCGATCTCCTGCCCTACCTCACTAGACACCAGAATATACCTACGTGAACACATGGTAATCAGTCACGGGTATTTTTGTCAAAGGCGGTGTAGCCACACATCCTAAAAGAGTCTTGAATCAGAAAATGTAGTCAACAAAGTATGATGACTTTTCTATTACTACTATATACTGCCTTAATGAAACACACATCTTCAATGGGTAATAGTTTATTCAGCTACAAATTTACAAAGGTGTAATTATATAAAACATTCTATATTGTAATGTCAATTTGGGCTTAGAACACGCGATAGCACTATATAAATGTATGTATGTATGCATAAATATATTATCGGTGAAGAAATCAGCACTTGTATCTTTAGTTGTCCGTGAACAAGGTCGTATTCACAGATTTGTTCACTAAATCCTTTCATAATTTATCATGAAGTAAGTGATTGAAGCACAACTCATCTGTCAACTTTATAAACATAATATAAAGGAGCAATAGCTTTTATATCAGGTGAAGACATGGTGATGACAAGAAAACTCCAGAGAAGCCACAGTGGATCACTTGATCCCAAGTTCTTCTTCTGGGGAGCACTCCGCAAAGAGATATGCAATCCTATCCTTGTCGAGCAAGACACGGTACAGAAGAGTCCTAGAGGAACATGTACAGAGTTAGTGATATTATGTCTTATTATTTCACCACAATCTTATATCGAACAAGATATTCCTTCATGTAGTGAATCCTACCATTAATATATTGGATTAGTCCATTCACATAATGAGACAGGAAGATAACATATAGGTTCAATTAGATTATAATTTTAAGATG